>NC_133326.1:242837557-243437557 GCF_042186555.1 Aquarana catesbeiana | reverse complement strand
AATCACTGAAATTTGCTCAGTTGCAGAATCGTCACTGTCATTACTTTCAGTGTTGGATGACGGATTTCCCCACAAATCACTATCACTCAATTCTGCAAGTGATTCCAATTTATTATCGCTGTTTTCTAGCTGGTCTAAAACCGCTTTTGATATAAAGGGACACTTTTTGGTTGCCATGGACAATCTCAAGTTTGCAGGCAGAAAGAACAGTATATATAATATAAAACTGCATGCAGGGCACTGGACAAAGCATTAGGGACAAAGGGATGTGAAATAATTTGATACAGTAATGTAATCTGTAAGATTACAGTGTACTGTATTATGTGTTTTTAACTTTCCGAATTTGGCACCGGGCTCCGTCCCAGTGCGTCGCTTGCAGGGAACGGAGCTCGGCACTGTGATGAATCGAGCGGAGGACACGGCTCGCACACACAGCGGGGAGACATCGCAGGATCCTGGGGACAAGGTAAGTAACTTTGCCTGGATCCTGCGATGCGATCCTGAGTGTGGCTCGGGGTTACTGCTTTTGGTATGGAAAATTCACCCCGAGCCAGACTCAGGAATACCGCCAGCAAGGTTAAGCTTTGACAAAAAAAATGGAAGCTGATTGGTTTCTATGCAGAGCTGCACCAGATTTTGGACTCTCCAGTTTTAGTAAATAAACTAGTATGTATCTAATGTTTAAAACCCCTGGTTATGCAGTATAGTGAACATCTAGTATACTTTGGAGCAACCAAAAATGAAATAAGTGTATACAGAACAACTCTCCTGCACTTCCATATAAAAAGGCCAAATCTAAGTCTCCATTAAAAATGCCTACTAATGCTTATGTATTTCAGACAGTACAATGTCCTTGCACATCACTACTATATAAATAAAAGTTTTAATTAAACTCTGAGAACTTCTGCCTTTTATGCTACCCACCTGTCACAACTACCTGCTAATGTTGACACTTCAACCCAGCACTTTCCCTCTCTCTCTTATGGATTTTTGCACTCCCACAGCTGGCTGCCCTTCTACCCTTACAGAACCATACAGCACAAGGTATTGCGCCATACGTATATGCCTTCCAGGCAGTCAGGTTAACTGCAGTGAAGCCTGAATAAATACTTCACTAGTCACGGACAAGTGTGTGGTTGGGATATAGGAAAAGCCACTTTTATTAGCCATCTTTACAGCCAAGAGCTAAGATGACAGATTCACCTTGAACTAGATATAAACTCTTACTGGATAACATTTAGTTTGCTAACGTATCATGTATTATAAACAACTGCCATTTTTAAATACAATACTTGTTTTCACCTGTTTTCATTCTTCATTGGTCTCCAGCAATTTCTTAGAAACTGCTTCCTATCTACATGCTCTCACTCCAGCAATATCTGCATGGCATTTCTCACAGTAGATTTCTGGATGGCTACAACGATGGTGCATGCTTGTATAATGTGTGTTGAACTTGTAACCATTACTGGAAGCCACTATAAGAGGCACAGTTTTGAGAAAGGGAGAGAGCTTGGTTACCCTAGGGCAGTGATAGCGAACTTTGGCACCCCACATGTTTTGGAACATCATAATGCTCACCTACACTGCAGAGTGCATGAGCATCATAGGAAATGTAATTCCAAATCATCTAGGGTGCCAAGGTTTGCCATCACTGCCCTAGGGTAACAAAGCTCTCTCCCTTTGTCAAAACTGCCCTAGGGCATGAACAAAGGCCTTTGTGGCAAGATCACCAGATATTATTTTTATTGAAAGCTTCAGATTTAAAAATATTGAATTGAATTTTAAAATTGCTTTAGCGTGTTCAATTTCATATATAATACTACAATATAAATTTATAATATAATATACATTTTATATGGGATTTTTTTTTTTTTTTTGACTGGATTTACAAAAACATTAAGAAATCATCACTTTTAATTAATAATAAAAAGCATCATTTACACTGTGATAAACATACATACTTTTTATTTCATGGAATTCTTGTTGTTTTTTCAGCCTATAGCCAACAGAGGCATTCTATTTAACGAGTTAAATCAAGCACTAGATTGCATGACCTAGTTTTATGAACTTCAGCCCAGTGTCTGGACATTGAGGCTAATGCATTTTTAGCCTCTAAGCTAAATCATAATATGCTAGGGAAAAGTATGCCCTTATTAGCACGGAAATGTTAGTATGCCATAGATGAGTAGTGAAAGCTATATTGTAAGTCTTTAAAACTCTGATTTATGAACTCAGATTATTAATACTAATAAACAATTAAAGTGGTTGTAAAGGCTGAAGTTTTTTTTACCTTCATGCATTCTATGCATAAAGGTAAAAAAACCTTCTGTGTGCTGCTCCTCCCCACAGCCCCCCTAATACCCACCTGAGCTCCCTCTCAATCCAGCAATGTGCACAATAGCCTCAGCTGTCTTGGGATTCCCTCTACCCATTGGCTCCCGCTGCTGTCAATCACAGCCAGTGAGCCAATGAGGAGAGAGCAGGGGGTGTGGCCGAGCCACAGCTCTAAGTGTCTTATAGACGCACAGAGCAGGGCTCGGGTGTGAGCAAGCACCAGTGTCCTCCATAGCAAGTGGCTTGCTATTGGGGGCACTGGTCAAGGGGGATGAGCCAGGAGGAGTTTATCACTTTAACCTTTTTTTACTGTTTGCATGTAGGTGCACACCACAGGGTTACCTGTGGTTAGGGATGGATGTTCGAGCCTGGACACAGTCATCTGTGTCTAGCGTCAGCATCACTCACAGATAACCACTTTGCGTGTGGCTACAAGCGAACCGTGGTGGACGCTGTCAGGCAGTCATTAGTATATATAGGTTGAGTGGCCACTGTTGTCCGCATGACTCAGTCATTCCAGCCACAAGAATCCACTCATTCTTGCCGCTGGAATCTGATGGGTGCATCTGTATGGGCAACCGAGAGACGCCTAAAGATCATTGTTTTGAGTAGATGGAGATAGGCCCATCTTAATTTTCCAGTTTGTCTATAAATCATAGTCTTTACAAGTGGTTCTAACCTAGCCTTTTGAATGTTTCACTTATGTTACATTAGGGTGAATGTAGCAGACAGACTAGGTATATAAAAAACGAAATGCCACAATGGAGGGGCCTGAACCAGCAGAATTAAAATTAAATTGTATTAATGTTTCAGTTTTATCTAGCTTAGGTTTTAAGCACCATAAACTACATAATAAAGATAAACAAGCGTATTTTGTAGCCAAATACAAGGGGCAAAGTGTAAAGTAGAAAAGGTAGCAACCATATTCAACAATGAAAATATATCTGGAGCATGTCTAGCTTAAAGCTGAACTCCAGACAGATGTAAAAGGAATAAATTAATGCATTTTTTGCAATCATTAGTACATGAAATTTATTGTTAAAGGCGAACATTGTAACTCCCTGAAGTTGACTTGGTTTAAGCCTTTTGCCATCTACTATACAGTCTATACAGCAGAGCTTAGACTGGGGAGGGAGAAGCAGCACAAAGAGCCAGTCAAGTGTGCAGCAGGAGCAGTCAGTGCAAGGAGCAAGCTGATACAAGGAGAGAGCCGACAGAGATTAGCTCATCAGTGCGCTGATTCTCTTTTCACTGTCCAGTTAATGCAGGGGGTCGAGAGTTGTCCTGTAAGTGAAAATGTAGCAGAGGAAGATTAGGTCTCCTATCCTGCTAGACAAGACTGTTCTCTGGGGCGGAGCTCTGTAAATCTCAGAACTGAATGGAAAGAAATCAAATTCTTTGGCAGGTAAAACATCTCTTATATGAATGTAATCTGCGTATTCTAGCTATTTTACTGGCCAGCTTCAATAAAGCAATTTAGCTAAAGAGGTATTAAACCCAAAACAAACAATGTAACATATATTGTATATATTACTTCATATATTGCATTAGTTTGCTTTTGTTAGGGTTTTTTTCTCTTTATTTTTCACCTGGTGATCTGGTCAGTAACACACCTCCTGTATTAGAGAACACTCTGGATGAAGGAGCACAGGGGGCACCTTTTGACAGCAGCATTATCATTCTGGAGGGAGGGGGAGCTAGATATACTAGCAGATTTTAATACATAAAGATATAATACTTTGTAATCAATTACAGCAAACAGTTTTGATTTTGTTGGGATAACAACTTTAAGTAAATAAAAACGGATCATTTTAACCACTTGACGACCGCCTCACGCCGATTTACGTCGGCAAGGTGGCACGGACAGGCAAAATCACGTATATATACGTGATGTGCCTTCCGCGGGTGGGGGGTCCGATCGGTCCCCCTCCCGGTGCCCGAGGCGGTCGCCATTTCTTCCCGGGCGATGAGAGGTGAGGGGGAGGCCATCCATTGTTGGCCACCCCCTCCCGATCGTTCCCGGCGAATGAGAATGCTTCCTTTCCCTCTGTAAGGTAAACAGAGGGAAAGGAAGTGATGTCATCCCTCCTCGAGTCGGTCTTTTTGATCCGGCGCCGAGGAGAGAAGACATCAAGTAAGTCTGCACAACACTACACTAACAGTAGAACACGCCAGGCACACTTGTCACCCCCCATCACCCCCCGATCACCCCCCTGTACCCCCTGTCACTCTGACACCAATAGCATTTTTTTTTTTTTTTGCATTGGTGTCAGTTTGTGTCAGTTACAAGTGTTAGGGCAGTTAGGTTAGCCCCCTTTAGGTCTAAGGTACCCCCCCTTAGGTCCAGGGTACCCCCCTAACCCCCCCTAATAAAAGTTAACCCCTTGATTACCCCCCGTCACCAGTGTCGCTAAGCGATCGTTTTTCTGATCGCTGTATTAGTGACACAGGTGACGCTAGTTAGGGAGGTAAGTATATAGGTTCGCTGTCAGTGTTTTATAGCGACAGGGACCCCATATACTACCTGCTAAAGGTTTTAACCCCCTGATTGCCCCCTAGTTAACCCTTTCACCAGCGATCACCGTATAAGTGTTACGGGTGACGCTGGTTAGCTAGTTTGTTTTTTGTAGTTTATTACAGTTTATTACAGTTTATTATAGTTTTAGGGCACCCGCCGTTTATTACCCTATAAAGGTTTAACCCCCTAATTGCCCGGCGGTGATATAAATTACATTTTTAGGGTCAGCTAAGGTCTGCGTCGCCCCAGGCAGCGTCAGGTTAGCGCCAGTACCGCTAAAACCCACGCACGCAGCATACACCTCCCTTAGTGCTATAGTATCTGAGCGGATCGATATCTGATCCGATCAGATCTATACTCCCCAGCAGTTTAGGGTTCCCTGAAACGCAGTGTTAGCGGGATCAGCCCAGATACCTGCTAGCACCTGCGTTTTGCTCCTCGGCCCAGCCCTGCCCAGCCCACCCAAGTGCAGTATCGATCGATAACTGACACTTACAAAACACTAAGCACACATAACTGCAGCGTTCGCAGAGTCAGGCCTGATCCCTGCGATCGCTAACAGTTTTTTGGTAGCGTTTTGATACAGTCGCTGACAGTCAGGAGCCTTTTTGCCTGTGAGTCTCACTAGTGTACCCCTAAATTTAGAGCCCAAAATGGCAAATCGAAGGTACACTAGTGAAGAGGCCTACACGTTTCTGAGTATGACAGATGGTGAAGAGGAAGTCACTCATCTGTCAAGTTCAGGCTCAGAATACGAACCTGTAGAGGACAGCGGCTCCATGACAGATAGCTCTGACGACAGAGTTGTGGTCCCTGCTAAGGTCAGGCGTACCAGACCCCAATCTTCTTCTGTTCTTGAAGTGCAAGAACCGCAGGGCTCTCGTATGGAGCAGAGAAGTACTAGCGCCGCTATTCCTTCTGGTGAACTGGCAAGCACCAGCGGCCTAGTACACCCTGGTCGTACATCCAGCACTGCAGTATCACGTGGTGACGTGGCGAGTCCCATAAGTGCAGTTCAAGCTGGCGAGGTGGCAAGCACTAGCAGTGTCCCGCTGCCACCAAGAAGACAAAGACAGGCCCGTCATGCCCATAGTGCCCTTCCTGCTGCATTGGCCAATCCGAATTGGGAACCCTCCACTTCTGCAGCACCCGTACTTCCCCCTTTCACTGGCCAACCCGGAATTCAGGTGGAAACAGTTGACTTTACGCCACTGGATTTTTATTCACTGTTTTTCACCGAAGATCTCTATAGATCTATTGTGGACCAAAGCAATTTATACGCTGGTCAACACATCGCCGCTAATCCCCAGTTCTCCCTTGCCAGAGATTGGAGACCAATTACGGTCTCCGAATTTAAGACCTTTCTGGGCCTTTCCCTCCTCATGGGGTTGAATAAAAAGAGTAAGTTGCGGTCATATTGGTCCACTGACCCAATTTACCATTCACCCTTGTTCTCTGCCTCCATGACCAGGGCACGATACGAGCAGATTTTGCGGTTCATGCACTTCAACGACAATGAACTCTGTCGTCCTCGTGGAGACCCTGCATACGATCGGCTCTACAAAATTCGGCCCCTCGTAAACCACTTCAACCAACGTTTTGCAGACTTGTTTACCCCCCATCAAGTTGTCTGCATTGATGAGTCCCTGATTAAATTTTCTGGCCGCTTGTCATTCAAACAGTACCTTCCCAGCAAGCGTGCCAGATACGGGGTCAAGATGTATAAGCTCTGTGACAGGGCCACAGGCTATACATATAGTTTTATGGTTTACGAGGGCAAAGATAGTCACGTAGAGCCGACAAACTGCCCTGACTACATAGGAAGCGCTGGCAAGATAGTGTGGGACTTGGTGTCACCCTTATTCGGAAAGGGGTACCACTTGTACGTGGACAATTATTATACGAGCGTGCCACTTTTTAGTCACTTGTTTGATCAGCAGATTGGAGCATGTGGCACCGTGCGACCTAATCGCCGGGGCTTTCCCCAGCGGCTTGTAGATTCCCGTCTTAGGCTGGGGGAGAGAGCCTGCTTGAAGTATAATAATTTGCTCGCTATGAAGTGGAGGGATAAGAAGAATGTTTTCGTTCTCACCTCCCTTCATGCAGACACGACGACCCAAATTCCTACGGCGACTGGTGTTGTGGAGAAACCCCTCTGTGTCCACGAATACAACCTTAATATGGGAGGGGTGGACCTCAACGACCAGTTGTTGGCGCCGTACCTAGTTGCCCGTAAGGCCAGACGCTGGTACAAAAAAGTGTCTGTTTATTTATTTCAATTGGCTTTGCTGAACGCTCATGTGCTATACAGAGCTTCAGGACAGACTGGATCCTTCCTTAAATTCCAGGAAGAGATCGTCAGAGCCCTTCTGTTTCCAGACGGTGCTCTACCTCACCTTCCCCAACCAAATGCAGTAAGCCGGCTGCATGAGCGGCATTTTCTTTATGCCATCCCGAGTACCCCTACCCAAAAAGCCCCCCAAAAAAGATGTCGTGTCTGCAGCAAGCGCGGATTTAGGCGTGACACCCGGTCTTATTGTCCCTTCCTGTCCTGGCAATCCTGGTCTTTGCATGGGTGAATGCTTTGAACGCTACCATACATTAGTTGAGTATTAGCGTAGGGTTCAGCACTGCACAGACTAGGCACACTAACACAGGGTCTCCCAAGATGCCATTGCATTTTGAGAGACCCAAACCTGGAACGAGTTACAAAAGTTAAAAGTTACTAAAAAAAAGTGTAAAAAAAAAAAATAAAAAAAAATAAAAACACAAAAAAATATATAAAATAAAAAAAACAAAAATAGTTGTTGTTTTATTGTTCTCTCTCTCTCTATTCTCTCTCTATTGTTCTGCTCTTTTTTACTCTATTCTATTCTGCAATGTTTTATTGTTATTATGTTTTACCATGTTTGCTTTTCAGATTTTTTATACTTTACCGTTTACTGTGTTTTGTTGGTAACCATTTTATTGTTTTCAGGTACGCCATTCAGTTGCAGTGCGGATTTATTTATCTTGACAGCAACAGCGTTTGCTCCCACGATATATAAAGCCGTGACTCCAGCGCTGTCGGAGGTGATTTCACCACCACAGTTACATACTTCAGCATATATGCCGAAGCGTGGGGGCAGCAGTGGGTGGAGGAGCAATTTGCTCCTGCCTTTTGCGGGAGGATGCCCCCATGCTTCGGCATATACCGTATTTATCGGCGTATAACACGCACCGGCGTATAACACGCACCTCAATTTAGGAGGGAATTTTAAGGAAAAAAAACTTTTAGGAGGGAAGTTGAAGGGAAAAAAACTTACATTTAAATGCCCATCATTGCAGCCTTCTCAGTGCAGCCATGTCAGTACAGCCTTGCCAGTGCAGCCATGTCAGTGCAGCCATGTCAGTGCAGCCTTGCCAGTGCAGCCATGTCAGTGCAGCCTTGCTAGTGCAGCCATGTCAGTGCAGCCTTGTCAGTGCAGCCTTGCTAGTGCAGCCATGTCAGTGCAGCCATGTCAGTGCAGCCATGTCAGTGCAGCCTTCCCCAGTGTCCAGTCCAGCCTTGCCCCAGTCCAGCCTTGCCCCAGTGCAGTCTTGCTGAAGCCTCTGAGCTTCAAAATCGCCGACCGAGATTTGAAAATGGCGCCGCCGGCGCCGAAATACACAGAGCCGGTCCTTGGCTCTTCTCGGCGGCTCTCGTTTACTTTCGGTTCCACTCGGACGGTGAGCGGAGCTATCCGAAACTAGCCGAGTATACTCGGCTAGGTTCGGGCAGCGCGCGAGTGAAACCGAAAGCCGCCGAGGACCGGCACTGTGTATTTCGGCGGCGCCATTTTCAAATCGCGGTCAGCGATTTTTTCGTTCTGACAGGTCAGGATCGCAGGGGATCGGCGTATAACACGCACCCGCGATTTTCCCCTGATTTTAAGGGGAAAAAAGTGCGTGTTATACGCCGATAAATACGGTATATATTTTAGGCACAGGTTGCGTTAAATGTTTTATTTTTTACTATGTTTTTTTTTTTGTATTTGCTTTGCAGGTATGGTAAGTCTTACTGTTATACTGTAATGTTACTTTGTTTTATTGTTAACCATCATTTGCTTAGCAGGTACGCCATTCAGTTGCAGCGCGGATTTATTCATCTTGACAGCAACAGCGTTTGCTCCCACGATATATAAAGCCGTGACTCCAGCGCTGTCGGAGGTGATTTCACCACCACAGTTACATACTTCAGCATATATGCCGAAGCGTGGGGGCAGCAGTGGGTGGAGGAGCAATTTGCTCCTGCCTTTTGCGGGAGGATGCCCCCATGCTTCGGCATATATAAATGGTGCATGTATGCCCATCATTAGAAGTGGGTGGATGAAGGGAGGTATTCTAATGGTGGGCATACCCACCGATCAATATCTTTTTTTCGTTCAGCCCACAGGCTGCATGAAAAAAAAGTTTACAATATATGCCTAACAAGGACCAGCAACGTACTGGTATGTTGCTGGACTTTGAGTGGTTATACCAGAATGATGCCTGCAGGTTTAGGTATCATCTTGGTATCATTCTTTTCAGCCAGCGGTCGGCTTTCATGTAAAAGCAATCCTAGCGGCTAATTAGCCTCTAGACTGCTTTTGCAAGCAGTGGGAGGGAATGCCCCCCCCCCCACCGTCTTCCATGTTTTTCTGGCTTTCCTGTCCCAACAGGGAACCTGAAAATGCAGCCGGTGATTCAGCCAGATGACCATAGAGCTGATCAGAGACCAGAATGGCTCCAAACATCTCTATGGCCTAAGAAACCGGAAGCTACGAGCATTTCATGACTTAGATTTCGCCGAATGTAAACAGCGCCATTGGGAAATTGGGAAAGCATTTTATCACACCGATCTTGGTGTGGTCAGATGCTTTGAGGGCAGAGGAGAGATCTAGGGTCTAATAGAGCCCAATTTTTTAAAAAAAGAGTACCTGTCACTACCTATTGCTATCATAGGGGATATTTACATTCCCTGAGATAACAATAAAATTAATAAAAAAAAAATAAAAATGAAAGGAACAGTTTAAAAATAAGATAAAAAAGCAGCGAGCGTCGGTCTGGCGTCGGTCTGGCGTCAAATGTAAACAGCAATTGCACCATGCATGTGAGGTATCACCGCGAAGGACAGAACGAGGGCAGTAATTTTAGCAGTAGACCTCCTCTGTAAATCTAAAGTGGTAACCTGTAAAGGCTTTTAAAGGCTTTTAAAAATGTATTTATTTTGTCGCCACTGCGCGTTTGTGCGCAATTTTAAAGCATGTCATGTTTGGTATCCATGTACTCGGCCTAAGATCATCTTTTTTATTTCATCAAACATTTGGGCAATATAGTGTGTTTTAGTGCATTAAAATTTAAAAAAGTGTGTTTTTTTCCCCAAAAAATGCGTTTGAAAAATCGCTGCGCAAATACTGTGTGAAAAAAAAATATGAAACACCCACCATTTCAATCTGTAGGGCATTTGCTTTAAAAAAATATATAATGTTTGGGGGTTTAAAGTAATTTTCTTGCAAAAAAAAATTATTTTTTCATGTAATCAAAAAGTGTCAGAAAGGGCTTTGTCTTCAAGTGGTTAGAAGAGTGGGTGATGTGTGACATAAGCTTCTAAATGTTGTGCATAAAATGCCAGGACAGTTCAAAACCCCCCCAAATGACCCCATTTTGGAAAGTAGACACCCCAAGCTATTTGCTGAGAGGCATGTCGAGTCCATGGAATATTTTATATTGTGACACAAGTTGCGGGAAAGAGACAAATCTTTTTTTTTTTTTTTTGCACAAAGTTGTCACTAAATGATATATTGCTCAAACATGCCATGGGAATATGTGAAATTACACCCCAAAATACATTCTGTTGCTTCTCCTAAGTATGGGGATACCACATGTGTGGGACTTTTTGGGAGCCTAGCCGCACAAGGGACCCCGAAAACCAAGCACCGCCTTCAGGCTTTCTAAGGGCGTAAATTTTTGATTTCACTCTTCACTGCCTAGCACAGTTTCGGAGGCCATGGAATGCCCAGATGGCACAACCCCCCCCCCCAAATGACCCCATTTTGGAAAATAGACACCCCAAGCTATTTGCTGAGAGGTATAGTGAGTATTTTGCAGACCTCACTTTTTGTCACAAACTTTCGAAAATTGAAAAAAGAAAAAAAAATACATTTTTCTTGTCTTTCTTCATTTTCAAAAACAAATGAGAGCTGCAAAATACTCACCATGCCTCTCAGCAAATAGCTTGGGGTGTCTACTTTCCAAAATGGGGTCATTTGGGGGGGTTTTGTGCCATCTTGGCATTTTATGGCCTTCAAAACTGTGATAGGTAGTGAGGAGTGGAATCACAACTTAACGCCCTTAGAAATCCTGAAGCCGGTGCTTGGTTTTCGGGGCCCCGTATGCGGCTAGGCTCCCAAAAAGTCCCACACATGTGGTATCCCCGTACTCAGGAGAAGCAGCAGAATATATTTTGGGGTGTAATTCCACATATGCCCATGGCATGTTTGAGCAATATATCATTTAGTGACAACTTTGTGCAAAAAAAAAAAAAAAAAAATTGTCACTTTCCCGCAACTTGTGTCAAAATATAAAATATTCCATGGACTCAACATGCCTCTCAGCAAATAGCTTGGGGTGTCTACTTTCCAAAATGGGGTCATTTGGGGGGGTTTTGTGCCATCTGGGCTTTTTATGGCCTTCAAAACTGTGATAGGCAGTGAGGAGTGAAATCACAACTTTACGCCCTTAGAAATCCTGAAGGCGGTGCTTGGTTTTCGGGGCCCCGTATGCGGCTAGGCTCCCAAAAAGTCCCACACATGTGGTATCCCCATACTCAGGAGAAGCAGCTGAATGTATTTTGGGGTGCAATTCCACATATGCCCATGGCCTGTGTGAGAAATATATCATTTAGTGACAACTTTGTGCAAAAAAAAAAAAAAAATTGTCACTTTCCCGCAACTTGTGTCAAAAAATAAAATATTCCATGGACTCAACATGCCTCTCAGCAAATAGCTTGGGGTGTCTACTTTCCAAAATGGGGTCATTTGGGGGGGGGTTTGTGCCATCTTGGCATTTTATGGCCTTCAAAACTGTGATAGGAAGTGAGGAGTGAAATCAAAAATTTATGCCCTTAGAAATCCTGAAGGCGGTGCTTGGTTTTCGGGGCCCCGTACGCGGCTAGGCTCCCAAAAAGTCCTAAACATGTGGTATCCCCGTACTCAGGAGAAGCAGCAGAATGTATTTTGGGGTGTAATTCCACATATGCCCATGGCATGTTTGAGCAATATATCATTTAGTGACAACTTTGTGCAAAAAAAAAAAAAAAGTGTTACTTTCCCGCAACTTGTGTCAAAATATAAAATATTCCATGGACTCAACATGCCTCTCAGCAAATAGTTTGGGGTGTCTACTTTCCAAAATGGGGTCATTTGGGGGGGTTTTGTGCCATCTTGGCATTTTATGGCCTTCAAAACTGTGATAGGTAGTGAGGAGTGAAATCACAACATTACGCCCTTAGAAATCCTGAACGCGGTGCTTGGTTTTCGGGGCCCCGTATGCGGCTAGGCTCCCAAAAAGTCCCACACATGTGGTATCCTCATACTCAGGAGAAGCAGCTAAATGTATTTTGGGGTGAAATTCCACATATGCCCATGGCCTGTGTGAGAAATATATCATTTAGTGACAACTTTGTGCAAAAAAAAAAAAAAATTGTCACTTTCCTGCAACCTGTGTCAAAAAAGAAAGTATTCCATGGACTCAACATGCCTCTCAGCAAATAGCTTGGGCTGTCTACTTTCCAAAATGGGGTCATTTGGGGGGGGGTTTGTGCCATCTGGGCATTTTATGGGCTTCAAAACTGTGATAGGTAGTGAGGAGTGAAATCAAAAATTTATGCCCTTAGAAATCCTGAAGGCGGTGATTGGTTTTCGGGGCCCCGTACGCGGCTAGGCTCCCAAAAAGTCCCACACATGTAGTATCCCCATACTCAGGAGAAGCAGCTGAATGTATTTTGGGGTGCAATTCCACATAGGCCCATGGCCTGTGTGAGCAATATATCATTTAGTGACAACTTTTTGTAAATATTTTTATTTTTTTTTGTCATTATTCAATCACTTGGGACAAAAAAAATAAATATTCAATGGGTTCAACATGCCTCTCAGCAATTTCCTTGGGGTGTCTACTTTCCAAAATGGGGTCATTTGGGGGGGTTTTGTACTGCCCTGCCATTTTAGCACCTCAAGAAATGACATAGGCAGTCATAAACTAAAAGCTGTGTAAATTCCAGAAAATGTACCCTAGTTTGTAGACGCTATAACTTTTGCGCAAACCAATAAATATACGCTTATTGACATTTTTTTTACCAAAGACATGTGGCCGAATAAATTTTGGCCTAAATGTATGACTAAAATTGAGTTTATTGGATTTTTTTTATAACAAAAAGTAGAAAATATCATTTTTTTTCAAAATTTTCGGTCTTTTTCCGTTTATAGCGCAAAAAATAAAAACCGCAGAGGTGATCAAATGCCATCAAAAGAAAGCTCTATTTGTGGGAAGAAAAGGACGCAAATTTCGTTTGGGTACAGCATTGCATGACCGCGCAATTAAAAGTTAAAGCGACGCAGTGCCAAATTGGAAAAAGACCTCTGGTCCTTAGACAGCATAATGGTCCGGGGCTCAAGTGGTTAAGCATGCTGTCAGTGTTAAATGGTCTGTTTCATCGTTATAGCTGCAAGAGAGGTTTTACTGTTGAGAAACAACAGATTTACTGGCAGGATTACCAGATGAAAATAGAGGAAAGAAAACCTAAAAAAGGGAAACTAATGGAGTCATCACATCTAAGAACTGGTAAGCTGCAATATAATAAATGTTTTCTTTTGGGTTTAATACTGCTTTAACACACAGCATTGAACCAAATAAATTCTTCCTGCTTGTATTGATGTAGTTTAATTCTGAGACATTCTATTTCTTCATAACTCAATCCTATTGTCACACCTCGCCTACATGTCATAGTTCATCATAGATTTATTGTGTGTGCACGGATATAAAGTCAACAAAATAAAATCTGTCACAAGCCCAGTTACTGCACAGACACCTGTCATTTACTGGTTTCATTCAAGGTATGAAGCACCGGGATTGATGTACTAGAGAAGCAGAGAGTACCCCCTTACTTTAACAAGTAACATGAAGGCATGTTTCCCTTTAATACCCGATCATGAACAAGCCAAATTAAGAGAGAAAAAAGCGTTTTTGCTTGCACACGATTGGATGACTAAACTAAGTGCAGCTTTACTGATAAGCTAAACTATGGCATTGCAAAGTGAACATTTGCTTCTAATTTTGTACATCAACCCCCCTACTGGCATCTGAGTATGGACCACAAACTGAGATTCTGCATCTGCAATGTACTATTTTTGCCTTCTAATATCACCACTCCACTGTAACATCATATTATCCTCAGCTGTGGGCCAAGTCACTTGTATCAGAAATGTGAACTTCAAAAAGTTATCAGTGAATACCAATTATACATATTCAGTTACATGATGTAGCGTATGTAGATGCTTTTAACTCGCTGAGACACTATACCACCTATTGTGATAAAAGCAGATGTTCAAAGATAAAGACAGCAGAGTCATGTGACATGGATTTAGTGGGAATAATCACACATAATGGAAAAGCAAAGCAACCAGCAAAGATTCACCAAATGCCAGCAAATACTTAGTGAAGGAAAGTTTTGTTGATCCCTGTGACCAATGTTGATCTCTTTGTGCTCAGAGACAACAAATCTCCAGCAGTTAAATGTCTTTGAAAGGTATTCTTCATTGGCCTTCATCTAAATCACCAAAACGAATATTTCATTGTAGATAGGTGCTGGTTGGTTGGGTCACTTACCAGCTTCACATAGATTTTGCGAACTTGCACCCAAGGTCTAAAATGGGATTTTTCATTACTTTATGGAGATTGCAGCAGTAGAACTAAGTGCCGGTTCACACTATAGCGACTTGGGATCCGACTTGTCAGACCTCAAGTCGCCCCAAGTCGCTTGGCATCAGAAATTCCATTATAGTTAATGAGAGCTGTATGTACACTACTGAAGTCGCTCCGACTTCAGAAAAGGTTCCTGTACTACTTCAAGGCGACTTCTAGGTGACTTGTACCCATAGATTTCAATGGAAGTCGCCTTGAAGTCGGATCCTCATTTATAGTGAAGCGACTTAACAGGAAGAAGAAAAGAATTTACCTAGGTACAACAATAATGTCACAAGAGCTTATTAGCTATGATTGGCCACAGGCAAAGTTGCCTGTCCTGGAGGCGACTTGAAGTTGTGTTGTAAGTCACTCAAAGTCACGCTGAAGTCGCCTCCAAATCGCCTTGCAAAGCCGCGCTGTAAGTCATGTTGCCCCTGTGTGAACTGCCACTATATTGTTACCACACGAGAAGTCAATATCAGTTTACATTGTTTTCCTGTAAAGGGCCTTTAACTGCATTTTAAGTATAAATACAATTAGTTATAGAAGTACACATCTGTGTGCACCTTAGAGCTTTTTTTAGACTGCTTTCACACTGAAAGCGCCGGCCGTTAGCGCTAAAGTGCCGCTCGTTTTAGAGGCGCTTTAGCGCTATTTAAGCTGCGCTTTTCGGCCACTAGCGGTGCACTTTTAACCCACATAAAAGGGTCAAAACTCCTGTTTTGCTGCGCTTTCAAAACGCTTTTAAGGCGCTTTGAAAGCACTGCCCATTCCCTCCAATGGGCAGGGCATTTTAGGAGCGCTAAATACAGCACTCCCAACCCACCCCAAAGATGTTGCTTGCAGAACTTTTTGGAACATCTCGCAAGTGCACCGCCCGAAATAATGAAATGAACGTTTTTAAATTGTGACAGCAAGCGGGGGGGGGAGAAGATCCTTTAATGATATATAGCATTTTAGCAAGTAAATAAGCTCACTAATCTGAATGGTAAATGCACAAAAAATCAAGTGTAAAGCAGACTTTAGTCATCCAGTCATGTGCAAGCAAAAATCCTGTTTTCTTAATTTTCCTAGCACATGATTGGAACTTTTTTTTTTTTACTTAGTTTTACCTTATTTGCAAAGCTAAGTGAAAATTAACTTTGAAAGTAAACATGATCTGCTCCTTTAATAAATCACCCCCATCTGCTCTAATGCCGCGTACACACGGTCGGACTTTTCGTCTACAAAAGTCCGACAGCCTGTCCGACATACTTCCGACGTACCTTCGGCGGACTTGCGGCAGACTTTCTTACGAACGGACTTACACACACACGACCACACAAAAGTACGACAGCCTAGTACGCGGTGACGTACACCAAGTCCGACGAGACTATAAAACGGAAGTTCAATAGCCCGTACGACACCCTTTGGGCTCCTTCTGCTAATCTCGTGTTTATCTCGTGTTAGTAGAAGTTTGGTGAGAGACGATTCGCGCTTGTGAGACTCGTATTTTTCAGTTCGTTTTAACTGTTGTTCAGTCTGTGCTTGTGAGGTTTGTATCTGCTTTTCAGTGCGTTTGGTCAGTTGGCATTGAGAAATCTTTGTTTTATTGCCCGCTCGTTCCTGATTTTCAGGTCGTTCTTCACAGGCCTTGCTGTTCTTCAGTGCGTTCTGTTTAGTGCGTTCTGACCAGCCGACCGTTTTGAAGCCATGTTACCTGTACGTACTCGTCGTCGAGCTCGTGCATTGTATGTGCTTGGTGCTGTAGTTTATTCTTCAGCCCAAGACCAGTCCATGAACAGGGCGAGGAGGAGTTCATGGACCAAGAATTGGTTGCTTCAGCGTGACCAGTTCTGTCACATGCCTTTGCTCCGTGAGATCCGTGAGAATAATCCTGAGGATTTCAGGAACTTTCTCCGGATGACGGACCCCGTTTTTGACCGTTTGTTGGCTTTGCTGACCCCCTATATCAGCAGGCAGGATACCTGCATGAGGCAAGCCATCACTCCGGAGCAGAGGCTGGTCGCTACCTTGCGGTATTTGGCCACAGGGAGAAGCCTGCAGGACCTTAAGTTCTCGACAGGCATCTCCCCCCAGGCTCTGGGGATCATTATCCCAGAGACCTGTTCTGCCATCATACAGGTCCTGCAGAAGGACTATATTAAGGTAAGATATTTTTCTTTTATTAGCATCACATGTTCTTTTATGTAATCTTTGATAATGTGATGTATTTCTTGCTTCAAACACTACTTACCATCATTGCAATATAGTGTGAATGTCCCCTTTTTATCCTCACACATGCTGGAATTTTTTCCTGTTATTTTTTGTCATGCATGTATATTTTCCTTCAATAACCTTCCCAGCATGAAGTGATGGGAACATATCCACCTAGTCTACTCATTTGGAATGTATTTTGTTTGAGTCTATTTAGTGTGCTGCTAATGAGCAATTATCTAGATTTCACAACCCCCCCACCCCCCCCCCCCACCTAAACTCACTCCAAATAGTGTGCTGCTAATGAGCAATTATCTAGATTTCACAACCCCCCCACCTAAACTCACTCCAAATAGTGTGCTGCTAATGAGCAATTATCTAGATTTCACAACCCCCCCACCCCCACCCTCGTTAAAATTTGCTTGAATGTTCTGTGGTGTTGATTTGTCTAAAGCAAATATATGTTGCACTTTGCAAAATGCATGTGCACTCTACAAGTGCATTTGTTCCAGTGCTTTAGTAAATGAGCAGAAGCTCTGCTGATTTCCATCATCAAATCATATGCAAGCCTCAAAGTGTTTTCATTAATTGCCCTTGCATGTGATTGTGTACTCCTTGCAACATGAATGCCTTTTTACATTACCTCATTTACTGTAAGCTGGTTAGCAACTGCACCTGCAGAGTGCGACAACTGCAGTCTTGTAGCCTTTTTAGTCCCTAAATTCCTGCGTGTCCTAAAAGTAATTTTTTTTAGGGATTTCACAACCCCCTAAAATGTAATCAATGTTCCATCAGAGGGGGTGAGCAATCTGATAAGTGTGCCTTTCCATATTAGTTATTCCAGAACAATTAAATTATTGAATGTTATACTGATGCTGGGGAATAATGTTTTTAATTGTCTAATTTTCTTGCAATGTTAGCTTCCAAATTAATTGATTTTGGTTTTCTTGTTTGATTTCCCAGTTTCCTTCAACGCCACAGGAATGGCAGACTGTGGCATCCCATTTTGCCAGCCGTTGGGACTTTCCCAATTGTGGAGGGGCTATAGATGGGAAACATGTCCACATTGTGCCACCACCCCATTCGGGGTCATATTATTTTAATTATAAGGGGTTCCACAGTATTGTTTTAATGGCGGTGGTGTCGGCACACTATGATTTTTTATATGTGGACGTGGGGAAGAATGGCCGGATGTCGGATGGAGGAGTATTTGCCCAGACGGAGTTCTGCCAGCGTCTCCAGAGTGGTGGCCTGGGATTGCCACCTGATGAGGATAACGTGGAAGGACTCCCCTTTGTCTTCATTGCCGATGAAGCCTTTGCTCTCAGCAAGCACCTCATGAGGCCATTCCCCCAAAGAACCCTCACCCCGGAGAGGAGGGTTTTTAATTACCAGCTGGCCAGAGCTAGAAGAGTGGTTGAGAATGCGTTTGGAATTCTGGCCAGCCGGTTCCGCCTGTTTCAAACAGCCATTAATTTGGCGGAATACAAACTTAATTTTATCATTTTATCGTGCTGCATTCTGCACAACTTTTTAAATAAGCATTCTCCAAATTATATAGGCACAGTTGGGCCTGAGGCCGGACAAATAGAAGCCAACCTTACAGGCCTGGATACTGTCCGTACTGGCTTGGCCCCCCAAAGTGCCCGTCAAGTTAGACAGCAATATGTTAATTATTTTATGGGTAGGGGGGCCATTGCAATGGGCCAGGATATATAATTTTTGACAATAAAAAAATTATTGATGAAATCTTGCATTATATTTATTGCTTGCCTTTCTTTTGGGCTGTCTCCTAGGTTATGGTCGAGCAGTTGTAGTGCCAACTGTATTGTAATTTTAAATGTCTAAATAAGCTCCATTGCCACTGTAAACAACTTTTTTACAATTATAACTAAAATGATACTGAGCCTTGAAATAACAAACCACACATTTATTTAATTCCTATAAGGAGATGTTTTTATTAATGGTTGTTATGCATTCAGTTCTGCATTTAGTATAAAATGTTCATAGACAAAAATAGAATGATATCTTAATAATGTAGCAAAATATAATTATATCTAAATATTTATACCTAATCCACAAAAAAATATTTTTGGCTTTTTGATTTTCACAAACAGGCTTATTTTTTTGTTTTGGGAAAATCAAGTTTTGTTTTTTTTTTTTTTTTTTTTAAAGCAATTTTTTTGTTTATGTTTTTTTTTTTATCAAGTTATTTTTGTTTTTATTATTTTTTTTAATAAAGTTTGTATATTTTTTTTTTTGGTTTTTTAAAATCAAGTTTTTTAATTTTTTTGGTTTTTTAAAATCAAGTTTTTTAATTTTTTTGGTTTTTTAAAATCAAGTTTTTTAATTTTTTTTGGTTTTTTAAAATCAAGTTTTTTAATTTTTTTTGGTTTTTTAAAATCAAGTTTTTTAATTTTTTTTGGTTTTTTAAAATCAAGTTTTTTAATTTTTTTTGGTTTTTTAAAATCAAGTTTTTTAATTTTTTTTGGTTTTTTAAAATCAAGTTTTTTAATTTTTTTTGGTTTTTTAAAATCAAGTTTTTTAATTTTTTTTGGTTTTTTAAAATCAAGTTTTTTAATTTTTTTTGGTTTTTTAAAATCAAGTTTTTTAATTTTTTTGGTTTTTTAAAATCAAGTTTTTTAATTTTTTTGGTTTTTTAAAATCAAGTTTTTTAATTTTTTTTGGTTTTTTAAAATCAAGTTTTTTAATTTTTTTTTGGTTTTTTAAAATCAAGTTTTTTAATTTTTTTTGGTTTTTTAAAATCAAGTTTTTTAATTTTTTTTGGTTTTTTAAAATCAAGTTTTTTAATTTTTTTGGTTTTTTAAAATCAAGTTTTTTAATTTTTTTTGGTTTTTTAAAATCAAGTTTTTTAATTTTTTTTGGTTTTTTAAAATCAAGTTTTTTAATTTTTTTGGTTTTTTAAAATCAAGTTTTTTAATTTTTTTGTTTTTTAAAATCAATTTTTTGATTTTTTTGGTTTTTTAAAATCAATTTTTTTTTTTTTTTTTGTGTTTTTTTGAAAATCAAGTTTTATTTTTTTGTGGATTTTTGAGGTATTTACGAGAAACAGCCCTCCTTTTTTACATTAGGTTAAACAGCCATTTATGTTCTGCCAAAAAAAAAAAAGAGAAGGCCCAGAATGGGGTCAGCAAAACAGGAAATGAAGGACATGATTGATGTTTTGGGGTTTAAAAAAGGGCATTTAGATTCGACCCAAAACATCAATCATGTCCTTCATTTCCTGCTGCATACGATCCAGCCGATTCCGCATTTCATCCATGTCTTTATTCCAGGCCATTATTTGACCAATTAGCCGTTTGGCACTTTCAGAGGTGAAATAGTCACTTCTTGTTGTTGTACCTAAAGTGGAATGAAACCAAAAAATGTCTTTAGAAATATGCACACATAAATAGTTTACCTTACCATAAATAAAGCTGTTGTCTCAGACACTGACCTGGTGGGGTGCCCATGTAGCCTAATTCCTCCACATCCTCGGGGGTGGCACTATTGCTTGAATGAAGCACAACCAGATCCCCTAAAATAGAGTAGACAAATTACATTAAACAAAAGGCAGCCATGCATAGATTAACGTAAGCTGGTGTGTCAGACACTCGCCTGGTGGGGTGCCCATGTCGCCCACCTCTCCTTCCTCCACATCCTCAATGGGACTTGGGCTTATTTCCCAATCATGTTTTGCTTGGGGTGGACTGTCTTCTGGTTGTTGGCTGAGTGATTTTTCCCCTATGTGAAACAAAAAATTATTAATCTAATTAGCACACAGATATTTTAGTACATAGTAATTTTCCAACATTTGTAATGAAGTGGTTTGTGTAGAGTTCCTATTTTACCTCAATATTTAAAATTAGAAAGACATATCGGATAGATAGATATCAATATCTCAAAATATAGTTAATAATCTTTTGATCTCTCTCTATATCTGGAACAAAATCTCTAAATATCTAACTAAATGTAAAGCCAAAAAATTAAGATAACTTCAAATCTTCAAAAAGAATGTTTTACATTTCTATATCTATCTATCTACCTATATATATATATATATATATATATATATATATATATATATATATATATATATATATATATATATATATATATATATATCTATAGATATATCTCTAGATATATATATCGATCTATCTATAGATATGTAACGAGGTTTATTAAAAGATCGTTTAAAACGATGAACAAAAAATCGGATAGGAAGGAAAAGCACATGGAGCAGTATACAAGGTAATAAACACAAGAGAAAAACACGACAAGTACTTACTTTTTTTAAGAACTTTCCGGATACGTCGGTATTGATCCGGCTCCCTGAGTTTCAGGTCAGACCATCTTTTTCTCAGTTGATCTTTGGAGCGCTGGACCCCAAAAGATGCCTGCAAAGTCTCCACGACCTTCGCCATTATTTTGGCCTTGCGCAAATTTGGCCGTGCGTACGGCCCATAATTGCCATCATAGTCGTCTTTGTGAAGAATGGCCACCATCTCCACCATCTCTTTAAAACTCATATTAGAGGCCTTAAATCTAGGCCTCATAGATTTCGCTGACGTTCCAGCCTCCGGGCTGTCTCCACTACCTGAGGTCGTCAACATTTCAGGTGTCTCCGCCATTCTTTAACTCCACTACGCGCCGTAACAAAAAATGGGCAGAGAACATGAGTTAAAATAGAACGTCAGGGGCGGGCGACGCAGGCGGAGTTTCACACATGCGTAGTGTATAAAGAGGGGCCTTGCGCACGTGTCGTATGTACGTTCTGTGCGTCGAATTAGGGGGCGGAGAACATGAGTTAATTTCGAACGTCAGGGGCGGGCGACGCAGGCGGAGTTTCACACATGCGTAGTGTATAAAGAGCCTTGCGCACGTGTCGTACGTACGTTCTGTGGTAGGTGATAGTGGACCTGGACGTTACAAAACGAAGGTAATTTTAGATATATATTTTTTTTTTTGGTTTTTATGGTCATGACTTTGTAGCAAGCGGCCTATATGGCTTGATAGATTGATGAGGCCTACATAGGGAGAAGATGATGAGGGGTTAGCCGAAACCTATAATAAAAGTGTTTTTTGTCTTGTGACTTCATCTTTTCCAGATATAATGAATCCCCTATTTAAGGATCCAGAGTTCCTTACATCTTTTATTTCCAAATATCGAGAGATGAGGAATTTGTGGGAGGTGAAACACCCTCAGTATTATGCTAAGCATGTGAGGAAGTCAACGCTGGAGAGACTTCTGGCCTTTGTCCAGGCGACCATCCCGGAAGCAACAATGGAGACATTGCTCAAGAAAATTGGGGTCTTGAGGAACATGTATAAGAGGGAGCATAAGAAGATCCAGGAATCAAGGAGATCAGGAGCATCAGCAGATGATGTTTATGTACCCAGGCTGTGGTACTATAATCAACTCCGTTTTCTGGATGACCAGAATGAAGCCAGGCCATCACTTTCAACCCTTCCCTCCACCCTTCCCTCCACCCCAGCAGAGGCTGATGAGGAGCAAGCTGGGTCTTCCATCCTGGATGAACCAGATATGACCATCTGGAGTCAGGTAAATTATTTTAACAAATATTTACTGTACTAATATTAATGATGTTAACTGGATGTTATAATTGTCTAAAATAATTTGGCACTCAAAATTGTGTATACATATCAATTGACAGCCCCCCCTCCTCCTCCTCCTCCTCCTCCTCCTCCTCCTCCTCCTCCTCCTCCTCCTCCTGCCACAACTGAAACACCAGAGCCACAGCCTCAAAAGAAGGCTACAGGGAAGGCTGCAGGGCAGCGTGGAGGAAAGGCTGCAGGGAAGAGAAGAAAATGATGACCTGGGTTCAGTCTGGTCTGACAGAAGACGCAGGCTGTTGTAGGACCACAGTCTGGGGACATCTAGATCATCTGCTGGTGCTGTTGATCTCTGGGATTCTTGGACCAGATTGTGCTCCCTCTTATATGGACTCCGCAAGATCCCAATTTTCTGGTACACCGACTTTTTCCAGCGTTGACTTCCTCTTTATTTTATTTTGACCATGAATAAATGGATCTTTTTTGAGTTTAGCAAAAGACTTTATGTGTTTTCTTTGAAATCATTGATTTTACACACAATGTTAAATTAACAAGGGACAACAATCTCATTGAGTTTGAAAAAAAACACACCAAAAATACATTACTAATGTTAATAATGTTCAAGTGGTAAGTCTTGAAAATCAAAAAATTTACGTAACCAAAAACGGTGCTTTGGGTTAACTTTATCTAAAAACTAAAAAATAATCACTATAAAAAAAAAAATTAATAATGGGTTCTTTGTGTTAACTTTACAAACCTAAAAAAAAAAAAAAAAAAAAAAAAAGGGGAAAAAGTATTATTAGTATGGAAACATTGTTTTTAAAATGCATACTATATCATTCATGAGATCAAAGAGAAAAAGAATCCAGAAATCAGTTTGGGAGAACTCTGATTATGAACAGCAAAACACCTTCGTTCTTTAGAGCCTTCGTAAAGAAGAAATAAAATGCGCTGCATTCAACGATCACAGATTTTGCAGCGTGATGAATGTGCTACCTACAATACGAACACTAGTTTTACTAGACCGAGTGCTTCCGTTTAGTTTTTGCTTATGAGCATGCATCGTTTTTTTGTCCGTCGGACTAGCATACAGACGAGCGGACTTCGGGGTCCGTCGTAGTTACGACGTAAAGATTTGAAGCATGCTTCAAATCTAAAGTCCGTCGGATTTGAGGCTAAAAAAGTCAGTTGAAAGTCCGGAGAAGCCCACACACGATCGGATTACCAGCCAGCTTTAGTCCGTCAGCGTCCGTTGGACTTTTGTAGACGAAAAGTCCGACCGTGTGTACGCGGCATAAGTAAAATGTCTACACTGAATGATTCTCTCCCTTCTTTACATATGTACAAATGATGCTTTTAAAATGCATATAAAAACTCACAAATGCATTCAATAATGTGCTTAAAAATAAAAATATTGTTACTGAATATGTGCAAGAATGCAAGGGCCCTCGGAATCCATGGCTTGAGGTACAGAGCTATAAACACCAAGCCAATCTCATTTGAGGCTCCTGAAGCTATGAAAAGCCAGTGGTGCTTCAACCGAGCACATCTAAAAATAACCAAACTAGTACCGGTATTTACTGGGTGAATAAAAACCTATATAAAGATAAATGTCAATTTTATTTGCGGTACATTTTATTAATGGAAGTGGGAACACCTTTTGCCCTTGCTACTACCAACAGGTACAGTAAGTATCACCTTTGTGGACACCAGTGGCTGACCCTTTTGTATTCCACTTTAATACAGTGATCATGATAAGTGTGATTATTGCCTGGGAGGTCTACCAGAATTGCATTCAAATGCCAAAACCTATGTGATCTAACCCCAACTGGCTACTAGAAATGGGACAAACCGTTTCAACTGTGGAAAGTTCAACTTGTTTATGCTTGTAAAAAATGGTGCACAGTACATACTGTATGTCAAGTTTACATTGCATTAATCCTATATTAAATTTTTTCTAAGTGCTAATTTCACTTTGCCACTGTGCAAATCAACCTCTTTCTGGTAATTACAGAGGGATTATACCCTCAGCACACATATTTGTCTTTTCCCAATAATATCCCACCTCCAGGGCACACACAGTGGTCTTTTCCCACTAAGATATCACCTCCAGCACACACACATTGGTTTTTCCTCTCTCATATCTCACCTCTAGCATACACAAATTGGTCTTTCCACACTAATGTCCCAACTCCAGCACACATACTTTGGTATTTTCCCACTAATATCCCACCCCCACTAATGTCCCAATTCCAACACACACATATTGGTCTTTCCCCACTAATATCCAACCTCCAGCACACACACACACATTGGTCTTTCCCCAGTGATGTCCCACCTGTAGTATACACATGTTGGTCTTTCCCCACTAATATCCCACCTCCAGCACACACACAGTGATATTTTGCCACTAATATCCCACCTCCAGCACACACATATTGGTCTTGGCCCATTAATGTCCCCAATTCCAGCACACACATATTGGTCTTTCCCCACTAATATCCCACCTCCAGCACATGCACAGTGATATTTTGCCAAAAATATCCCACCTCCAGTACACACATATTGGTCTTTCTCCACTAATGTCCCAATTCCAGCACACGCATATAGGTCTTTCCCCACTAATATCCCACCTCCAGCACATGCACATTGGTCTTTCCCCACTAATATCCCACCTCCAGCACACACACATTGGTCTTTACCCAGTGATATCCCACCTGCAGTACATACATGTTGGTCTTTCCCCACTAATATCCCACCTCTACCACACACACATTGATCTATCCCCACTAATATCCCACCACCAGCACACACACATTGGTCCTTCCCCACTAATATCCCACTCGCAGTACACATACATTGGTCTTCCCCCAGTGATGTCCCACCTGCAGCACATACATGTTGTTTTTTTTCCCAGCAATAACACACTTGAAGCATGTACACACTGGTCTTTTCACAGTGATATCACACCTCCAGATAAAACATACATTGGTCTTTCATGAGTGATATCCCACCTCCAGCACACACATTATTCTTTTCCCAGTGACATCACACCTGCAGCAAACATGCATTAGTCTTTCTAGTACTGTGTTTGTGTGCGTTATGCATTAATGTGGTTTTAAACCCTTACAACACACTTTTTGCTACAGGTAAGCCTATAATAAGGCTTACCTGTAGTTACCCTGGATATCTCCTAAACCTGAATGGTTTAGGACAGGGATATGCAATTAGCGGACCTCCAGCTATTGCCAAACTACAAGTCACATCATGCCTCTGCCTCTGGGTGTCATGCTTGTGGCTGTCAGAGTCTTGCTTTGCCCCATGGGACTTGTAGTTTGGCAACAGCTGGAGGTCCGCTAATTGCATATCCCTGGTTTAGGAGATATCCCCTGTATTTGCATGTGCCGACGTCATTGGCACATGCGCACTGAAGCAAACTGAAGCAATGGCACGTACGTGCTGTTGCTTCAGTGAGTGTGCCGTTACCGGCGGTTCCCGCATGGGAGTGACATCAATCACAGCACCGGAGCCCGCGATACCCGGAATTAACTCCGGGAGCGATGTCAGCCGCCGGAGCGGTGTACAAGGATGGCTGCAGGGGCTTCGATCTCAGGTAAGTAATTCATAATGAGCTAGTATGCTATGCATTATGCCTTTGTCTTGCAGGGTTTTTTTTTCGGTCCTAGGGTTTACAACCACTTTAAACTTTCACCTGTATCCTGCCCCAACACGTGCATACACACAAACACACACCAGTCCCAGGAATCCATATCAGTAGTGCGATGTCCTTCCAGTACACAGTCTCTCTAGCCAGTTTTTCCATAGCAGAGTATGTACACTAATCCAACTGTGACCATTATGCCATACATGTGGTTCAACCCATCAAAAGTGTGCAGTGTATGTGCATTAAAGTGGAACTTAAACAAAAAAACAAAAAGAAAAAAACACTTTAGGGTACAGGCATGTTTTTAAATGAAGAAGAGACATTCTTGGGGAGATTTACTAAAACTGGAGCAGCTCTGTACAGAAATTAGCTTCCAGGTTTTATTGTCAAAGCTTAACTGAACAAGCTGAAGTTAAAAGCTGATTGGCTACCATGCACAGCTGTACCAGATTCTGAGCACTCCAGTTTTAGCAAATCTCCCCCACTATGTTTCTTATGCATTAAAGGGGTTGTAAACCCTCGTATTTTTTCACCTTAATGCATCCTATGCATTAAGGTAAAAAAACTTCTGTCACTGAGCAGCCCCCCCCCCCGTTTTACTCACCTAAACACGTTTGTTCCCACCCCGGAGATGCGCACACCCTCTCTGGTCGGGGTCTCGGCTCTTGATTGGATAGATTGATAGCAGCGCAGACATTGGCTCCTGCTGCTGTCAATCAAATGCAATGATGCGGGCGCCGGGGGCAGGGCCGAGTCAGCTTTCTGTGTCTATGGACGCAAAAGCTGGACTCTGGAGCGTGCCCGCACGGGCACCCCCCAAGGATAGCGCTTACCCTAAGTGGTTTCCCGATGCGATGAGGAGCTACTAGCATTGCCGGGGGACCCCAGAAGAGGAGGATCTGCGCTAGTCTGTGCAAAATTAACTGCACAGTGAAGGTAAATATGACATGTTTGTTATTTTAAAAAAAACATGAGGCTTTAGTAACCCTTTAAGGTTTCTTACCTGCTTCCCCCCCCCCCCCGTACAGGGGGCGAGCTGTGCACACCCAGTGATGAGATGGGAGATGCCATGCGTGGGAGTGATGTCACCTCAGTTCAGCCAATTAAAATGGCCAGAGATCCATACCCTGAAGCCGCCCAGCCAAAGATGTCAGCTGCTGGTGGGGAGCTCCTGGGCACTGCAGCGCTGGAGCAAAGGTAAGCAAAGTTATGATTTAACCTCTCAGCCCCCCTGTTTAAAAGCTTAACCCATTAGTGACCTATTTGCAGTGTATTTGATCTTCTACAGGAGCATGTAAATAAAAATGAATAGTAATGAATATCATCTGAAGGTGTCTATTGACCCATTGGTAAAGTGTCCTGAAATCTTTACCCCTTGTCACTCAGCCCCACGTCAGATGTATTATCCTCTCACCGCCCATTCCTCTGCACAGACAAGATACCCTCTCAGTGCCCAGTCCTCAGGCTCATGTGCATTACTATCTCAACATTACTCAGGTCTCCAGGCATGTGTAGTAACCTTTCAGCACCCAGCACGTATAAGTTAGCCCTCGATACTCACAGTGCCTAACGTATTTGTTAAAGCCTTGGTTCACACTGCTATGAATTGCGACACTTAAAAGTTGCATGACAAGTGAAAACACATTTATTTGAATGACAGTCGTTCTGATCAATGCAACTCAAGTCACACTGCCGCCCGCCCACCGGCGGGGTGGTGCGGCTCACGTTCTGGGTGGACGGCGCCCAGAGTGCCCGCTCTCACGCGCCCCCAGGGGCGCGCAGCATGGCAATCGCTGCCGCACTGTGTTGCTAGGCCACGCACGACCTCGATCTCTGTAAAGAGCAGCAACTATTTAACCATGTGACCGACTGTGTCCAATCACAGCCGGTCACATGTAAACACGGAGATGCCAGTAATCGATCAGCGGCATCTCCTCAAAGAGGACATCTAGGCATGTAATTAGGGCACTGATAATCAGTGCCCTGATTACAATAAAGCGCCCATAGTGCCAGAAGTAAGTGCCCACCAGTGCCAGCAGTGTGCCCACCGATGCCAGCAGTGAGTGCTCACCAGTGCCAGCAGTGAGCACCCACCAGTGCCAGCAAACAGTGTCCAAAAGTGCCAGCAATCAGTACCCATTAGTGATGCCAGTCAGTGCTGGCTATCACTGCTGCCCAACAATACCTATCACTGCTGCCCATCATTGCCACCCATCAATGCCCATCAGTGCTGCTTATCCGTGTCGCCTATCTGTGCCCACCAAGGTCGCCTATCTGTGCCCATCAGTGCCCCCACCAGTGCCACCTATCAGTGCCCACCAGTGCGCCTATCAGTACTCATCAGTGCCACCTATCAGTGCCCATAAGTGCGGCATATTCGTGCCTCCTCATCAGTGCCACCTAATCAGTGCCCATAAGTGCCGCCTCATCAGTGTCCATAAGTGCCACCTCATCAGTGCCCATCAGTGCCACCTCATCAGCGCCCATCAGTGAAGGAGAAAAATTACTTATTTACAAAATTTACTGACAGAAACTATGAAAAACTTATTTTTTTCAAATTTTTCAGTCTTTTTTTTTAAGTAATTATTTAAGTAATTAAATAACACCAAAAGAAAGCTCTATTTGTGTGAAGAAAGTTATAAAAATTTCACATTATAGTGTAGCATGACCGTGCAATTGTCATTCAAAGTGTGACAGCGTTGAAAGCTGAAAAATGGCTTAGGCAGGAAGGGGGTTAAGAGCCCTGTATTGAAGTAGTTAAAAAGTTTCCTGCACTTCTTTGGTGTGGCTTTGAGTGACTTAGAGTCCCATATGCTCTAATATCGTATGAAAGTCGCACTGCATTGCCGCACTGGAAAACACACGACAATGGGGTCACAGCATGTGAACCAAGGCTTAACCTCTCCACCCATATTCTTCTGCTTATGTTTTATGTTTTCTGCATTAATCTCCAATCTGCCAACAGTCAGCACTAGTGCATTTACCCCATCAGCTAGTCCCAACCCATGTGTAAGAACCCCTCTGTGCCCATTCATGTGATAATCCCTCATACGTATTCAGTGCACTACACCAAATATCATTCTAATCTCCACTGACTCTGGTATAGTGGTACTTTCAGCCACACTGCCCCATTCTCTCATTAAACAATTCCTGGCAATAAAGCTTTGCCCCATCTGTCAAGTCCTCCAGACTACCTCTACTGCCCCTGGACTCCATAACACAGTCTCTGCTAATAACCTGATTACATATGGGTGTCTCTTTTTCAACATCAATTGTCCCCATTTCCACTGACATGCTTCTTCTGGTTCAGGTTTAGTATCCCACCATACCACCTTTGCAGTCAGTGGTGCTGTGGCGCAATCCCGGCAACCTCCACTGTCCCAAAAAACCATCTTCAATTTTAGCAGTCCCATTTCCTTTGTCCCTTTTCTGTGTGACGGGCTCAGCCACCATACTGCTGCTTTAAATTTACACGGTTTTAAAAGATGGGTGCCAAATGCATTATAGGGCACATTTTCTACCCCTGCCATTTACCTGCATGACCAAGACCATATATTTTACTGATTGTGTTGCTAATTATAAAAAAGATTAGTAACCATAATTTGTGATTCAAAAAATGAACTGTTCTTCCCACTTTCACACCCTCCAGATTTGTTCTGTACTAAAATGCACGCTGTCACACCTTCCATAATTTTTACCTGCACATACTACCATGTCATACCTCCAGAAAACTCTGTTATACCACTGGATGATACATATAATCCACTGTTATACCCTTCACTCCCCATTCCTGCCTATACTACCCACTGTTATATACTCCATACTCCTCCCCAATACATAACTCCCCCCGATAATACCCTCTGCACTCCTTTCTGAATGTACTGCCTTCTGCCATACACTGCACACTCTCTTCCTATATATACTGCCCCTGACATACCCTCCACACTCCTCTCCTGCACATATTGTCTTGTATCATACAATACACAGTCCTCTTCTCTACATGCTGCCCTTCATACTTCTCTCCTGCACAATCTGTTTTCTGTTATACCCTCCATACTCCTGCTACACATCCTGTCCTGTCCTCCGCAGGTCTCCTGGCAGGGAAGGAGATCCAATTTTTCTCTTCAGTAGCTAAAGTGTTACTAAACCCAGGACCCTGCATTCACTAGATCTGGTCTCCCACAGTACAAAGAACATGGAAATGCATAGTTGCCAACATTGCAAAAAAAAAATGTGGGACACTTTTTGGCTGTAGGCGGAGCCGTACAATAATTAGGGGGCAGAGCATTCATTTGTAGGCGTGGTTTAGCAAAAAAAATACAAGTGCGGCGCAGCAAAAAATGGGCGTGGTTTACGCGAAATAGTGGGTGTGGCTTAAATGGGCGTGGCTCAAGAGGGTGTGGTTAGAGTCTGAGATGAATGAGGGATGGAGAGGGAAAGGGGGAAAGGGAGAAAGGGAGAAAGGGGGAGAGGGGGAGAGGGGGAAAGGGGGAGAGGGGGAGAGGGGGAAAGGGGGAAAGGGGGAGAGGGGGAGAGGGGGAAAGGGGGAAAGGGGGAAAGGGGGAGGGGGGGATAGGGGGAAAGGGGGAGAGGGAGAAAGGGGGAGAGGGGGAGAGGGGGAGAGGGGGAAAGGGGGAAAGGGGGAGGGGGGGAGAGAGGAATGACGGGACAGCAGCCGCAGATCCTACACAATAAAAATATGTGTATTCTAGAAAGTTTAACAATCAGCAGATAAAGATACTCCAAACACCTGGTGTTAGCACTTCAATCATCCCGGCACCATGGTTGTTATGGTGTCAGGATGATTGAAGCGCATTATTTCTATTATTACATTGTAATATAAAATGAAATTATTTAACTCACCATAATGCAGAATCAGTGGGAACCCTGAGCGTGTCACCTGCCATGTCGCCTGCCACCAGATGCCATCAGGTGTCCCCAGCGGAGTCCACCCTTACATCAGACATTGCAGCAGAGTCCCCCCTTACATCAGACATTGCCAGCAGAGGCCCCCCTTACATCAGACATTGCCAGCAGAGGCCCCCCTTACATCAGACATTGCCAGCAGAGGCCCCCCTTACATCAGACATTGCCAGCAGAGGCCCCCCTTACATCAGACATTGCCAGCAGAGTCCCCCCTTACATCAGACATTGCCAGCGGAGTCCCCCCTTACATCAGACATTGCCAGCGGAGTCCCCCCTTACATCAGACATTGCCAGCGGAGTCCCCCCTTACATCAGACATTGCCAGCGGAGTCCCCCCTTACATCAGACATTGCCAGCGGAGTCCCCCCTTACATCAGACATTGCAGCGGAGTCCCCCCTTACATCAGACATTGCAGCGGAGTCCCCCCTTACATCAGACATTGCAGCAGAGTCCCCCCTTACATCAGACATTGCCAGCAGAGGCCCCCCTTACATCAGACATTGCCAGCAGAGGCCCCCCTTACATCAGACATTGCCAGCGGAGTCCCCCCTTACATCAGACATTGCCAGCGGAGTCCCCCCTTACATCAGACATTGCCAGCGGAGTCCCCCCTTACATCAGACATTGCCAGCGGAGTCCCCCCTTACATCAGACATTGCCAGCGGAGTCCCCCCTTACATCAGACATTGCAGCGGAGTCCCCCCTTACATCAGACATTGCAGTGGAGTCCCCCCTTACATCAGACATTGCAGCAGAGTCCCCCCTTACATCAGACATTGCAGCGGAGTCCCCCCTTACATCAGACATTGCCAGCAAAGCCCCCCTTACATCAGACATTGCCAGCAAAGCCCCCCTTACATCAGACATTGCCAGCAAAGCCCCCCTTACATCAGACATTGCAGCGGAGGGGAGGGAGAATTTTTTTTTTCCCCCTCAAAAAGAAGCTGGGAGCACTTTGACTTACCGAGTGACACACTAGCTCCCCCCACGTGGCGCCGACTGTTCCCTGGTGGTCCCGGCCTCGGGCTCCCCCGGACCTTTCACGTTCTCCTCCTTGGTGCTGTGTAAACAGGAGGAGGCAAACTTCCTCCTCCGAGTGAGAGTCCTGGCACTGACACAGCAGCAGTCAGTGTGACACAGCGGTGCGCACCTCCTCCCCCATCCATCCATGTGCTCCGACTGCGAAGTAGCCACGCCCCTGCTTGCCATACTTGGCAAATCAAGGCAGGCAGAAGGAGCAGTCCTCCTTGTCCAATAGAGGACAAAATGAGGCAAGGGGGGAGGATACCGAGGCTGCGGCGATGCTAATTAACACTTTATTGCTCAAAAATATTTACGATCCTCCGAGACAAGCTCCGAAATTCGGGACAAATCGCGGGAAATAATAAAATCGGGACGAGGTTCCAGCATTTGTGAATGTACCAGGAAATTCGGGACTATTGGCAAGTATGGAAATGCAATTATTTTAGTTAATATAAACTGCTAAATACCTTTTCTCATCAGCAGTATATAGCAGTCTTGCGACTTCTATCAGTGTCTGGCCGAGCACTGGTTAAAGCTTGTAGGAGGAGTTTTCATTCTCCTCTGACTGTCCTATAGGGCTGCATAACTCCTGACCCCCAGTGCTAATTGGCCCTGTGCTAATCACATGCCCCCCCCCTAAAAAAAAAGCAATACACATCAAACTGAGCATGTGCAGAGTGCCTTCAAGGCTCTGTACTATCAGAAGATGGATTAGGGACAGTGGACAAAAAGGAGGATCAAAGAAGACAGGATCAAACAGCCTTTTTTACAGAATGCATAGGATTAACCCCTTAGGTTCCACAGTGAGTATAACAAGCATGCTTTACTGCATATACAGACTGATTTTATGGTTGTGGGTTTAGTAACACTTTAAGTAATACTTACAGGTCCATTTATTTATTCTCTCTTCTCCTATCAAAATATTCCTTGTTAGTATGGGAACACTGCAGCACAACTGACTAACTACCTGTGCTGCTTTTTCCTCTTATTCTGTGCCCAACTGTACAGAAACTGCAAGAGGCTGATACCAAGTCAAATTTGCATACTTACACTGCTTGCATTAAAGAAAAATATATTTTTAGGGATATATTACTGATTACAGATCTGCAATAATGTGTTTTTTTTATATATCTGCCACGAGTTCAGCTTTGAATACTAATGCAAAATCAACACCCATATACAGAATGAAAATTTCTGTTATAGCAAGAATTTGAATATGTAATTTCTTTTTATTCCCAGAGAAGTGTATACTATAATTATTTGCTCTATCAGTGGGTTTAAAATGCTGATACCTATCAAGGCAGTAAAGCACATTCATTTTTCTCTATCACTGGACCATAAAACACATAAAAGATAGTTTCTTGTAAAAAGGTTTCCAGGGACAAAGAAACATGTCAGATCAATTTCTGAATCTATACAAATGCATGACAGCTGATCAAACATAAAGTACAAGAATCACTGAAAAAAAACATAAAAAACTTACTGAGCTTTTCAAAAATGTCAGAATATCAATGCAATACACAATTCACACAGCTCTTGTAAAGTAAAGTGTAATTTATTTCATATAACACACACTATGTACAATTATGGACTGTACAATCAGGCTTCACATTAAACAAAAAATATAACGCCTGGTGCCTTGGGAGAAATCTGTCCAAGGTCATGAAACTTACATTCATGTCTTCTACTTCAAAGCTTTAGTGGCAGCATTAGCCCACTCACTGTCCCCAGACAGCCATTTACTATGTGTGATCAAAATCACTGTTAGGGGAGCCGCTGCCTAAAACTGAAAAATACATTTATATGAAAAGGAGATATCGAGAAGGCTTAATACCAGAAGGGGAAACATTTAAATTAAAGTGTTATTTTTTTTTTTTTTTACTTTAATAAAGCATGTGCTAGCCCATTTAGGACTATATTGCTACAAAAAAAATTTTTAGTCTAGTTTAGGCAATTTTTTAGATGACAACAGGCTGCAAAATATTTGCACCGCCCCATATGTTAATAGTACAGCACTGAAGTGGGTGGATGTAAGCTGTCTGGAATATATCCAGTTTTCTAATGCACATATAGATGGAACTGATTTCACAAGGTTTAGTAAGACAGAGAGTGGCGTTTCGCATGAAGCCGTCAGGGTGGCAGCTTAGAGAGTTAAGCTATCTTTCCATGAGAGTACTGAGTGGGCAGGGAAGTGAATCAATAGCACTGGGTTTATCCTGAAGAGGCAAATCTGGGAAGTTTGGCACTGCTTTCTAGAATTGTCTATTTCCACGCCCCTTTCTTTGTAAAGGCTGCCTCAAACTGACTGCAATACAATAGAATGTCTGTATTAGTGGCAAAGCTCATTAGCAATTCCAATAGGAATACTGATTAACTTGTTTTTTTTTAGGACATGTAGAAATGTACCTGCTCTGTCATCCAGAAATAACTCCTATTGTTATGGACTGTGTTGAAAACTATGTGACCCATAAAACTTTGACCCTATTTGTTCTTTCCATTCCTCTTTTCATTTGTATTTTTTACATATGGTATGGTACAGACCTCACTGGTGTCCTACTATAATACAGACAGGTCATCTAAGTTACCAATTTGATTCAAACATACTAGATGGAATTTGTTTTGATGAAAGGGGGTTAAAATTAGTACCAACAGCCAATTTGGCTAATGGTACCTACAGTCATGGCCAAAAATATTGGCACCCCTGCATTTCTGTCAGATAATGCACCACTTCACCCAGAAAATTTTTGCAATTACAAATGTTTAGGCATTCATACGTTTATTTCTTTTGTTTGTATTGGTATGAGACAAAAAAGTGGGGAAACAAAAAGCCAAATCGGACACATTCCATGCAAACCTCCAAAAATGGACAGGACAGTTATTGGCACCTTCTCAAAATTGTAAGAAACAATTGCATTCCAAACTTGTGATGCTCCTGTAATTTGTAATTAAACTCACCTGTATCAATTAACAGGTGCTGACACTATAGAAATCACACCGGCAACCAGTTAAATTGGTGAAAAATTTACTCAACCTTTCTGTTGTGTGTCTCTGTGTGCCACTCGAGACATGGAGAAGAGAAAGAGCAGCAAAGAATTGTCTGAGGATTTGAGTACAAAAAATGTGGAAAGCATGGACAACCTCAAGGATACAAGTCCATCTCCAGAGATTTTAATGTTCCTGTGTCCACTATGCTCAACATTGTCAAGAGGTTTACAGCTATGGTAGGAGACTGAAGGAGAACCCCACTGCTGACACAGAAAAAAACATACCTGGGGAAGCTAAAATCCTTTTGGGAGAATGTGCTGTGGACGGACAGATGAAGCAAAATTACAGCTTTTTGGTGAAGCCCATCATTCTACTGTTTTCAAAAAAAGAAATGAGGCCTTTAAAGGAAAGAATACAGTCCCTACAGTCAAACATGGTGGAGGTTCACTGATTTTTTGGGGTTGCTTTGCTTCTTCAGGCACTGGATGTCTTGACTGTGTAAAATCTGTAGACTACCAAAGAATTCTGGTGGTGAAATGTAGAGCCCAGTGTCAGAAAGTTGGGTCTCCATCAGAGGTCACAAGTCTTACAGCAGGACAATGACCCAAAGCACACGTCAAAAAGCACCCAGAAATGGTTTAAGACAAAGTGCTGGAGAGTACTGGCCAACGAGTCCAGATCTAAATCCCATAGAGCAGCAGTTGGGAAAAGGAACCCTTCCACAATCTGAGAGGCCTGGAGCAGTTGGTGAAAGAAGAGTGATCCAAAATTCCAGTAGAGAGGTGTACGAAAGTTATTGATGGTTACAGGAAAAAAGTATTTCAGTTATTTTGTCCAAGAGGTGCGCTACCAAATAATACATTGAGGGTGCCAATAATTTTGTCCAGTCCATTTTTGAAGTTTTCCATGGAATGTGTCAGATTTGGCTTTTTGTTTCTCCACTATTTTGTGCCATAACAATACAAACAAAAGAAATAAAAAGAACATGAGAATGCCTAAACATTTCTAATTGCAACAATTTTCTGGGCGAAGCGGTGCATTATCTGACAGAAATAAGGGGTGCCAATATTTTTGGGCCTGACTGTAGATGATTCTGACGCTACAGTACATTACCGGTGGCAGGATAGTCCTGTTGCATTACTCTCATTACTCAGAGAGTAATGAGAGGGGTGAAGTCTGCTCTCACCTGCCAGGAGCTGTTGGAGATCACTCAACTCTCTTTCCTTGGCTCTCAGCTCCCTGATCACAGATCGCTGTCATCTGCAAGGCTCCCTAAACCCAGCACCTCAAGCAACATGACTATACTGGACAGGGCACTAACCATTGGCATCTATGGTCGGATGGTCCTTTTGATTCCACGCTGTGAGCGCTGATAGGGTTTAACATCTAAAGTGCAATTTGGATACAACTGACATCCTGCCTCTATAAGGAGACATCTGCCTGTTTTTCTCCCAGCGTTTGGTAAGGAGGCCTTCTGTGTGGTGACAGGTCACATAAGTTTGTTCTTTTCACGGAGGTGGCATTTTGTCCTTTCTTGGGCATAATGTTAAGGTACTCTGTTTCTAACGTGCACAATATATAGTCTTTACAGTATCACACTATGCCATATTTTTTTTCTTTTGATTTATATCGATACCTGCCTTGAGAGAATTTATACGTGTTTGATCCAAATACAAGGTCTTCAACCCAGGCTGGGGTTACGGCCATCTGCGAGATATGGCTTGCTATCTGGCAAGCTTGCATTTCACATAGTTTTAAGTTTATGCTGATTTGATTGTTTGATGAACCACCATCTACAACGTTTGTGCTACATTGGGACTTTTTTCATACAATCATTTATTCATTTATTATTATTTTTTCACTGTGGACTTTATTTAGCGCAATTTTATCCTTTTTATTTTTTGCTTGTGTTTATCTCACATTAATTGCAGCTTTTTTGGGGTTTTGCCCACCCTTATGCCCTGTACACACGGTCGGACTTTGTTCCGACATTCTGACAACAAAATCCTAGGATTTTTTCCGACGGATGTTGGCTCAAACTTGTCTTGCATACACACGGTCACACAAAGTTGTCGGAAAATCCGATCGTTCTAAACGCGGTGACGTAAAACACGTACGTCGGGACTATAAACGGGGCAGTGGCCAATAGCTTTCATCTCTTTATTTATTCTGAGCATGCGTGGCACTTTGTCCGTCGGATTTGTGTACACACGATCGGAATTTCCGATAACGGATTTTGTTGTCGGAAAATTTTATATCCTGCTCTCAAACTTAGTGTTTTTTTGGACTAGCGCAGTTTTTTTCTCTCCACACAGTGTGGTATTGCTCTGTCACTGGCACAAATAGTGCTGAATGTGGATCTCTAGCATTTGGAGTGACATCTCTCAGCTAAAACGGGAGAGATTACATAGGGACAAACAGGCAGCCTCTTAGTAACCCTGTTGCTTTAGACAAATTAATGTAAAAAAATCTGTGCTGTGACAAATATAAAATAAATGAAGCTGCTTACACACAAAGGCAGTATAACAAACCCAAATAAATGTATAAACAAATAATGTGTAGCGCCAATATTAAATATAGTAACACCGGGGCAGAGTTTTTAGGACTGACGTCACACTGCTGCACAATCCCAGGTCTGCAGCGGCTTTCAATGTTAGTGTACTATATTTTACATGTATTATTGTGTTTTAATTTGATTTAATAAATTACTACTGGAGATCACTTTTGGCTCGTGGTGAGATTGTTTGCCTTAGATGGAGTACATAAGAAGGATGCCAAAGAATGCAGGTTGCTGTATGGATTCCAGAGAGATTTCTCATACATTACAGGTGCTGATGCTGTTGTAATGAAAGACATTTTTTCTGGTGAGTGTTAGATTCACTAAGAGTTGGTGGCTGGTTTCTTAACACTTTTGGAACAATCAACACACACAATATGGCTATGGAAGGGTGATTCCACTATTTACCTTTTAGAATCACTGTGATACCTATTTACTTTGGAACTTTGCGCTTTTATTATCATTCACAGATTTTTTTGCGCTATATTTAGTATTGGCGCTACACATTATTTGTTTATGCTTTTGACAAATTGTCAGCAGCATAATTCTAGTGGCAGGATCGCTAGCAGCAGATTTGCCTGTTGGTCATCGACCTTAGGCAACATTCACACCTGAGCAGAGCAATTTTCAGGCGTTTTTATTTAATTTAATTTAGAAGTTTATTACAAGCATTTTACAACTTCAGGTGTTTTTGTTTAGCCAATAGAAAGCACTAGGGGGAGGAGCAGTGGAGGAGATTAGGGGTAGAAAGCTGCTGTTTAAGCAAAAAGCATGCAACAAAACACTTGTAAAATGTTTGTGTTGCGCATTTTCAGGTGTTCCCATTGAAGTCTATGGGGCTCAATCTGCCTCCAATGTGCCAAAATAAGCTCATGTACTTTTTTTGAGCGATAGGCATTTTGCTACAGGAGACAGAATGCTAAGATGTGAACGGGGCCATTGAAATTAGTGGGGTTTGCCTTGTTGAGCATTTTAGAGCTTCCAGCAGAAAATTGCTAAGGTGTGAATGGAGCCTTAGGTTTTGGCAACACAGAAATGATTACGTAACCATCATTTTAGTGGAATTTTGTTAGCATCTTACTGTGTATGGGGTATAAAGATCAATCAAGGGGGACATTGCAAGATGTGTATTTCCTCCATTATGAAAAAAAAAAGTGAGGTACCTGGTAACTCTTTTTCTAAGAAGTCTTCCAGGGCAGCATCCGAGGGATAGGCTCCTCCTCCCTGAAACAGGAAACACATTAGTCCACCATTATAAATTTCACAGTCTTACCTGCGTGCCTCAGTTATATTAAAGCACCGAAGGAAATCTCAGTAAGTTTAAAAACTCCCCCGTTGTACCTGGTATTTGTCGTTTCAACTCTATTTTCTCGAACTGTCTTCCAGGGCAGCATCCGAGAGGATGTATCAAGCAATACTTACTAGGGTGGGGATAGAGACTGGAGCACCTTGCGACCAAATGCCTGGTCTTGGTCAGACAGCTGGTCTATACGGTAGTGCCTTGTGAAGGTACTGAAGCTCGACCATGTCGCTGCCCTGCAGATCTGCTCCGGAGTTGCCCCTGCTTTCTCTGCGACCGAGGTTACCCAGGCTCTGGTTGTGTGTGCTCTGATCCCGCCTGGCGGGGTGAGGTTTTGTGCCTCAAAGATCGTCTGTATGGCCATTCTTATCCATCTGCTGATGGCATTCTTGGAAGCCTGTTTCCCTTTGTTGACTCCCGCTTAAAGGACAAAAAGGGAGGTCGTTCTTCGCCAATCCTTCGTTCTTTCGAAGTATGTTATGAGTATGTTTCTTACATCGAGTTTGCTGTAAGTGTCTCTTTTTTTGCTATTCATAGTTTTTGGAAGCAAAGGTTTGATGATATTTTGGGTTCTATGGAACGATGAAGAGACCTTGGGTAGAAAGGCCGGGTCTGGAGAGAGAATTATTTTGTCTAAATGTATAAGGCAGTATGGTTCCATTATAGACAGAGCTTGGATTTCACTCACTCTTCTGGCTGATACTAGGGCCGCAAGAAGTGCAGTCTTTAAAGTGAGGTTTTTGTCTGAGCTATCTTCCATCGGTTCAAATGGAGGGGAAAGAAATCCTCTAAGCACTGTGGCCATGTCCCAAGTTGGAGTTCTATTCATTTTGGCTGGTCTAGCTCTTTTAAGTGACATAAGGAATCGCTTTATCAGCGCCTCCTCTGCTAGTCTGGTGTCCATGAACGAGGAGAGTGCTGCAACTTGTACCTTCAGCGTGCCTGGGGAGATATTTTTGTCTGCTTCATCTTGTAGGAAATCCAGAATTGTTGGGATCCTCCTCCAAATCCTCTGTTGGAAATCGATTTGTTTCTGTTCCAGGAGACAAACTTTTTCCTCACTTTCTCGTAGATTGCCCTAGTCACGGGCTTCCTGCTGTTTAGGATGGTATTGATCACCTTGTCTGACAGTCCTTTGTTCTGAAGTCTTACTCTTTCAGTAACCAAGCCGAAAGCTTCAGGATTCTGTAGTTCGGGTGGTTGACTGGGCCCTGTGATAGGAGATCTGGCCGGTCCATCAGTGTCAGCTGAGGTTGGATGCTGAGGTTTTTCAAGTGGCTGAACCATGCCCTCTGGGGCCAGTGCGGTGCTATTAGTATCACCGTTGCTCTCTCTGCCTTTTTTTTTTAATCACCCTTGGTATTATGGAAGTTGGCGGGAATGCATAGCACAGTTGCGATCCCCAGCTTTGGTTGAAGGCATCTACTCCGCTGTTGCCATCTGTGGGGTCCAGAGAGAAGAATGTTGGTGATTTTGCATTCGCTTTGGAGGTGAATAGATCTACCTTGGGTACTCCCCACTTTTAAGTGATTTGTGCGAAGGTCGTTTGGTTCAGTGACCACTCCGTCTGTTTTATGGTCTTCCGGCTCAGGAAGTTTGCCAGCGTATTGTCTGTTCCTTTCAGACGGATACCTGATATTATGTTTGATTCTGCCCATAGGAGGATTGTCTCCGTCAGCTTCATCAAGCTTCGGGACTTTGTCCCACCTTGCCTGTTTAGGTATGCCACAGTCGTGGCGTTGTCCGATCGCACCTTTACGTCTCTCCCCTGTATAGCTGGTTTGAACGCTTTTAATGCTTCCCCTACAGCTTTTAACTCTCTCATGTTTGAGGAGGCTTGGGACCATTTGGAGGTCCATTTTCCCTGTGAGCAGAGGCCCTCCATGTGTGCCCCCAGCCTAGGGCGCTGGCATCGTTGGTGATCCTGATTGGATTGAGCCCATTTGTGCCTTTCGATGTATCGAAGCGGATTGAGCCACCATTGGAGTATTTATTTGACTGTGGTCGGAACAGGAATGGGCTTGTCTAGGGATGAGTGGCTGCTATCCCACTGGGACAGAATGTAGTTCTGTAGAGGTCTCATGTGAATCTGTGCCCAGGTGATAGCTGGAATAGAAGACGTCATCAGTCCTAGTACGGCCATTCCTTGTCTGATTGTTATGGCATTGGTCCCTCTTAGGAAGGTTACTGCCTGTGTGATTTTTTAAGTTCTTTTCTTCCGTTAGGAAGGTTTTCGTTAGTCTGGAGTCCAGTACATAGCCCAAATATACCATTCTCTGGATTGGAGTCATCTGTGATTTTTCTGCATTCACTATCAATCCCAGGTTTTGCAGATAGGACATACTTGTGCGCAGGTTGTTCTCTAGGGCCTCTGCTGAATCTGCAAAGAACAGTAGATCATCTAAATATGGTATTATGCCAATACCTTGTTGTCTTAGACCTTTTAACGCTTCTGCCATTATCTTTGAGAAGATTCTTGGTGCCAAAGAGATGCCGAAAGAGTAGTTGCTGGCCCTTGTATTGCGAACCTCAGGAATTTTTGATGATCCTCTTTTATGGAGACATGTAGGTAGGCATGAATGTCTCACATGGTAGGATGTTTCTGATTGAGTAAATAGACTCCATTCTGAATTTTTTGTATTTTATTCCTCGGTTGAGTGGTTTGAAGTTCAGTCTTAGCTTGCCTGACGGTTTTTTCCTTGCAAAGATATGGGAATAAAACCCCCTTTGTTCCTCTTCTTGAGGTACATGGCGAATCACCTTCTGATCCAGCAGGTTCTACAGAGATTCTAAAAAGGCCTTTGCTCGATCGTTGTCCCTTGGCAGCATGGTTACTAGGTACTTCTTTGGGGGGCGGGTGGAGAATTCTATTGCGTAGCCATCCGTTATGGTGCGTATGATGAATTTGTTTTTTGTTGCTTCCATCCATTAGTGGGAAAAGGCTGCGAGTCTGAAATCAAGCTTAAAAAAGGTCCCCATGAGGTAGGCGGTTAAAAGCTGCCTGTAAGTAGGCAGTTTTACAGTAAGGTTAAGACAGAGGTGACTCTGGAGTATTCTGGCTTACCTTGGAGCTGTCCTGGCTTGCAGGATCTGCAGGGCAGGGTAGAGAAGCGTCAGACATGGTCAGCCACCAGGATCCTCTGGTTAGAGGGGCCTTTTTAACTGCTTCCTGCTTAAGCTCTGGCCCCGCCCCCAGCTGACCCCATGCAGGTTGGTGGATATACCTGCACATGCCGCTGCAGTTGGTGTCCTTTCTGGGTATCCAATAGGGAGGGGGACTCTGCTGCAGTATACATGTATATTGATATATTTCTTATTTTTTTTTTAATATGATTTTATTTATTTATTTATTATTATTATTTTTTTTTTTTAATTTCCGCCCCCGGATGTGATGAAATCGCAGGTGTCCCGCTCTGTATCTCCTGGAAGCAGGCTCCGGGAAAATGGGCGCTAACCCGGATCAGGAAATTACGTTTTTCCAGCACCGGCGCCATCTTGGTACACCCCGCAGAGCCTCCATGAGGAGAGGCTAATACTGCAGTGTGTGGAGGACGCTGATCTGGGTGAAAATAACGGTAATCGGGCGGGCGGCGGGTGCGGACATCGCCGGAGTAAGAGAGGAACAAAATGAAAGCAGTGAGACACCTACCCGTCCGGCGCGGCAGCGGCTGTGGTCAGGGAGTAAGGCATCCATGCACTCACACCTCTGTACACCCTTGATATCTGGAAGTATGTTTCCACAGTTTGCAGATGGAGTTTCCTGATGAAAAACTGCAGCAGGTCCCTTGATCAGCAGCATGGGGGAAATGTCAGTGCATTATTACAGCTTGGGGGGATGATTGCAGACCCCTCTCTAGGGGTGAAATCTCAGGCAGAGCAATTCTGCTCAAGTTTGCTGCTCCTGCTCGCCCTCCCAAGGCCCGCTGGGCTGGATGGGATGCTGGCAGGGGGTCTCCTGCAACTAGCACAGAAGTAAGAGACAGAAGTAAAATAACAAACGTTTCTTTTGCAGCTCCTGTGGGTCCGGAGGAAACACAAACAACTGAGGCACGCAGGTAAGACTGTGAAATTTATAATGGTGGACTAATGTGTTTCCTGTTTTAGGGAGGAGGAGCCTATCTCTCGGATGCTGCCCTGGAAGACGATTCGAGTAAAAACTGAAAGGGTTCTGCGGGTATGACCGCCAGTTCAGAAACTCATCTCACAGGGGTGATAGCTACAAGAGGGAGCCCAGAACCTTAACCAAGATGCCCATATATGTGTGCTAACATGAGATCCACACCAGAACAAGGGCAGAAAGTTTTCAATAGACCGTGACAGCTGAAATGAAATGCCACAGCAATATGTCCATATGTATTGTGAACAATCGCAATAGTGGCAAAATTTCTTTAAAGATAATTTGACCAGTAAAGCTGGCCACAGACAGATTGAAATCAGGCCAGTTCAGTAGGAACTCCCCAAATTTTGCTCCAACCCATGGTGGAAGGAAAGAAATGATGTGGCATGAATTGGCCATGATTTGTTTAGGTAGAGTCATAAGGCGGATTCAGTGTTTCCAAAATTTGTAATGATGTTACTCAATATAGGAAATACTTTGTGCTGTTTTTTTTTGTTGTCAGTGTCCATTTTGCCTGTGGGCGGTAAGCATGACAGTCCTAAGGACTCTTTTACATAAGCCTAGCTGTTAACTTGGGATTCATGGTGGCTCTTGTTGTCAGCAGCTACTGGTTCGTGATTAGCAAGCGATTGGAAGGCAATATGTTGAGACACGGATTTGAAAATGGATTTTACACTGAAATCCTTCTTCACTACACTGTAACCATGTCCCTTAGACACAACTGCATCATGATTGCGGCTCGGCCCTATTCACCTCTATGGGGAGTGATGTCAGGTGGTATTGCCCTTCAAACAAGACATGCCTTATTTTTTTGGGGGGGGTGAAATACAGCTTTATGGCAGCAACAATGTGTGTGGGCTATCAATCAGCCATTCATTGGTTTTGACAAGTAGCTTAGAAGTGTAAACTATGTGCACTAACATGCCCAAGTGGAAGGGTCCTAAGATTTGCTGTGTCCCTCAACAGGAAAGAAGAGCCTTTCTTGTCATACAGTCATAGAGACTGGATACTAAAGGCTTAGTGAATGCTATACCTTTAGACTGCAATTAGTACAGGGGCAGAAAGTATTATGTAAAAAACAAATGCAATATTTTTTTTTTATTTATCGTAACTGGCACTTAAAAAAATGAGCCACCAGGATTTTTACTAAAACGATGATCTGCAAACATTATTTAGACAAGGTTGCAAAGTATCCAAGACTGATGACAACCATTCACCTAACAGTCAATGCAAAGACTAATGAAAAAGGCTTCAGTAAGGCTCAATTTGTCACTGGGGTAATCTCCACTGAATTTATAATAAAGTCTTTTCAAACGTATGTGATAACATTTCAGAGGTGTAAACAGATACAATGCACAGAAAAGAGTATCAATATGGTATAGCATTACAACCTGATACACCTTTAGCCTGGGTTCTCACTTGTGCAATATCAGACATCGCATGTGATTCGCACTCACACTGTGTTGCTGATCACATGCGATGTCTGTGCAGTGCGAGTTCAGCCATACAGTTGTATGGCTGAACTTGCATTGGATTCCCTTTAAAAAAAGGTGCAGGGACTTTTTTTTCTCTGCACTGGAATCGGTATGCATGGTGTTCTCACCTATGCAATCCAATTCCTGTCCGAATCCACAGTTTGCACTGCGATTTGTGAACCGATCTTGGGGTGTCATTAACATTGTATTGACACCCGCAGCGGTTTGCAAAGGGCAGTGTGAACTGCCTGCGAGAGACATGCGATGTGGGAACTGGCGCTGGAATTGCGCTGGTTCCTGCATTGCTACAGTGTGAATCTAGGCTTAAACATATATGTGCTGCCAGAATTCTGAATACTAAAAACAATCTAAAGTTACCCACAGGGAACAGTGGCATAGGTAATGCAACCAGTTCATCCAATATCAGTGCACCGGTGCGTTCTATATTAATGAGCAACAGGACTCACTTGCATACAGAATCTGGAGCAGCTGTGCATAATAACCAATCAGCTTCTAATCACAGCCTGTTCAAATAAGCTTTGCCAATAAAACCTAGAAACTGATTGGTTACTATGCACAGCTGCACCAGATTCTTTGTACACCGGCTTTTGTAAATCTCCCTCACTGTATAAGTGCATCACAAAAGGCAGATGTTAAGGAGCTCCCTCCAAGAGAACAACTTCTCTAGACCATAAGGCTTCCAGGATTAAAGTATTCTTTTCAAATTGTAATGCCTGCTATATCTCTTATCTACCTCCTCTCAAAAATATAAATAATAACAGAAAATGTAAAAGTTTTTCAAAGAATTCATGATGGCTAAGACTAAGCCACAGGGGAACAGGTATCTGTAATAACCATAACTGAGCGCAAGGAAATCTACCATCTGCTTGACTGTTTCTAGCTGAAAATGCACCTGTAAAACTGTTATTGCACACTGGAGCTGAAGATAAGAGGAGCTGCATGTTCTAGTTTGTAATTCAGCTACAGTGAGTTAGTCTGAGGTTTGACAAACACTCCTGGGACAATATGTAGCAGAAGAAAAAACCTGGAAAAGGATATTTGTAATCCATGCAGAAGAGTACAAATATGATCATACTTTACTCACACTTTTTGTGGCTTAGATTATGTTGCTGGTTCAAGTCTTATCACCTCTGTTTTATTCTACTCTATTTTAATATTTCCACTGAATTTTGTCAGTCTGTCATTTAGTTTTGTCATTTGTTAAGAAGTTCGCTTAAATAGTTTCATAATCCTAATGAAGAGTATGTATATTTCAAAAATGGAAAACATAAAGTACCATATTTACATGAACACATTTAATTATTGAAAGGCAAACAGAACTACAAGACTCTGACAGATGAACCATAACAGTTGAATAATTTTACCTATCAAATGTACACTAAATGTTTTTATTACTACACTTTAGAAAGTTATTCCACATGGCTTTGGCAATATAAAGAATATAAGGAATTCACCCAAAACAATAAAACGATTAACAGCATAACAGCAAACTAAAAGGGCAATTTGCAGGACTTTATAATTTAAATAAAATAAACATACAGCAAGAGGTAGTCATTCATTTGTCCAGAAGATAAGCCATGCCTTATAAAGCATAATTCAGTATTAAAGAGAAACAGAATTGGGGGGAAACACCTCTACGTAGCCAGTAGCAATAAAAAGCAGGCACATTTTCCAACTTGGCATCCTGAATTCATTAGTACCCTAGTATACGTATATCCATCCAACTTCCTCGGCCATAGGTAGCCCTCATTAGCCAACAATGAAGCTTAAGAGGGGCCATTCTTTGCCCTTGAAAACTGGGTTAACATTTGTACACCCGAGCACACTCTGATTTGGAGAACTAGAGGCACCAAACCAAAAATAATACTTTCACAGATAGATAGATACATTACATAGAAAAAGTACATCATGGGAGAAATCCTTGAAGCAAGAGTGGGATGCAGATATTAGAGAGTTGTTTCCTGAAGGCAAGGATCTAACATGTCTGCACAAACATTTTTTGGAGCATGCACTGCAAAGATCAAAACAAGCTGAAAAACAACCTATTGAATCAAAGTTGCTGCAAAATCAGTTAGGCCCTTTTCACACGGAGCTGACTCTGTTTTGATCAGCAGGGGATCTATATGGTGGTCCCTGCTGATCAGAGCAGACTAGGCATATAACAGTTCCGTGCCTGCTCAGTTTCTGCAGAACAGACACTCTATAGGCAGCTGGGAGTAAACGGACTTCTCTGCCCGTTTACACCTAAATTTCCTCTGATACGATCCATTTAAATGGAGGAGGAAGGATCCCCTTCTGGATCTGATTGAAGGAAGGCGAGTGTAAGTCTATGTTTGAGTAACACAATGATGAGTTTGAGATTTTGACTTGGTCTCCAAATTTTCCAGATCTTAATCCAATCGAGCATCTACGTGGGATGTGCTGGAAAAAACTCTGAATTATGGAGGCCTCATCTCAGAACTTACAGGTTCTTAAGGATCTGCTACTGACTGCTTGTTGCCAGATACCACAGCATACCTTCAGAGGTCTAATGGCATCCATACCCGGATGGGTCAGGTTTATTTTGGCACCAAAAGAGGCTGTCTTGGGAGGCAAAAGGGGGCCTACTCAGTATTAGGTGGGTGGTAATGAAGTTAGTATGTCCCTGCAGGCTCTCCTGATACGTTTTTTTTTTTTCCTCAGACCTTTCACAATTTTTGTTACCTGTCCCGAAACTCTCCCTCTTTTCTCTCTTTTAATAAGTGAGGTCTACAGAACTGGGCACAGCATTCTAAATAGGGTCTATCTTAAGTTGTATTTTTTCCTGTCATCAAACATCATTCTGTGGCCATATTTTTAAAGAGTAATAATGTTGTTTACTTTCCTGTAGTGATAAACCTATTTAGTAACATTAAAGGCTATTTTTCATCCTACACCACTAACTACTGATATAGATCTGCAGTCTACAGTGCCTTGTACTGTGTTCAGTGTTACAGAATGTGGCCCTCCCTCCTCATGTCATTGTATGGGCACAAGACATCCACTCAATAAAGCAAGCTGGATATCTAGGCTGCATCTGTTTTATGAGGAGCACAGATTTCAAGAGGAAAAGAGCAGTGACTGGAGCACTAAGACAAGCTTTTAACTATCATTTCAACCGTGGGACAAACAACTTTATTAAATGATGTCCAGTCCCTCGAAGAATGGTTCCTTCTGGTTTCACTACATGATTTTTAAAATTCTAGCCTCTATTGTGACTGTTTAAGCTGAGTAACTGTATTGTACCTGCACTGTATACCAAAAGTAGCTTTTGCAGGTAAATATCTGAGGCATGCTCTTCACCTATAGGTGAAATGTATTTTTATATTAGTAAATCAAAGCCATGACATTTAAATTAGATCTAAACACTAACTGCATTTATTTTGCTGTCGATTTAAACGCTACATTTTTTTTTCTTAAAATAAATTTTTTCATTTTCATACAACCACTTCCTGTCTACATGTTTGCGCTCCAACGATCAGGACAGGTTTCCTGATAGTGACAACAGTGGTCCATGCCAGCATAATATGCATTAAAATGGCCACTTGTCTCAACTGGAAGCCTGCGTGACAATGCAGGAGACACAGACAGAGCTTTGCAGCCCTTCAACAGAAAGTGTGTGAACAAGGTCCTTTATGGCAGGATCTCTAGGTATCCTTTTAAGAAAACCTGCAGATATAAAAAGATTGAAAATGTACTTACATTACATGTTAAAGGCATTGTCCATCTTTACATGTTTCATGTTACACCCATATTTAGGGTGTAACATGAAACAGGTTCTGATTCTAAACCTCTCTCTACCCAACACCACCACTGCTTGCCTAAATAGCAGGGTTCTCCCTGCAGCATCCTAATTTCTTTAGAATTTAGTGTGGCTCTGCGTGGCTGTGACTGCACAGCCACATCATCGCATCATGGGGATCTATGAATATGATGACTCCAAGTCCCGTCTGCCATCATGGTAGAGATACTGAGAGATTAAATGGGCAGCAGGGTGGTGGCATTGCATCACTGCACTTGTAGTCCAATGCTAACAGAAGGTCTGAACCTTCATGTGGAACTAGGGCTGGGGGTAAACAATGCAGGGGCCTGTGCATTGCATCCATGATACACTGATTGCAGTTGCAATAAACTGCAGGCCTGAATGCAAACATTTTTTGCATTTTTTTTATTCAGCTGGTGCATTTATTACATTTTTTCCAAGGTGGACTATTTCTTTAAAGCTTCTATGAGACTTTAATGATTGAGTTTCCATAAATTACCTTTTGATGTGTTAGACACACTGCGCTGACACAAACAGCTAGGAACTCCAGCAAGCTCCCTGATATAATACGGACCTGCAGGGCACTGTGACCCTGCTCAAGTCCTCTTCTCTGTGCATCAGCCTCATGGGCTTGACGAGAAGCAAAAGTGACACTATGAAATTCCCAATCTTGCTCTCAAACTGTTTACATTTTCATGCTTGAAAATACATCCTACGATGTGCCTAATGTGATGTATCATATCTCTAATACAACCTGATTACTGTAGCTCATGCCCAGCAACGTGTGTTCAACCAGAAAACACTCAACTTTGATGGTATATTAAAGCTAATTTGTCCACACCATCTTTGTATTAAAAGAAAGAGGCTGCATATAAGTACTTTGCTTTATCTGGTCAGTCAAGGTTTCCTCATGAGAAGTTTGGTTATAAACATGAATCCCGTATTAACATCTGTTCATGCAATATTAACAAAGAAAACCACACCTAACTCCCAGAGCAGATACTATATCCTTGGCCTTCATTCTTTACTACATTTTCCAGTCCTATTTTTACAAACATGATTAGTAAAGTCCCCATTAGTAAGGCACAGTTTATATTTAATTCATGGACCACAGAAGGTAACAGATTAACAACAACCGTTGTCTGTGTCTTCAAGTAAATCTCCTGCATTTTTATGCACTTAGGGAGGGAGTAGAAGAAGGATAAATGGTATACATGCACATCGCTGAATAGTTCTACCGGATATTTGCAAACATGAATTACAAAAGAGACGACTGGGCTTGTAACAACAAAAACAGTATGAATTGCAGATCAAGTAGAGAACCGCCACAAAGCTTACTGGTCAGGTATTCTCTCAGGACAGCGATAAAATTATTTGCATCCTCTATGGTCCAATATTTAAAGTATTAGCAGTGCAGATGTGTACCTAAGAATGTGCGGCACCTACAATTAAAGCTAAAAGACAACAATTGAGCGAGTCAAGACAAAGACAGACAACCAATGACTAGCTTTGGGATGTAAGCAGGTGCCAGCAAGTGTTTGCTATGTTATGTAACTGGAGCCATCCTGCATATCTAAGTTACAGGCAGAGATCTGCTGTGTTCTAGTAAAACACGTAATCACTCATAAACCATTCCTACCTGGACCTATTGGTTATCGCAGTGCCAGGGCCATAGGGATCCCCTTACTCTCCCCCTCCAAAAGTTCAAGCGGCACTTCCAACCCCAACAAGGATGGGGGTTCTCCATCACTTTCGGTGGCCTGGATTTGTCAATAATTTCTCAGAAATGCCTGCGACCAACATCATTACTCCATTAGAGCACTGCAACAGGTTTTGTTCTAGGAAACACCACCAGTGAGACAGGAATAAAGTAATGTCTACACCATGCCATGGCTTTGGATTCTCAAACATTTAACTTTAACAGAAAGAATGCATTCTGCCAGGCAGAATCCAAGCATCCCCAAGAGGGAGCTGTGGATAGCTTACCCCCATTCTTGTGGAAAGTCCTAATGCACCCCCTCAAAAAAAAAAAGGGGGGGGCATGTGGGGAGACAGCGATCCTCTACATAATCCCTTTTTAAACAGAATGAAAAGAGTATCTCAAAGTTCCTACTCCACTTCTGAGGACTTGGGGATCTATCGCCTGTCATTCTATGTATAGCGCCTCTTGACAGACGTGCAGGATTTTGTTACATCCCTCCTTCTAGATAAGCCACTAGTGGTCTGTCAGATAACACCCTACCGCTACACACCCCCCTTCTATACATTGGAGTTCCCTCTCACTGGCTTGTGTCTAAAGCAAGGCATACATTATACAATTTTCTTTTCTTTAACTACAGGTTAAAGGAAAGAAAATAGCTTGATTCCACCATCAACACAATCAGTGTTGATGGGGGAATCCCTCCCGCTGCTCTAATGTATTCTGACACTGAGAGGTTTCTCAGCCATCAGAATACAATGATCACTGCCGGCAATGATCACACAAACAAAAACTAACAGACTGGCTGTACTGCGTATTACAGAGAAATTCATAGGGTGGGGCTGCACATGTGACATCATTTTGCACGCTTGGAGGACACTCCGGTGGTGTTTGTATTGTGTTGTGCTGGAGTACGTTGTTAATATGAAGCTTAATGTAAGTACATGTAAGGCCCCATGTACACTGCTGCTGCTAAACGGATGTTCAGAGGCAGTTAGACACTTATCTTATGTGTACATGTACACAGGTTGGTTTACTGTCGTTTTTAGGCAGTTGCGTTTATAGGCCTTTTTTTGAAGGCAAAAAAATGAGTTCAGATGCCGAAGTTTCAGACACCAAACGCTTCTAAACGCTGTAAACCGCATTTAGCCGCATTTCGTTTATAGGCGTTTTTCGTTTTTGCCCATTTTTAAAAAAAAAATAAATACATTTTTTTTTTTTTAGAAACGCTTCTAAATGCAAACATGGCAAAACGTCAAGTTAAATCGTTCAGGAGAGGTTGTGTACACATCCTGTGTACATGAAGCCTTAATGTTTTAATACAATTATTTGCCAAAGTTACTGCACAATGATGTTCCCTCTGTATTTTAAACCTTTGTATGTGCATCCAAGAATGGATGGATAATCATTCAATCAATCATGGCTGCTGAGCAGCAAAGTCCTTACTGTTCCCTGTGTGGGATCTCTCCTTCCGTATGTGTACCCAGGACTGGACGGATGATCATTCCCAAAAAGATCATAACATGAATGGCTGCTGAGCAGCAAGGAACTTACTGAATCCTGTGTGGCATCTCTTCCTTTGAAACTAAGCCTATTAGCTCTTTCTGGTGGAAGGTCCTGTGGCATGCTGTCATCCTTAGGGCATATCGCTTTCTCTCTGTTAGTTCATCCAGAAGCAGAGCACGTTTTAGGATTATTTTCTTTTTGGATTTGTGTTACTTTGGACTTTTATTTCACTGGGACTTTTTTCATTTTCTTGTAGCTAATTATGCATGGGAGCCAATATGAATTATGTACACATATGTATTTATACCTATAAGCCTTATAATCATTTAGTATTTGATATAAGCCTGGCATGAAATGATCATATGTTTATGCACTGGTTGAAATTGTGATTGTTTTTTTCACTGAAGTTTGTCATTTAAAGGGACAGTGCACCTTTAACTGGTTTTCATTTTGGTTATTACGTTGAATACCCTAAACCAGTGATGGTGAACCTTGGCACCACAGATGTTTTTGAACTACATTTTCCATGAAGCTCAACTACACTGCAGAGTGCATGAGCATCATGTGAAATGTAGTTCCAAAACATATGGGGTGCCAAGGTTCGCCATCACTGCCCTAGACTGTAAAAGAGGTACAGCAGTTTCACATTTGTTTACATAGTGTAGAATACATTTTGAGCTTCACATATAAAAAGGCCTATGCACAGCTGAGACCAATAATGAGTAATGAGGCCTGACAATCAGGTAAAATGTGGAGGGGGAATGAAGGTTCTATCCCACCCAAAGATCTACAAAGCATCGGGGCTCCAGGACCGAGGACAGAACTTTAAGATTCTGAAAAATCTAAAATATATGGTTTTTTTCTAGATCATCCATTAACCCTGGAGTCCATCACCATGTGTATGTGAAAAACATATAACACATATATACACCATCTTCAATCCTTCCAGCCGGTGATTCACAGTATGTTAAAAAAAGAAAAGACAAAATAGAAAGTAATCAGCTCAGAAATTATAGCTAAGGGGAGAAGATAGAGAGAAACATCATTTTGGCTGATCAGATTAGTTAAAAGTAAGGAGTTAAATTGGTACAGATTTTAAAAACTTTTTTCATGTGTCAGGTTGCTTTAAATGACATTATGTGTAGATCAAATAAAACTCCTTTGATCTACAAAAAATAAAAAATAAAACATTGTAACAATAACATTTGTTTAATGTAATTATAAACAAAGTCTGCAAAAAGCAGTTTGCAGGCTTTGTCTATACAGGATCCCTGTTATCTATACAGGATCCCTTGTCTCAGTTGCTCTTGCAACTGAGACAAGGTCACAAAATAACAGACAGGTACTGGTGTGTGCTGCACTTACAAGAGGTCCAAGAGGTACAAGAGGAATAAATGATGACTGCAAACCATGTTGTTGCATAAGAAGTCTCAGGCATTCTTTCTATAGGCAAACGTTTAGTGTGCCTAATGGGAAATCTGACCCTGGTTCCAGTACGTAACATATTTTCTCAGTTTATCTATTGGACCAAAGGTTGTATGCTGAGGAGATATACATTTTCATATGTGAGAGGAAGACCTTTTCAAGTATAATGGAGTTTGTCATATTAGAGAATTGGTGCATGGCAACCAAAATAAGTTTATGCCTACTGTGGAAAGCTCAGTGATATATTTAACAGATATTCAGGATGGTGCTCAGTTCTTTTCCTAAAAAGGGCCATTTTAGTTAACAAAGCAAACAAATTGTCAATTATCTTAACAGTTCAAAAACTTCACAATGGTAGTCTGATCTGCAGAGCTGATGTTAGAAATCATGGGGCCCCTTACAGTACTTAACAGGGCCCCTCTCCTTTTTTAAAAAAAAGCCTTGTTTGGGGGGGGGGGGGGGGGGCTTTGGTGAACTATCAGGGGTCTAAACAGAATCTCTCACATTTGAGACAGAGAATGGGACTGAGGACAGAGATTCCCTAGTCCCTTTCTCTGCAGTCTCAGCTGTACTGGACAGTGAATGAAAGCGCTCTGGGGCTCCCAGTTTCATTCACAAACTGAAGCATAGTAAACATAATTTACTATGCTTCAGTAATGAATGGACGGTGAGAAACCGGTGCCAATTGCTCACTGTGTTCATACAGGAAAGGGGGAGCTCATAAATATGACATATTTACTGCACACCCCCTGCTCTCCATCCTGAAACATCCCCCTGTTTGCCCTCAGCAGCTGCTGGTGGGAGAGAAGAGGAGGGAAGCTGGCAATGCTGCAGGAGAGGGGGGGGCACACAGGAAGGCCTGGACAGCAGGGGGTGGGGAAGCAGATACCATACCCCAGCTATGCAAGTGGGAGGAAGAAAAAGGAGGAAAAGACAGCAGAGCTGCAGGGGGAGCCACAAAAGTTGTCAATAAGGCAGTGCAGCCCCTCCTGCTCAGCAGGTGCCCGGGCCCCCCTTTTGAAATTATGGGGCCTGGGCCCAGTACAGGAGGACTGGCTGTACTGCCTTATCAGCGGCCCTGCTGATCTGTGGCAACATGCAACTGTGAAAGCAGGTAATGTGGGTGCCACTTTTACTGCTCCTAATTCTAATCTAAAGTGATGAAGTATATAGCCTGATGAAAATGTAAGTCAGATTATGGCAGTTGACTCTCTCATACATTACAACTGGTGGGCGAGAACCAGTTGTTGTCACCTTTGATTTTACTGCTGGTATGACCACGTGTTAAAACTTAGTTATTTATGAAGTAACCATTGGTCAGTCAAGGTTATGCCAAGGATAATGTGTAGAAGAAGGTTATAACTAGGATAACAATATTATAATAATTTATCTTTCTATGACCTAGCATTATAAAAAGAGAAAATTGTACATTGTTGATCTTCAATGTGTCAAGTTTGTGTAGCTAGCATTCATTAGCAGAAGGGATACAAACCCATGAATGGATTTTTTAATATGTTATACAATCATTACTAAATAATATACAAAGGGGTTGATTTACTAAAGGCAAATCCACTCTGCACTACAAGTGCACTGCAAGTGCACTTGAAAGTGAAGTCACTGTAAATCTGAGGGGAAGATCTGAAATCAGGGGAAGTTCTGCTGAATTTATCATCCAATCATGTACAAACAAAAATGTTGTCTTTTTATTTTCCTTGCATGTCCCCCTCGGATCTACAGCGACTGCACTTCTGACTGCACTTCCAAGTGCACTTGCAGTGCAAAGTAGATTTGCCTTTAGTAAATAAATCCTATTGTGTTTTTACACAGACTGCCTTCCTGTTTCCATACGTACCTCATTTAAAGTCCCAATTACCCCTTCTTTGTTCCTGATGTAAGGGTGCTCTTAGGACCCTGATGTTGTAAGGAGGGCTCTGGGGACCCTGATGTAAGGGGGTTGACTTTTGGTATCCTAATGAACGGGGGACTCTGATGTAAGGGGGAAATCTGATTTAGTCACCTTTCACACTTGTGCGACTTCAAAGTAGCGCAATTTTACTGCGATTTCATGGGCAAGATTTTACTGCGAATTTGCACGATTTTGACGCGATTTGGGATCAGTACTACTTTGTACGACTTTGCCACAACTTTGGCATTAACAAATGAAAACATACATGGTGTGAGGCTTGTGCTTACAGCTTGTGCTTACAAAGTCGTACTGAAATCGGGTCTATGTTATTCAGGTACGATTTGCATACTACTTGAGGGTTTAACATTGAGGTCTATGGAGTACAACTCGCATGGAAGTTGTACCAAAGTAGTGCAGGGACTACTTTGAAGTCAGCACGACTTAAAGTCGTGCCAATATGAATGGTAGTCATTGAAAATCATGGAGAATGACTTGTCATACGATTTTGCAGTCCAAAATCTTGGGACAAGTCGTATAAGCGCGAAAGGGGACTTAAGGAGGGGGGATTCTGGGGACACTGGTGTAAGGGGGTACTCTGGGGATCCTAATTTAAGGAGGGGTGCTCTGGGGGACCCTGATGTAAGGGGGGCTATGGGGACCCTGATGTAAAGGGAGATTTTGGGATCCTAATGTAAGGGGAGACTTTGGGGACCCTAATGAAAGTAGGGTCTTTAATGTAAGGGCAAATCTGGGGACCCTGATTTAAGGAGGGGATACTCTGGCGACCCTGATGTAAGGGGGAGAACACTGGGGTCCCTAATGAAAGGGGTAAACTCTGATGTAAGGTGGCCAGGTCCAGGGAGCCCAGGCCTAAAGGTTATGGCTGCCCTGTAGGGTTTCAAGCCTAATGAAAAGGTTTTGGCTGGACTTGGCTTTAACTACAAAAGAGAAGCATAGTTACAAAACATCAGAATGAACATATATAATGAAATAATGACAATGATTTGTAGCGAACTGGTAGTATCTGATGGTAAATACAAAGTAAATCTATGCTTCTTTAGTTCACAGTTCGCATATTTGCACCTGTTATGGTTACTGTGACTTGGAAGAATGCTATAAGAAGGAGTGCCCAATGGAATATCTGTAGACCGCTAAGAGGTCCCATATGTGGCAGGCAAGTGAAATTAATATGACTTAAAAAAAATGTCATTACTAGACCTTAGTATTTGTTCAAACAAGAAATAAACCCCCCAAATAAGCTATACAGCATAACAGCACATTCATAAAGCATTTCACTTCAAATGGAGGTCATAAACTTCCAAAAGATAATGACAGCCATTTAGAATAGCTTAACAGGAGGCACAGTAAAAAGACACTGAATGAATACCCCTCCTGGTCCTTCAACAGTATGATGGATTATACTAAATACAACTGTCTTCCCCGCTTTCTGCTACTGAAGCGCAAAAAAAGCAACATCCTATTGTCCTTGGTTCACATAAAGAACCATTTAAATGGAAGAAAAGCATTGCAATTAAACAGTAAATATGAATGCCTGTGGAGAAGCCTTTACTTACAATTGAGTGTAAATAAAGGAGCAGATAGCTGTTGCTTGAATGTGTAGGATTCCTGAAATGTCTGTACATAAAACATGATACAATTCACTAAAGCTGGCTCGTTACAAAATGTACACATTTTTCCCGAATGAAAAATGACATCCACAGTTAGAACTTTGTTAGCTCGAGAAGAATTTTCCATCCTGCTCCTTCAAATTTTCTGGTCACTACAGTCAAAAACAAATGCCGATTTGACCCCTCTAACCATCAGAAAACCGAACCAATGTTCCAAACACTAAAATATTCAAATTCATTCCTTCTGGTTTATGACCATTGTAACACACCTCACAGATCTTACAAAAAGAAACTACTGATTGAATTAAATGTTAGGTATGTGAATACATAGATCTAATGTATGACATAACAAAGCTACAAAATATTTGTTAAGCCCTATTAATATAAATCATCTACAACACAACCAAACGATTAAACAGCAACATTGTTTAATTAACTTTAGCCACAAATTAGGGTGATCAAGTTCTATTATATGTTCAGTCACTTCCCATTATAACATATAACTCCACCTCGGTCAGCATGCATAATTTGCCCAATAAATGGTTTTAAACAAATTTGGTATAAACATCACAAACCATAAAAAGTAAAGCAAAACAAAATATTTTGACTGCAATAAGTACTTTTAAAAAAGATATGCCATTCTTACCTAAACAAGAAAAGAAATACACCTGTTCCTGGATGCCTCGTAGAGTTCCTCATGTGAATCATTGAATGGGAACGATCATCTAAAAACTAGGAAGAGATAGAGCACTTGTGTATGTAATGGTATTGCCTTGTAATCCCACTGACAAGACTGTCGCTGATCCCTGCTGTTACCAGAATGTGTGCACTGACATTCAGACAGAGAAGTCTTCCAGCCAATCAACAGCCCCCGTGGACCTCCCAAGCTTCTATAACTGATCAGCACAAGGTTCATGACAATACAAAAGAGGTTTCATTTCCTCTGTGTGACTGATTCATGACAAGGCACCAGCTACACCATACTCTATTTATAAATAAACATTATTTAATAAATTCCTACATTTCCAATGCCTATAAAAAGCATGATAATGCTAAATCTATTTTATTCAGTTTATACTTCCACTGACTTTACCTCTATTCTTTTTAGGTGCTCATTTATAAACAGTAAACAATGAAAGTAAAGAAGGACCAAAGAGGGTATTTAAAAAGCAATCTGATCTAAAATGCAAACTAAAGCAATAAGTGCATGTATAAGGTCAGACTTACTCGATAAGGCAGTGCACAGAACAAGAGTATACTGTATCCCTTGAGGACAGAATATCCTTCACTTTATTATTGATAAACACCTTCTGCCCCCCCCCCCCCCAAAAAAAAATTAAAAGCCAGCAGCTGCACATACTGCAGCTGCTGACTTTTAACAATAGGACACTTACCTGTCCTAGAGTCCAGCATTGTCAGCACCGCAGCTGATGTTTCCATGAGCTGTCGGGTGCTGTCGCTGCCATTGCGGGTAAGGGTACCCGGCAGTGTAGCCTTACGGCTTCATGCGGGAACCCTACTGCGCATGCGCGAGGCCCCACTCCTCTCTCCTACTGACCCAGCGACAGGGAGAGGAGGAGAGAGCCCCACAGTGATGTCACAGGCCGCGGCCCGGACTCCCGGAAGTGGGAACAGGATACCTGTCAAAGACAGGTATCCTGTGCCCCCCCCCGAAAGGTGCCAATTGTGGCACCGGAGGGGGAGAGAAGACAAATGAGCGAAAGTTCCACTTTTGGGTGGAACTCCCAAATAAAATTTTAAAGTAGGAAGCTACAAATACTTTAGCTGCTGACTATTAATAATAGGACACCTACCTGTCTGAAAATCTGATCGTGGGTATGAGGCTATACTCTATCACATATCCCAGAAATAAGACTATTACTCATTTCGGAGGGGGAGGGGGGTTACAAATGATTTCTTTACTCCCCAAACAGCTAAATGCACCCAGAACTGCTGGTATATTATTAATTATTATTGTCAATATAAATAGAGCACCTTGAGGGCTGGTTCACACCAGGTATTGGGTTGCTCTGAGTTTTTTAAATTAGTGCATGCACTAATTTTGCTGCAATTCAGCTCATTCAAAATTAAAGTGGATGTAAACTCTCCCACACAACTTTGTCCCATGTGAATCAGCATAAAAAACTCTTTTCACACTGGGGCGGGGCGGCGTCACTGTCGGTATTTGGCCGCTAGCGGGGCAGTTTTACCCCCCGCTAGCGGCCGAGAAAGGGTTAAAAACCACCGCAAAGCGTCTCTGTAGAGGTGCTTTGCCGGCGGTATAGCCGCGCTGTCCGATTGATTTCAACCGCTCCTTCACTGCTCCGAAGATGCTGCTAGCAGCCCTCTGGGCTTTCACACTGGAGAGACAGCAGCGGCTGTTTCGGGTCGGTTTGAAGGCGCTATTATTAGAGCAATAATGCCTGCAAAGCGCCCCAGTGGGAAAGGGCCCTACTGAACACTGCTTTTAGATATCTCCTTACTTGCATAGTATTGTTGTAATCCTTTTTGTTCTTTAGAATGATGTCACTGAGCATGCCCATATCTCCCATGATTTATGGCACACTCTGTGTGCTTGTCTATCCATTATCAGGACTTCCTACGGCAAAACACTGAAATCCCAAGAGACTGCATAATCACTCAGAGCTTCCTCCTACACCCCATGTGACATCACATGGAGTAGAAAAAAAGGCATCGGACAGCATTACTGCAGTCTTATCAGCTGAAGCTGATAAGACTGACATAGGCAAACATTAGATAATCGGCACAAGTAAATACTATGAAATAAATAACAAGTCAGCTATGAACAGGGAAGCAGGGTTGCCATAGAAACATTGGATTGAGAAGGAGGCTTGGTTAACATTACATGAAGTGCTCAATGCAAGGGCGGAAATACACTCTACTGTGGACTCAGAAAACAATACTTAAGATGGCGCTGCCTTACCCCTGGAAACAAGTTTTTTAAAGTTTCTTTAAACAGTAAGTAATCTGCAATTTGGGCTGGATTACAGTGGCTATAGTTTGATAATTACTTATTATAATGGACTAAATGAAAAGAAGGATCAGAGTGGGAGAGTTTACTTCCTCTTTAATGGGCTCAAATAGGACTACACTGAAACGTATGTGAATTGCACAGAAACGCAGAGTGCATTCCTGTGCGATTCACATGTGGTTCAGTTTGATTTGAGCCCATGCATTTTGATTGAGCGAATTGCAACAGACATAACAAAAGTAGTGCATGCACTACTTTAAAAACACAACAGCAAACCAATCGCATGGTACTTCTGTACCATGTGATCTGGTGCAGGCAAACACACTGTCCTTGAAACCTGCATTTGGTTGTCATCATCTTACCATTGCAGTTGCAATCTGCAGTGGGTTGTCAAAGCGTCATACTTACTTCCTCTGTGCAGTTGGATTTGCATAGAGTGGCCCCGATCCTCCTCTTCTGGGGTATCTCAGCGATGCTCCTGGCTCCTCCTCTTCTCGAGTGCCCCGTTGGAGAACTGCTCGCCCTCGTGTCACTCGCCCGTGTCCTGATGCATCTATTGACAGACAGCAGGACTCAGCCCGGCCCTGCCCCACACACCATTGGATTTGATTGACAGCAGCGGGAGCCAATGGCTGTGCTGCTATTAATCTATCCAATCAGGACCCGAGACACCGGCTGTAGCTGTTGTGCTCGTCGCCGTCGCTGGAAAGATCGGGTTCAGGTAAATGAAAGGGGGCTCTGGGGGGCAGCTGCATCACACATCGCATATACATTAAGGTGAAAGGCCCTGAGGGTTTACAACCTCTTTAAATCCATTTAAATAATATTATCCATAATTATTATTAAAATACAGAATTTGACGGCAACGGTTTGCACAGCGCTTTACAATATAAAGGAAGACAATACAGTTACAATATAAATCAGTACAAGAGGATTAGGAGGGCCCATTCCTGAGAGCTTACAATCTAATAGCTGTAAGATAAATACCATCTATTAACTGTAAAATGAATGAGTTTAAGAATTAAAAGGTTTAGTTGTTAGGCGAAGACGGGACAGGTTCCCCCCTCGAAGAGATGGGTTTTCAGGGATCTCCTACAAGTGGACAGAGTAGGAGATACCTGGATAGATTGGAGTAAGGAGTTCCAGAGGATGGGAGAGAGAAGGATGAGTGTTCGGATAGATCATCAAGTAAGTTGTCCTTTTTACTTATAATGCCGCGTACACACGGTCGGAATTTCTGACAACAAATGTCTGATGTGAGCTTGTTGTTGGAAATTCTGACCGTGTGTATGCTCCATCGGACATTTGCTGTCGGAATTTTCGACAACAAATGTTTGAGAGCAGGTTCTCAAATTTTCCGACAACAAACATTGTTGTCGGAAATTCCGATCGTGTGTACACAATTCCGACGCACAAAAGTCCACGCCTGCTCGGAATCAAGCAGAAGAGCCGCACTAGCTATTGAACTTCATTTTTCTCGCCTCGTTGTACGTGTTGTACGTCACCGCGTTCAAGGCGATCGGAATTTCCGACAACATTTGTGTGACCATGTGTATGCAAGACAAGTTTGAGCCAACATCTGTCGGAAAAAAATTGATGTCAGAATGACCGATTGTGTGTACGCGGCATTAGTGTGCAAATGGAGTTTACAGAAAATTGTTAGCATCACAGAAAAATAGAACAAGGAGACTGCAAGCATATACTAATCTAGATTTTTAAAAGCCCAGCTCCAAAATTTAAAAAAATCTGCCCTTGAAGTGGTGGCCCCACAATGCAAGGGTTAACTGCTCATTCAGTCTAGAGCTGCAGGAATAAGAAATACTTACCTTAGTCCTCGTTTGATTAGGGTCCCTCCAGTGGTGCGAATGGTTCTGCAAAGTCTTTTCTCTAAGGCACCCCCAGCTGCAGTCGAACTCCTGCCTCCTCCACATGCAATATAGAGGTAATAGCTCCTGTAATGTATGTGATGGCGCCAAATGACCACCTACAACCTGAAGTGCTGGAGGGAGAGCTGGAGTCAGTCAGAGCAGGGGTAAGGTAAGCGTTACAGTCTCTTCAGCTCCCCCTAGACTAAATGAGAATTGTGTGGGAGGTGATGGGGGGGGGGGGTACTGCAGGGGTAGATTTAATATAATTCTTGGAGTTCATCCTTAAAGTGATACTAAAACACACACAGTTTAATTTACATTCACCTTTCTATTTTTGTACATGGATGATGGCACTGTAATTATTTTAATTTAAAAAAATCGAAGTACCTTTTTCCTAATCGATATAAAGCTGTCACATGACCCAGATCTTTCCCAGCCTGTCTGCAGGGAAACATAAGCAGGAGGAGCTTCTAGTCCTCTGCTGCTGATCACATGGTCAAAAAAAAACTGCCTTTGGAATACAGAGTAAAAATAAATAAATTATATTAATAAACTGCTTTAAATTGGCATACAAACATACTGTATATTTGAAATCAAATCCTTAATATTTTGTGGAAATAACATGGTGTAGGCAGATTTCTGCCAGTCACACTCCTCCAGCCAGAATAGGAGGGAGGTGATTCCTCAATTAATCTACATTGTGTTTAGGAGACGTGGAGGAGCAGGGAGAAAGTGGGCTGTCATTTACCACTGTGTATACGCCCACATGTGTGACTCTATAATCACATAGGCTGCTCAGATGTGATAGGGAGGAAATGGTCAGCATATAAACTCACTGAAAACTGAGCATGTGCAGAGCTGCCAACACTGCTCTGCAAAATCCCTAACTGAATGGAGGACATGAACAGAAGATGGAGATAGAGAGCAGCAGGATCAACCAGGTTTTTTGCAGAATACAGAAAACGAATCTTATAGTGACTGAGTGAGTATGAACAGCATGTAATACAGCATTTATTGATAGTTTGTATGATGCGGGTTTAGTGACACTTTAAAAACAAAGCCAACAGCAACATGCAAAGCACAGATAGACCATTATAACCAATCAGCAGTCATCCTTTACAGCTTCCAAAGCTCAAAATCAGTAAAATGTAAAAATCCGATTTATGGTTACTATAGGTTACTACACTTCATATACATCATTGCTCTTTGCACTGCCTGTACATTACAGCACAGTGCATTCCTCCTCCATGTCATACATCTGTTCAGCAAGTCAGCATACAGATATTATTCACTCTTCTGACATTCGGTATACATTCATGGAGACGTAAAAAAAAAAAGTACACTATTTTGCAATTTTGAAGACTATTTCTCATTCTACAATCCATCCCTTAGGCGAAACAACCCTCTCACAGTGACCTGGTTCTCTTGATTATGCACATCACTTATGATGCTTTTTAAGCTTACAACAAAAGAAAATCATAAGAGATACTCAATTCTTCCAATGACAGCAATAGCTTTAAGGCTACTGTAGTTCCAAGCTGAGCAATCTTTTACATTTGACTAACAAAGGTTCTGAACAATTGTAAAATGTAATATGCTTTAGATATAACATAAAACATGACCTGATGAGAAAACTATGAAGATTGATTTCACTTGATTCCATAATGATGTGAAACTCTATTACTGTTGGATAAAGTGGTGAAAGGTTACATCCTCTGTCAGGTTTTTAATGCTGGTTGTTTCCCTGTTCTGAAGATTTCCCTCACTTTCTATACAAGTGATGTTGGTTAAGGAGACAGCAGGGAATAGTTAGAACCTCCCCTGGGCTTTTATCGCTGTCTGCGTTCATGGGCAAAGGAGGGCAACAATGTGGGGTTGATTTACTTTCATTTTTTGAGCTTTAAATATTACTAAACCCACAACAGTAAAATCAGTCTGTATATGCAGTAAAACATGCTTCTTATACTCACTGTGGAACCTAAGGGGTTAATCCTCTGCATTGTGGAAAAAGGCTGTTTGATCCTGTCGTCTCTGATACTCCCCTTCTTCCACTGTCCCCAATCCATCTCCTGATAAGACAGAGCCTTTGGAGTCACTCTGCACATGCTCAGTTTGGTGTGTATTGCTAGAAAGGTTTTTTTCTTGGGAGGGTGCATTTGATCAGCACAGGGCAAATCAGCACTGTCCAGACAGAGGGCCAGGGGTCCTGCAGCCTCATAGGATAGTCAGAGTAGACTTCTCCTACAAGCTTTAACCAAACACTATTGATGAGAAAAAGCATTTAGGAGTTTATATTTACTAAAATAATTGCATTTCCATGTTCTGTGTACTGTGGGAAACCAGATATAGTGAATGCAGGGTCCTGGGTTTAGTAACACTCATAGGCGTGCACACAGGGTGTGCCAGGTGTGCCTGGGCACACCCTAATCACCCCATGCATTGCCGATTCCCCCTGCTTCCCATCTCCCCTTTGCAGTGCTGCCAGCTTCCCTCCTCTCCTCTCAGGTGCGAAGAAGGGGCTGGTAAATATTTAATTAACTGCCCTTCCTTTTCTGAATGAACACAGTGAGTGATCTGCACTGATCCCTCCTGTCTTCATTCTATTTATTATTTATTTATTCCAGGTACTTATATAGCGCCGTCAATTTACACAGCGCTTTACATATACATGGTACATTCACATCAGTCCCTAGCCTCAAGGAGCTTACAATCTAAGGTCCCTAACACACATTCATACATATAATAGGGCCAATTTAGACAGGATCAGATTAACCTACCAGCATGTCTTTAGAGGAAGATGTCATTCTTTAGAGATGTCTTTAGAGGTGCCATGTCATTCTTAACTGAAGCATAGTAAACTATTTTTACTGCAGGCTGCAGAGAAAGGGACCGGGGAATATATGTCCTCAGTTTCTTTCTCTGCCTCAAAAGTGAGTTATTAGGGGTCTGTTTAGACCAGGGGTCTCAAACTGGGGGGTCCTCCAGCTGTTTGCGGAACTACAAGTCCCATCATGCCTCTGCCTGAAGGAATAATGCTTGTAATTGTCAGCCTTGCAATGCCTCATGGGACTTGTAGTTTCGCAACAGCTGGAGGGACACCAGTTTGAGACCCCTGGTTTAGACCCTTGATATTTCAGCAAAGCCCCATAATGGGGCTCCTAAAAAAATGGTAAAAAGTAATAAAATAAAATAAAAACTATTGACACCATCCACTGCCCTACTGACACCAGTCTTTGCTCTACTGACACCGTCCACTGCTCTGCTCATATACACGCATGCTTGTCTCTGGGGTGCAATAGGCTGCACACACCAATGGTAACACTTTAAGTTTGAGTTCATGTGATGTTAACCAGCAGTCAGGGGCACACACTGCATCCATTTGAAAAGCCAGGCACATGAAGACTAAGCAACCAAACTCTACAGCAGAAACACCTTGACAAGAGCAAGCGGGTAGATATCATTTGTCTATTAAGCTCCATGTTATTTCTAGCAAGTGCTGAAAATACACTATAGACCACAATCATTTCTGATGTACTGATCCCATTCCAACTTTTCCCCCAACAGCCTTGGAATAAACGAGCAGAACAAATTTCAAACTAAACCTGTCATGATAGAACTATGGGAGCTCCCACTTCTGACCCATTTCTGAAGTGCCAGTTGCCTGGCTGCTATGCCAAACTAATAGCTTCAGTGCTTCCAAAAACACGAATATGGAAAAGGTATGCAGATCGGAGAAATCATAGAAATGCAAGATATTATTTTCTAGATACTTGTTTCAGGTCAGTTACTCAGCATATGTATGTCAAAAGATCAGTCAGGCATTTAGCATTTTATTATAGAGAACAATTGTAGCCATAATTGCTTTCATGACATCTATACTGACCACACCACAAATTTAATGTTGTCGTGCCATTGTTGGGTGAATTTCGGTGATTGCATTTATTAAAGTGTCATCAAACCCACATCATTTAAAATCAATAAAACAAGAATTCCAAATGTCTGTCAAAATACTACAACAATAGTAATAATCATTGATGCCCAAATTGCTTTAATAACTGGGCAAAATGGAACTCTTTTATCCTACTGAACCATGGAATTCTGGAAACACGATTGCTTGGATTCTTATACCGCACCATTCCGAGCAGAAAACACAAACTTACATGTATAAATATCTAGAAGAACCAAAAAGTGATGATTCAGCTATCCTGCAGACTGTGGCATCCCTACTAATTTGGTAAAGTCTGCAATACTAACCATAGTGAGCTTAGTTGAAGAACATGTAATGTGTTTGACATTTTTTTTTGTATTCCATTTGTACACTCCATGGTTCCTTCTTTTTTGCTTAAAGCGGGGTTCCACCCAAATTTTGAACGATATCGGTATGTATTCTCTTCCTTGCCTAGATGCTGACATGCTGTTTAAAAAAATTTAAATCGCCGTAATTACCTTTTATTTTTCTATTCTTCTTTGCACTTCCTGGTTCTCCTCCCGTGGGAGTAGGCGTGTTTCTAGCCTCTCCCAGACTCCTGGGAGCTAGTCTCAGGCTTCCCAGGATGCCACTGAGCATGTGCGGGAACGAGCAGTGAATGCTGGGAGCACAGCATTCACCACATCCAGGAAATAAATGCTTGTGGGCTTCAAATGCCCACAATGAAGATGGAAACCGCCTGCAGTGAATAATATAAGTTATTCTTTCCGACGAAATCTGACACAGGCGGACATATTACACACAATATGTGAGTATGTAATGCTGAGAAGAAAAGTTTGTGAATGAACTCAAAAAAAAAAAAACAATAGATAGGTGGACCCCCGCTTTAAGGACAGCCCATAGGCAGCCTCTGATTACCCTAAAGTATCCAGCAGTCACCTGCATGCCTAAAAAATGTTCAGAAGATATAATATTGGTTCAATGATAAAAGTGATGTCAACAATGTACCACCAGGGCCAGATGAAGCCATTGTGCCAAGGGCAAAATGTATTTATACAGTCTCATCACAAATAATGATGACTTTCCTGCACAAGCCTCAACCCCTGGGTTCTTCTGCTTCATATGTTACACTTGAAATTGGATTGGAGGCAAAAGATGTCTGAGAAACTGTAAGATCTTGAAAGTCTAAGCTCTGATCAGAAATGTCACTTTGACCAACATGAATATATCTATGACAAACAGCTCCGCTCACATATCTACAGGAGCAGGGATCTGAGAATATATGCCAAAAGTGCTGAGAGCAATTTCCATATATATTACCAAAAAGATGGGGACATCCGAACTGTCCTTAATATTATTTGTTCATTTTACTACTGTTAAAGCTGAATTCCAGGTATGTTTTGTTTTCTTTTTTGCATAGTTACATTGGCCCAGCTTGGACCAATGTAAATATATATATTCCATACCTGTAGGATCCCTATGGAAGCGGAGGATCTTTGTACAGTAGTAGCCACTACTACTAAAGTGATCTTCGCTGTCTTCCAGGTCCTTTGCCAAGCCGCTGCCCTGCTGCATAGTTACCACAGAGGGTCACTCGATCATCATGGGTGCTATTCAGAGAGTGCCTTGCATTTTTCTAATGCTATGCACAATGCTCTCTTATTGGACCAGGTGGAGTGGTGAGGTAGTGACATCACAATCTCCACCTTGTCCAATCAGAGAATGCCTTCTATTGGCTGAGAAAAATGCACGGCATTCTCTGAAAGGCGGCCATGCTGATTGGACAACCCCCATGGTTACCATGCAGCAGAGTAGCTGCTCAGCACTGGACCTGGGAGACAGAGAGGATCACTGTAGTAGTGAACGATTTTGTAAAAGGATTGTGTGCCTTCACAGGGTTCTGCCATGTATGAAATATGTATACTTACATTGGTCCAAGCCGGACCAGTGTAACCATGCAAAAAAAAACATACTTAGAATTTGGCTTTAAAGCTAATGTTTATTTTTTAAAAATTGTTCTGCGATACAGGTTCAGTAACATTACTTTCCTCTAATTAGGTGTATCTCACATCCTGTTGATCGCCACTTTGTGTAGAAATGTTCCTTGCAGAGATGACAGGTACTCTTTACATTGCTGATTTTATGGCTCTGCAAGAGTTTACTTCCTTTACTTCCTTCCTTTGACTGCAAGAGTTTACTTCCTTGACTCTAACATTGCAGTACATGAAAGTGAATCTTCACCCTCCAAAGAAAAGTTCCTCCTCGTCACCCGTCCTCCGCTCACCTACACGAAGATCTCTTTTTTGGTTTATTTACCTTTTTTTCAATTAAAAGGTTTGGTTCCGCCAGCTGTACTTCATTTGCCTAGGCGAATGACGAGCCGACGAGGACTGTGCTTGCAGTGCCTCCTGGGATATGTACACTATATTGTCAAAAGTATTGGTACGCCTGCCTTTACACGCACATGAACTTTAATCGCATCCCAGTCTTAGTCCATAGGGTTCAATATAGAGTTGGCCCACCCTTTGCAGCCATAATAACTTCAACTCTTTTGGGAAGGCTTTCCACAAGGTTTAGGAGTTATGTCTATGGGAATGTTTGACCATTCTTCCAGAAGCCCATTTGTGAGGTCAGGCACTGATGTGGACGAGAAGGCCTGGATGAGCGAAGACATGGATGAGCGAATTTGGAGTGGAGGAACTTGACTGGCCTGCACAGAGTCCTGAACTCAACCCAATAGAACACTTTTGGGATGAATTAGGGTGGAGACTGTGAACCAGGCCTTCTCATCCAACATCAGTGCCTGACCTCACAAATGCAGTCAAACATTCCCATAGACACACCTAAACCTCGTGGACAGCCTTCCCAGAAGAGTTGAAGCTGTTATAGCTGCAAAGGGTGGGCCAACTCAATATTGAATTCTACAGACTAAGACTGGGATGCCATTAAAGTGCATGTGTATGTAAAGGCAGGTGTCCCAATACTTTTGACAATATAGTATATGTTACATATCTCAGGTGGCATTGGCTCCCATTCACGGGGGGGGCTAGTCCTGTGTGATCAGGAGGCCCTCTGGCTGAACCCAGAAGAGCCGGCAGTCTCTTGATGTCACGAAGAATGTGGCACCGCAGGACCTGATCAGTGGAAGAAGAGAAGAGAATTTCAGCATGACAATGCTGGATCCACTGGGTGGGTGAGTATCTGAACTATACAGAGGCTGCAACCCAGTAAGCTGGGGTTAAAAAAAACGAGGGGGGGGGGGGTAAAGATCCACTTTAAATACTCCAGTGGCTGCTTACCTCTTTCTCTCCTCTCATCCATTCAAAAAAAGTCCTTATATTGTATTGTTATTATATTGTTTCTACAGAATGCAAGTAAGTAATGTGGTGAGAGGTGAACTGAAATTTTAATTGCTATTTGTCCTTCCAAAACTGTTATATATCCTTCCAAACTATCTTCATAAAATAAAATCTCCCCACCCCCCATAGGGCTGAAGAGAGGAGTACTTGTTTGTAGTCCAAATAAGGAAAGCAGCTTAGAGGTGACAATGCTGCTCCTCAATTAATGCAATACAGTGAGTGAGCATTGTCATCCTAGGGCAGGAAGTGTGCTACTGGCATGATCACTAGGTGAAAATAAAGGAAAAAAGCCTGAAAAATGAAAACTAATGCAACCACCACATCAAAGGATAGGTATGCTGCAATACACTACATTTTAGGGTTTCATTCAGAGAATCCCCAAATGCAGCAAAAACAATGTTCTCACTGTGGGGGATTCAGTCACATACCATGCAATCTACTGTGCCTTTATAAATACAATGGGAAGAGAAGAAGGAACAAAATGGGAAAAGCCATTTATGATATGATTTAATGTAAATGCTATAAGTATCTCAGACAGTCTAAACTCCAAAATAACACCAACCCAATTAGTGTCTTCCTTTTTGTCCACCACTGTACTCAAATGCCCTGTACACACGGTCGGATTTGCCGACAACAAAATCCATGTTTTTTTTTTCCGACGGATGTTAGCTCAAACTTGTCTTGCATACACACGGTCACACAAATCTTGTCAGAAATTCAGAACGTCAAGAACGCGGTGATGTACAACACGTACGACGAGCCAAGAAAAATAAAGTTCAATAGCTAGTGTGGCTCTTCTGCTTGATTCCGAGCATACGTGGAACTTTGTGATCCAGATCTCAAATTTTGTGTGACAGAAATTCCGATGTAAAATGTCCGATGGAGCCTACACACGGTCGGAATTTCCGACAACAAGCTCCCATAGAACATTTTCCGTCTGAAAATCCTATCGTGTGTATGGGGCATAAGAGTACAAAGGGAACCTTCACTGCTATGGGCAATGTAAACCTATTTCCATGGTATATACAAGGTATATCAGACATTGCAGGAACATTTTGGTATTAGAATACTTCATGCTTATATTTACACTGTCAATGATACATGGAGCTGCCCTCCTGTGCCAGTACATGCTGCCATTTGATACTCATATGCAGGGCTTTTTTTCAGGGGGAACGTGGAGGAACGCAGTTCTGGCACCTCCTGCACTTAATGTATGTTATGGCAAAGGGTGCTGGGGTGTGGCTGGGAAATCTATTGTTGATGGGAGGAATCTACTGCTGAGGGAAGGGTCTATTGTTGTTGGCTGCTGGGGGATCTATCATTGCTGGGGGCCAATTGTTGCTGGGAGGGATCTACTGATGAGAGAGGGGTTTATTGTTTCTGGCTGCTGGAGGGTCTATTAATGCTGGCTGCTGGGAGATCTGTTGTTGCTGACAGGAGTCTATTGTTGCTGGGGTGGATCTGTTGTTACTAGGGTGGATCTTTTGTTACTGGAGGGTCATTTTGTTGCGGGGGTTCTATTGTTGAAAGGGAGGATCTATTGTTGAAAGAAGGGTGTATATCTTAATGCTTTTTAATAAAATCTATACAAATTACTTAGCACCACAAAATAATACTTGTTTCTGTATTCTCTAAAAAGGGTCGTACAGGAAGGTGGGTAGAGGATGGAACCAAGGGACGGTGCTCAGAGGTGGTTGGGGGCAAAGACAAGGGGTGACTTTAAAAGGGGAGTTCCTGAACCTATTCTCTGAGAGAAAAAACCCTGCTCATATGCAATGGTTGCATAGAACATTCTTATATCTAAACAGTGTTATTAGGTTGCTTACATCTTGTGGCAAAATGTCAAATAAACATGTGTTTGGGAGTAAGGATAAGTGAATCACGACTGCCCATATATATCATTCTTTTATTCTTCTCAATATCTGCATGTAAATTTGTTTGCTCTGCAGAAGTTTCACGCATTTTAGAAAAGTCAACCAAACAAAATGAGTCTATGCCAGTGGCCTCCAAATTGCGGCCCGAGTCTCAGATGCAGCCCGCAGCTTGCCTTTATCTGGCCCTTGGGACAGTGTTCCTCTCACTTATACAAGACACTATTCCAACCACTAACACCAACGATGGGGCATAATTCTTCCTATTGACTCCAATGATGGGACACTATTCCTCCCACTGACACCAACAATAAAGTACTATTATTCCCACTGACACCAACAATAAAGTACTATTTCTCCCACTGACGCCAACAATAAAGTACTATTTCTCCCACTGACGCCAACAATAAAGTACTATTTCTCCCACTGACACGGACTAGGCATTTTTCCTCCCACTGACACCAACTCCTGGCCCCCCTAAAGTCTGAAGAACAGTAAACTGGCCCTGTGTTTAGGTTTAGAGACACCTAGTCTATGCAATATGGATAAATCTGTATGAAATTCAGAAGAATAAAGAAAATTTGCAATGTGCAGATTTAAAGCTAAACTCTGGGATTAGACAAAATCGACCCATGCAGCACCAAGGGATAAGGTAAATAATACACCTTATCTCTGCACCCCTACACTAAAGCAGTATTTAACCCTTGCATTGGGTACAACTGCAAGGGTACATTTAGGCTGGCCATACACGGTCGAATGTCTAAATAATTTTCTTTTGAAAATCAGAAATTTTGTGCGTTTTTTGATCCGATGGTGCCACCATTGATTTTGAAATTCGGCCAAGTCTTCAATTTCACCTCATGTTGCTACAGAAAAGAATTTTTGCGGCTGGGAATCTTCTTTTCTTTCCGGGAATTGTCTTTTCTTGCACATACGCATTTCTTTTTCGATTACACTTCTTGCACGATTCTCCCATCATTGATTAGATAATCCTTCTTTTTTCAAAAAATTTCCAACATATCCGATTACTCAAATTCGATGGCCACACGAAAATCGGCTGTTGCTGCAGCCCAGCAATGGTGCGAAATATGAACGAAAATTCTTAGATAAGATTTTCAAAAGAAAATTCTTTCGAAATTCGACCCATGTACAGTATGGCCTGCCTAAGTCAATTCCTGGAGTTCAGCTTTAACCACTTCACGACTGCCCACCGTGGATATACGTCGCTACTTTGACATCAAATACCGTTGTTATGGCAGCAGTCGGCTGCCATAACCCTGACTTTTTTTTCACAGCTGGCAGTCCTCTTTCACATAAAAGTGGTCTCAGTGGGGGATTTGCCACGAGATCACTTTTATGTTCAGGCGGGAGAGGTGCCCCCCACCCCCCCCGCCGCCTCCCGGGCATCTACGCTGTATACCAGAGCCGTTGGAAGCGGCAGAAACGATCCGATTGCCAGGAGGGATGGGCAGGAAGTCGAGTGATTGCATGATGGCCCCCACTAAACTCTATGCCCTCGGAGGACCGGAGCAAAATCAAACGTCACTTCTGCACTCAGGCCTTAAAAGGGGCAACTTTTTTTTTATTGAAAAAAGAAAACCTTTTTATTTATTTTTTTTATTGCTTTTAAGTGTAAATGTGACATCTGAGGTCTTTTTGAACCCAGATCTCACATTAAAGAGGTCCTGTTATGCGTTTTTTCTATTATAAGGGATGTTTACATTCCTTGTAATAGGAATAAAAGTGATCCAAACATTTTTTTTTAAAGGGACAGTGTAAAAAAAAAAACTAAACAAAACAAAACAAAACAAAACAAAATTTAAAGCATCCCGTCCCTCTGAGCATGCGCACAGAAGTAAACACATACGCAAATCACGTCCACATATGCAAACGGTGTTCAAATCACACATGTGAGGTATCACCGCGATCGCTTGAGCGACAGCAATAATTCTAGCCCAAGACCTTCTCTGTAACTCAAAACTGATAACCTGTACAAATTTGTAAATGTCGTCTAAAGAGATTTTTAAGTGCCACAGTTTGTTGCCATTCAACGAGCGGGCGCAATTTTGAAGCATGACAAGACATGACATCAATCTACTCAGCGTAACATTATCTTTCACATCATAGAAAAAAATTGGGCTAACTTTACTGTTTTCCTTTTTTTTAATTCAAAAAAGTGTATCCTAGGCAATGGGACTGATAAGTGCTGCATATTACCTCTACTCCTTTTTTTACAGATTTCCCTTATTTTTTCCTTTTCATGACAGGGTCACTTTAAAAGAGACCCGATTTTTCTGTACTCTGTACTGTAAACAGGGTTCCGTATACATCTGTACTAATGATATACAGACCCTCTGTAGAAGTACAAATACTCTGCTACTGAACATCTCTGAATATTCTCTCAAAGAGTTATTTAACTGTCTGGTTGTTTCAGTCTGAAAAGTAAATAGAAGCCCAAGTTTGAGTATTTTGAAATTTATGGAGTCATGTTGGAGGGCTTGCAGATCACTGTACATGATTCACAATGTTCTCACTGCGTGGGGGATTCAGTCACATACCATCCAATCTACTGTGCCTTTGTGAAGACAACGGAAAGACAAGGAGGAACAAAATAGGAAAGACCTTTATGATACAAAGTAACATAACAAATAAGGATAATGCACATGCAGCACAGAGACATGAATAGGTAACTATGGCAATAGTGCTGGACAAAGATAAGGTCTAGGACTTGAAACAATCCTCTGTAACTTGTAAATTGTTTAGTTCAAGGATATAAATCACTGACATCCACATTCTGCTCATGGAGGGAGCAGGGGCGGATCTGGGGGAGGGGGCAATGGGGCAATGGCCCCCCCCTCCCTCCCCCAGAAAATTAGTGACAGGCTGACGGGTGAGTGAGCGGGTGGGCCAGTCAGCAGGCGAACAGGCCAGTCAGCAGATGAGCAGGCAGACCAGTCAGTGGGACGGCGGGTGAGTGAGCGGGCGGGCCAGTCAGCAGGCGAACAGGCCAGTCAGCAGATGAGCAGGCAGACCAGTCAGTGGGACGGCGGGTGAGTGAGCGGGCGAGCCAGTCAGCAGGCGAACAGGCCAGTCAGCAGATGAGCGGGCAGGCCAGTCAGAGGGACGGCGGGTGAGTGAGCGGGCGAGCCAGTCAGCAGGCGAACAGGCCAGTCAGCAGATGAGCGGGCAGGCCAGTCAGTGGGATGGCGGGTGAGTGAGCGGGCGGGGCCAGTCAGCAGGCGAACAGGCCAGTCAGCAGATGAGCGGGCAGGCCAGTCAGATGGACGGCGGGTGAGTGAGCGGGCGGGCCAGTCAGCGGGCGAACAGGCCAGTTAGCAGATGAGCGGGCGGGCAGGCCAGTCAGCGGGCGGGCGGGGGAACAGAGAGATTACATCATCTCTTACCATCCGCCCTGCATCACTGCAGTTCTGCCCTCACTGTGCAGCCGCGGGCAGCAGAAAAATTACATCATCTCCCTGCTTCCTGCCTTCACTCTGGGACACAGCAAGTGTCAATCCGCACCTTGTTGCAGGCAAGTGACAATCCGCAACGTGTGGCAGGTGACAATCCGCAATGTGTGGCAGTCGACGTGGCAAGTGACAATCCGCAATGTGTGGCAGGTGATGTGGCAAGTGACAATCCGCAACGTGTGGCAAGTGACAATCGGCATCTGGTGGCAGGCGACGTGGCAAGCGACAATCCACAACATGTGGCAAGTTACAATCTGCATCTGGTGGCAGGTGACGTGGCAAGTGACAATCCACAACTTGTGGCAGGGACGTGGCAAGTGACAATCCGCATCTGGTAGCAGGCGATGTGGAAAGTGGCAATCCGCATCTGAAGGCAGGTGACGTGGCAAGTGACAATCCACATCTGAAGACAGGTGACATGGCAAGTGACACGCTGCATCTGTTGCCAGGTGAGATGGCAAGTGACACACTTGGGGCTCCCACTAATTCTGCATTATGGTGAGTTGAACTATTTCATTTTATATTACAATGTTATAATAGAAATAATGCGCTTCAATCATCCTGACACCATATCAACCATGGTGCGATGATGATTGTAGCGCCAACACCAGCCATTTCCCTGATAAATTGCCCGCAAAAAAACGTATTTTCTGGCAGTGCCCCTCCCGAGACTAGATTCTGGATTCGCCTCTGGGAGGGAGTGGAGCCCTTTCCTGCAAAGCAACTTATGGTTGACCGTAATTTCATAATGCCAATACAGACCACACATTCACAAGAACATTCATTGATGTGGACAATCTGCACCTGGAGAGTAAGTGCATGACACTATAGAGTGAATTTATCAAAACTGGAGCAGTCAGAGACTGGAGCAGATGTGCATGAAAGATGTGCATTAGCGTCTTCAGTTCAGCTTTGAAAATAATAGACAGAAGTTGGTCAGTTGATATGCACAACTGTTCAAGTTTGGATAAATTCCTTTTAATATTCCAGTGGCGCTTGTGTCAAGTCACACATGGAGCAGCCTGAGCACAGGGACTAACTCACTTGTCACTTGTGGACAAGAGGTCTAACACAGGGTTTACCTTCAAAAGTACAGTTACCATTTAAAGCTATTGTTCAATCAAATGAGACTATAAACTAATGACCCTCCAACTGATCTTTCACTTCCTACCTATTCCACATTCTATTAGCCAAGGCCTTCTTTCCTCCCTTTCCTTTCCAGCCATCATCCATTCAGCGTATACTGCATATTCTTTAAAGATAGACCCAGTACCACCAGTCTAATTTTAAATCATACTATCAAAAATAGTACTTTTATTTTTGTTTTATTAGGGCCCCTTGATTGTCCATTGCATTCTGGTACCAAAAACAAAATTTAAAAAACGTTTAGCTACATGAATAAGGTTTATGTATATATCTATTATTATCATTACCACTTTCCTCTTATAGAAGCTACTATATTTTAGAGTGAATCTTTTCATTTTAGCAGTATATTACACAAAATTAGACATTTTATCTGCAAGTGTTTTAACTACACTCCTTAGACAATTAAATAACAATCTAATTACAGAGACTTACCGACATGTGGCTTGGTTGGGTAGATGAAAAATGTAGTAGTTGGTCTAACCACAGATGGAAATGATTGACTAGGGAATTTTCCCATGATAATGCCACAGTTAATGATGTATGCAATTGCACCACACACATTCCCCATTCATGGATAACAGAAAAAGAACCCAGTTATACTTAAGCATGTAAACCTTTTAAAAAACATGCAAGACCTTCTGGATTTTTTTGCAAATAGAAAATCTACCTGTTTTACAGCATGATAAATCATTTTTTGCATCTGGCTTGAACTGGCAAATACTTACGAATGTCCGCTATATGCATTTTTTTATTTATACCTGGCTCCCGCTGCCGCATCACATAGCTGTTATCAGCTGAAACTGGCTAACACTTATCTCCATTAGCCCTAGGTATTTAAAGTGATTCTAAAGGCAACATTCTCATTTTTTTTAAAATAACAAATATGTTATACCTACCTGCTCTATGCAATAATTTTGCACAGAGCAGCTCCAATCCTCCTCTTCTGGGACCTCCCACCAGTGCTCCTGGCCCCTCCCCCCTTATGAGTGCCCCCAAAGCAAGCCACTTACTATGGGGGTACTCATGTGTGCTTACTCCAAAGCCAGCTCTGGGTATCCATTGACACACAGAGCGCGGCTTGGCCTCACCCCAGCTCTTTTCTCACTGGCTATGAATAACAGCAGCAAGAGCCAATGAATCCCACTGCTGCCTCTCTGTTCAATGAGGAGATAGAGATAGCTACTGCTTTTGTGCAATCCCGCAGAATTAGGATTGGGCTCAGGTAAGTATTTAAGGGGGGGCTGAGGGGAGCTGCATGCAGAAGTTTCTTTTTTTACCTTAATGCATAGACTGCAGAGGCGAGCAGATACAGACATTGTGCTGCATTCAAAAAGCCAAAATTTAAAATCAGAACACATGATACGCATGATAATTTTTCATCTGATATAATTCAGCTACCTCTAAGGTTTTAAATTAACTTTATAGTGTTTTTTTGGACTGCAGAAGTGCACTCAAAGAAAAAATACAGACACCATGCAGACAGAAAACAGAACAAGGGTGCACACACCGCTTCAGGCAAAAAATGGACATACCCGATCCAAGGTGCTAATCCCGGGCTCATCACCGTAGGCAATATCAAGAAGAGATGAAAAGATTGATCGCACACTTGAATCCAAAAGATGCTGTAGAAATTTCTTTATTGTCATGAGCCAGACAAAATTGAAATGATCATCAGTTGACGCGTTTCACACAAAAGGAACCGTGCTTGCAACTGAATCACTTGACAATGGAAATAACATTGCTCATAAATTATGCCCATTCACATCAATGCAGCGCAGCAGCAATGTGACTTTGGGGAAGGGTTCTGTGTTACCCTGGTATGATGCAATGCAATTTTGTGATCCATAGACTTTAATAAAAACACATCAAAGTAGCTTCTACATGCGTTTTTTGTTGCGTTTTTGTGTGTGATTTGTCTTGGTTATTAGGATAAGGAACTGGCTGGCGTCCTAACAACTATGAGTCATCCCTGCTGTCAGCAGAATGTAAACAAAAGAGCCAACATAATAAAAGTGCGTGCCCCCCCCCCCAATTCATACCAGACCCTCCAGCCTGGTATGGATTTTAAGGGAAACCCCATGCCAAAAAGACAAAAACATGGCAAAAAAACAAAAAAAAAAAATGAATGGTATACCCCAAAACCTATACCAGGCACTTATCCAAGCTTATCTGAGCATGCAGTCTGGCGGGCCAGGAAATGAACAGTACATACTGTATACACCGATCAGCCATAACATTAAGATCACTGACAGGTTAAGTGAACACCATTGATTATCTTGTTACAATAGCATCTGAAAGTTGGTGGGATATGTTAGGCAGCAAATTAACATGTTGTCCCTGAAGTTGATGAGTTGAAATCAGAAAAAATGGGCATTGCAGTTTGTTGTGTATGGGATTGCGTAGCTGCAGACGGGTCATTGTGCCCATGCTGACTCATGTCCACAATCAAATGTGCCTACAATGAGCATAAGAGCATCAGAACTGAACCACTGGGGGCAATGGAAGAAGGTGGCCTGGTCTAATAAAATACATTTCTTTTACATCGTGTAGATGGCCGGGTGATGCTTTCAAAGGGAAGAAATTACACCAGGATGCAGTATGAATGCAGTATGAGAAGAAGGTAAGCCAGCAGCAGCAGTGTGATGCTTTAGGCAGTGTCCTGCTGGGAAACCATGGGTCGTGCCATCATGTGGATGTACCACATACCACCTACCTAAACGCTGTTGCTGACCAAGTATACCCCTTCATGGAAACTATTCCCTGATGGCAGTGGCCTCCTTCAATAGGATGATGTGCCCTGCCACATAGCAAAAAAGCTTCAAGAATGGTTTAAGGAGCACCTCAACGAGTTTGAGATGTTGACTTGGCTTCCATATTCTCCAAATCTCAATCCAATTGAATATTTGTGAAACGTGCTGGAAATATAGGTCAGATCCATGGAGGCCCCAACTTGCAACTTACAGGACTTAACCCTTTTGCTTTTGGAGTCAATTTTGCATTTTTGCACATATGTTTAGGCTTGAAGATTACATAAAACCCCCAAACTTTATATATTTTCTGAAAGCAGACCATAAAGCATAAAATAGTCGTAGTTCCATACGATACTAGCGCAACGGTTTAGGAAACACAACATTTCAGTAAAAAATACACTACAGTTAAATTTAGGATACACAAACACAATAAGGTACCATTTCTTTGGTAAAATATAAAATACTAGGTTGCGTGGAGTAAATAGATACCCAACATGTAAAAAAATGTTATGCGCTTATGAAATGATGACAAATTTCAGTACCCTATATTTTCCATAGGTGACGTTTTAAAAGCTCCTAAAGGTCATCAGTTCAGAGTAGGCGTGTCAAACTCAATTTTATTGTGGGCTGCATCAGCATTAGGGTTGCCCTCAAAGGGCCAGTTGTATCTGTCTGACTTTACAAAGGTATCTTTATCATACCAAGACTATATAAAGGCTCTTTATCATACTAAATATTTGCCTCTGCATTCGATAATTATTGGTTTTAGTAATAACTTATAACTTAAGCTGTGAAGGGCAGGTGCAGACCAGCACAAAGCCCACTCACAATCCTGTAGCAGATGATGCAAGTCTGAAAATGAGGGTCGCACGCCTCTGATAATATCCACAAGAAACTTTACTGGAGACCGCTTAGACAGAACATGGTTCTGCCATAGGGTTCTATCTGAGCAGTCTCCAAAAAAGTTTCTTGTGGATTATACCAGCGGTGCGCTATCCTCCTTTTCAACTGGCATAGAATTGTATTATTCTCATTAAAATTATAAGCAGATGTCCAGAGCACCCCACCCTTACATCAGATGCCAAGAGTCCCACTACCTTCACAGGTCAAGAGTCCCCCCCCTTCCTTATACCACAATACCCCCCCCCCCCTTTACCTTGAGCTACTGCAGGGAAGAAGCTGGGGGTAGAGCTGGTAAGGAGAAAGTGCATTGTCTGGAGATCAACCAGAGGAGGGCTGGAGTCAGCTGCAGGAGTCTGGTGAATGTGCAGACCAGGGGAGCTGGAGATGAGAGGGTACTATGGCTGCACAGAGAGGTGCAGATCTGTAGGTGGGGTTCTGTCCTCCTCTCTGCTGCCGACTGCTGAGGCAAGGTGGGGGCGAAGATGAGGGGGTGCTGTAGCTGCAGGAGAGGTGCGAGGGCCTCATGAAATGGCCTAGCAGTCCAGATTCGGCCCGCGGGCTTTGTGTTTAACCACATGTTGTTTAGTCTGGGTTCACACTGCCTGTGACTCACGCGTGACTTTGAAGTCGGACCCCAGAGTGACTTCACCGCGACTTGCATGCGACTTCTTTAACAGAACTCATTATTAGGTGGGTGGTCATGAAATAATGGTTGATTGGTGTAGATTAATCTCTATTGTTTTCCACAAAGTTGTTTGCTTTCACTGACCAGTAATTTGAAATAAAGACTTTAGTATCTGAACAATAAATAAGAAGGAAAACATAGCTATGTCAGAATGATCAATGGATTATTACAGAAATTAGGGCAGACATATCAACCTGCATTCAGAAGCAGAGAAACACTGCAAACATCGCTGACCAAATTGAATCAGAATGAACTTTGCCCAGGGAATCACTCCAGCACTAGACTTAATAAACACTAAATACTTCTGGAGACCCATTCCTTCCTGGCATCCTGCTGGGGTTCATTGCCAACAAAGTACTGACTCCCTACAAAGAAGCTAACAAAACAACAGAAAATAATGTGTTCGCATTCAACAGACATCTCAAAACCAACTTGGAGTAGGATATGTCAGGCTTCTATTATCATAGTGATGATTTTACAAAAGATGTTTTTGATCGTAAAATGTAACCATTTTAGTACAATAAAAGGTGATCAGCTAACGCAGAACAGAAAGTGTTTTTGTTTTTTAAGCAAGGAGGTTCCTTTTTATATACTGTATACACAAAATAAAGTATCATCAGCTCTGTTCAATAGTAATACAAACTGGAATCAGAATAGTCCACTTTTCAAGTAGATATAATCAGTCCTTTCTAAATACTGACACTTAGTAAACATGCACTACAGGTTGCAAGCCTCACTAAGGCAGTCCATAGATGGTGCAAATTTCTTTCCTGCAACCACGGGTTCACATTGATTCGTAGGATTCTCCCATCAACACAGACAGTGTTCACAGGAGAATCCCTCCTACCAAGCCATTGCCTTCTCACGGCGGGAGCGAGCCTTAGGCCTGGCCACACACGGTTCCTGCTGAACCGGCTGAGATTCAAACCATTAATGGGCAGGCTGAATGTACCAAATTGATCGATCGTTCAACTTGGGTACAACCAGCCTGCTGGATTAGCTTACGATTATCGCAAGCAGTTGCTATACCCTCTTTGTCACAGTAAGTCCCACTAATTCGGGGTACTTTGTCGCAGTAAGTGGGCTTAGCACTATATGACCATATAGTGTGACCAAATCCCCGTATTTTGTTGAATATGTTCAGGTGTTTTTAACTAGCCTTGCAGGAAATGTCATTCTTGAATGTGTGCGCTGTAATCTGTTTTGTACTGTTTGTTGGTCTTATAGCAGCACCATCTTGAATTTAAACGCATTTTAGGGTGTGCCCCTCAAATATGTTTTTGTAAGTTGCTATACCCGATAATCGATAATCACTGTCTCCTCCTGGCTGGGACGGCTTCCCCACCCTTCCCCGCCCTCCCACCATGAGTAGACAATTGTTCAGCAGGAGGGATTCCACTGTGTGTTGACAGGGGAATCATGCAGATTTATTTCCCGCAACCCGTGGTTGCAGGAAAGAAATTTGCATGTCTATGGCCTGCCTAACTTGACAGCCACACTGACTAAGCAGTAACATTTTTTCTTTTTTTTTTTTTTTTTCCCCTTTTTTTTTCTCTTTTTTTTTTTTTTTTTTAAGGTAATGTATTACAGTTTGCGTTTCAGTGTGTAAATGGTAACAGTAGTCCCAAGCTACAAAACATATATCATACAGCTTATACCTCAAAGCCGATTGGCCGCATATCCTATCGTTACCATTATACATATTTATGTGTTATTACTTTTCTCTTAATTAAACCCTCCCCCCCACCCCCCTGTGACCCTCCCTTATTTGGACCCCCATGATTCCCGGGCGCACCTGGTGGACAGCATCGGTACTGTACGTTGTTCTCTCTTATCTCTAAGTTACTCCTAGCTCAGCTACGCCCCGTTGCTAGGGAGGTAAGTACTCTCAGCGCTAAAGTAGCACTGATTGCGGACATGGCATTGCTTGGACCCACGGTTTCCACATTCTCACAAACTTGTTATAGTTGCCTGCCCTAGTGTAAAACGTCCTTTCACTCCACACTGTGGAGTTGACAGTTCCAATCCAATCTTCCGAAGTTGGGGGAGTTCTTGATTGCCAAGACTGTGCTATTAATTTCCTGGCTTGAAACAAACATCTTGCTACCGCTACCGCTGTGCTCCTGTCACTCGGCCCATTGTTAACGTGTCCCAGCACACAAGTCTTGGGATCAAGCTCTAAATTAATTTTAAACGTTATATTTATTTTCTTTAAGATCTCGGACCAATACCTGACTAATTTTGGGCACCGCCATACCATGTGAATTAGGTCGCCTGTTCTTCTACATCTAGGGCACTCGTCGTTAACTCTGCGGCCGAACATGAAAAGCTTTTTTGGTGTGTAATAAGATCTGTGCAGCAGCATCAGATGGGAGGCCTTTTGTGAGGGTGAGACCGACACCTCTGGTCCAAGTTCCAGGATCCTTTTCCACTCTGTGTCCGTTATCTCCCCCACATCGGCCGCCCATCTGTCCCTGCCCCCAGGGAGGCCCACCTGCATATTTATTCGCTTTGTTAATTGGGTGTATATCTCTGAGATTAACCCCTTAGAGGTCTCTGATTTAATTATTGTTTGTAGTAGTGGAATCCTGCACCATATGGGGGGTTGCCTGCCGAACTGCTTGCTCAAGGCATGCTTAATCTGTAGATAGCTATAGAATACACGGTTTGGCATCCCGTACTCGTGCTTCAGTTCCTCAAAAGATTTCAGGGTATCCCCCGCATATAACTGTGTCAGCCGGCTTATCCGCACCTTTCCCACATCTTGTTGCTGTCTACAGATAGTAATTCTTGCAAGTTCTTATTATTCCAGATTGGTGAGTGTTCTGAGGTTCCTTTATACCCCATTATTCGCTTAGTTGTCTGCCAAACCCTAGTAATCATTTTGAGTGTCGGGATCTCTCCTTGTAGTGACTCTGCCTCCAGTGCTTCCACCAGTGAGCTATGTGGGCTTCCCTGTAAAATAATTTGGGCACTCTTACTTCCCCCTCCACCAATGGCGCATCCGCCAAGTTGTTGTAGCTGGGCTGCCAGGAAATAGGTAAACGGATGGGGGACCCCCAGTCCCACCTCCGTAGTAGGGCACTGCAGTTTTTGTAAACCTATCCTGACCTGCCCTTTTTTCCATATTAATTCCCTGAAAAGGGATTGAATTTTTTGGAACCACCTCTCCCCAATCCAAACTGGGGAGTTGTGGAGCAGGTACAACAACTGGGGCAACCAAACCATTTTAATCAGGTTGGCCCGACCCGCCACAGACAAGGGGAGTCTGCTCCAGATATCACATTTTTTAAAAATTTTGATAGGAGGGGGGCCAAGTTGTCCTCAATGAACACGCTGGGGTCCTTGGATAACACGACGCCGAGATACTTCATTTTCTCCATGACTTTCAGTTGGGGCAAGCTCGTCGGAGTCTGTGGATCAACCGGCAGGAGCGATGATTTCTCCCAGTTAATGGTTAATCCTGAGAACTTTCCAAAATCCTCCACTAGATGCATCACTTTCTCCAGTGAGGAAGTCGTGTCCCCCAAAAAAAATAGGACATCGTCCGCAAAAAGCGCTATTCGCTCTTCCTCCCCTTTTCTATGGAATTCCTGCAGTTCGGGTGATGATCTCACCGCTCCCGCCAGTGGCTCCATGGCCAAAACATACAGCAAGGGAGACAAGGGGCACCCCTGTCTCGTCCCTCTTTCAAGGGGGAAACTTTCCGAGTAATCATTATTTAACTTGAGTCTTGCCTTAGGATTTTTGTAAAGGGTCTTTAACCAGCCAATAAATACAGGGCCAAATCCAAACCTCTCAAGCACCCACCAAAGATATTCCCATTCCAGGCTATCGAAGGCCTTGGCGGTGTCCAAGGACAATACAGCTCTAGACCCTGCGTTCTCAGTTGGTACCTGGAGGTTCAAATAGGCTCTTCTAATATTAGCACTGGTGGACCGACCGGGGATAAACCCTGATTGATCTGGATGCACCAGATTTGCAATACATTTGTTCAATCTGGATGCTAGCACCCTTGCAACGATCTTGGCATCTGAGCACAGCAATGATATTGGTCTGTATGAGGTGACTTCCAGTTGGTCTTTCCCCTCCTTTGGTATCACTATTATATCAGCCTCTGACATTGATAAGGGCAGCCTCCCGTCCTTGAACGACTGCTCCAGTGCTTTTAAGAGCTCCGGGAGCAGCACCTCCCCGTACTTTCGATAGATCTCCAGTGGCATTCCGTCCGGACCGGGAGATTTCTGGCCTGACAGCTCCGTGACAGCCTTTTGCAGCTCCTCCAAGGTCAGAGGAGACTCCATCGCACTCCTATCCCTTTCCGAAAGAACGGGCAGATCTACCCCTTCTAGAAACCTGTCCATAATGCGCCGGTCCGACCCTCGGCGCGACCTGTACTGATCCCTATAAAACGCAGAGAACGTCTCTAGGACCACGGCGGGATCGGAAGTGATCTCTCCAGCCGGTGTCCTGATTGAGAAAATGGCCGATGGAGATAGATTAGACTTCGTTATAAGTGCAAGCATCCGGCCTACTTTCTCCCCTTCACCGAAATAATTTTGTTTCTGGAAAAGTCTTTTGTTCTCTACTCTTCTATTAATTACTTCTCTATACTCTTGTTGTCGGTTGAGCCAAGTCTCCTGCTTTTCAGGGGTTGGGTCCGCCACGTATTGCGCTTCTGATTCCATAGCTTCCCTATTAGCCCTCACCTCCCATTCCCTTGACGCTTTCTTTACTATGGCAACCTGCTGGTGTAATAATCCCCTAAGGAACGCTTTTAGGGCATCCCACACTACCCCCGCTGATGCTGTACCTGAGTTAAATGTTACAAATTCTTTTAGTTTGGAGGTTACTTCTACTGGGCTGCTTATTAGGTCCAACCAAAGTGGTTTTATTGTCCACCTTTTCCGGCCAGTTCTAGTGTTTAAGTTCAAGGTCAAGGTCAGGGGAGAGTGATCTGAGATTCCCCTCGGCTTATATTCTATGTTCCCTACTAATTGCAGGGCTTCGCTGTTACCTAGTACCATGTCTAAGCGCGAGAGAGTGGAGTGTGACCCTGAATAACAGGAGTACTGCCGGGTGTTTGGATTGTGAGATCTCCATAGGTCGCACCACCCAACCTCTTTCAGGAGTTGGCCTAGGCGCCCCTCTGATAATCTCTCCGCCCGATTCACTGGTGGAAACCGGTCCATTTTGTTATCCAAGACTGTATTGAAGTCCCCCACCAATATTAACGGTACATCAGCCTTATTATCCACAAACTCCAACAGATCCAAAATGGTCTCTGTTTTAAACGGAGGCGGGATATAAATATTTGCTAACACCAGAGGCCTATTTTCCACAACACAGCTCAAAAAGACGTAGCGTCCCAGCGCGTCTATTCTGGCTTCCCTGCAGGAAAATGAAATACCTCTTCCCACCAATATGCTCACCCCTCTTGAGTATGAGGTGTAAACTGAATGATACTGTTCTTGAAATTTATGGTTCCGAACATGTAATTTGGTATCGTTGGTGAGATGAGTTTCCTGCAGACAAGCCAGTTCAACGTCGTAAGCTTCCATCGCCAAGAACACTGCTGCCCTTTTGGCCGGATCGCTCATGCCCCTAATATTCCAGGAACCTATTTTTAGCGTTTTCAAAGACATCTAACTAAAATGAAGAATAAAAGAGAAAAGGAGAAAGGAAAAGAAGAAAGGAAAAACGAGAACAACAAAGAGGAAAAGGAAAAGAAAAATGCCCAAAGAAAAAAGGACAATTCCTTTGTGGGTTAGTGAATACAAAATTTGCCAACTCTGTGGTTGTGTTAACCAAAAAAAGGAAAGAGAAAAGAGAGTGGGGAGGGGCAAGGAGCCCCCAAGTCCAGGGACCTCTCCCTCCCCCCTCCACATCCCTTGGTTGCAAATACAAATCATGTGTACCGATATGCGTTGCTTTTATAAACCCCCCCCCTAACTATATGTGACTTACATGCGCCCCGTTGCCCAGCCCTATATCTCACTGCAAACCCCCCTCCCCCCCCCTCCACTTTATTCATCCCCCACCCCACCACCCTTGTTCGTGACCCCCCCTCCTGCCTAATTAGGCTAGCCCTGGGGGCTGCACTTGTGACCTTTTTTTTCCTCCCTCCCAACCATTCTAGAAACAACTCCCCTCTCATATGACGATAAAGTGCATTGTGACTTACTACCACACTCTTACCCCCCTCCCCCCCTCCCACAACCCTCTTTCAAGCCCTCAAAACAACGCTTAAGACATTCATAACTAGTGAAATCACATCGTTTGTTCGTGCTTCCATCTGTCACACACCCCCCTCCCCCCCCCCCCCCCCCGTATCGTCTACCAATTACTCTAAAAAAAACAATGAGTGAAAAAGGAGAAGGAAAAAAAAAATCAATTTTCCTCCTTTCCTTTCCAAGTTTAACTAGCCTCATTCAACCCTAGCTCTGCAGGCCCATTTTATTATCTTCCAGCCATTTTGTTGCCCCTGTTGTTGTATCGAAGAAGTGGGTAGTCCCTAGGGCAGTGATACGTAGCCGTGCAGGATACAGCAGGGCATATTCTATTTTGTAATTCCGCAGGTTGCGCTTAATGTCCCTGAATTCAGCCCTTCGTTTCTGGAGGTCTGGGGAGTAGTCGGGAAAAAATAAAATCTTAGCTCCATTATGCAAAATATCTCCCAACTCTCTGGCCCTACGCATCAAGGTTACCTTGTCCCTGTAGCTAAAGAGCTTCATAATTATTGGTCTGGGATATCCCCCTGGTGGTGGGGCCCTAGTTGGCACTCTGTGAGCTCTTTCAATGGCAAAGCAGTAACATTTTTAGTTTTAGGCTACAATACTTCTACTTTGCTTCAGTTTTCTTTGCGGCATCATGTAGATTTGCTTCAAGGCACAATATACCTTCAGCTACTGAGTTACCCCTTAGATGTAGCAGATCCTCCCTCTCTTAATAAAGTTCCCTCCTTCCATCCCTTACATAAATAGTACTGTTTTTTTTTGTTTGTTTGTTCATTTCCCTTTTTTCCACCTCCTGTCCCTTGATGACCTCACAAACAACTTGGCGGCGCAGGACCAAGTGGTGGCAGAACACGAGAGAGAGGATCTCAGAAGGACAAGGCTGGATCCACTGGGTGCAGGGCCGCTGATAAGGCAGTACAGCCAGTCCTGTTGTACTGGGCTCGGGCTCTATCAGCTCAACAGGGAGGCCCAGGCACCTTTACAACTAATTTCTGCAAAATAAAAAACAGGGCTTTCTAAAGCCCTGTAGGAACAGCAATCTCAGTTTTATCAGATGCTTTGGAGGCTAGAGGAGAGATCTGGGGTCTGACAGACCCCAAATATCTCCATAAACAGGACCTGTCATGGCTCATGTTATTACATGTTTAAAGTTGGAATGGGAGGGGCTAGAGGTGGGGTCAAGGGCGGGTCAAAGGGGGCCCTGAAAGGTAGACTGTATGGGGCCCCATGATTTGTAATAGCGGCCCTGACTGGGTGGCTGAGTATCTAAAATGTGTAGAACCCATCTCCCGGTAAGCAGGGGTAGAAAAGAAAATGGTGGGGGGATACAGTGAAGAGCTACTTTAAGAAACTAAATAAAGTGGCTATTTTACTAATATTTGAAGACACAATAATGAATAAGTCAGATCAAGTCTTAGGTCACAAGGGGGAAGATTTACTAACACTGCTGCACACAGAATCTGGTGCAGCTGTGCATAGAAACCAATCAGCTTCCAGGTTTTATTTTCAAAGCTTAATTGAACAAGCTGAAGTAAGAAACTAATTAATTAGGAACAGCTGCACCAGATTCTGTGTGCACCAGTTTTAGTAAATCTCCTCCAAGCTGTCAAATTATTAGTGTACTTACTGTATACCCACATGAAAAGCAGGTAAATAGAAGTGCCTTTATCTCCCTTTACAGAGCTTCATATAAAGAACCTAATGCAGAGCTTTAGATTTTGCAAATACTGATTTCACATTGGAGTGACTCCCTTCTACCTCCAGTACCTCACTATAGACAGCAAACATGACAAATAACCAGCTTTATGAACTTAAGTCAGTATTGCACAGATGCCACAGATGTGGGCCTCAGGTTTCAAGATCCTGGGGGGGGGGTCTATCGGTGCGTAAAGGTATGTTTCCAGCAACACAATAACGAACATTAATAGTAAAAAGAAATTTCTATTAGGTGCACTTCACTTCTATCCATGGCAACCTAACCAAGGGTGATTTAAATCACAGATTAAACATCAACAATGCACGCTGCGAAAATTGTTTTAACATAGTAAAATTTATTTATGTTGGAAAATAAAATTAATGATAATTTGATTCAAATAGATATATTCATCAGCAACTTCCTGGAATTAGTTAACTTTAATTTGCTTAAGGATGCTACAATTACAGGCACTTCCAAATGATCCAATTTCAAACAGCTAAGTGAAGTATTCAAAAATTAGTTAAATTGCATTCTAATTTACAATTCTTTTTAAACATACCCAGATGTGAAATAAATGGTAAGCGGTTTCTTATATACTGACCACAGTGCTGATCCTTTTTTTTATTTTTATAAATTAAAATGTAGTGTTCTTTTTCTTAGTTTTCCAAAATGGAATATCATGCATAGAAGCTGGGATCCCCATGGCCAGAAGGCTAAAATCACCAAGCTTCCCTCCCATTTTGGAAACACTAGCTGGTATGCCCTTCTGAGACCCAAGGGTGCCATGAGATGGGACCCCAAATAATAATCACCCCTCTCAAAACACTAATGTCCAGTGCTTAGAAAGCCTGTCTCATTTACCCCACTGATTCCCAAGGAGGAGTGTCATCACAAAGTGGTTGCTGCAACCTACCTGCCTCCCTTCAGGTCAACAAGACCAGAGGAGTGTTGCTCCCAGGATAATCACCCTAGACATTGTATACACAATAAACCGAATAGCAAGAAGGGAAAGTAACTTTTATTTCAATAAAGTTGTTTAACCGCATATGACGGCCAGGCAACATGGCTCTCGTTCTGGGCGGGCGTCCATTTAAACAGGGCATGCGCGCGATCGTGTATGCGCAGCCCTGTACTATCGGTGGCAGCGTGTCACAGAGACACCGCTCATCACCGAGGGGGGTGAACAGCCATTGGGCATGGCTGTTTACCACGTGATCAACCGCAATGAAGTCACGGCCAATCACAGATGGTACCTTCCCACTTTGCATGGCGCATGCTCGAGCGCAATCGCGAGCGCGATGCGCGTCAGTGGCAGCGTGTTCCTGGGAACACTGATCGTCACCAACGCTGGTAAACCGCCCCTGGCTGGCGGCTGTTTACCACATGATCGGTTGTGATCCTTTCACAGCCGATCACTAAATGTAAACACAAAGCAGTAACAAGATGTTACCGGGTTCTCCTCCTCACACACCGATCGTGTGTGAGAAGGAGATTGTGGTAACATCTCGTTACTGCTTACAGTGTACACCAATCACACTGATCCCCCCCCCAATAAAGAGGACCTGTCACCACCCATCAAAGTACATGTCACAGTCCATCAAAGAACCTGTCACAGTCCATATGAGTATCTGAGTACCTGAGTACCTGTCACAGTCCATCTGAGTACCTGTCACAGTCCATCTGAGTACCTGTCACAGCCCATCTGAGTACCTGAGTACCTGTCACAGTCCATCTGAGTACCTGTCACAGCCCATCTGAGTACCTGTCACCGCTCTTCAGAGTACCTGTCACCGCTCTTCAGAGTACCTGTCACGACCCATCAGAATACCCGAGTACCAGTCACCAGCCCATCAGAGTACCCGAGGACCTATCTGTAGCCCATCAGAGTTCCCGAGTACCTGTCACCAGCCCATCAGAGTACCCGAGTACCTGTCACCAGCCCATCATATTCCCCGTGTACCTGTCACCAGCCCATCAGAGTAACCGAGTACCTGTCACCAGCCCATCAGAGTATCCGAGTACCTGTCACCAGCCCATCAGAGTAACCGAGTACCTGTCACCAGCCCATCAGAGTACCTGAGTACCTGTCACCAGCCCATCAGAGTAACCGAGTACCTGTCACCAGCCCATCAGAGTAACCGAGTACATGTCCCCAGCCCATCAGAGTACCCGAGTACCTGTCACCAGCCCATCAGAGTACCCGAGTATCTGTCACCAGACCATCAGAGTACCCAAGTACCTGTCACCAGCCCATCAGAGAAACCGAGTACCTGTCACAAACCCATCAGAGTACCCGAGTACCTATCTGCAGCTCATCAAGTTACCCGAGTACCTGTCTCCAGCCCATCAGAGTACCCCAGTACCTATCTGCAGCCCGTCAGAGTACCCCAGTACCTATCTGCAGCCCATGCCTCAAAGAATATACGTTGGGGTGTTTGCTTTCCAAAATGGGGTAATTTTGTGGGCAATTCCACTGTCTTGGTGCTCAAGGACCTTCAAAAGTGTAATGCCCCATACACATGATCAGAAATTCCATCAGAAAAAACTTGGATGGTTTTTCCGACAGAATTCCGCTCAAGCTTGCCTTGCATACACACGGTCACACAAAAGTTCTCTGAACATTCAACCGTGGATAACACAGTGACGTACAACACTACGATGAGCCTGGAAAACGAAGTTCAGTGCTTCCGAGCATGCGCGAATTGTTTCCGAGCATGCGTGATTTTTCACGCATCCGAATTGCATACAGACAAACGCATTTTCTGATAGGAACTTTTTCCGACCGAAAAATAGAGAACCTGCTCTCAATCTTTTGCTGGCTGGAATTATGCCAGCAAAAGTCCGATGGAGCACACACACGGTCAGAATTTCTGACCAAAAGCTCACATCCGACTTTTGCTGGCGGAATTTCTGATCACGTGTACGGGGCATTATAGATTATAGGTGGTTGAGAAATGTGATGTGTCATTTATGCTCGTAGAACGCCTGAAGGTGCTACTTCAATGTTGGGCCTTTGTATATGGCCAGGCTGTGTAAAAGTCTCACACATGTGGTATCGCCATACTCGGCAAGAGTAGCAGAATATATTTTGGGGTGTAATTTGTTGTATGCATATGCTCTGTGAGAGAAATAACCTGTTAATATGACAATTTTGTAAAAAAAAAAAAAAATCTTCATTTTGCAAAGAATTGTGGAAAAACATGTCAACTTAAAAAAACTCACCATGCTACTTACTTAATACCTTGGAATGTCTACTTTCCTGACTTATTAGTGTCTCAAGAAATGAGATAGGCCTTCTGTACATCGGATGTGATCAGATGTGATCAATTTATAGGGATTGGCACCATAGTTTGTAGACTCTGTAACTTTCACAAAGACCAAATAATATACACTAATTTGGGTTTTTTTTTTACCAAAGATATGTAGCAGTATAAATTTTGGCCAAAATTTATGAAGAAAAATTACTAATTAGCAAAATTTTATGACAGAGAAAAAGGCATTTTTTTCACAAAATTGACGGTCTTTTTTTATTTATAGCACAAAAAATAAAAAACCCACTAGTGATTAAATACCACCAAAAGAAAGCACTATTTGTGTGAAAAAAAGGATGCAAATTTCATATTAGTACAGTGTTGCATGACTGAGTAATTGTCATTCAAAGTGTGAGAGCGCTGAAAGCTGAAAATTGGTCTGGGCAGGAAGGGGGTGTAAGTGTCCTGTATTGAGGTGGTTAAAGCAAGAAAATTGTTGGGCAAGGGCAACAACCTAACTAACTAAAATCTAACTGAGGGGCAGGTAGGTTATATAAAAATACCTGCCCTAACCCTCATTGAGCTGGTCAGATATGATCAATTTTCAGTGATTGGCACCATAGTTTGTAGACTCTATAGGTACTCTGGTACTCTGAAGTAGTTAAAGCCCAATGCTAGGCGGGCCAGCACTGCAAGGGTTAATCGCTTATTTATGTCTAGCAGAACTAGAAAAAAAATATATACTTACCCAATCCTCCACTCCTCCCCACAGCTAGACCACTCCCTGCAGCTTCTGCACCCTCCACCCCCCTCCTGCTTCAACGATCTTGGGTTCTGATGTCATCAAGACCAGAGCAGGGTCCATAGCCTGAGCATGAGAATGTTGAAGGACAGTCTATCACTGGATTGTGGGGGGGAGTGCCGTTAGACGGGGGAGTTGAGAATCAGGTAAGTAAAACTGTTTCTCCTCTCCCCTAGATAAAATGAGCTATTAACCCTTGCAGTGTGGGTGCAGCCCCACTGCAAGGGATAATCCTTTTTCCAGTTATATAATATATGTGGAATAGTAGGAATACAAAAGTAGGCAAACCAAACCACCCCTAGAGCTTATGGGAGAAAAAATCACATTTTTTAAAATAATCCTTTTTCCGCCAGGAGCTGAGCTTTAAGTCGATCTCCAAACAAATCTGTTTTTTTAGATTGAGAAGGAAAAGGGTTACACATCAATTCAGAGACCACACGGGAAGTAAGTAGACAATATCAAGGGAAAATCTCAAAATTGACAGTCATTATCAGAACCTTTGCCCCACTGGATAATATTTCCTCTACCCTGTGTTGGTGACAACTGTAAAAGTTGAATTTTTCCTCACTTTTGTTGACAACAGTCACTAGGACAAACAGGGATTTTGGATCTACCCAATGTAGACATAGTAATATAAACCTGACAAGGATTCTAACCCTTCCAATTTCTATCCAAACTAAAAAAAAAAATTTTGGCTAGAGTACAAATTTTACATTGTCAGTGGAAAAGTATTTTCTGGCTTCCTGATTCCTGACTGCACATTTTCAAAGCTGAAGGGCATCTGAGTGAACAAATAGCACATTTTTATCTTCACACTGCATGTCATACTTTAACCAGTTACACTTAACACATCAAAATACTTATTTTAAATAGTCTGTGAGGTCTACCCTACACCTTTTTCATACTACCAAATTTTAAAATATCACTAATATCTCTCTGAAATTAAAGTACACCCTAACTATTTAAAAGAATGGATTGCTTCTTCCATATATGATACATTTTGGGGGCTGCCATCATAACAAATTTGAAATTCTTGCAGCATTTACAGGACTGTCCAAAAGTGGAAAAAGGTTTCCCCAAGGTTACTTTTTCATCCATTTACGGGGTTTTTGTTCAGGAACGTGACGGAACACCATTCCGCCACCTCCAGCAGCCCTCTCTTCTCCAGCCTGTCACTTAACATAGAAGCCAGTAGAGGATGTTTTCTATGCCACTCACTTCCTTCACTGGCTTCAGTATGCTAGCATTGGCATCCAGGGCAAATTCCCACATCTGTTTGATGGGTGCCCCCCGGGACTGGGTCCAGACACCGCAACTAACTGTCAGCATTTAAAGGGGACTTTTCAGAAGCAGCTTCTATTCTTGCCTGCCGCCTGTCAGATCTGTGTAGCACCGAGTGTAACTCCTCCTTGGCTCTGTTCTACACAGACCTGATAGGCGGAGCTGCACGGGTGAAACTGCAGTAGGCTATGGAAAAAAAAAGCCCTGTCTAATGCAACTGCAGGTGAGAGATCTGTGGAGGGAAAGGGAGGAGAAAGGGAGGGAGGGAGGAGAAAGGGAGGGAGGGAGAAAGGGAGGGAGGGAGGGAGGAGAAAGGGAGGGAGGGAGGAGAAAGCGAGGGAGGAGAAAGGGAGGGAGGGAGGAGAAAGGGAGGGAGGGAGGAGAAAGGGAGGGAGGAGAAAGGGAGGGAGGGAGGAGAAAGGGAGGGAGGAGAAAGGGAGGGAGGAGAAAGGGAGGGAGGGAGGAGAAAGGGAGGGAGGGAGGGGCAGCTGTGCAGAGTCTGAGGAGAAGTTGTGGATGTTTTGTAGAGGTCAGAGCTGTGGGAATTACCGATTGTGCGAAGTGAAAGCTGTGAGCATGGGGATTTGTACAGTGTTAAGAAAGCTGTGGGGGGGGAGCTGGGGTGCAGAGGTAAAAGATGGGGGGTTGCAAAGCCTGAGAGCTGTGGATGGGGTGAGCTGTAGATATGGGTGCAGAAGTGGAATGTGGAGAGGGGAGAGATAAGCTGTGGTTGGGGGTGCAGAGGTGGTTGTGGACTGGGGGTGTAAGCTGTAGATGGGGGTGTGCAGAGGTGACATGTTGACAGAGTGTAAAAAGGGGAGTTGTGAATTGTGGAATATGGGGGGGAGGGATGTGAGCTGTGGACAGGGAGGGAGAAGGTGATCTGTGGAGGGGGGGAGGGTAAGCTGTGGACGAAAAGGGGGGAGGGTGAAATTTGGAGGGGGGTAGTGGGTGGACGGGGGAGAGAAGGTGAGCTGTGGACATGAGGAGGGGTTTACTGTGAACAGGGGGGAGAGGGTGAGCTGTGGACGGGAGGAGAGAAGGTGACCTGTGGATGGGGGGGGAGAGGGTGAGCTCTGGACAGGGGGGAGAAGCTGAGCTGTGGACAAGAGGAGAGACGGTGACCCATGGACAGAGGAGAGAAGGTGACCCATGGACAGAGGAGAGAAGGTGACCCATGGACAGAGGAGAGAAGGTGACCCATGGACAGGTGTGAGAGGGTAAGCTTTGAACGAGAGGAAAGAAGGTGGCCTGTGGATGGAGGGGAGAGGGTGAACTGTGGACGAGAGAAGAGAATGTAACCTGTGGATGAAGGGGGTGAGCTGTGGCTGAGAGGAGAGGTGGTGAACTTTGAATGGGGGGGGAATCAGCTGTGGACAGGGGGTGAGAGGGTGACCTGTGGATGGGGAGATAGGGTGGGCTGTGGATGGGGGGGGTGGAGTGAGCTTTGACCACACCCATTATTTGGCAACACTTTACTTCTCTTTCCTGAGGAGTGGCAGGATTGGGGGTGGGAATGGGGTTGGGGAGTTGACTATGGAGGGTGGGTTTCTGCACCTATTCTTTGCAAATAAAAGCCCTGTCTATTTATTTCATAAATAAAAATGAATACACAAAGGTAGGAGAAATCAGCTACACCGAAAACATGTAAAAACTTTTCAGAAGTTCACAAGAGGTGATTATCCTAAAAATCTGACCTGAAAACATTTCATTACAGTTTCTCAAGAGGCATATCCATTAGTTGTGAGTAAACATTCAACCTTCCTTGTCCAGGGGTTTCGTAAAATAATCCACATAAGGTTTGCCATGGCACAATGGTCCTAATTACATCTGAGCTATTATTCTATGTGGTCCAGAAACTATACATCATCATAAAGCCTAGATCAGTTACAAATATACTTATTCGCCTTGTTTAGTGATCAAGTAGATCACTTTAAAGAAAAAAAATCAAAATAATAGCCAATTATTGCCTATTTTCTCATTATATCTTTGTGCTTGAAAATTAACCATCAAGTTAAAATATTTTGTAGGTAAACAGATGGCCTATGATGGCAAGAACACTGAGCTCATCTTGGAAGACTCTGGTGGTTATTTACTAAAGCAATTAATTTTTCACTTAGCCAAGTGAATCTGCATTCACACTAAATACCCAATTATACACACATTTCAAAAAGTAAAATTTTTCTCTGCTCACGATTAGATTATTGAGACTAAAACAGCTTTAACTAGCCAAGTAAAAAAAAAAAAATTAGGGAATCAACCTTTGATTTGTAATTCTTGTTAATCAATTTCTGTAGCAATACACCTGAATAAACAACTTACACGTTGTATGTGGATAATGTATAATACTATAGAAAATATAGTCAGGCTCTGTGCACATGCACTAAGAAAAGGAGCAAGGTTCCTTTTACATAGAAGTGATGTTTTCAGTTTCTTATCGTTACTCTTTGCACAGAGCTTTTAATCCATGGCATTGGTCTGAAAAGCAAATAGACAGCCCATTGATTCTGTCTCCTTTCTCTTATTAACATCTAATGCTGGCAGTCAAAAAACTAAAAGGACAGATTAATGGCTGAAGAAAGTATTTTTGGAACAAACGTAACACAAGGCACATTGGTTATTTGCAGTGTATCTTTGCATAAGAAGGTTTGGCGTTCAGATGATCTGCCTCTGGGAACAGTGCAGGGTGGATACAGGGGAAATTCTACCTTCTGCATGGCAGTACTACTTATCCTTCTTTGCCTAGAGACTGAACCTCTAGGGGCCTGATAAAACTGGTTGTGTTACTCTGCAAATTACTGTAGGCAAAATGCAGGGTAATGTAAAAAAAAAAAATGTATTCAAATGGAGTCCAATTCTCATAAGCATGCTGCATTACACTGTTGTGTCATAAGATGCTGTATATTTGGATGCATTGCTCTGCAAGTCATCTGAATCAGATTCCTGTTAAAACACAGTGCAGCAAATTATAATACACATAGGCACTATAGGGTGAAGATACACTGAGACAGTGAAATAAGAAATACATACCTTCAAACCTTTTAAGGTTGCAAACAGGAAGAAATAAACAGCAAGCAATACACACTGCAGAAATTAAATTAAGAAAAATAAATGGTACTGTATAAAAAAGAAATGTTACAAATTAACTGATTTATATTTCAAATTACCAACATCACTTTGTATAAATTCATAAAAAAACAGTGCATAAAGTAACTTTTACGTATCACATTAATTATTGCATAATAGTTGTATATAAAAATTGGAGTGGTACCTAAAGGTTCCATTAAGCACTGAATTGTAGGAATTGTGACACAGAGACCATTCACTTAATTACCTCTACTTTAATTACCGAATCATGTACAAGGGGGAAAAAAAATAGGATTTTTGCACTCACTGTAAAATTATTTTCTTGGATTTCATTGAGGGATACAGCCTTATGATAATAGGAATTTTGCCATCAAATCATTTTATTAGAGTTCAGTGAAGGACACAACTTGATCATAATAAACAACCTATGTGGCGTTATAACCCTAAGTTACTTATTATTCTCAAGCTGTGTCCCTTAATAGACAACAAAGAAAACAATTTCCTATACTTCAGTTTTCAGCAGCAGGTTTCCCTGCCCAATACATGCAACTCACCTTTACCTATGTTATGTCCCTAGAAACTGTTTCTATGTTCCAGAAGACTACTGCACATTGCTCCCAAAGGCACAGAAACAAAGGTAAAGTGGTGATAGTGCATGTGAACTGGTATACTGTTGGGAGGCTCTATAGATAGCCAACACATCTCTCAATGTTGCAGCATGAAATGATATCTATTTATTTACCCTAATACAGGAGAGCTAGGATGAAGATCTATATTAAGCGCTGAGCAAACTGCCGGCACTATAAAAATACTGTATAATAATAATAACTGGCATTCCTTTTCCATGCTTGTCAACTGCAGCAGAAGTACAGATGTTGTTTTGCTGCCTGCATCAACCAGTTAACAGCTGATTTCTCATAAAGCAAGTATGGAAACGAAAGAATCTGTATGGATAATATAGGCACAGAGATACACTTTGTCAATTATGTTTTAAACCTAGAATTAAATGAGGGAAATCAGGGCTTGATTGAAGTAGCTTTTATATAAGAATGGTGCACATAGTAGGCAGCACCTTGAGTTAGAATAATGTACATTACATTAGGAAAGGCTCAGGAGAGATAAACTGAGAAGGTCACGTTACCACTGCTTTGCTAGACCAAAATGCCAAAAGCTCCTCCATGATACAAACTACAGATTCCCTCCATCATCCTTCAGCTATAAACTGCATCCCTGTTTACCTAATAAGCTTATCTATTTATGACCTATTTCTACACTCTTGGTTCCAAGCCAGGTAACATACAGTGCAATGGGTAGGATGGGGGGGCAAGTCCCACTGGAATTGAGACAGTTGGGAAGTATGGATGGAGAAAAAGTTGTTAGGACCAAGAACCTAATGTAAGCATCATCATAATACATTGATTAGACTGAAGACACAATTATGCTGCTTGATTTGACAACTGCTATTAATAATGAGATTTCAGGTCCCGAGAATGCATTTTACATTAGTGGCCACAAAGGTTTACATACACCCCTGGAGGTTCCTTTGATAAACAACGAGGAACTGTGAAGTGGCCCTGAGAATTAGAAGATTGCAGAAGTCCTGCTATGATAACTATGTAGATATAGACTCCCGCGCCGAAGGCAGCCGATGTCAGCACTGCATGGTGGTACTGCAGGAGGGACATTAAATACTATGCAACCTGTCAGTAGAAATGTGTTACAGCAGTTTCTACCTGATATGAGATTAAACTAATATTAGTAAACCTGCGCAATGCTCATTTGCAACACAGGGCAGCTGCGCTTTTTCAATGCAAACACATTGAACTGTTATAAATCTTTTTTGTTTTACTTTTTTATTTTTACACTGTCCCTTTATTTTTTATTGTTTTTATCACCTGTATTCCTATTGAAAGGAATGTAAACACCCCTTGTAGTAGAAATAAGCATGACAGGTCCTCTTTATTGAGAGATCTGGGGTCAAAAAGACCCCAGATCTCTCATTTACCCTTAAAAAGCAAAAAAAAAAAAAAAAAGAAAAAAAAAGACATTTTAGAGAAAAAAAGTCGGAGGTCGCTCCGGTTCTCCAAGGGCATAGAGATGAGTGGGGGCTCTCCCTCACTCGACTTCCTGCCTAGCCATCGGCCACACTGGATCAGTTCCGGGCTTACAATGACTCTAGTAAGCTCGGAATTGAAGGGGTTAGCTAGCTGCTGCCATAACAACGGTATTTAACCAGTTAACGACCGCGCCATAGACGGATGACGGCTACAGCGTGGCTCGATAACTCTGGGAGGGCGTACATTGACGTCCTCCCAGAATCCCGCTCCCGCGTGCCCCCCAGGAATATCCATGACAGGACTCTGCGCATCACGGATCACAGTAAATGGCCGCTGACAGCGGGCGTTTAACACACCATTGCTCCGTCAAATGACGGTGCGATCACTTGTAAACAAACCGGCGTCATGTCCAGTTCCTCTCTCCCCTCTATGTACGGATCGGTACGGTGTGAGTGGAGAGGGGAGAGATTGGGTGCAGCAGCGATGTGGGCTGGATCTGTAGTGCCCACAGCGCTGATCTGTAACAATTCTTGTCTCATCCAGCCATCCATCCATCCATGCTCAGCCATCCATGATGTCATACTCATCCAGCAATCCATCCATGCTCAGCCATCCATCCATACTCAGCAATACTCATCCATCCATGCTCATCCATCCATCCTCAGCAATACTCATCCATGCTCATCCATCCATCCTCAGCAATACTCCTCCATCTATACTCATCCATCCATCTATCCATCCTCAGCAATACTCATCCATCCATCCATCCTCAGCAATACTCATCCAACCATCTATGCTCAGTCATCCCATCCACTCCAATCCATACTCAGCCGTACTCAGCCGTACCCAGCCTTACCCAGCCATACCCAGCCATCCCATCCATACCCAGCTATACTCAGCCATACTCAGCCATACCCAGCCGTACTCAGCAATACTCAGCCATCCCATCCATACCCAGGCATACTCAGCCGTACTCAGCCGTACTCAGCCGTACCCAGCTGTACCTAGCCGTACTCGGCCATACCCAGCCATACTCAGCTGTAACCCAGCCATACTCAGCTGTAACCCAGCCATACTCAGCCGTACTCAGCCATACCCAGCCGTACTCAGCCATACCCAGCCGTACTCAGCCATACCCAGCTGTACTCAGCCGTACCCAGCCGTACTCGGCCGTACTCAGTCGTACTCGGCCGTACTCGGCCGTACTCATTCATGCTCAGTCATCCCATCCATACTCAGCCATCTCCATCCACGGCTCATCCATCCCCATTCATACTCATCCATGCCACATCAGTTCTCAGCCATGCCACATCCATGCCACTACAGTGACTCACAAAAGTGTAATAGGTAGTCAAATTAGATTTGAAACTTATGCCCCTAGAACACCTGATGGTGCTCCCTGCATGTTGGGCCTCCCTATGTGGCCAGGCTGTGTAAAAGTCTCCCACATATAGTATCGCCGTACTCAGGAGGAGTAGGAGAATCTATTTTGGGGTGTAATTTTTGGTATGTACATGCTATGTTTTAAAAAATATTGTATAAATGGACAATTTTGTGTAAAAAAAAAATGCGTTTTCATTTTCTTTCCACATTTTCCAAAAACTTGTAGAAAAAAATTACATGTTCAAAAGACTTATTATGCCTCACAGATTATATGTTGGGTTGTTTTCTTTCCAAAATGGGGTCATTTTTGGGGTGTTTCCATTGTCCTGGTGCTCCAGGGCCTTCAAAAGTTTAAGAGGTAGTCAAGAAATTATATGTGTAATTTATACTCCAAGAATGCCCGATGGCGCTCCCTGTATGTTGGACCTCTGTATGTGACCACGCTGTGTAAAAGTTTCACACATGTGGTATCGCAATACTCAGGAAGAGTAGTAGAATGTGTTTTAGGTTGTAATTTGTGCTATGCATATGCTGTGTGTGAGAAATAACCTGCTAATATAACAATTTTGTGAAAAAAAATCTTGATTTTGCAAAGAATTGTGGGAAAAAATACAACTTCAAAAAACTCACCATGCCTCTTATTAAACACCTTGGAATGTTTACTTTCCAAAAAGGGGTCATTTGGGGGTATTTGTACTTTCCTGGCATGATAGGCTGTCAGTGCATCAGGTGTGATCAATTTTCAGAGATTGGCACCATAGCTTGTGGACTCTATAACTTTCACAAAAACCAAATAAGATACACTGATTTGAGTTATTTTTACCAAAGATATGTAGCAGTATAAATTTTGGCCAAAATTTTATAACAGAAGCAAAGAAAGATGCATTTTATTACAGAATTTTCGGTCTCTTTTCTTTTATAGCGTAAAGAAAAAAAAAAAAAAAGAACCCCAATGGTGATTAAATACCACCAAAATAAAGCTCTATTTGTGTGAAAATAAGGACAAAAAAATCATATAGGTACAGTGTTGCATGACTGAGTAATTGTCATTCAAAATGTGAGAGCACCGAAAGCTGAAAATTGGTCTGGTTAGGAAGGGGGTTTAAGTGCCCAGTGGTGAAGTGGTTAACGCCAAAGTAATGACCTACATTTACAGTTAGGTGGTTGGCAAGTGAGATGTATGGTTTTTGTTTTTTTTTTTTAAGAACATACTTACCTAGGTGAATATCTGCTTCCATTATATCAGTTGCTCTACCCGATATGACGTTAAAATAAAGCTTCCATCTTTATGGGTTTTCTGTCACAGACTGTATAAATCATGGATATTACTATATAATATAAACAATCAGTTTGCAAACAAGAAGGCTAGCTTTCCTTTGTGCAAGCTATTGTCCTTTTGTGTATAAGTGATTTCTTACAGAAATATATAAAAGCTGTCTGATCAATAAAATGATCGCTGTAAGAAAGTTTATATTGTTTTATTCCTACTGCACTTATATAATTTGCTTACCCATTACACTAAAATTACAGATAATGTTGTCATGGAGTTTTCCTCTCAGCACATAGCAAAACCATGGAAACCAGAAAAGAAAATTGATGTTTACACTACTTGCAGTTGCTCATTTCTGCAAAGAGAGTAATGGTTGTCAGTCTGCAAGAAATGTGCTCTAAGGAATGGAAAAATAAATTACTTAGAAGGATCCATGGCTTGCTCTATCCTCACAATCCTGTCCTAAAAATAATATAATTTCTGCAATAAATTTCACTGTGCACTATTGCTACTATGTATATGATTATTTAACTCTAATTAGAAAAAGACGAGGGGTAGTGCACCACAACTGTTTGATACAGATAAGGTCCATAGTATAAATGTATTCTCCTATAATGTGGCATATATTACCTCATGCATTGCAAGGTACAGCAACACGTGGCAATGTACCATAGTGCACTGCATTAAACATTTTGTGGTACATAGAATTTGTTTTATGTTTTGGTGAATTGGCAGCCCATTGATTTCATAGGGCTGCTTTAATGCAGCATACATTAATGCATGTGCTATATCTTACCGCAAGAATAGTTTGTAAGAAACATTCCAGAACTTTATCTTACTTAAAAGAGAAGCATAGGCAAAGCTTTTTTAGCCCTACTTCTCTTATGTATCACAGAAGAAGTGCAGTTTGTTCTGCACTCCTGTTCCCCATTTTGAGCTGACAGCAGGCTAAAGCCTGCTGTCTGCTGACGTCACCTAGCCGGTCCACGGCTCTAAAAAGATCCTGACTTTACATTTAGGATCCACCCAGATACCTGGACCGGCTGGCTCAGCCTCTCAGTGTACTGGGAGATTGAGCCAGCCACTCCCACCCATGCAAAGCCCGGTACTCCAGTGAGTACTGTAGAGGCAGAGCAGAGAGCTGGTGACTGACAGTCACCGGCTCTCTGCTCACTGAAGACCGAGAACTGAGCGATCAGTGGTATTTGACTGCTCAGTTCTCAGTCTTAGATGCAGTGGAGGACAGATGCAGCATCAGACAAAAAGCATGCACTTAGGTAAGTATAATTTTCTTTTTAACCACTTCTCGCCCATAGGACCTCATATGATGTCCTGGAGTGGTGATTGAGTCTTTTAGTTGTAATTCTGGGATGATGCCTGCAACTACAGGCATCATCCCAGTATCTTTTTTCTCTGTTGCTGTTTCTCTTTAATGTAAAAGCAATCTTAGCAACTAAATAGCCTCTGGAAAGCTTATGACCCCCTTACGCTACCTTTCCAGGCTCTCCTGTCCCACCGGTGAGCTGGGGACTGAAGCTGGCAGTTCCTCCAGCTTACCATACAGATGAAAAAGGACCAAATGTCCCTGATCATCTCTATGGTCTAAGAAACCAGAAGTGATGAGTTTTTTGTCACTTCCAGTTACTCCGGGATGTAAACAAGCTATTACTGTTCATCTCTGTACATCTGTACATCTTGGTTTGATCAGATGCTTTTAGGGTAAAGCAGAGATCTGGGGTCTAATAGACCCCAGATGTCTCAGTAAAGAGAACCTGTCACTGCCCATGCTATCACAAGGGATGTTGTTTATTCCTTGTGATAGCAATAAAATTGATTTAAAAAAATAAAGAGTCAGTGTAAAAATAAAATAATTTAAATAAACTCATTGGAGTCCTAAATGGGGGGAGGGCCTGGTTGATTATAACCACTTGGTGCACTCTCAGTGTTATGAGGAGCAAAGTTGCTGGGTCTGCATCCCTTTGGAAGTAGTTACCTTTAGGGAGGATTTGACCCATATGAAAGTCCTATTGCAGGAGATGCCTAAACCTTGACTTGTACCTTATTGTGGACACCAGAGCCAGTTACACAAGCAGGAAATTTCATTTCTGGGAGCATTCTGTACACCAACAAAGTACTGAACACCAGATTGCCATATTGCACAGTACCTTTTGATAGTTTTAGAAAGGTACAGCAGCTACAGATTAAAATGGTAAAAGGTAAAATTGAAAGTGTTACTAAACCCACAGCAGTAAAATCAGTCTGTATATGGCGTAAAGTATGCTTGATATACTCACTGTGGAACCTAAGGGGTTAATCCACTGCATTGTGTAAAAAGGCTGTTTGATCCTGTATTCTCTGATCCTCCCCTTCTTCCACTGTCCCCAACCCATCTCCTTATAGAACAGAGCCTTGGGGGCAAGCTGCACATTCTCAGTTTGGTGTGTATTGCTAGAGAGTTTTTTTTCTTGGGAGAGTGCATGTAATCAGCACAGGGCCAATCTGCAGTGTCCAGACAGAGGGACAGGGGTCCTGCAGCCTCATAGGACAGTCAGAGTACAATGAAAACTTCTCTACAAGCTTTACCCAGACACTGATAGAAGTCACAAGCTTAACTGCTGATGAGAAAAGGTATTTAGCAGTTTATATTTACTAAAATTATTGCCTTTCCATGTTCTGTGTACTGTGGGGGACCAGATATAGTGAATGTAGGGTCCTGGATTTAGTAACACTTTAATAACAATAACTTACAAAATTAATTGTGTAGCAATTTTACATACTATAATATTTATTTTACTGAAAGTGAGGTTCTCCATTAAACTACACAAACATTTTGTACCTCTAACCAACTAATCTAATGCTTGTCTTATATTTGTTTTATGAACATTCAATCTGAAGTTCAACCTGGGGAGAGGGTTGGGGGGTTGAAAGAAATGTGCCATTTTACATCCTGGATTTTTCATTTAATATAGCTATTGGACATATTTCATTGTGTTTGGGCTCTACATGTCGCCTTCTCGACTAACGTTTTGTCCGTCTTTGTTAGAGAGATACTCTAAATTCCTTTTTGGTAAAAGGTCCACAGGACTCTAGGTTATGATCCTATTTCTTAGCTGGCTGATGTGATTCCTAAAGAACCCTAGGTCACATGCACACAAAATTTGTAAAACACCTTACAGGATCACTATATGTGTAGTGGCCATATGGGTGTTTGGGGATTTCCAAATTTTATCTACAGTATAGCTGTATATTTAGCAGTCTGTCAGCCAGTTTACAGAAACACTGCTCTGTAGCCAAGCTCTTGTTGCAAATCTACCCCTTTTGGTGCATCAAATAGCTTGTCTCCCGATGGCCATTTTGGCTGCTCCTGCTGACCCCTAGTCACTGCAGGACACATTAGTGACGTAGCGTCCTTCAGGAATCACATTGATCAGCTGTAAGATAAGGTCAAAACCTAATGTCCTGTGAAACTTTTACCAGACAGAAAGCGAGGGTAAAGCTCACCATAGATGGTTTGAATCCCAGCCTGTTCAGCAGGGACTGGTTGTGATTCCAACCATGCATGGGCAGGCTGATTCAATCAATCAACTTGGGTAAAACCAGCCTGTCGGATTTTTCATGTAATTATTGCCAGCGGCTATAGACGCTACCAATAATCACTGTGTGTTCTCCTGGCCTGGACGGCTCCCCCCACCGGTAGAACACAATAAATCAGCAGGAGGGATTCCCCCATCAGTGTTGACGGGTGAATTGAGCGATTTTCTTTCCTGCAACCCATGGTTGCAGGAAAAAAAATCGCACCATCTGTGGCCGACGTAACTCTTCATCACCAACACAGACACAAATAAAAACAATTTCGTAGAGAAGAGGAAGGCTATAGCCAATAAAGCAAACAATGCACTTGATAAAGCAGGCAAAGGGAGGGTTCTAAGCACTACATCTAAGCAGGCCTTGCAGTGGTAAGAAGCATTTCTAATACTTGGAAGTGGTTGTTATCACAAAGATTTTCAAACATTTTAGATGGTCTCTATGCAAATGGCTACCAACCATTACTTTTTTTAGTTCAGGAAAAAGGTTTCATAACTCAGTTAAAGATATGGTGACGTTTTATTGTTTTGCCTTCTCTGAGGGTGAACATAGACAGAAGCCAACGACAATAGGCAGTAAGGCAGGCCATATATGGTTTAAATATTGGCCAGTTCAACAGGCACTGGCCAAGATTTGAAAGGTGTATGGACAGGGTAAATGCATTACACACAGTACACACAGGCCCAATGTCAGACGGTTTCTATTGAACCGACTGATGCTGCCCGACATTCAGCCCGTATGTACTAGGCATAAGAGATCTGTACATGCCCTACTAATTTACACACTATGGACAATTAACTACTGTTAGGATAGGCATGATGAGGACAGTTTACCTTTTTCTATTAAAAAAAGGAAACCATCACTGATTCAGATTGTTATACTGCTAATTATTCCATGGGATTTAAGCCATGCAATTCATACTATGAAATGGTTCTCAAACTTACCCCATAATCAGAATATCAGGCTATAAATGGCTAGCTGTACAATCAGCTTAGCTTCAGTTTAGTGATTCCCAGCCAAACACAATTGGTTACATCAAGCTAAAAAGCTCTTTAAATATTTGAATGTACTATATGTCAGAGTAAGTGTATGTTTACATGTATTTCCATTGTATTGCAGTTTAGTAGGTGGGTTTGTAAAATTTGAATGTAAAAATGTTTTTACGAAAAAAATGTGTCTCTGTATTTATAAAAAATATTATAATAATAAATTAAAATATTCTACCAGCGAAATTTAACTTGCTTTTTCCCCCAAATGACTTTGCTCTAAAATTTTTCTTCTGGTAAAGTCTGAGTACAGCGGGCAGAATGAGCATTCCATCTCATCTTCTGTGACTCATACCAACGTCTACTTTTGTACTGGAAGCAACAAAACACTAGTTTTTGTATTACAAAAATTTGTATTACTGTTTCCTCACAAAGATGGGATTGGTTTGACTTCCCTGCAGCTAAATGCCATCAGTCCTTAGAATTTTGTTCTAGCAGAAGAAATACCAGCACATTATTCCGCGAACATCCGTGAGTATGAATCACTAGCGATATTCATCAACAGAACAATGCTGGCTGCTAACTTAAATGGGTGAATCTGCGTGAGATGTATTGGATCACTAATCCAACTTCAGTTTAAAGACTGAAGACTCAACACATTTGAAAATGGAATCAAAACCATATTTTACTTAATTTGCAGAAAAAATATATCCCATATCTTTTCAACACATATAGGGCTTACAGAAAAGAAGAAAAGACAGCAATGGGCTAAAAAAAATTAAAACATTTAAAAAAACAGCAACTTACCAGTTAGATTTCATTCAACTCAGGCAGATATAAAAGCCACAAACTAATGCAATCCTGTAATCATCAATGCGTCAACAACTGTATTATTTAAATTTTGCTTGGTATTAGCCTCTTACACTCCCTATACAGCAAAGTTTAGAGAAGGGAAGGGAGAAGCAACACAAGACTGCTGGAGTACAAGGAGCATGCTGATAGAAGGAGAGAACAGAATAGGAGATGAGCCCATCAGTGTGTTGCTGCTTCTTGTACTTTCCAGGCATAGGGTGGGGGAGTGGATGAGACCTGTACACTGAAAGTGAAACAGCAGTAAAGAAAGTTCAAATGATAGCAAAGCCTATTTTTTCTTTTAAATAACAAGCATGTTATACTTGCACAGAGCAGCCCTGATCCTCCTCTTCTCCGGTCTCCACGCCAATGGTCCTGGCCCCCCCCCCCCCCGCTGAATGCCCCCATAGCAAGCCGCTTGCTATGGGGCACTTGTGTGTGCTGTAATCAGTTATGGCAAACAGTTATTTTTTTCCTTTTGGGATAAAGAAAACTAATGCAAACATCACACCTAAGGCCTCATGCAAACTGGACAGCTATAGCTATTGCTAGGGGCGTATGACATTTTATATATTTTCCTGCCTTCAAACTCCCCTGCATGTTAGCCTATGTGTCCATGCACACATAGGCTTGTAGCAGCGTTTAGTGGCAGGGGCTTTTAGATGTAGAAAAAAAGAAAACACTGCCAGTGCGTCCAGGAGCAGTAGAGTTTTGGTAGAAAAAAGCTTGACGCTTGTAAATGCGTGTAAACAATGCTAAGCGTGCTTAGCACTTGAGTGTAATACTAATTTCATTTCAATGGCCTGGGCAAACCATCGTAGCTATACATCGGCTTGCCTTTTGACCACTAGGGGGCGTGCACACAACGCCGCAGTCGATGCGCGTGCCTGCCGGTCGTGATGGCCGCTGGGCACCCCCCATCATTCCACACAGAGACAGAACAGAGATCTGTCAATGTAAACAGACAGATCTCCGTGCTGTCAGGGGTGAGGAGAGCGATCTGTTGTTCATACTAATTATGAACAACGATCGCTCTCCTCACCCAGGTAGTCCCATCTCCCCCTAGTTAGAACCACTCCCTAGGTAACACAGTTGACCCCTTGATCGCCCCCTATGGTCCCAAAAATGTGTCAAAAGTGTCCGATCTGTCTGCCATAATGTTGTAGTCCCGATAAAAATCGCTGATCACAGCCATTACTAGTAAAAAAAAAATAATAATAAAAATGCCATAAATCTTTCCTCTATTTTGTATTTCTATAACTTTTGTGAAAACCAATCAATATATGCTTATTGCGATTTTTACTACCAAAAATATGTAGAATACATATCGGTCTGAACTAGCTTTTTTAAAAAAAATTGGGGATATTTATTATAGCAAAATGTATAAAATATTGTGTTTTTTTTTTCAAAATTGACGCTCTTTTTTTGTTTATAACGCAAAAATAAAAACCACAGAGATGATCAAATACCACCAAAAGAAAGCTCTATTTGTGGGAAAAAAAGGACGTCAATTTTGTTTGGGTACAACGTTGCACGACCACGTAATTGTCAGTTGAAGCGACGCAGTGCCGTATCGCAAAATATGGCCTGGTCATTGAGCAGCCAAATCTTCTGGGGTTGAAGTGGTTAAAGCTCTCTGAGTGCCAGTAAAGCTCCTGTCACTAAATAAAATGGATTATCTTACAGTCCTGTTTACACCTTGCGTTTTCTTTGCTTCACATTTGCTTCAAAAATTATACCCCATGTCGCTTTAGTGGTGCTTCAAAGCGTCTTCAAAGCCTACATAGAAGTCTATGACAAAGCTCGTTTGAAGCACCTGCGGCTTTTGAGAGGTTGTAATTTAGCTTTAGCTTTGCTTTATTTTGGAGAAATTGCAGGTATGAGATATCAACACACACATCGCATCTGTCAAGTTTCAACAAAGCTTCAAAAGAGCATTACAAAGCATCACCAAAGCTTCATCGAAGCACCACAGAAGCATCAAAAACACAGCATAAAAGCATGTTGAAACAGTAGGCGCTTTAATGTGTGTTGAAGCCAAAGCAAGTGTAAATGAGCCCTTAGACACTTTCACAAACGTCAGGCCCGTTTTCTGCCATAACGCTTCTGCCAGAAAGAAAGGCTTCTAGGAGACTTTGCAAAACGTCCTGTGTGCATAAGGCCTAAGAATTGGTAAGCTGCAATATAAAAAAAATATTTGCTTTTGGGTTTAATAATTATTTAAGTCTATGATCTAGCAGAACATCCAGATCCTTCTCCACCATTGACTCCCTTAACGGTTCTCCTCCTAGATGTATAATGCATGCATGTTTTTAGCCCCCAAGTGCATAACTGTACATTCATCAACAGTAAGGAGGCATCCTGTAAGGAGGTTATTCCACTGCATAGCTTGGTGTCATCTGCAAAGACTGAATGGTACTTTTAATCCCAGACCCTATATCATTTATAAAACTATTAAAAAGTAAGGATCCCAACACTGAACCTTGGGGTACACCATTAATCAACTTAGAGGGATATGCTTTGTTCATATTTCATGTCTGAGGTTAACAACCTTTTTAAATTTCGATTGCCTGGCCACAGGTTCAGCTACACCAGAACAGAAGAGCAACTTAGATGGTGGAATCTTCAGATCTAGATTTACATTTTTTTTTGTAAACTACAACAAAAGAACCGCAACGTTTTTATGAGGAGGTGAGCAAAAACATAGAGAAAGGAGTGGCTGTGGATATGGTATATGTACATAACGGAGTTACCAATTCGATTTTTAGACATAAACTGAACAAATGCAGGACTAATCTACAGCCAGCAGGCATCTATGAAGCATTTTTAGGGCAGGTGCAGCGCAGCAAATTTTAATAAAAGACCCCACTTTGGGCTACTGGAAGCCATTGAAGTCTATTACATGCAAAACACTGCATGCTGCAGAAACCCCAGCTAGCACCAAGTGGCCCCGAGATACGGGGCCCCAAAGTTGGGTCGCAAAATGTCATTCTCTGCTCTGCAGACGCTTCTAGACGCAAATGTGGTAAAACGCGGCTAAACGCGGCAAAACGGGCGTTTCAAAACGCCGGTTTCAGCTTTTAACCACTTGAGGTCCGGGCCATAGCCGAACGACGGCTACAGCGTGGACCTCAATTTCCGGGAGGCCGTCATGGGATGTCCTCCCCTGTGCAAGCGCACCGCGCGCACCCTGCAGGACGTGGCGCGCTGTGATCACCGAGTCACGGAGACTCGGATGATCACAGATCCGAGTAAGGGGCCAGTCCCGGCCCCCTTACCATGTGATCAGCTGTCAGCCAATGACAGCTGATCACATGATGTAAACAAAAGATCGGTGATCGGTTTCATTTTCTCCTCATGCTGACAGCGCAAGGAGGAGAAAAAAGTCGATCACCGGCTTATGTCAAAGGGACATCGGTCCCGAAGAGGAAGGAGGCACATATGCCTCATCTGTGCCTGAAAGTGCCATCTGTCATTGCCACCTGCCAGTGCCCACAGTGCCCTGCAGTGCCACCTATCAATGCCCACAAGTGCCACCTTTCAATGCCCACAAGTGCCACCTATCAATGCCCACCAGTGGTGCCAATCAGTGCCACCTAGCAGTGCTGCCATCAATCAGTGCCCAATTAGTGCCCATCACTGCCACCCATCAGTGCCCATCACTGCCACCTCATCAGCGTACATCAACGAATGAGAAAAATTACATGTTTGCAAAATTTTATAACAAAATATCATTTTTTTTTTTTTAATTCTGTCTTTTTCAATTTTCTTAACAAAAACTAAAAACCGCAGAGGTGATCAAATACCACCAAAAGAAAGCTCTATTTGTGGGAAAAAAATGATAAAAATTTCATTTGGGTACAGTGTTTTTATGACCGCGCAATTGTCATTCAAAGTGCGACAGCGCTAAAAGCTGAAAATTGGTCTGGACAGGAGGGGGGTTTAAGTGCCCAGTAAGCAAGTGGTTAAAAATGTGTTCAGCAGAGTTTGCACCTCATGTGCATGAAGCCTAAGTCCTCATGCACACGGACGTTTTTACAGCTGCTTTTTTGAGCTTTTTTTGCAGCTTAAAAAGGCCTGTCTATATTAGTCTATGGCTTCATGCCCACCTAGGCGTTTTTGAGCTGCAAGTGGCATAGGCGTTTTTAAGCTGTAAAAAAAACCCAGGACCAGTGGGTTCTGAGAGACGTTTTTCAGCTGTAAAAACGCTCGAACGCTGAAAAACGCTCAAAAACGCTCAAAAACTTCATTCACCAATGTTTTTTAACGTTTTTGATCCATTGAAAAAAAAAAAAAATTTTGAAAAAAAAAAAAAAAAAAAACGCTAAAAAACGCTAACGCGGAAAAATGCTCAAAAACGCGCAAAAACGCTAAAAACCGCTATTGCAAAAACCCTGAAAAAAGCTGAAAAAAGTTTTAAAAAATCACTGCAAAGATACTGGCGTTTTCATAACGTTATTTTAACAGCCTGTGTGCATGAGGGCTAACAAGTGTAGAGAGTTCTCTGCTCACTCAGCTGTCAAAAGAAAAATAACGGGCAGTCTGCCAAGTTTTTCACACATTGTCCACACTGGTAGAGAATTAGAAACATTGTAACTTTTCGTTCTTAAATCAAAGGAATGAACTTCAGTCTGACATGAGGGAAGTTTAACCACTTAAAGTGGAGTTCCACCCACTTTTACAACTCTTCAGCATCCCTCCCTAAACTGTGCACTGTAAACGAATTGGAAATTTTTTTTATTTTTTTTCTCAGCACTTACTGTATATCTGCTGTATTCATTTTTCACTTCCTCCTCCCTGGCCGCGGCCCATTGCATCATTTCCTGTTTGCAATGCCTTCTGGGAAGGGGACTTCCTCTGAAACTGCCGTTGCTATGGAAACCTGATCTGAAACCTATTACACTGCTTGTGCTGCACTGAGCATGTGCGAGATCTGCAAGGTTGAGATCCAGGAAGAAATACAGTCTGGCTTCAGATGCCCATACTTAAGATGGCCACGGCCTGCTGTAAGTTTATAAAATAACAAACTACTGCTATAAACTAACAAAACAGACCTTAGTTTACAGACTAACCTTACTAGAATACATTAAGCTTGTGTATTATAGGGGTATTTTTATTTAAAAATTATAATTTCGGCTGGAACACCACTTTAAAGTCTAAACCTTTTTCTGACACTTGTAAAGTGCCCAATTTTCCGCAGAGTATATAGGGCAGGCCGTATAGTATATACAAGCGGTCCCCTATTTTCAAACATACGACTCACAAACAACTTCTACTTACAAACGGAGGGAGACAACAGGAAGTGAGAGGAAATCTACCCCAAGGAAGGGAAATTCTCTCCTGTAAGAGTTAATATGGGATAAAGGTGTCTCCATTGATGCTTTATCACCAATCCTTGTTTCCCTAATAACCCAAAATTTTAAAAATCCAATTGTCATTGGGACAGAAAGTGAGGTGAAATCTTCTGAACAGGAGGACCAGACAGCAAAACAAATGCTACAGGGGTGATAACCCTTCCCCATTTTATCCAAAAAGCTTAAAAATAGATTTTTTGGCTGGATTGGCTGGTTCCAAATTACAAACAGATTCAACTTAAGAACAAACCTAGTCCCTATCTTGTTTGTAACTCGGGGACCGCCTGTATACTGCTGTTCAGAGTATATAGGGCCTGGGGGCCCCACGCCTTTTTTTTTTAAATTTTGGTGCGGGGCTACCCAAAGGGCCTGGTAATGGGCTGGGGGGGGGGGGGGACCCATGCCATTTTTCTCAATGATTTTCATCTATATTGCTGGGACCCGACAATACATTACAGCCGCAAGCAGTTTTAAATGACTTTTATTCCTTTAGAAATGTCATTTTGCTGCAGGGACTGTTCTAAACACAGGAAAAATGTGCCACTTTACAGGCATATTATAGTCTACCCCCAGGCATGATATTTAAAGGAATATTTCACTTTTATTGTTTCACTTTAAGCATTATTAAAATCACTGCTCCCGAAAAAATGGCCGCTTTTAAAACTTTTTTTTGCTTTGATATATGTCCCCTGGGGCAGGGCCCGGGTCCCCAAACACTTTTTATGACAATAACTTGCATATTAGCCTTTAAAATTATCACTTTTGATTTTTCACGTTCGGGTCCCATAGACTTTAACAGTGTTCGCACAAACTTTTTGTCAGTTCTCATGTTCTGCCGCGAACCGAACCGGGGGGTGATCGGCTCATCCCTAAATGTGACCTGGTGTTTACTGTAGTGTATGTAACCAATTAAACATTTGTGGTGTCAACAGCAGCTTTATTTCTCACATCCTGTGAACTCATTTTAGGTGCCATTTCCTCTGGATATACTAAAAGCAATTTATATTGATCATAAATAAAAAGAAACCAAAACATTCCACGAAGGACCAGTAACAAAATGCTTTGTATGCTCAAACATAAGATTATTTCTCATTGCTTGTTATAAAAAAAATGAACATTTCTAACCTAAAATGTTTGTTGAATGGATTTTAAACGATCTTTGTCAACAGAGCTTACCTATGGGGATACAGCTTGCAGCCCTCCTGTAGTAGCTGGTACTAGCCTTCCCCCAGTCTACATACAAGATTTGAAGTTTTCATTTCAAAGTAAACTACCTCTGAACTGCTTCACAAGGATGTTCCATCATGAGTCCCTTTAATGTTATTCATAATGACTTTTGTTTCTCAGCAGGGACCTAAAATAGGATTTTTGATTTACCAGTAAAATCTTTTTTCATGGAATACAGTATATGACGCAGGTATGGATTATATGCAGCTACCTTCAGGGGACCCAGAAAAACCCACAGAGCGTCTGCCAGGAGCTTGACTATGTCAGAGTACCCCATCCTCCTGGGACATTTCAGCAAAATAAGTATAACTGGGTTGCCCTCCTTCTCGATCCTGTGAAGTAGGCAAGGGAGAATCTAGAAGGGCGGAAAGGTGTAGATCAGATTCCACTGCATCATCAACTGCAAAGGCCTGAGGGTCCCTGGAAGCGACCACAAACCTGTCCAGTTTGTTGAATCTGGGTACCAGAAGGTCCACATCAGGAATCCCCCACCTGTGCAAATTGGTTTGAAGACCTCTGGATGGAAAGCCCATTCCCCCCCGCATCAAGATACTGATGATTGAGAAAGTTTGCCTGCAAATTTTCCAATCCTGGAATGTGGATGGCAGACTGGGCAGGAGAATGCAGCTCTCTCCAAGAGAGGATCAAGTAAAGTCTGCTTTCGTTTGAATGGCATGGTTACTCTGTCCACAGACTGAAAATACCAGCAAAGGAGGAGAGAGCCAAAGTGAGGCTGGAAGGCAAGTAAGTGTAGTATTACCCCATTAGGAGCTGCTGATTAGGACCTCTGTTCTTCGCATTAACCTCTTCAAAATTCAGCCACTGTGACACAATAGGGTGAGTGTACAAAACGTACAATATCACAGAAAATCACAGAGTAATACTTAATACCCAGTAGCAGCACTATGTCAAAGAAAACAGACACTGAACCAGTTAGTAAAGGCAAACCTAATATCACCTGATATGGTTGGTAATGAAGTAAGCATAGGACAATGGATTAACAATGGTAATATCTCAATTTAGCACATAGGGCGATTAGTAATAAGGACTAGGCAAAAGATGACACGTGACGTCAAGATCAACATAAACAGTAGCATGGTCACCTAAAGTGCAGCAGTGGGCAGTAATATAGCTTGATTTACCAGACACAGGAACTATACTGCAAAAGTGCATTAACGACGACTGTGCTAGGCCTAGACCAACTGAATGTGCACTGTGTCCATAGAAATAAAGAAAAAGGGATAAGGGAACAAAGGGGGCTAGCAGGATGGTTTCATGGGAGGGACAGTTGTTATATTGCTCTTCTGCCTGCTATCGTTGGGGCCCCTTAAGTAGTATTGGTGCATTCTGGCAGCTCTTTAGGGGCCAGCTGAGAAGTGGCTGACCCCACACCATTTGTGAATGGTAAGGTCATAAGGTCATGTGTGACAATGGCACCAAACTTCTGGCTACCCAACTTAGAAAGTTCAGACATGTACTGTACCTTTCCTTGCACATGTCCTGAACCTAGCAGTGCAGTAGTTCCTAGTTAGGTACCCTGACTGAAATGCAGTGGCTACACAAGTTACCTGCCAATCACCAGATATGCAATACACCCACATGCTGTAAGTAGACATTAGCCATGCTTCACTACTAGCAGTGGGCCATCAACGAGTATGTCAGTGGCTCCTGATTCAGTAAGACTGCATTCACATCTTGGTGTTTGAAGTCACGGGCAGAGTTGCTGCAATTCTGCCCAAGATTTCAAAGCGCCGAGATGTGAATGACAAAGCGCAGAAAGCACATTTGATATGTTATTCCTTTAAATGGCACCTAAAATCTTCATGCAGTTCTGCCACGATTGTCATGTGATAAATGGTGCTGCAATCATGGCAACCTGCATCACGTGAAACCTGTCACCCAAAAAAAGTTCAGGAGCTACAAACCTGTCACCCAAAAAAAATTCAGGAGCTACAATTGGGAAACATGCTTCATGCAATGTGGGTTGCTGTGATTGCAGTGCGATTTATCGCGCCACAATAGCACCACGATTTTAGGTACCATTCAAATAAATGGCATCTTAAAATGTGCTTTCTGCGATTTGTCATTCACAACTCGGAACATTGACATCGTGGGCAGAATCGCCCACGATTCGATTCAAAATGCTGAGATGTGACTGCAGCCTAAATGTAACTCAAATGTGCTGAATCTTGTCACCAAAGAAGCAACCGGAATAGTGATACAATCCCTGGTGTTCCTGCTGGAGCAGGTGCTTCATGGTGTAATACACTGGGTACTGCAGGCACAGCAGCAGGAGGAAAAAATTCTTGCTGTCTCAGGACTTGCAGTGTTCACTCTCCATCTCTGTGGGGCAGTGGCATGAGGAGGCAGAGGAAGAGTACACGAAATGGGGAAGGCTTTCGCTGGGATTTTTGACCCGAATCCTGGCTGTTGTACATGGGTGGGGTGACATCAATGAGGACCCCAGGATTTGGACAATGATAAAAAGGAACCATTACTTGGTGGCCAGCCATTTGGATCCCCAATACAAAGGTAAAATGGCAGTTTTTTTGCTATCATTTCAGAGAGATGAAAATGTGCCACTTAGAAGAGGTGCCAAGCCTTGCCAAGCAGGAGCTCATGTGGATTGCATCAGAGGCTTTTTAATACAAACTAATTTTTATTGACTCGGGGTATGTTTTTTTCTTCTATTTGGTATTTGATTAGGATTACATGGAAGTTTAATTTTTATTTTTGTCTATAGTCCTACTACAACTACTACTGTAAGGATTGCTTCATTTTTGGATACAGCTATTGAGTTTCATTATCAAACATGCCTTTGATGTACAGTATGCTCAATATTGCTAACAATAATGGTTATGATTACTGTCAGCCAAATGTCTCTCAGGTGCTAGAGGATAAGTGCGTGTTTAGTGCAGTTATCCTTTTCTGACCCCTCTTCCCAGTATTTTTGTTATAGTTACACTTACCTATGCTTCTACCCCTTTGACATCTTTCCTGTGCAGCATGCTTGGCGCACTCTTCCAAACACTCTGTATTGTGCTATGTATGAATGCATGACATGTATTTCTTTCACTTCAAAGCAAAGCCCATTTGTAGCCTGTAAGTCTGTTCATGAGCTTGCCATTAAAGTGCAGGCAGCGTCGTCCATATGAGGGTAGCGCAATGCAAAATTTAAAACATTTTAGGAGGCAGTGCCAGACAAGCTGAGATCTTGGAGGAATGGGGTTATAGAAAAGTATAATGCATTACAAAAATGCTGGGGGAGGGGAGGAGAGCTAGAAGAGATAAGTGCTGTAAAAGTGCACTTATCTTTTAAGTGATCTTACACATTTGACATTAGGGTAGACGCAAGCAGCGCCAAATGAAGTCAGCATTTCAGTAAAATGAACATTCTATAATCTTCACAGCAATATATTTCACTTCCTGCAGTCACCTTTGAATTAGGGTAAAGCATGAAAGCCTCACTATTTTACAATTATTTGTCTTACTGAATAGGGATACTTGAAAACTGAGTTTCTTGGGTCAAGTTCTATGATCTTCTTTAATGAGGCATGGCAATGGCCACATAATCAGGAGGAACAACAGACACAGATACCCTGAATGGTTTCATGCAGGGTCATTGCTCACGAATGTACGGTAACTGCATTAACAAAGGAAAAAGGATATACATAGAAATACTATAAACTAAACACCACACTCACTAATGCAGCTTTTCTAAAAACGAAATGATCTGTTTTTACAGTCCACATTTATACTTGTTCACAAACATTGCAAGGGACACATCACTAAATTATTCAAATATCCATATTAAAAGATATCACATTACTTGATACAGCACCATTACACATTTCGCATTATTAAAAACAATGAATTTATGCAAGAGTGACAGTTTTCTAACTAGAAATAATCTATGTTCACATTGTAAATTACCAGAACATCTATAATTTGTGGATATGCTCCTTAGAAAGTGTGCTGTGCCCAACCTTCAATCATGGTGGAGGTGTGTAAGTTTGGGGACAAAAAAATATTCTACTAAAAAAGCAGCATACTGCAAGGAGAAAAGTTAAAGTGATTGTAAATGATCACCTTGTAAAGCAGCCCATTCAGTTTAAAATAGAAATTAGATGCAAAATATTTTTTGTATAGATTTAAAAAAATGATAAATACCTTTTTTCCCTTTTTTATAATTGATTACATTCCCTCTGTTCTCAGCTATATAAGAGCTGGGGGGAGGAGAAGCAGTAGCACACTTCCCAGTGAATGGCTGTGCCGCAGGGGCATGTCAGAACAAGTGTGATAATTGGAGGGGAGCATACTGAGTTCCTAGCACAGCTAGAGAACTGACTACAGTGTGCTATCCTGCTTAGTGTGGTCAGTTTTTAACAGGAAAGCAAGAAGACTAGCAGGAACACCAGGGATTTCACATAAAGGAAGCAATACAAAGAGAACAGGATACTTTCTCATACAAGTACATGGTCCAGCAGGCACATATCAGGAATATGAAGTGTTGGGGTATTAAACGCTTTAAGGACAAATTTACATGTGTGCAGTCCATTTTTTTTTCTGTATCATGCTTTTATGTGTGTTTTACTGTACTGTATGCTGCATCTTTGATGCACTTTCATAAAATGTGCATTCTAATCGAGCTTAATGGCAGCGCACCTAAAACGCGTGTAAAACATGCATAAAAATGTGAGGTTGGAAAAAAACACACTGCGCACATCTGAACCTCACCCTAAATAATCCTGAAGACTCTTTTGTGGATGAAAATGGTAATGGCAATGAGTGGAAGACAAAAAAAAAATCAGAAAGGAGGAAGAAAGGTATCAAGGTTAATATATTTAAGAGAAGTTTTCTGATTCTTAAAGAGGAGCTCCGGGCTCCTGCAGAAAAAATTAAATACTGTAGCTGCTGACTTTTAATATTAGGGCATTTACCTGTCTAGGAATCCAGTGGTGTCTTCACCCGAGCTAATTTTTCAATTGGCTATCGGATGCTGCCGCCATCTCCACTAAGGGAAAGCCGTGCAACTTCACAGCCAGTTCCCTAATGCACATGCGCAAAGCCCTAATTAGCCCGGCTGCGGGGGGAGGAGAGGGGTCAAAATCAGGTACCCCCCCCCCCCCCAGGGGCCAAATGTGGTAGAGGAGGCAGATAAGTGGAGCTTCCCCTTTTGAGCTCCGCTTTAATTTAGATAAATGAGGAAAATAGGGTTAATTTACTAAAAGAATTTACCTAACCACTTCCCGCCCGGCTTATAGCAGACTGACGGCCAGGAAATGGTTCTGTTATCCTGACTGGGCGTCATATGACATCCAGCAAGATAACATGCCGCATCTCCAATCATGGTAAGGAGCCTCTGACAGAGGCTTCTTACCACGTGATCAGCTGTGACCAATCACAGCTGATCATCGCGTGAACCAAGTGCTGGTAAACGGCATTCCTCGGTTCACGCTGACAGGGAGAGCCGATCGGCGGCTCTCCCTGTCAGAGGGGGGGTCTGTGCTGATTATTAGCACATTGATTATCAGCACAACCCCCTTCAGATGTGCCCATGAGCTGCCAATCAGTGCCCAAAAGCTGCCAGTCAGTGCCCCCTCAATAAAGACTCTCAGTGCCCACCACAGTGCCAATCAGAGCCCACCACAGAGCAAATCAGTGCCCAGCAATAACACCTGTCAGTACTTCATCATCAGTGCTGCCCATCAGTGCCTTCTATTAGTGTCCATCAGTGCCATCTGTCAGTGCCAATCAGTGTCACCTATCAGTGCCCATCAGTGCCGCCAGTCAGTGCTGCCTGTCAGTGCCCATCAGTGCCGCCTATCAGTGCCCATCAGTGCCGCCTATCAGTGCCCATCAGTGCCGCCTATAGGTGTCCATCAGTGCTGCATATCAGTGCCGCCTATCAGTGCCCATCAATTCTACATATCAGTGCCTCCTCATCAGTGCTCATCAGTGCCACCTTATCAGTGCCAATTCATCAGTGCCCATCAGTGGCGCCTCATCAGTGCCTATCAGAATAAACTGCACAAAGTTTTCCTCTAAATGGGACTTTAAAGGGGTAATAGTCATCTATAGGTCATACCATTATCGTAAAAATATTAGTTTTATAAAAATATGGTTAAAAATTAGAGTGTGCACTACATAGAATATACATGGGATGCAAATAGAGAAATATGCAAAAACAAGGCAGTTGAAAATAACCACTACTCTGTTGAGCAGAGGACAACAGAGATAATCCAATGCGTTTCGAGTCTGCAATATTAATTCTCTTCTTCAGGGGTACGTGGTTTTACAGCAGGACGTAAATACATCTTAAATTGATAAAGAAAAAGTATAAAAATATATACATTTGCAAAAATAGACATAACATCAGTTACTCAATTATATATACAACAACTGACCGTCCAACTTGCATAGAAACTCAGAAATGTTGCATCCCGATTAAAAAGGTTGGGAGAATGCTACTGTCTGAAGTCGCCGATTTGGGTCCAGTAAGAGGGAAATGCACCCAGCAGAGCAACCCAAGGCCCCACAATAGTCGCTCACAAAGTGCGCTCCAGGACAGCCCCAAAGAATTCCCACATATGGCCCAGAAGCGACTAAGTATGGCTGGAGACAGAAATGAAAAAAGAAAAAGTTACTCTGATAATGAAACCAGAAAAAACTTGAGTTTGCTCTGAATGTTAGATCATACATTCCCTTGCCTGTTGTTAGATGTTGGAAAAGATGGGGGAGAAGGACCTGCTGGTGAAGTAATAACACCAACTTCAAAAAGGCAGGGATTTATACTCCAAGGTATACCAAAAGGCAATTGCAAGGCCTATAAAATAAAAGAGAGGGGGAAAGTGATAAAAGAAAAACAAAACGACGGGGGACGGGGGATTTGAGGGGTGGAAAGAGGCAGGAAAGAGGCAGGAAAGACATCACTGTCAAGTCACCCAGTGGCTTGCATATGTATGCATACAGACGGTGATGCTAAACTGCAGCTAACAAGTAATAGCGTCATTTGCTCCAAAGAAAAAAAGAAAAAAAAGGTTTTTGGGAAAGGGGGTGTACCTGAGATCTGTTGGCCAATCCTGAAGGAGGTGTGGGGAGGGGCGGCCATCAGTGGAGCTCATCCCGAAACTTTGGCGCACGAATAGCGTCTCCGCCATGTTTGCCTGATGGAAGGAGGAAGCTAACCGGCGTCACAAGGCGCCGGGCACGGCGTGGTGACGTCGGGCAGAAGGCCCACGCAGCATGACGTGTTGGCGATGGCATCCCACAATGGCGTCTCGTGGCGCACGTTTGAAGCCATGGAAACTAGGCAGAGCCTGGTTTCCTAGCCTCATTGGAGAAGATGCCGAACGCGTCATGAAAGACGTGAATGGCTCCCGTGCGCCGAGTAAGAGACGTAGTGGGCAGGTGCCAGGATGCGATGCATCATTCGGACCGGAACCAAAAGGGCACAAAGACACATTTGTCAGGAAATATAAAAAACAAAAAAAAAAAAAACAAAAAAGAAAAACAAAGAAACAAACAGAGAATATGAACAAAAGAGATAAAAGGAAAAAATACATACGTCCTCCAATTATACACGCTTCTATACAGAAAAAAACAGCTGGTTACATACATAAAAAATCAGTGCACATCAGTGCCACCTCATCAGCGAAGGAGAAAACAAAATTTTATGACAGAAACTAAGAAAAACTTTTTTTTTAGTTTGTTTCGCAAAAAATAAAAACTTCAGAGGTGATCAAATACCACCAAAAGAAAGCTCTATTTGTGGGAAGAAAAATTATAAAAATTTAGTTTGGGTACAGTGTTTCATTACCGCGCAATTGTCAAAGTGCGACAGCGTTAAAAGCTGAAAATTGTCCTGGGCAGGAAGGGGCGAAAGTGCCTGGTATTGAAGTGGCTAAAAGTGAATGTATGCTTAAAGCCCAACTCTGGGCACAAGAAGAAAAAAATCTTGCAGCGGGACCCCCACCCAAACTGCAAGGGTTAAATACAAATTTTTGCCTCAGATTTGAGGAATAAACTATAGTACCTTCTTCCTTGCTATGGCAGGGTCCCTCCAGTGATGCCATCAGTCCGACAAAGCCCCCTAAGGTGCACTCCTGTCTCCTCTACATACAATGCACGGGTAATATTGCAAGGTTGCACATGCAATGCATGATTCATAACCCTGCATTATACATGATGATGCAGAGGGACCACCCATATCCCAGAATGCCTGAGGGAGGTGACGACAGCACTGGAGTCAGCCGGATCAGCGGTAACACAAGCAATGCAGCTTTTTCATCCACCCCTTGACGTAACAAGCATTTAACCATTGCAGTGCAGAGGATGAGGACTAAAGCTTTGACACATGATCTGATTTTCCAACAGGAATTGTGTGATGACAGGCTGTTGGCGGAAAATCCGACCGTTTGTATGCCCCATCAGACAATTGTTGTTGGATTTTCTGCGGACGAATGTTGGATGGCAGGCTTATAAATATTCTGCAGACAAATGTCTGTTGTCGGATTTTCCGGTCGTATGTATGTACAAGTCCGTCAGACAAAAGTCCAAAGTACAAACACGCATGCTTGGAAGCAAGGACGAGCCAGCAGCGGCCAGTCTTGTAAACTAGCATTTGTAATGAAGAATTAACATTCCTGACGCGGCAAATTATGAAATCTCGAAATACAGCGCACAATTCTCTTCTTCTTTAATGAGATAATAATGAAGCTGCTTTGCTGGTGATACTGTTGTAGTTCTGCCAAACGTATTTTAAAAGGCTTTTATTTTCTAGTGATATCAAGAATAATATTATTATGCTTTTTTTTTTAAATCTTGGGCAAGTTACCACTACACCATTATCACGTAGTTTTTAAGATCAAAGATACAACTATGTTGGTGTCCCTTGTTAATTTTACACTGTATTTTTTTAAATGTAACTGCCTATTCCCAAACTGTCATTTGAAGTGAAACACATAGTCAAGTATTATTCTACACCATTTTTTTTATTGTGCATTAAAAAAAGAAAACAAATAAAATTAGACATGCTATCTGCCAATAGAACTTAACCAAAAAGTGCATTCTATGCATCCAAAAATATAGAAAATATACCAAATCAAATCATTATTCATCCAAAAAATAAAATAAAAGCCTCATGCATGTGTCCTGCTTCTTAATATAGGGGTCAACAATGCCAAGAGTTGGTGAAAGCAGGGGTCCGTCATCCAGAGATAATTCCGAAAATCATCCGGATTATTCTCCTGGAGCTCCCGCAGCAAAGGCATATGACATAATTGGCCACAATTAATAAAGCAATACATTTTTAGTCCAAGAAATCCTCCTCCTCCTGTTTCTGGACTGGACTTGGGTCAAAGCAAAAACTCCAAGGCCAATAATAAATAACATGTTATCTCCTCCGATTACACAATATGTCTGGTTGACGAACAGCCATTCAGAAACTAACTGAAAAGCGCAAAATATAAAGCGCGAATCAACACTCACCAAACTTCTACTAACACGAAATTAGCAGAAGGAACGTCACTATGTTCCTGTTTGTTGGTAGACAATTGTGTACCATTTGTATGCAAGACAAGTTTTTAGCCAACGCCCTTCGGACAAAAGTCCGAGGCTTTGTCTGCGGAAAATCCGAACGTGTGTACGAGGCCTAAGAGCCCACATGCAAGCAAAAATGCTATTTATTTAATTTCCCTTGCATATGATTGTATATTCAAAGTGAACATGGCTTCACCTTATTTGACTAAGCCAAGTAAACATTCATGTTGCAAAGTACTGTATACCTACACATTCCAAAATTGAACAGTTTCTATTCCTTTAGTAAATATATCCCACTGTAATGATTTATGGTGACATTTATTTTACTAATTTCATGTCCAAATAATAGGTATACCAGCTCCATGCATGTAGTTTGTGGTATTTAAAGCCCTGAAGTCACGCAAATATAAATTTTGATTTATACTGCAAATTAACCATGTATCTTGTTGTAGTTTTTCACTTTACAGTTCACCACAAGTTGCACAGTTTTAATTCAAAAGATCACCCTTAGGCAAATTTAAAATAACAATGTATTTGAAAATGTTTAATTAACATGCAAGAAAGCATTGAAGATGTGCACATAATTATACCCAATTTATATTCTAAAGATGATCTGGTCTCTATTGTTTCCCCATTTTCTTTAACTATAAATGTTGCATCTAATTATCATAATTCTTTTAGCAAATTAATGGAGTGTGACCCAATTTCAAAAAAGAAAAATGCATATGTTAAATATCTCTTTAACAAAGCGTTACGCGAACCTCCATTCTTAAAACATAATTGTTCTTGACATTTGTTAATGCTGCAGATGAAAAGCTAGAAAAAATCTTGTATCCATATAGAAATGGCTTGCCATTGAAGATTGCCGCAGAACAATTTAGTTTACTCTCAGATTTAAAAAATCATCATTATGCATCATGACATAAAAAATTAAACCTGACATGTAAGCGTTTAACAAACTTAAGGTATTAATTATGTTTAAAATGGGTTTACTACTTTGTAACAGCCAGTATATTGCAAAAGAGGAAGCAGAAAGGGTATGCACGGCCAAACTGTTGTGTATTTCGGAAAGGCACTGTCAGATACTAATATCCTATCTCCCTTGTAAACACAGGCTGGAAGCAATAATGAAAGCAAGTACATGCTGCAAAAAAAAGGAGGAACCAGTGCTGAAGCCAGGTTACAAGTCTGACAACACCCTTTCTCTTTCCAGTTTTGCTGAATGATCTCTCTCCCCAGAAGGAATGTGCTGGTCTCACCTAACCATTCACAACCTAACCTCCTCCTTCACTGCCATTGTAAAAAGCAAACAGGAAGAGGGCATAGATTACCAAAGACTCAAGCTGACATTCATCTTTGTAAAATGCAACAAATTAACCATGGACAGCCCTAGCAGCTTCCTGCTCTATTCTTTTTCTACCAGTGGTCACCAAACTGCAACCCACCAGCCATGTGCAGCCCTTTGCTTACCTTTATACAGGCCTTGGGGCACTATTTTTCCCACTGATCTGAGGCATTATTCTTTTCAATGACACCAATGATTCTTTCCACTGAAACATGATTCCTTCCCCTGAAACCAATGATGGGCCACTTTTCCTTCCCCTTACACCAACAGTAGGGCACTATTCCTCCCACTAATAGCAATGATGGGACACTATTCCTTCCACTGACAGCAGGCATGAGGACCTATTCCTTCCACTGGCACCAATGAAGGTGCACTATTCCTTTCACTGATACCAACAACTGGGACTATGCCATCCACCAATGCCAATGATGGAGCACTATTTCTTTTCCTACAAACACAGGCCCTATGTAGTTTTCTAAGCCTGAGGCATTATTGGATACCTCTGGTGCTATATTCTACACCACTGGGCCTTCCAGAGATGTATTTTAGATTTTTTTTTTACCACAAGGTCTACTTTTCATTTATATTTTTTTTTCTTGGTGGCCAGATACAGTACCTGTAATTATATGTCTATCAAGTAAATACCTAGGAGCACCCACATCCTCAGTAGCAACAAAGATGAAAACTCAAACCGATGGTATATTTCTCAAGGTTATCAAAAAGGTCATATTAGATCTGGGTGACCCTGAGCCTGGGATTTGATGTCTTCCAGACAATGGCCTGAACACCTAACAGACACCCACCCTACACATTTAGGTTTTCGGCGAACAACACAGCTATTACATTATATTAGAACCCTACCATTTGCAGACAAGTTCGTCTGACCTCTTACATGGTTTGTAAGGGAATGTGAACAACAAGGCCCTCTTAGATAGGTCTCCTTGATGTACAATCTTTGATTTCACCACCATTAAACTTTATTCCACTGTAAATAGCGAGGTAGAACCAAGATTTACACTTATCCCAATCATCTGAACAACAAGATAGAATAATTTATTATGTGCAGAAAACCTCAATATGTACACAATATCAGGAATCTAGCTTTAAATGGGTTGTAAAGGTTCAATTTTTATTTTCTAAATATGTTCCTTTAAGGTAGTGTACTGTTGGTTCACTTACCTTTTCCTTCGTTTTCCTTTGTAAATGCTTTTTTTCTGTGTGTGAATTTTCAACTTCCTGTTCCTCCTCTAGAAGCTTGCCCCCATCATCTGAGCCTGCAGGGAGACGCTGTCAGCGTTCACAGGCACGGGAGGCAGGGGAGCCGCGGGCGTGTCTAAGACGCTGTAGCTTTGCCTCCCATGCCATAGTATTGTAATCTGAATGACCATCTCAGCAGCACAGCCCCGTTTTTACTCTGTCCCCTTGCATAGTAACTAGTAAGTGTTGTTTCAGTCTATGGGTGTGCTGGGAAGGCAGGAATGGGCGTTGCTGCTGGGCGGTGTCTGTGCACCGAAGGCTGTAATAGAAATAAGAACAAGGCTCGTTCCTGTTCTCTCACATGTTGAAAAAGCGGCACTGCGCATGCGCGATGCCGCTAAGCATCAAGGAAATTGTAGTTCCTTTGATGACGTGACCTTGCTGCAGGGAGCGTGCTCTAAAAACTGGAAGCTGAGGAGATCATACACAGAAGAAAGGAGGAAGTGCAGAAAAAAGGCTATGTATATAACAGGTAAATCGAACATTTCGGCAGGAATAACAGCTATATTACTGATCTATGCAGCATATAGATCAAATATAGTTAAAAAAAATGTAGCTTTACAACCCCTTTAAACTTCTAACATGCTGGTGTAGAACGTCACAGGTCCTACACCAGATGTTCCTAACAACTGCAGAATAATGGTGGAGATGTGGAACTACACCTGGGATATCTAACATGTTTCTAGTCTTGTCGCATCTCTTAAAAATGTATGCACTTTGCACTACTGGATCATCCGCCATTCTACAAAGAGTTGAAGCCCAAATGGGTGGAAACAATCACATGCCCCTTCTACAGCTCATTGGATAGCTAAAGTAAACATACTCATAGTCAAGTATACGAATAGTCTTATTTCCTCCAACAGAGGCACAAGTGACAGATTATGGCAAACCTATTTTGCTGGATTGTTTTTATTCTACATGGTCACAATGAAGCTTTGACCCTATGTTATAAGACTATTAGTTGATTCTGAAGGGCGAGCTGTGGTCTAGAGAGGGGGCCAGGGTTTAGAAAACCACCACTCCCCCTCTTCTTCCTTACCCCCCAAACTGATTTCCCCCCACCCTTCAAATTATTTATTTCTTTTTTCTTGTTCTCTCTTTTTTCTCTGCTACTTACTCCTCTCCCTTCCCCAGATGTCCCTTCTTTAGTCCTCATTTCGTCCGTCATTGAAAAACTACTCACGTATTGGTAACTATAATCCATCCAACATTTTCTAGTTCCAGGCTAGTTTCTATATATATATGCCATTTACCAGATATATCCACACAACACCTCAGTTTGTCTTTAGCTCAGGACAGTACTGACTATTTTTGGTACTTATGTGTTTCTACTGTACCTGACACCTTTCCCTAACTCTTTGTTATTCAGCGATCTTCTGCCTGTGTCCATTGTGTGAGGTTTTTTGGTTAAATACATAAATGCAAACAAAAAATGTATTACTTTTGTGATTAATTTGCCATGCTGTTTTATTAACCTAATGCTGTTAGTATTGAGAATGAGAAAAGGGTAATTTATTTAATGATGAACAGTGGCTAAATTCTTACAGTGTTAAACTGAAAACAGATTACATCAAAGTAGCATAGAAATGAATTTTTTCTGCACATACTGCAGAATTTTACAATGAAAGTGACAGGAGAGCTCCCCCACACAGACACATGACACATAGCTTAAAGTGTATTTTCACTTTTACAGCCAAATTGCAATAGCACCTACCCTATATTTGCTACATTCACATAGTAAAACTTTAAAAAAATTAAAAGTTGCTGCCTAAATACAGAGTCTTGGAAAAGTATTCATACCCCTTAAAATGTTCCACATTTTGTCATGTTACAGCCAAAAACATACATGTATTTTATTGGAATTTTATTTTATTGGAATTTTATGTGATAGACCAACACAAGGTGGTACATAATTGTGAAGTGGAAGGAAAAAGATAAATGATTTTCAACATTGTTTACAAATAAATATGTGAAAAGTGTGGCGTGCATTTGTATTCAGCCCCCCTGCATCAATACTTTGTAGAACCACCTTTCGCTGCAATTACAGCTGCAAGTCTTTCTGGGGATGTCTCTACCAGCTTTGCACATCTAGAGAGTGAAATTTGTGTCCATTCTTCTTTGCAAAATAGCTCAAGCTCTGTCAGATTGGATGGAGAGCATCTGTGAACAGCAATTTTCAAGTCTTGCCACAGATTCTCAATTGGATTTAGGTCTGGACTTTGACTGGGCCATTCTAACAAATGAACATGCTTTGATCTAAACCATTCCATTGTAGCTCTGGCTGTATGTTTAGGGTTGTTGTCCTGCTGAAAGCTGACCCTCCACCCCAGTCTCAAGTATTTTGCAGACTCAGATTTTGTTCTAAGATTGCCCTGTATTTGGCTCCTTGCATCTTCCCATCAACTCTGACCAGCTTTCCTGTCCCTGCTGAAGAAAAGCATCCCCACAACATGATGGTGCCACAACCATGTTTCACGGCAGGGATGGTGTGTTCAGGGTGATGTGCAGTGTTAGTTTTCTGCCACACATAGCGTTTTCCTTTTAGGCCAAAAAGTTTAATTTTGGTTTCATCTGACCAGAGCACCTTCTTCTCCCACATGGCTACTTGCAAACTGCAAACAGGACTTCTTATGGCTTTCTTTAAACAATTGCTTTTTTTGCCACTCTTCCATCCAGATTTGTGGAGTGCACAACTAATAGTTGTCCTGTGGACAGATTCTTCCACCTGAGCTGTGGATCTCTGCAGCTCCTCCAGAGTTACCATGGGGCATTCTCTGATTAATGCTCTCCTTGCCCGGACTGCCAGTTTAGGTGGACAGCCATGTCTTGGTAGGTTTGCAGTTGTGCCATACGCTTTCCAGTTTCGGATGATGGATTGAACAGTGTGTTCCGTGAGATGTTCAAAGCTTCGGATATTTTTGTATAACTTAACCCTGCTTTAAACTTTATCTCTAACCTGTCTGGTGTGTTCCTTGGCCTTCATGATACTGTTTGTTCACTAAAGTTCTCTAACAAACTTCTAAAGGGCCTCACAGAACAGCTGTATTTATACTGAGATTAAATTACACACAGGTGGACTCTATTTACTAATTAGGTGACTTCTGAAGGTAATTGGTTCCAATAGATTTTAGTTAGGGGTATCAAAGTAAAGGGGGATAAAAACAAATGCACGTCACACAAAATTTTTGAAAACCATATTATTTTTTCAATGTTCTGTATTTACTTGCACTTTTCTCCAAAAACTAAAGTTTTCCTCTTGTATATTATGTTAAGGGGGCTGTGGAGTTATTGTTCATCATAAGTAACCTATCTGCACTGTGCTGCCAGACCTCGTTATCAATTACATTTGAACACCAACAAAGGGTTAAAAAAAGATTTACCATTATTTTTACCCATTCTGTATCTTATAGAACAAAGTACATGTAGTACTTTATCCCATGTTGCTCAGTTATTATAAATCTAGTTATGAAGTCTGACCTGACCCCCTCCCCTCCTGCTGTGGACATTCCACCAATAAATAGGAAGGAGAATGTGGATGTATAACTGCAGCTTGTCTTGACTCTGAGTATCTTCCATAGAAAAGCAACTGCAAAAGGAATGCACATGATGACACCCTGTCCAGTCTTCTGTATTCTTCTTGCAGTTGCTTGTCTGTGGAAGTGCTCACAGCTGAGACAAGCTGCAGTCAGGTCAGACTTAGAATTAGAAAGTTCTTAGCAACACCGGACAATGTACTACGTACAACAGTGACAGAACGATGAACAGTAACATAGAACAGTAAAAAAAATATTTAATGATAGATCTTCTTTGAAGATATAAGGGCTGCGACGCTGCACTGAATGTCATGAGGCGAAACTTAGCCTGTCCCCACTTTGTATGCACAGTCAATCTGTTCAGAGTAACTTAGGCCGGCCATACACAGTTCAAAATTCGAACCATTAATGGGCAGGCTGAATGTACAAAGTTGATCGATCACCACTAGCGACAATCACTGTCTTCTCCCAGCAGGGGCGGCTTCCCCCGCCCCTGCCCCCCCACCGGGAGCAGGCAATGACTTAACAGGAGGGATTCCCCTGTCAGCAGTGTCTGTGTTGATGGGGGAATCGTGTGAATTTCTTTCCTGTAACCCGTGGTTGCAGGAAAGAACTTTGCACTGTGTCTGGCGGGCCCTACAGTCTGCCTGCTCTAAAGAAACAAAAAACAGAAAGGTAAAATATTAAAATTATAAATTTGTAGGTATGCTGTGTGAATGGCAGCACATAACAAGCATATAGTAGGGTACAAAAAATTGGACCAGGTTTAGCCACAAACTGCAAGAAAAGTATTATATTCATAAATCTCAGCATCCTCTCTATAAAATGATAGGAAGTATGTCAAACTTTATGCCGATAAGACTGCTTTTACCCACATCATTTTTTTTTTTTTAAGATTCACTTTAAATTCCCATTGGTAATAAACATGAAAGCTTTAGAGCTAAAGTACACTTCACAAATCAATACATAGAAAGAATATTCATTATTTAAATAATAATAATAATTAAAAAAAAACATTTTACCATAGAAGTGATTGCAGTTACCAAATCCTGAAACAATGTTATTTCATTAAAAATAAGAATAGGAATATTTCAAATAATAAAAGGCAAGTATTTAAAAAAAGGCACTGAAAGTATGAAATTTCAGTGCTATATATTTTTATATAATATTGTGAAACTGATGAGAAGCACAGAGGCGGTAGAGTCACCATCAGAAACTAAATTAAAAGAGACAGAATGAAGCAAGCGCTCTCTTCAATGCCACCTATTTCCTATTAAATCAGCATGATGCATGGTGTGAAGACACCAGACTGATTTTAAATGACATCTTCCGTTTGTCTGAGTTCCGATAATGGATGCACAATGTAGCAGACTGGCGTGGAACATATGAATCTCAAGGCATACAGTAGCAATTAATTGTGTAATTTAACCATTCATTTTGCCATTTTACAAAGAACGAATTGTCCTACGAATATGTCTGAGTCCTGAGTAAAAATGTTACAGCAAACAGCACAATAGGGTACAGAAAAACATCGTAGCTGGTTATATACCACTTGACACCCACGGGAAATCATTTTGTCTGTGTCATGTATTAATTTGGATATTAACAATGCTAATAAGAATTGCATGAATAAAACAGAAATGCAAGCACAAAAAAAATTCAAGAAAAATATTAATTTTAAAGTGAAGCTGCTAGGATAGCTGCCATTGTTGACTTATTTTTTAAGGTGCATGCTCCAGTACTGTTATCAGTATCCTTCCTAACCACTTGCTGACTAGCAGTTTATTTTTTACTGGTAGCTAGTGGCTCTATTGTTCCCCCATAACATACCCATACGCCGGGGGGGGGGGGGAATCTCTGGCTTTGCAGGAGCGTGCGCCCTCCTTGGTTTGACGCAGCACAAGTTTGTCATCAGGCTCACAGCCAATGATATTGGCTGTGAACCTGCTAATGGCTGTGGCCAACCACAGCACAGAGATCAGTGTGTAAGTAAACCCACTACTTACAACTGGCTGGTTCTGATCCCTGATCTCACTTACCGTTCACAGCTGAGATCAGGAAGAAAAGCCAGCACACATACCACTTATTAGGCACACAGTTAACCCCTTGATTGCTCTTCTGTTCACCCCTGTCACCCAGCCAGTGTCATTAGTACAGTAATAGTGTACAGTATTATCACTGATCACTGTATTAATGTCACTAGTGACATCAGTGTCAGTTAGAGTCAATTAAAGTGGTTGTATACCCCGCTTGCACATATTTACCTACCGGTAAGCCTATAATAAGGCTTACTGGTAGGTAAAATGAATATCTCCTAAACCTGTACGGTTTAGGCGATATTCACCTTGCATGCAGCCACTGAGGTCAGCAGCGCATGCTCTCTGAAGGCCCGGCGGATGCTGCTGGACTTTGTCACTTTTTCCCCCAGGGCATAGCACCGCTTTTAATGTCCCCCCCAGCCAGTGTCAGTTAACATCAGTCCCTGATTGCCCGCCACACTATCACAGTCACACTATAAGTAGCTGCCATTACTAGTACAGTTTCTGTCTGGGTCAGTATCCTGGCACAGTCAGAAGTATACTAGTGTCCCCAAAAACACAGTGTTAGCAGGATCTACCCCGTTCACTGTCAGCACTTGCATTCAGTTCCCTCAACAAGTGCAGTGTCAGTACCACTGCCACCTGATACATTGTCCTCAAAACCGCAGTATTAGTAAGATCAGGCCTTATCTCTGCTAGCACTAGCAGTTCATTTTATTTATATAATGCAAGCCTGTCCCTGATTGCTAGCCAGGAGCTCTTTTTCCCATAATCTGCACTAGTCCCTGTACAGTTAGTGCCCAAAATGTCCAAAAAAAGGTACACTAGTGAGGAGCGTACAGGATTCTGAGCATGACAGATGAGAGCAAATGGGAAGCCTCACTTTGAGCATCAGGCTCAGAATAAGAACCTGTAAAAAGCAGTGGCACCTTGACAGCTAGCTTGAACGATGGTGAAGAGGTCCCTGCTAAAATCAGGCGTGCCCAAGCCCATGTTGCTGAAGTGCTAAAAACACACGTTTATGCTTAGATGCAGTAGGATGCAAATACTAGCTGAACTAAAAAAAAAAGAACATTACATGTATGCCCAACATGTGGCAGAAACTACAAATGCCACACACGTAATGTTTTTAGAACCCTTAAGGCTTCATGTACACGGGCCCAAAATCCAATGAGCACCTTCAGGCCTACAATAGGCGTAACTTTCACATTTGATTTCCTGACTACCTATCACAGTTTCAGACGCTCTAAAATGCCAGGATAGTACAAACACCGCACAAATTAACCTTAACCACCACTCTATGGTGTTTGCTAAGAGACATAGCAAATATATTGCATTTCATTTGTTGCCACAAGTTTTTTGGAAAAATAAAAAAGAAATAAAAATGTATTTCTTATTTGCTTTTTTCATATTTGAAAATCTTGTGACAAAAAATTAGATCTACAAAATACTTACCATGCCTCTTATCAAATACCTTGGAGTGTCTACTTTCCAAAAAGTGATTATTGGGGGGGGGGGGGGTAATGCCACGTATACCCATGACATGTGAGAAATATCTCAGTAAAGTGTCAACTTTATGTAAAATAATTTTTTTTTTTTTTCAAAAAACTTGTGGCAAAAAAATAACATCTTCTGAAGACTCAACATGCCTCTCAACAAATACCCTGGAATGTATACTTTCCAAAAAGGTGTAATTTGGGGGGGGGGGGGGGGTGTTTGTACTATCCTGGCAGTCCAGGGCCTCCAAATTTAGCAATTTTTTAAAGTCACACGGTATTTGCACATCGATTTTTCAAATGCAATTTTTTGGGAAAAATACTTTAATTTTAATGCACAAAAACACAATATGATACTCAACTGTTTGTTAACATCTAAAAGATGTTGTTACGCTGAGTAAATTGAGTAAATTGCCCACGCCTGTGGTGCTTTAAAAGCCTTTACAGGTTACCACTTTAGATTTACAGAGAAGGTCCAGTGCTAGAATTACTACCCATGATCTGCACTGTTGCTTTAAAAAAAAATTGAATCACTTTCATCGCTGTCACAAGGAATGTAAACATCCTTGGGACAGCAATTGGCATGTGATAGGTACTCTTTATGGAGAGATCTGGGGTCTATAGGACCCAAATCCCTCCTCTGTACTTAAAAGCATTCAAAACACCAAGATCAGTGTTTTCTAATGCTTTTGATTTCTTTTAAATGGCGCCATTGACATCTGCATAAACCAGAAGTGATGACAGGTCATCACTTCCGAGTTAACATAGTGGAGAACAGATCAAAGCCTAACCTGGCTTTGTTTGGCTTTTCAACCAAATGGTGGACAGGCCAGCTGGTCGCTCGGGTCTCCTGTTGAGACAGGAGAGCCCAAGCAAGCTGCTGAAGGCTTGTAAAAGCAGTCCAGCGGCTAGTTAGCCACTAGGATTGCTTTCACAAGTGTAGAACTACCACCGTAGGGGGTTGCAAAAGTCATGGTTTGCCACTGCTGTACAGTTTGTTTGCTGCATGCTTGTTTTTGTTGTTTTATTAGGGGAAGAGAACTTGGATGGGGTAGGGATTATTGGATGCCCAAATTAACAGCAACAAGAAATCCAGGGACAACTTCCTCCCTATTTATAGCTTCCATTTCTTCCTCCTGCACAAATCTTACTCCTTTGCACAGCTCTGCTGGGTTCACTCCTAACACTCTTTTTGTTAGCTTAGCAACAGCCCATTACAGGCTAAGAACTCTCAGTCCCTTTGGAAAAGTAGCACATGTGGAGTGAACTGTACACTGCAACTCCTGCTTCCCTGTAGACACTTATCCCAGCTGCACTTCTGCAGAAAATGCTAGCTCACCTGGCTATCACCAGCCTATGTGTCTGCTTATTCTTCCCAGTCCTCCTGACTGACACTCTGCACTAGTCCTGCCCGACTGGTGCACTGGAAACTTCCCAGGTCAAGGTTGGATGAAGACTTAAGCACACTGCTGTCTTTAGGAGAGACCTGCTACAGCTGTGGCAGTCCTAGGATCCCTGGGAGTCTTCTGTCTATTGAAGGGTCCCCTCACCCCCCCCCCCCAGTCCATGGTGTGCAGGCAGTGAGGAGATGATGTGCTTTAACCTTTAGCAACCAATCAGTGAGCAGTAATAATGTGCAGTATTCTCTAGCAACCAATCAACAAGCAGATGTCATGTACTGTAACCTCTAGCATATAATCAGTGAGACATAATGTGTGCTGTAACCTCAAGCAGCCAGTCAGTGAGCAGTAATGATACACTGTAACCTCTGGCAACCAATCGCAATCGCTGCCTGATCTGATTCAGTAAACTGATTTTGAGTCTAGCTGCTATTTATTGTATGTCTCAGAGCAGGTGGAGAGCGAAATTGCATGGAAGTGGGGGGGCAGGAAAATGTTTGCCCAGGGTTCAATCAGTATTAAATATGGCCCTGCATGGCTCAGCCAATATTTGAGGGCTCCTTGGTTGCCTGCCAGGCCCACTTTCCCGGCCAAGGACCTCCAAATATGCAGAACAGCCCCTAGTCACCTCCACCCACTTGTATCTAGAATGTTCTATAACTTTCCAGATTGGGGGGGGGGGGGGCACCAGAGGGCTGTCCGAGTCATCCACCCTAACCTCTAATAACCCTGACCTAGATTTAGTGACTCAGGTTTATCCCTGGGCCAGACTACGGTTTGCCTGTACTACCCCTAGTAGCACATTAGAGGGTGTTACACATTATCCCTGGGCCAGACTATGGTTTGCCTGTACTACCGCTAGTAGCACATTAGAGGGTGTTACACAAGAGAGCTGACCAGCAGTATAAAACGGTAGCAGCTGCAGGCATCATCAGCGGGTATAACGGCAGGTATAACCTCCCTAAGTCCAGCGACGTACGGGCATGTTGCTGATCCATACAGCGCTGAATAGCGTAAAATGGTCTGGTCAGGAAGGTAAAACCTTAAGCCCACTTTTCCTGCTGTTACATGCGTTACTTAGGTGGCAAGAAGTATATTCCAGTATCTCAGGATGGCAAGAATCATATATTCTGGGAACACCGACAGAAAAGTGACATAAATGTGTAAGTTGGGTATTACCATCTTTGCTGACTTTTATATACAAACAGTGGAGCTGTACAGCACAGAAAAGTGGCAAGGTGGTGCTGTCCTGTCTACTGGCCCATGTGACAGTCTGTGGAATCAGGTTTACAATAGGGTAAATAAAGGCCTGTACACACGAAAATCGGAGGTAAAATTTTGCCCCCCGAAACAATCTGTCTCTTTTTGGATCATTACTATGGTGCTTTCGACAGTCGATTCTGATTTTTCATCCCACAAATGCTGGATGTACAGACTATAAAATTTTTGTCGTACATGAACTTAACGTCTGATTTTCGTTTAATTAGTATGGTTTTCATCCGGGAAAAAAAAACGTAAGAGCAAGACTACGCATGCTCAGAAACAACAGAATACATACAAAACTATTCAACACATTACGTCACTTCTGAACTTGTATTCTGTTATACGAGAATTTTCGTATGGTGAGTAACTTCTTCACTTTCGACATAAGACTAGCATGCAACAAAAAACAGACGGTCGTCCGAAAATCTGTTTGTGTTAACGAGGCTTTAAAGTCAGATGATGGGTATCTTTAGCACAAATGCATTTTTTTGTGGATAACATTAGGGCTCCATTCACACCTGCAGGTTCCAGAAATGTGTGCAAAATGCACCTCGCGCTTAAAATGCCATTATTTCTTAATGACACCCCAAAAACGGCTAGCAGATGCAGTACAAAAACATGTGAGGCTCAACAACCAAAAAAGTTGCAGGAGCTACTTTGGTGCATTTGTCGAGTGTAGAGAAGCCCGCCCTATGCAGTCGTACAACAAATGCACAAAAAAATGCATAAGCACATCACCAAGTCATTAATGGGGCCTAACATTTCACTAAAGCATTTCTCTTGATGTAGCATTATTAAAAACAATCAATCACACATTTAGAAATACTATAAGGATTCCTAATCTAAACATTATGTCAACTTTTTACATTATCAAATCATGTTAGCCGCATAAAGTAAAGTTTTTCTTCCACCTGTCAGCACAGTGATGTGCGGTCACATGACAGATGTAAGGACACCTGTGTAAATTGACACTGTGGGAGATTCTAGTGGGTCCTTTTGTATAAAACAAGCAATTATCTAGGTTTAAATCACTCACCTCAAATGTTTGCTGCTTTTAAACAATCTAATTATTTCTAGCAGTATTTCCCATGCTTTAAGGTAACACAGTGCACTCAGATACCTAGAAACAGAAATGAAAGGAAGCCATTAGAAAAGGATCCATAATCAAATAAGTTTCCTTAGAACACACACACAAAAGTACACAACCCTAATTAATCAAGGCCAGCTGGAGAAGGTATTGGGCAAATACTAGAGAAGTCTACACTGGACAAAACCTGTGAGTGATGGAATACTAAACCGATTATTCTTACAGTGCTTTAGGCTGCTCATAGATACAGCAAATTCCTAGTAATTTCAAAGCAGCTTCCAGTGACAAAAAAAAAAAAAAATCAAAATGGGTCAAGGCAACCTACCACCAAAATTTTTTTGTGCCTTCCATAGAATCTATTTAGCCATTTGATCAATTGAGCTGGCTGAAAATGGAAGGAATTGCCAGACAAACCATGTGTGTGGCCAACATTAGAGTTAGGATTAGTTTACACTTGCTTCAAAACAAGGCTTCGGACAGGCTTTGTTAAAGCTCTCTGAACGCCAGTCAAAGCTCCTGTCACTAAATAAAATGGTTAGCTTACAGACCTGTTTACACCTTGCGTTTGCTTGATGCTTTGATGAGGCTTCAATGAGGCTTTGGTGGAGCTTCGATGGGGCTTCGATGAGCCTTTGGTGGAGCTTTCGTGAGGCTTCGAGCGAGCTTTGCCATAGACTTCTATGGAGGCTTTGAAGACGCTCTGAAGCACCACTAAAGCTACATGGGGTATAATTTTTGAAGCGAACCTGAAGCACAAGCAAGGTGTAAACAGGACTGAAAGCTAACCATTTTATTTAGTGACAGGAGCTTTTACTAGCGTTCAGAGAGCTTTAACAAAGCTTGTCTGAAGCTTTGTTTTGAAGCAAGTGTAAACTAGCTGTTAATGTGTGTCGAAGCTGAAGCAAGTGTAAATGAACCCTTAGGGTTGCATTTGGCTGCTTCTGAGCAATGTTAACAATGAAGCTATTGAAGTGATTGTAAACTCTCTTGTTTTATTTTATTTTTTTAAACAAACAGGTTTATACATACCTGCTCTGTACAATGGAATCATACAGAGTAGCCCCAATCTTCCTCTTCTGGGGTCCCACGCCAGTGCTCTTGGCTGCTCCTCTTCTTGGTGTACCACCATAGGAAGTCGCTTCCTATTGTGGCATACTTGCAGGATTGTCTATAGACACAGACAGTGCGGCTCAGGCTCAGCCCCCCCCCCCCCCACTCTCCCTGTTACATGATTTGACTGACAGCAGCAGAAGCCCATGGCTCCCTCTGCTCTCTGCCAAGCCTGTGAGCGTGGGGAGAAAAGAGAAGAATTGCAGACGGGCACAGAGGTGGATCAAGTAAGGGCTCAGGTATGTATAAGGAGTGGGGCTTACTGCAACCTAAATAGAAGTCGACCGATATGGGTTTTTCTCTGGCCGATGCCGATATTTAGAAATCGCGGTGGCCGATTCCGATATGTGATGCCGATTTTTTTTGGGCCGATATATTTGGCCGATTTTTTTTTTTTTTTTTTCCCTTCATCTCATAAAATCTAACAGTTAGACCCCTTTCACACTGGGGCGTTTTTCAGGCGCTTTTGGGCTAAAAAGAGCGCCTGTAAAGTGCCTGTAAAATGGCTCCCCTGCAGTCTCAGTGTGATATCCCGAGTGCTTTCACACTGAGGCGATGCGCTGGCAGGATGTAAACAAAAGTCCTGCAAACGGCATCTTTGGAGCGGTGTATACCACCACTCCTGCCCATTGAAATGAATGCGCACCGCTGCCGAAGCGCCTGCAAAGCGTTTTGGCAGCGGCGCTTCAGGGGCGCATTTAACCCCTTCCTCAGCCGCTAGCTGGGTTATAAGCGCCCCGCTAGCAGCCGAATAGCGCCGCTAAAATGACGGTAAAGCGCCACTAAAACTAGCAGCGTTTTACCATCAACGCATGCCCGCTCCAGTGTGAAAGCAACCTTAAGTGATACAGAAAATTTTTTACATTTAAACATTAAACAAAACAAACCTCCAATCAGTTCACTTGTATGTAGAATTTAGAAAAAAAAAAAAAAAAAAAAAACTATCTTAAATATTAAATACACAAAAACAGGTAATCAAAACTTTTGGACGAAAAAAAAATGGGCTAACTTTACTGCTTAGTTTTTTTTTTTTAATTCATTACTGTATTTTTTTTTTTTTAAATTGCGTTTGAAAGACCGCTGCGCAAATACCGCGTGACATAAAATATTGCAACAACCGCTATTTTATTCCCTAGGGTCTCTGCTAAAAAAAATATATATAATGTTTGGGGGTTCTAAGTGATTTTCTAGCAGAAAATACAGGATTTTTACCTGTAAGCAACAAGTGTCAGAAAAGATTTAGTCTTTAAATGGTTAAACTGAGAATTCCTACACGGAGTTCAGTCTATTGATAAAAAAAGAACTTGAAGAGATACAATGTATCTTCTTATCAGACTTGGCAGGCTGCCCAGAGGAGGAGAGAAGATAACTTTCAGGCAACTTGCATTGACTCTATTACAGAAGTCATTTGCAAGTCACGGCTGAAGTTACAATTGGCCTTTTTTATCAGCACAATCGGCCGATGCCGATTAAGTAAAAAAACGCCAAATATCGGCCGATATATCGGCCGGCCGATATATCGGTCGACCTCTAAACCTAAATATTTTTTACCTTACTGCAAAGAATGCATTACGGTAAAAAAAAGTTTAGGCTTTAGAACCACTTTTATTTAATTGATCACAGTTTACCAATCTTTAAATGTGGTTGCATTAACTTTCTTTTTTAGAATTTATTTTCACCAGATGATGCCGCTGGTAACACACATACAGTATTAGAGTGTCTCCACTCACAAATGCACTAACAAATCTAGACGGACTTGACTAACAAATTAAAGCCAATCTCCAGGTAACACTTTTTAAGCAGTTACAGTAGCAGTTTTTTTCCCCCCATTTGCGATAAAGGTTTTACATAAGTGAATAAAAGCTCACTAATATAAGCACTCCTGTCAGTGTTAAATGGTTTGTCTCAACTGTATAACTGTCACTTTTGCTGGCCAGCTTGGTCTGTTAAAGCAGAACTAATCTCTCTTCTCCTTTACAGTCAAGGAAGCTGTCATCTTTGTCTCTGTTTGATCTGCAGTTGCCATGGTGCTGCACATGTGATCAGTTATGACACCAATCATGCGATGGCTTGACAGATAAGTTGAGAGCTAAAAAAAAACACAATGCTAACCGGGACAGTTATCATTAATAGCATGCTTTGAGCCTAGGTTCACATTGGTGCCATTTGGCATGTGATTTGACATGTCAAATTGCATGCCAAATCTGCAGCTATTGCCAGGAAAGGCACCATCCGAATAGGTGCTACGCCGACTTTGCGGCACCGCTCTGATTCCCAAAAGTAGTTCCTGTACTATTTTTGGCGACTTCGGGAACCCGCACAGATGTCTCTGAAATCACTCCCGAAGTCAGACTGACATGCGGGTAACTTGCTGTCAGTGTGAATCTAGGCTGAATGTGTCTGTTTTTAGAACAGTTAAATCAGTGGGTTTAATTCTGCTTTAAAATGAAGATGACAAATAGTAGACTTACTGGCCAGCTCACCAGGTGAAAATAAAGGGAAAAAGCCTAAAAAAAGAAAATGAATTTAGCTACCACATCTAATGCCACGTAGACACACGACCGGACTTTCTGTCAGAGTAGACTCTGACAGTCTTTCCGACGGAGTTCCGCTGAAACGGACTTGCCTACACACATATACATCACACCAAAGTCTGTTCGTTTAGAACGCGATGACGTACGACGGGACTAGAAAAAGGAAGTTCAATAGCCAGTAGCCAATAGCTGCCCTTGCGTCGTTTTTGGTCCGTCGGACTAGCATACAGACGATCGGTTTTCCCGATAGAAATTGGGTCCGTCGGAAAGATTTGAAACATGTTCTATTTCTAGGTCCGTCAGAATTTTAGAAAGAAAAAGTCCAATGAAGCCCACACACGATCGGAATGTCCGACGGAATTCCGTTGAACCTTTTCTGCCGGAAAGTCCGGTCGTGTGTACGCGGCATAAGAATTTGTAAGCTGCATTATAGTACATTTTTGTTTTCAGGTTTAAAACCGCTTTAATTAATTGCCTCAGTCTCTCCATCAAAAAAGTTCAATGCTACTGCCCTACCCCATGGCACTATATGAAATATTAGCCCATCCAAAACAGATATTTTAATACTGGTCCCTTACAGAAGACTTCAACAATGAGATCTTCCTGGCAAATGTTCCGATTCTGCTCTCCAGTGTGGCATCTCCGATCTCTGACTCCAGCAGAAATTGCATTCATCTCACTGCATTATGAGTTGTGCACAACATAGGTGATAGATGCAAATATTATACCACTATACCCAAGCCAGCAATCAGTGGCATCTCATTAAAATTAGGGCGAAAAAAAAAATCAGCAAGTGACATTACTTACCTTAGTGAGATGTGCCCCTTGTGCTGTTGTGTCCTCCTTTAGCAGAAATCTTCTGCCTCTAAACCCCCCTACCTCCACCACCATTACCTTCTGGTGCAGTGGGGGTTAATAGAGCTAAGGGAACTTTGGCGGGTACTCATGGGTATTCCTCAAGAGTGCCTGGCTATGCCCATCTTTTTCGCCCATCTCCTCCATTCAAAAAAGCTGATACTACAGCTTCTGTGAATAGAACACAATCTATGGATCTACAATCTATAATGGAGGGTGAATGTTTGATGTTTCTGTCCCATCCATTCATAGATCATGTTTCATTCAGCTCTAGTACTGGCTTCTATTAATGGAGGAGATGGGCAGAAAGGGTGGGTATAATCAAGAACAGTGGCAGGGAGGAGGAGGACACTGCAGCACAAGAGACATCTTCCTGAGACATCTTCCTGGTTCACCTGGAGTGTTTTGACATGCGATTTGACATGTCAAATCGCATCTCAAATCGGCGGCAATTGCCGTAAATGGCACCGTCCTAATCGGTGCGACGCTGCACCGATTTCAAAAAGTTGTTTCTGTACTACCTTTTGTGATTTCAGGCTGCGATTTACATTGATATCTATGCAGAAACCTGCCCAGATTTCTCTGAAATCGTGGCCGAAATCGGGACTGACACGCGGGAGTGAAATCAAGTTCATTTATTCCTGCAGCTCAGTGTGAACCTGGGCTGAAGGTCAGTAATGTTTCTTGTGCTTATTTTTATTAATTCATTTTTTTAAAGTAAATTTAGGCTTTAAAATATCAGCTTTAGGTGGAGTGTCTCATAAATAGCATAGTGCAAACAATGGAGTAACGCAAGAGTAACTATTCCATTGGTCTATGTGCACCGCTCTGCTAGAGGCTTTGGGTGTTGATACATGTTTTAATAATCAAACCTGAAGAATAATGAACATTAAAAGGACAAGTACAGCCAAAGCTCATTTGGATGTACTTCTCCTGTGGATCACAGGAGTGCAGTTCATCTTTCACTCCTGTGACCCATTTTCAACAGACAGCAGGCTCAAGTCCGCTGTCTGCTGAGGTCACAGGGCTGGTTCTGGCTTGGGCAAGATCGTGACAATGAAGTTGGGATCTGCCCATATGCCTGGACGGGCGACCGGCTCAGCCTCTCAGAGAGCCGTTGAGAGCCTGAGCCGGCCGCTCTCGCCCAATCCACAGCCCAGCACTCCGGTGCCTCTCAGAGAGCTGGTGGCTGGCAGTCAGTAGCTCTCTGCTCAGGGAGTTATGAGAACCGAGTGATCGGTGGTGTTTAATCACTCGGTTCTCGGTGTTAGAGCCAGCGGGGGAGAGATACAGCATCGAACAAATGCTGCATCCCGCTAGGTAAGGATGATTTAAAAAAAATGGATTCCCATGTTTCTTTTTTAAGTAAATATAGTAAAAAAAGGAAGCTGGTTTAAACATGATACAAAAAAGAATAGCAACAGTAACAATTGCACAATTAGGTCAGAGGATGATTTTCTGCTACACTGCAAGCTTTAAGCATATGGAAACTGCAAACAATTGCATGTTTATTATTAGAGTAAAACAGATAAAACAGATAAAATTAGATATCTGGAGTATCTCTGTAAAATCAAAAAATCCAATCTTCTATTGTGTTCATTATAATATATAGCAGTTCAGCATTGTTAGCCAGCAAGAGTGAGCTGACACTAAAGCTGGTCATACACTGTCTGCATTTCAGCCGAAATTCACTTACTCTCCCATCCGACACCCTTTGATCGAAAAAACTGAAGGAGCTGTTACGAAAATCCTTGCCCAAACAGCGGCTTTATCCAGTTAGATGCAGTCACAGTTCAGGTATTCTGAGAGCTAGTCTAACTGCTAGGCTCTGAAGAAGAAGGTATCCCTTCGAAACGAGTCAGCCGGCAGTGGCCCTTGATATCTCCTGTATGCCATCTGGAGTCTGTCAGTCAACTAATTGTCGTCATCTGGAGATCGTTTGTATTTGCAAACTTTTTTCCACATGTTTATGAGTAGTATTTTTATCTTATTTTTAATAAAAAAGCAGTTTAACCGCTTGCCACCCGACATATGACGGCCAGGAGGCGCAGCTCTCGTTCTGGGCGGGCGTCATATGACGTCCATGCATTTAAACAGGGAATGCGTGTGATCGTTTGTGCGCATCCCTGTTCCTTCAGGGGTGGCGTGTCACGGAGACACCGCTCACCACCGAGGGGGTTGAACAGCCATTGGGCATGGCTGTTTACCACGTAATCGGCCGTGATAAAGTCACGGGCAATCACAAATGGCACCGCCCCACTATGCACAGCACATGCACGCGATTGCGCTGTTCGCGCACGTCGGTGGCAGCCTGTTACCGAGAATACTGCTCGTCATTGACGCTGGTAAACAGCCATTGGCAGGTGGCTGTTTACCAAGTGATCCTTTCACAGCTGATCACTAAATGTAAATACAGAGCGGTAACGAGATGTTACCGGCTCTTCCCTCCTCACACACCGATCGTGTGTGAGAAGGAGATTGTGGTAACATTTCGTTACCGCTTACAGCGTACACCAACACACACTGATTCCCCCCCCAATAAAGAGAACCTGTCACCACCCATCAAAGTACCTGTCACAGTCCATATGAGTACCTGTCACAGTTCATCTGAGTACTCGAGTACCTGTCACAGTCCATCAGAGTACCCGAGTACCTGTCATAGTCCACCAGAGTACCCGAGTACCTGTCACAGTCCATCAGAGTACCCGAGTACCTGTCATAGTCCACCAGAGTACCCGAGTACCTGTCACAGTCCACCAGAGTACCTGAGTACCTGTCACAGTCCACCAGATTACCCGAGTACCTGTCACAGTCCACCAGATTACCCGAGTACCTGTCACAGTCCACCAGAGTACCCGAGTACCTGTCACAGTCCACCAGAGTACCCGAGTACCTGTCACAGTCCATCAGAGTACCCGAGTACCTGTCACAGTCCATCTGAGTACCCGAGTACCTGTCACAGTTCATCTAAATACCCGAGTACCTGAGTACCTGTCACAGTCCATATGAGTACCTAAGTACCGGTCACAGTCCATATGAGTACCAGAGTACCTGAGTACCTGTCACAGTCCATATGAGTACCAGAGTACTTGTCACAGTCCATATGAGTACCTGTCACAGTCCATATGAGTACCCGAGTAGCTGAGTACCTGTCACAGTCCATATGAGTACCTGTCACAGTTCATATGAGTACCTAGTACCTGAGTACCTGTCACTGCCCTTCAGAGTATCTGAATACCAGTCACCAGCCCATCAGAGTACCCGAGTATCTGTCACCAGCCCATCAGAGTACCCGAGTACCTGTCTGCAGCTAATCAAGTTACCCGAGTACCTGTCTCCAGCCCATCAGAGTACCCGAGTACCTATCTGCAGCCCATCAGAGTACCCGAGTACCTATTTATTTTTAATATGACAATTTTGTAAAAAAAAAAAACAAACAAAAAAAAAAATCTCATTTTGCAAAGAATTGTGGGAAAAAATACAACTTCAAAAAACTCACCATGCTACTTACTTACTTTCCTGACTTGTTATGCCGCGTACACACGGTCGGACTTTCCGGCATACTTGGTCCGGCGGACCAGAGTGTGCCGGACAATCCGCCCGTGTGTGGGCGGCGGCGGACTTTTCCGGCGGACTTCTTCCCAAAAGCCCGCCGGACCTAGATTTTAAACATGTTTTAAATCTTTCCGTCGGACTCAGTTTCGGGCGGAAAGTCCGCTCGTGTGTGTGCTGGTCCGACGGAAAGCCCGCTCGTGTGTAGGCTGGTCCGACAGACCAAATACGACACGAGGGGATGGTATTGCATCTCGCGCTCGCTGCAATAGGAAAAACAAATCTTCCTATTGCGGCGAGCGCGGGGCATACCAGGCCCTTAGGTCTGGTATGGATTATAAAGGGGAACCCCGCTACGCCGAAAAAACGGCGTGGGGCCCCCCCTAAAATCCATACCAGACCCCGATCCGAGCACGCAGCCTGGCCGGTCAGGAAAGGGGGTGGGGACGAGCGAGCGCCCCCCCCCCCCTCCTGAACCGTACCAGGCCGCATGCCCTCAACATGGGGGGTGGGTGCTTTGGGGGAGGGGGGCGCCCTGCGCCCCCCCCCCCCAAAGCACCTTGTCCCCATGTTGATGAGGACAAGGGCCTCTTCCCGACAACCCTGGCCGTTGGTTGTCGGGGTCTGCGGGCGGGGGCTTATCGGAATCTGGGAGCCCCCTTTAATAAGGGGGCCCCCAGATCCCGGCCCCCCACCCTATGTAAATGAGTATGGGGTACATGGTACCCCTACCCATTTACCTAGGAAAAAAGTGTAAGTAATAAAACACACTACACAGGTTTTTAAAATATTTTATTAAACAGCTCCGGGGGGGGGGAATCTTCCTCCGGCTTCGGGGGTCTTCTTCCGGCTTCGGGGGTCCCTCCGCTTCATCTTCTCCCGGCGTCCGGTTGGTTCTTCTCCGCTCTCCGGCCTCTTCTCCCGGTGTCGCAGGTCTTCGGCCGGCCCCTCCGCTCTCTTCATGTAGCTCTATTGCGAGCGGAGGTCCGGACTTCTGGGCTTCTTGGCTTCTTGGCTTCTTGGCTTCTTGGCTTCTCTTCTCTTCTCTTCCCCCAGATGTTGACACGACGCTCTCTCCGGCTGGACTGGTCTCTGAGGGCTGCGTTGTGACTTATATAGGCGGAGACCCCGCCCCCATATGATGTCACAGTCCCTGGGCATGCTGGGATTGTGACGTTTTAGGGGGCGTGGTCGACCACGCCCCCTAAAACGTCACAGTCCCAGCATGCCCAAGGACTGTGACATCATATGGGGGCGGGGTCTCCGCCTATATAAGTCACAACGCAGCCCTCAGAGACCAGTCCAGCCGGAGAGAGCGTCGTGTCAACATCTGGGGGAAGAGAAGAGAAGAGAAGCCAAGAAGCCAAGAAGCCCAGAAGTCCGGACCTCCGCTCGCAATAGAGCTACATGAAGAGAGCGGAGGGGCCGGCCGAAGACCTGCGACACCGGGAGAAGAGGCCGGAGAGCGGAGAAGAACCAACCGGACGCCGGGAGAAGATGAAGCGGAGGGACCCCCGAAGCCGGAAGAAGACCCCCGAAGCCGGAGGAAGATCCCCCCCCCGGAGCTGTTTAATAAAATATTTTAAAAACCTGTGTAGTGTGTTTTATTACTTACACTTTTTTCCTAGGTAAATGGGTAGGGGTACCATGTACCCCATACTCATTTACATAGGGTGGGGGGCCGGGATCTGGGGGCCCCCTTATTAAAGGGGGCTCCCAGATTCCGATAAGCCCCCGCCCGCAGACCCCGACAACCAACGGCCAGGGTTGTCGGGAAGAGGCCCTTGTCCTCATCAACATGGGGACAAGGTGCTTTGGGGGGGGGGCGCAGGGCGCCCCCCTCCCCCAAAGCACCCACCCCCCATGTTGAGGGCATGCGGCCTGGTACGGTTCAGGAGGGGGGGGGCGCTCGCTCGTCCCCACCCCCTTTCCTGACCGGCTAGGCTGCGTGCTCGGATCGGGGTCTGGTATGGATTTTAGGGGGGGCCCCACGCCGTTTTTTCGGCGTAGCGGGGTTCCCCTTTATAATCCATACCAGACCTAAGGGCCTGGTATGCCCCGCGACGGGGCTAGCAAGGTGTCAATCTCGCCGATAAAAGCGGCAAGATTGACATCCTTTTCTAGTCCCGTCGCACCTGAGTCACGTTCAAAATGAACGGACTTGTCCGTGTGTGGGCAAGTCCGTTCATTCTGAAAGTCCGCCGGAACTCCGGCGAAAGTCCGTCGGAAAGACGGGCGGACTTAGCCCGCCGGAAAGTCCCGGCGTGTGTGGGCAAGTCCGTCCGTTTTAAAGTCCGGCGCACCTGGCGGACAAAGTCCGTCGGAAAGTGTGCCGGACCAAGTAGGATAGAAAGTCCGCTCGTGTGTACGCGGCATTAGTGTCTCAAGAAATGAGATTCACCTGGTGTACTGAAGGTCTGATCAGATGTGATCAATTTTCAGTAATAGGGGACCATAGTTTGTAGACTCTATAACTTTCACAAAGACCAAATAATATACACTAATACACTAATTAGTTTTAGTTAATATACACTAATACACTAATTTGCGTTATTTTTACCAAAGATATGTAGTAGTATAAATTTTGGCCAAAATGTATGAAGAAAAATTATTAAATAGCAAAATTTTATGACAGAAGCAAAGAATAGGGCATTTTTTTCACAAAATTTACAATCTTTTTTTATTCATAGCACAAAAAATAAAAAACCCACTAGTGATTAAATACCACCAAAAGAAAGCTCTATTTGTGTGAAAAAAAGGACGCAAATTTCATATGGGTACAGTGTTGCACGACTGAGTAATTGTCATTCAAAGTGTGAGAGCGCTGAAAGCTGAAAATTGGTCTGGGCAGGAAGGGGGTGTAAGTGCAGGGTGGTTAAAGGATAATGCACAAGGCTGGTGCGCCCTCTTTATCTTCTTGTTTCTGTGAGAGGGCCGTAGCCAGAAGCCAAGGGACAGAGGGTCTTACCCAGGGAACAGAGGGCCTCAGCCAGAAGCCAAGAGACAGGGTCTCACCAAGGTGTCATAGGTGCCCCAGCTAGCAGCCAGGAGACGGGAGGTCTTGTTGCAGGAGTTAGGTCAGTTTCTATGAGGGTGTCAGGCCATAGGCCAGAAGTGGGCCATGCAGCAGAGTGCTGCAAAGTAAGGCTAAGAGCCAAAGTGATCCAGGAGTGCTGGACAACACAGATAGAGGTACTAGTAAAAGAAGCAGCGGTGTTGCCAACAAGCAAGCCAGGTGGCCTGGCATTTTCATTGTTTGGATTCTGAGTGGAAGAAACCCCTGCGTGGGCAACTAATGTGCATGTGAACTTTCTGTTTATTTAATAAAAGTGAGCTGTCATGCCCTAAAATACAGTTTTGGACTGACATAACTCATTGTTAATGCACCTATCGCTTGAGTTTAATCTCCCCAATGCCACAGTGCATGGACACCTAGGCTAACATATAGGCACTTTTCCAGGCTGAAAAAAAACTCCAAACACTTGTAAGACCCCTTTTACACTGAAGCGCCTCTAAAACAGCGCTAAAGCGCCGGTTGTCTTTGCGGCGCTTTGAAAGCGATTTTGAAGTGCTGCTCATTCATTTCAATGGGCAGGGGCATTTTGGGAGCGCTATTTATAGCCCCAAAGATGCTGTTTGTAGGACTTTTTCTAATGTCCTGCAAGCACACGGCCCGAGTGTGAAAGCACAAATTACAATGAATGGGAGGCAGTTTCCAGGCACTTTTCAGAGACTATTTCTAGCGCTAAAACGCCTGAAAACTGGCGTTTTTAAGTCCCATGTGCATAAGCCCTTATACTCTTAAAACAAAATCTCAACATGTTTTTTTTCTTTGACAGTATACAGAAGAGTGATTTGCAGCAAATAAATTACTTTTTTAATCAAAATAATTCACAAATGTATAATACAATTAGTTACAATTTTTATTTCTAAATAATTTGGATCTATGCCTAGCTGAAACTGGTGACAAATTGTCTGAGAATTTGCAGTCCAGGACCGGAGGACTTTTCTAACCCAGCAGGAAGAAGATCTATCTAACTGATGTGTCACTAGAAATGCGTGAATAGGGTGTATTTCATTTTCAATGGATTTATGCATGAACTATTTATAGGAGGAGAATACACTGTATGAATGCCTCAAGTCTCATTTGCATGCAGCAAAATTTTATCAAACAAAAAGAAAAAAAAAGTGCTGCTCTCGTGAATCCAGCTTCCTGTACACAAGAAAAGGACAAATCCATCCAGAGTCACAGTAGCATTTTGTGACAGACAATTACGGTAATAAACTAATCTCCAGGACAAAAGCAGATGTACAATCTGTCAGGACAAAAACGTGACCAGTGGAAGCAGCAAAAGGCTCTTTGCTGAATCCAGAAAGCCTAGTACAAACAGCATCCCAAACAAAATAACCAGGCTCAGCACAATGCATGTGCACCCTGCTTACTACACAATAGGGAAAGTGTGCTATAAAAACCAAAACTTCAATTATTTGTTTAATCTCCAGAACTGACATTGTCTCTGCAATCAGCCTATTTAACTGAGTGGAATAAAGCCTGAATCCCCTCCCTGTATTGTAACTACCAGCTTTGGAGTTTACAGATGAACACAGACTGCCAGATCTATCCAGCACCCAAAATGATAGGCCAATCCTTTACCCTAATTGCCCATTCAATCCATGCTGCCAATATACTTTAGGATTTTCTTCCCCGACTGAGATCAATATAAGGGGAACTCTTCTTCCAACTGACACATATGTAGGAAGCACTCTTTATCCCAGTCACATCAATGTAAAGAACACTCTTTTTACCATTGACATGGATGTACAACAAAAAAGTTGGGACGCTGGGTAAAATCTACATAAAAACAGAATGCAATGAACTGCAAATCTCATGAACTCATATTTTATTCACAATAGAAAATAGAAAACCTATCAAATATTAAAATTGAGAAAATGTACCATTTAAGAAAAAAAAAAAATAGGTAATTTTTAAATTGATGGACTAGCAAAGTAGGGGTACTAACAAAGCATAGCTGGAAGAACATTTTGCAACTAATTAAGTTAATTGGCAACAGGTCAGTAATATGATTGGATATAAAAAGGGCACCTTAGAGAGTCAGAGTGTCTCTGAAGTAAACATGGACAGAGGTTCACCAATCTTTGAAAAGCTCTGTCTAAAAATTATCAAACAATTTCAGAATAATGTTCCTCAATGTTAAAATTGCAAAGACTTTAAAAATATCATCTACAATACTATCAAAAGATTCTGAGAATCTGAAAAAAATCTCTGCATGCAAGGGACAAGGTCGAAACACAATATTGGATGCCAGTGATCAGAAGGCACTGTGTTAAAAACAGGTATGGTTCTGTGATGGACATCACTGCATGGGCTCAGGAATACTTCCAAATATCACTGTCTGTGAACACAGTTTGCAGTGCCATCCAAATATTCAAGTTAAAGTTCTATCATGGAAAGAAGAAGCCATATTTCAACATGATCCTGAAACGCCACCATCTTCTCTGGGCCAAAATTCATTTAAAATGGTCTGTTACAAAGTGAAAAACTGTTCCAAGGTCAGACGAATCGAAATTTGACATTTTTTGTGGCAACCATGAGCACCATGTTCTCTGGAACAATAAGGAAAGGGACCTTCAGGCTTGTTATCAGTGCTCAGTTCAAAAGCTTGCATCTCTAATGGTATAGGGGTGCATTAGTGTTTTTGGAATGGGCAGCTTGCACATCTGGAAAGCATCAATGCTGAAAGATATATCCAGGATTTAGAACAGCATATGCTCCCATCCATCCATCCAGACTACATCTTTTTCAGGGAAGGCCTTGCATATTTCAGCATGACAATGCTAAACCACATACTCCATCTATGAGAACAGCATGGCTTCGTAGTGGAAGAGTTTAGGTGATTAACTAGCCTGCCTGCAGTCCAGACCTTTCACAAATTGAAAATATTTGGCGCATCTTGAAATAAAAATATGACAAAATTACCCAATTAGCAGTTAGAATCCTATATCAGGCAAGGATGGGACAACATTCCTCTCCCAAAACTCCAGCAACAGGTCTCCTTAGTTCCCAGATGTTTACAGAGTGTTAGTAAAAGAAGAAGGGATGCTACACCATGGTAAATATGGCCCTGTCCCACATTTTTTGAGATGTGTTGCTGCGATAAATTTCAAAATTACCTTTTTTTTTTCTTAAAATTGTACATTTTCTCAGTTTAAATATTTGATATGTTTACTATTGTGAATTAGGCCTCATTCACACGAGGCGGGTCCACTGCCACGGAGTCCGCCTCTGTCCGCCAGCTCGGCGAGAAATCTCTCCTTTGATCTCCGCTGAGTCGGCGGATGACAGGTCCTTCTCTGCCCACTGAGCGGGGAGGGGCTTGTCGACTGCATGTCCGTTTTCATCAGATCTCACCCGATCCGATCTGCCAGGGACTGATGTGAACGTAGGGCCATCCGTCTGCTTTTAGTGGATCGGACCGGGTCGGATGTCAGCGGACATGTCACTGTTGACATCAGTCGCTTCATAGACTAACATGGAGCGCCCGTTCAGGTCCGCCAACAAAACTGACAGGCGGACCTGAACGGCCCGTTCGTGTGAAAGGGGCTTAAATATGGATTTATGCAAATCACTGCATTCTGTTTTAATGTAGATTTTACACAGCATCCACATTTTTTTGGAATTGGGATTCTTCCCGCTGATATCAATGCTGAGGCTTTCCTACTCCAACCAATGTAAGAGCACTCTTCTTCACATTGACCACCAATGTAAAGGCCACTATATTACACACTACTAACAACTACACTCTGTACAATGTGCTGTACATTACATACTCCAGATCCCTGAACTCTATAAACTATGTTTCACTTTGCATACTAATGACCACTGCATGCTTTACATTGAATTAGCCTTACCACAGCACTCTATACGCTGTACACATTGACTGGACTATTCATGGTCACTAGGTCAACAAAACACCTCCCTGGTGACCAGGCCATTGAGAGCTATTGCCAGTGAGGAGTCAGGCACTGACATGCTGGGGCTATTGTTAGGTAATGCTGGCACTGCATTCTGGCCTGCTGATAGGGGAGTGCAGGCAGGATCAGCAGAGGAGCCCACACTCAGTGGGGCTGGTTGTAGGCTGCCAACATAGAGTAAGAGAAGTTGGGGCTCAGATGGGACCACCAGCCGCATCAGCAAAAGATACATGGATAGGGTGCAGCAGCCTGCCTATAGCCCAGTCCCAGGGAGGTACATAACACTTGTACTAAGGGATAATAAGGGAGGACGGTGGGAGTCCCATTTGATATGTCTAAGGGGTTACCTAGATGTCCAAGACTTCCTAAGGAAGAATTAGCAGCTTGGAGATCTTGAGGCAGGAGAAAGTTTGTGATCAATGTAAGATGAGCGAGGAACTATCCAGTTCCCAACTCCTCTACATCCTTCTTCTTGGATTGTGCTGATTTGTTTGTTGGAGAGGGCCGGGGGGGGGGGGGGGGGGGGAGCAGAAATCTCAGATTTTATTAAAGGAGTACAATTTACAGACTAAGCTGAATCAAGGATCTAATTAGTCTTGTTTTCTTATAAAACTCTGGGTCCATTATTTTATTCCAGGAAAAGGTATTAAAATCCATTTGTGCTTCAATAAACTATTCCATTAACTACAAGTATGTCCAAACAGCTTGAAAAGTCACTATAGCTATGCAAAATTCATTATATCAAAGCACTGTTATACACAATGTCCATTCTCTTTGACAATCAATAGAAACCACAATGAATAGAACACAAAGCAATTTACAGTGCTCAAATTTCCCAAAGTTTAAAATTACTGGAGAACAAGGATGTTAACAGCTCTAGTTACTCAGTCAGGGAGTGGCAGACGTACACCTTTCAACAGGAGCAGCTAATATAATTCCGCAACTATGCACAGTCACCCACAGGTTACCCAAACATAAAGGCCTATCAGACTGCAATAAGTAATGCTTATGTGCCAAGTGAAGTAACCCTTATTTCACCTGACATCCATCTAGAACAAAAATTAAACATCATTTTAAAGGATTTCCACCATGCACTAAATAGGTTCATGTACTGCAAATCAAATAATCTGTGTTTAAAGCAGGACTCCACCAAAAAAAATGTTTGTGCTCGATGGGTTCCACCAGCTGCAGTTTCTGATTCGACTGTGGACATTTGCGGCTATGGCTTGGACTTCTCCTCCCTCTCCCATGGCTTTGCTCCCCACATCTCCCCTCTGTACGTATTACAGGGATTCTAATTGGTCAGCAGTGCCACATGGACGGCGCTGAGCAATCAGAAGCTGTCTAGCCCATACTGTCAGCACTGCAGGGAGAGGAGAGAAAGTCACAGAGATGTCAAATCCTGGTGACTGGTGAAGCAGCTTTTTGGCATCTGACAGAAGGGGATTGTGGCAATCTGGTACAGTGGGACTGTGGGGTGGGGGTGGGGAGGGGGTCCAGTGGTTGATTTGAACTGCTGGAGGCTGGGGGGGGAGAGAGCCTTTGGAGATGCAATTTGCGCATATTCATTCTGTATTGACACAAATCGAACCGCACAGTATCGGCACTTAGTATCAACGAGTACTAGACCGAAAGTATCGGTACTCGTACTAGCCGATAAAAAAGGTATCAGTGCATGCCTAATTTTAATAAAGTTAGGAGAATTTTAACTGCATGTCCCTTTAACATGCCATTTAACCACTTCAATACCAGGCACTTAGACACCTTCCTGCCCAGGTCAATTTTCAGCTTTCAGCGCTGTCGCAATTTGAATGACAATTGCGCGGTCATGCTACACTGTACCCAAACAAACTTTTTTTCATTTTGTTCCCACAAATAGAGCTTTCTTTTGGAGGTATTTGATCACCTCTGTGGTGTTTATTTTTTGTGCAAGAAATAAAAAGAGACCGAAAATTTTGATTTTTTTCTTTGTTTCTGTTAAAAATTTTTGTAAATAAGCACGTTTTCTTCTTCAATTACGGGCACTGATATGGCTGCACTGACGGGCACTGATAAAGCAGCACTGATGGGCACCGATGAGGTGGCACCAATGAGGTGGCACTGATGGGCACTGATTGGTGGCACGGGTATGCGGCACTGATGGGCACTCACAGGTGGCACTGATGGGCACTCATAGGTGGCACTGATGGGCACTTGTAGGTAGCATTGAGGGGTACTTATGGGTTGCACTGATGGGTACTTATGGGTGGCACTGATAGAGGGCACGGATGGGCACTGACTGGTGGTACCGATGGACACTGATGGGTGGCACTGATGACACTGATTGGTGGCACTGATGACACTGATGGGTGGCATTGCTGGGCATCACTGATATATAATGGTGCCAGTCAGTGCCCATTTGTGGGCACTGATTGGCACAGATTGGGCATAATTTGCACATGTGGATGGCCATGGGGTACATACCTGGCCATCCACATGTTGCCCCCTTCCCTGGTGGTCCTGGCGGCTTCCCTGGTGGTCTAGTGTGGGCATCCGAAGGGGGGGCTGCGCTGATAAACAATCAGCGCAGACCCCACCTGTCTGTCAGACGCGAGTGAGGAAAAGCCGATCAACGGCTTTTCCTATTGATATCGTGATCAGCCGTGATTGGACACGGCTGATCACGTGGTAAAGAGCCTCCGCCAGAGGCTCTTTAGCAAGATCTGTGTAGCGGTGTGTCAGACTAACACACCGCTCCCCCGATCGCCGCGATGCGCGCGGCGGCTGTTATCCTGCTGGACGTCATATGACGCCCAGTCAGGATAACTGAACCACCGCCCGGCCGTCAATCTGCTATATGCCGGGCGGGAAGTGGTTAAATATTTTTTCTTTTGGGATCAAGGTCATTGTAAGCTCCCCTGTTAGTGTTAAATGGTTTGTCTCGACCCTGTAACTGCTATATCTGCAAGACAGTTTGTTCTGTTAAAAAACAACAGAATTACTGGCTGGATCAACAAATGAATATTAAATAAAGAAAGTCTAAAAAAGAAAACAAATACAGCCATCACATCTAAGAATTGGTAATATAAGGCTATATAAACATTGGTGTGTCTTGTGGGAACATGCATAAAGTCATGTGCGTTGCCGCAACGCACAATAAAACATGCATCTTTTTTGCAAGCATGCGGTGGTTCTAATACTTCTTAATGGCACTCCAATGCAGCACGTGCCAAATTGCAGGTAACAAAGTACCATGCATTTAGGTGTGGTGCGGTTCTAGAAAAAAGGCCCTGCGCTTCTTTTGTGCAATTTTTGCATGTAGGGCAGCCCACAGAAATGAATGAACTGCCCTAAATACGACACGCAAAATTGTGCAGAAACACTGCTGCACCTTTGTACCTTCAGATGTGTCAGCCTTACACATAAGCTTGGGAAACAACTGCATGTTTGTTTTTTTCACTTTTGGTCTAAGGCAGTGGTTCTCAACCTTTCCAGTGCTGTGACCCCTTGATAACATTTCCCAAGTTGTGAGGGCCCCTAACAGAAAAATAATTTTTGTCAGCACCCAAGGCAAGACAAGTAATTTGCACCCCTAACTCACGGACATTTAGCATCCCCAAGTCCCTTCCACTTGTACAGTATTAAAACCCCTTATGGTAAATTTTTGGATGTACCACTCACTTTGTTCTCCTTTCTTTGCCTTTTATCTCTATCGTAATTTCCTATTTTTTTCCCCCATCCCTCTCTCTAGCCGTCTTTCTTGTTCTCTCTCTTATTCTTTCTCTCCTTTTTTCTTTGTTCCTCCCCCTCTTTTCCTCTCCCTTCCATGTATTCTTTATTTTTATTCCTTCTCTCACTCTTTGGTGGGGGGGGTGGGGGGAATGGGATGAGTGGCAGTGTTGGCGGGGAGTTGGGAGGAGTGGCAGTGCTGGTGGGGGGTGGGATCCGTGGCAGCGCTGGTGGGGGCGATGGGATCAGTGGCAGTGCTGGGGGGAGTTCTGATGAGCCAACTTGGTGCGGACTTTTAATGGCAACTATAATCACAGGTAGTGTTACTCACTGTATCTCCAACTTTGTGATGTCTCACAGCAGTGACACCTATGCTGAAATCAGGAGATAGGGTCTCCTCCAGCCCCTCCCACTTCACATTCCTCACCAGTCAGCTGACCTCTAGTCTCTGCCCCCCAGCCATGCCGTGAAATGAATGGGCTGCTGTGAAAAGGCTGGGAGAACGGTGCAGGCTTCAGGAACAGCCCAGGATTTAGTGACCCCTGGCAAATCATCATTCGACCCCCGAGGGGGTCCCGACCCCCAGGTTGAGAACCACTGGTCTAAGGGCTTGTTCATACATTGGTCTAAGGGCAAGTAACAAAAATGGTGGTTGAGCTGTGATTACACCATCCGCTCAACTGCCCCACTTAACTTTATGCAGTGGCTGGTATACACATACCATTACTAACATTTTACCCCTCCTCATGTCTGGTGGGCAGTGCTGCCCCCAAACGCAACCTATTTAAGTGAACGCCTTAACTGCTCCACCCTGCAAGTTGTGGACAATGGTGCAGGCTTTTCAGAGTTAATGTGATACTAAACACACACTGTTTAGTTTACATTGTCCTTTCTATTTCTATACATGGATGATGGCACTGTAATTATTTTAGTTTAAAAAACATCTAAGTACCTTTTTCCTAATCGATATACAGCTGTCACATGCCCCAGATCTTTTCCAGCCTGTCTGCAGGGAAACATAAGCAGGAGGAGCTTCTAGTCCCCTGCTGCTGATCACACGTTCAAAAAAAAAACAAAAAAACGCATTTGGAATACAGAGTAAAAAGAAATAATTAATATCAATAAACTGTTTAAATTGTCATACAAATATATATTTTAAATCAAATCTTTATTTATTTTTAACATGGCGTGGGCAGATTTCTGTCAGTCACAGTGTCACGCCCCTCAAGCCTGTGTCATAGAATAACAGGGAGGGGAAGCCTCCATCAATCTACATGTAATATCCATATCCTGTTCCCATTGTGTTTAGCTAGTCAGTGAAGGAGGAGGAAGGAAGAGAGTGTACTGTCACTTACCACTGTGTACACACCCACATGTGTGACTCCATAGTCACATGGGCTGCTCCGATGTGATTGGAAAGAAATGCTCAGCATAGAAACGCATTAAAAACTGAGCATGTGAAGAGCTGCCAACACTGCTCTGCAAAATCCCCAACTGCAGTGGCGACATAGACAGGAGGGGGTGATAGAGAACAGCAGGATCAACCAGGTTTTTTGTAGAATACAGAAAATGAATCTCATAGTGACTGAGTGAGTATGAACAGCATGTAATACAGAAATTATTGATAGTTTTTTTATGAGGGGGGTTTAATGACACTTTAAAACAGGTATTTTGCATGCTCCCTTTCCCCAAAGCATACACAAGGGCATACCGTAGAGTAGCATTTTATCCAAATGAACTGTGAAAAACTCTTAGCGACCTTAGAACGGAAGAAAGAAGTTATGAAACCTGAGACTGCTAACAAGAGGTGCAAAAAAACAGCAGAACAATCGGCAGGACAATGTAATATACATAGAGATTCCTACTAATGACATGTGAATTCCACTCTAATCTGGTCCTCAGAGTGTACAAATAGTACCTGTTTCAAATTCCAGCCTGGCCTCTTGCCATAGCACTCCCAGCACCTGCAAACCTCCCTTTATCCAAGATTCTTTTGACCTTATTGAAAACAAATGTATTCACTGGATTACTATAGACCCCTGTGCTCCAAACACAGTGCTGCATTGTTGTAACAAAGGTAAGAGATGTAAAAAACGAAAAAAAAAAGTTAGGGTAAAATTAGACAACCAAAATACTATTGTCCAGATAAAACGCAAAACCAAGACAATACAAAAGAACGATCTGTTTATAAACCAAATCTATCTATGCAGATGGACAGACTTAGATACCTAAGAATTCATAAGATTTTAGGAGACAATAAAATGTATCTAAACCTCTAAAAAAAAAATGTTAACATGCTGCAGCTTATGAGTCCTTTAACCACTTCAGCCCCGGAAGGATTTACCCCCTTAATGACCAGACCATTTTTTGCCATACGGCACTGCATCGCTTTAACTGAAAATTGCACGGTCGTGCGACATTGTACCAGAACAAAATTTATGTCCTTTTTTTTCCCCACAAATAGAGCTTTCTTTTGATGATATTTGATCACCTCTGCGGTTTTTATTTTTTGCGCTATAAACAAGAGACCAACAATTTTGAAAAAAAAACCCAATATCTTTTACATTTTGCAATTATAAATATCCCTTCAAAAATGCAAAAAAACAAATTTCTTCATCAGTTTAGGCCAAAATGTATTCTTCTACATATTTTTGGTAAAAAAAAAAAAAAAATCGCAATAAGCTTATATTGATTGGTTTGGGCAAAAGTTATAGCGTCTACAAAATAGGGGATATATTTATGGCATTTTAATTATTATTATTTTTTTACTAGTAATGGCAGCGAACAGGGATTTTTAGCAGGACTGCAACATTGCGGCGGATAGACACTTTTGACACTTTTTTGGGACCAGTGACCTCTGGCCACACACATCAGCTCCAGCGACAAGGGCGCCTGCTATTGCTCTTAAAGCGGCTGACGTTCACCTACGGCGATTCGAGCAGCCGAGCCAACCTGCAAGCAGTTAACCCCTTCATGATGGAAGGTAAAACAAACCTTAATGCCTAACCAGTTTTTGCAATTTTGGAATGTTAGTAAAATTGTACATACCATCAGAACTCCTTAGTGTATCCATGTGAATTGCACCTTGTTTGTTTTTCAGGTCAAATTTGGCCTTCATTTGGTAGTAAATATTTTTTTTCTCTTCCCAAAATAGTAAAAAATATATATAATTTTTAAAATGTAGCTGTTTATTTCTTTACAGTACCATAACTCATCAATCTATAACCCACAATTAATTCTCCTATTCCTGGCGATCGCAGCGACTTATGTGGATGTTATTTGTTGCTTGTACCCGTCGTAAGGCCAAGAAACAACAGTGCACATTTTGCTGTTTTTTAATCCTACCTAAAACACACTGACCCTAACCCTGACCATGACCCAGATCAAACCTTGATCTAGCTATTTTATCTTAATTTTTTCACCACTTTTTTTGTTTACATACTTTTCTAGCAAGGAGAAAAAGGTACAATGTATAATTTTCTCCATTCAAGAGGAGAAGGGACAGAGTGGGCTTTACAGTTACTGATTACTGTGATAGCCAGTTGCAGGCTTACCATTACCATAACTCACCAAAGAATAAACCACAATAAATTCTCCTATTCCTGACGATCACAGCGATACCACATATGCGGATGTTATTAGTTGTTTGTACCCGTAGTAAGGCTGAGAAACAACAGTGCACATTTTGCTGTGTTTTAATCCTACCTAAAACACACTGACCCTAACCCTGACCATGACCCAGATCAAACCTTGATCTGACCTATTTTATCTTTATTTTTTTTCACAACTGTTTTTTTATTTTTTTTTTACATACTTTTTTTAGCAAGGAGAAAAAGATACAATGTATCATTTTCTCCATTCAAGAAGAAAAAGGGTACAGGGGTGGGGTTTACAGCTACTGATCACTGTGGTAGCCAGTCGCAGCCTATCACAGTAATCATGTGATCGAAAACTTGTACTCTGTGTGGGTATTCTGACAGCTGCAGATTTCAGAATACAATAGCCAGCAGATTCATCCATCCAAGCAGTTTAGCATGGATGGGAGAATCAAGCATTTTAAAACTTGTATAGCCAGCTTTAGTCTATAATATGCATGGGGAAAACTGCAAACTGTGAGATAATGCCCAGCAACAGAGGAGGTAAATGACTTGTACGCCATATATATATAATTACATACTGTCTTTATAGTGCACTGTAACTGTGTGTTGTGTGCAATACCATTCATCCTAATGTAAGATGCACTTGCTGGAAACTACAGGTACAAAACCCTGCCTGCATTTTATCAACAATTTAGGATGTGTCAATGTGTGCCTAATGCCGCGTACACACGGGTGGACTTTTCGACGGGACTGGTCCGACGGACTTTCCGACGGACTTTCGATGGACTTCCAACGGACTTCCGACAGACTTTTGAACGAATGGACTTGCCTACACACGATCAAACCAAAGTCCGACGGATTCGTACGTGATGACGTACGACCGGACTAAAATAAGGAACTTGATAGCCAGTAGCCAATAGCTGCCCTAGTGTGGGTTTTCGTCCGTCGGACTAGCATACAGACGAGCGGATTTTTCGACCGGACTCGAGTCCGTCAGAAAAATTTGAAACATGTTCCAAATCTAAAGTCCGTCAGATTTTTGACCGAAAAAAGTCAGCTGCAGGTCCGATGGAGCCCACACACGGTCAAATTGTCCGCCGGATTTGGTCCGTCGGACCAGTCCAGTCGAAAAGTCCTCCCGTGTGTACACGGCATAAGGCTCTGTTCACACATGTGCATTTTACTTGCACTATAGGTGCAGGGGGTTAAAAACTCCTGCTTGTTGCACCTTTGATGCTCTTCCAACCAAACACACATTATATAAAGTTCAACAATAATGCACCTATAACGCTTGTAAACACACCTAAAATGCTAAGCACCTAAAGCGCACAACACTGATGTAAACCGAGTGTAAAGGTCTCTTGGATTGCTAAGAGCCCTTTCACACTGCCAGCGTCCGGTAGTTAGTTTTAGCGGCGCTTTACCGTTGTGTTGCTGCGCTTTTCGGGCGCTTTAAACCCCTCGCTAGCGGCCGGATAAAGGGTTAAAAGCGGCCGCAAAGCGCTGCTGACAAGGTGCTTTAGCGGCACTGTCCATTGATTTCAATGGGCAGGGACAGACAGGACATCAGTGTGTGATGAAACGCGCGTCGGGAGGAGTGGTGTGCTGACGTCATCGCGCTGCTAATCTGAGTGGACAGGTGTTCACAAGCCGGCCGGCTTTTAACCGCTTCAGCCCCTGAAGAATTTACCCCCTTCCTGACCAGAGCACTTTTTGCGATTCGGCCCTGTGTCGCTTTAACTGACAATTGCGCGGTCGTGAAACGTGGCTCCCAAACAAAATTGGCGTCCTTTTTTTTCCCACAAATAGAGCTTTCTTTTGGTGGTATTTGATCACCTCTGTGGTTTTTATTTTTTGTGCTATAAACAAAAAAATAGTGTAAATTTTGAAAAAAATGCATTATTTTTTACTTTTTGCTATAATAAATATCCCCAAAAAATAATTAAAAAAACATTTTTTTTCCTCAGATTAGGCCGATACGTATTCTTCTACATATTTTTGGTAAAAAAAAAAAATCACAATAAGCGATTATTGATTGGTTTGCGCAAAAGTTATAGCGTTTACAAAATAGGGGATGGTTTTATGGCGTTTTTATTAATAATTTTTTTTTTACTAGTAATGGCGGTGATCAGCGATTTTTATTGTGACTGCGACATTATGGCGGACACATCTGAGATTTTTGATACATTTTTGGGACCATTGTCATTTATACAGCAATCAGTGCTATAAAAATGCACTGATTCCTGTGTAAATGACACTGGCAGTGAAGGGGTTAACCACTAGGGGGTGGGGAGGGGTTAAGTCAGTACTAGGGAGTGTTTTCTAACTGTAGGGGTGATGGGCTAGCTGTGACACGTCACTCACGGAGCTCCCGGACACGCAATGGCACGGCAGGGAATTCAAATGGGACTTACTGGTACGCCCATTTGCCCAGCCGTGCCATTCTGCCGACGTACGTCGGCGTGCGCCGGTCGGGAAGTGGTTAAACCTTGATGTTTTATTCCTTACTTCCTGTAAGTGCAATCTTTTAGCTTTGTTATGATATGATTTACACTATGGTGAGCTCCTTTCTATTTTGGGTAATACCTGGTCTACATTCATGATCATTGATTGATCGAGTCTCTCTGGTCGTTTGCTGTGTATTTTTACCTCACCGATCAAGTATCACTGAGCTGCTATTCCATACTCCCTGGATAAAGGCTCTGGCTGGGTAATAGCTGCAGGCTTATGATAGCTTGTCTTCCAGTAAGCACGCACTTTATGTGGTGGAGGTATGCGATTTTATGGTGGTGTTGGAAGTCATTACAAGAGTTCACACAATCTATATCTTGTAGACTAATATATAGAGTGGGGACGGAAAGTATTCAGACCCCCTTACATTTTTCACTCTTTGTTATATTGCAGCCATTTGCTAAAATCATGTAAGTTAATTTTTTTTCCTCATTAATGTACACACAACACCCCATATTGACAGAAATACACAGAATTGTTGACATTTTTGCAGATTTATTAAAAAAGAAAAACTGAAATATCACATGGTCCTAAGTATTCAGACCCTTTGCTATGACACTCATATATTTAACTCAGGTACTGTCCATTTCTTCTGATCATCCTTGAGATGGTTCTACACCTTCATTTGAGTCCAGCTGTGTTTGATTATACTGATTGGACTTGATTAGGAAAGGCACACACCTGTCTATATAAGACCTTACAGCTCACAGTGCATGTCAGAGCAAATGAGAATCATGAGGTCAAAGGAACTGCCTGAAGAGCTCAGAGACAGAATTGTGACAAGGCACAGATCTGGCCAAGGTTACAAAACATTTCTGCTACACTTAAGGTTCCTAAGAGCACATTGGCCTCCATAATCCTTAAATGGAAGACGTTCGGGATGACCAGAACCCTTCCTAGAGCTGGCCGTCCAGCCAAACTGAGCTATCAGGGGAGAAGAGCCTTGGTGAGAGAGGTAAAGAAGAACCCAAAGATCACTGTGGTTGAGCTCCAGAGATGCAGTCGGGAGATGGGAGAAAGTTGTAGAAAGTCAACCATCACTGCAGCTCTCCACCAGTCGGGGCTTTATGGCAGAGTGGCCTGACGGAAGCCTCTCCTCAGTTCAAGACACACAAAAGCCCGCATGGAGTTTGCTAAAAAAACACCTGAAGGACTCCAAGATGGTGAGAAATAAGATTCTCTGGTCTGATGAGACCAAGATAGAACTTTTGGCCTTAATTCTAAGCGGTATGTGTGGAGAAAACCAGGCACTGCTCATCACCTGTCCAATACAGTGAAGCATGGTGGTGGCAGCATCATGGTGTGGGGGTGTTTTTCAGCTGCAGGGACAGGACGACTGGTTGCAATCGAGGGAAAGATGAATGTGGCCAAGTACAGGGATATCCTGGACGAAAACCTTCTCCAGAGTGCTCAGGACCTCAGACTGGGCTGAAGGTTTACCTTCCAACAAGACAATGACCCTAAGCACACAGCTAAAATAATGAAGGAGTGGCTTCACAACAACTCCGTGACTGTTCTTGAATGGCCCAGCCAGAGCCCTTACTTAAACCCAATTGAGCATCTCTGGAGAGACCTAAAAATGGTTGTCCACCAACGTTTACCATCCAATCTGACAGAACTGGAGAGGATCTGCAAGGAGGAGTGGCAGAGGATCCCCAAATCCAGGTGTGAAAAACTTGTTGCATCTTTCCCAAAAAGACTCATGACTGTATTAGATCAAAAGGGTGCTTCTACTAAATACTGAGCAAAGGGTCTGAATACTTAGGACCATGTGATATTTCAGTTTTTCTTTTTTAATAAATCTGCAAAAATGTCAACAATTCTGTGTTTTTCTGTCAATATGGGGTGCTGTGTGTACATTGAGGAAAAATGAACAAATGATTTTAGCAAATGGCTGCAATATAACAAAGAGTGAAAAATTTAAGGGGGTCTGAATACTTTCCGTCCCCACTGTATATTTATACACTTTTCACAATTTTTGGTTTGTAGAATAATTTTCAGTTATATGTATATTTACGTGTGGTATTTTGTTTATCACAATACCAATTTTAGCGCAGCTCTGTCCCAACTACGATGTACCTGTACGTCGGTACGTGAATGAGATAGTGTGGGCCCGTGCGCGCGCCACCGCTGCACACCAGGGGAGCACGCACGCAGGTCCGGCGGACTCGATGTCCACCAGCCACCCTCGATCGTGGTACAGAGAGGCAGAACGAGGATCTGCCTATGTAAACAAGGCAGATCCCCTTTCTGACAGGGGACAACTCAGATCTGCTGTTCCTAGAGATCAGGAACAGGGATCTCTGTGTTGTCCAAGTGAGCCCATTCCCCACACAGTTAGAGCACACCCAGGGAACACAGTTAACCCCAACCCCTTCCTTGCCAGTGTCATTTATACACTGATCAGTGCATTTTTTTAGCACTGATCATTGTATTGGTGTCACTGGTCCCCAAAAAGTGTCACTTAGGTTTAGATTTGTCTGCCTCAATGTCGCAGTCCCACTAAAAAAAAGCAGATCGCCGCAATTACCAGTAAAAACAATTAAAAAAATGAAAAGTCCCTAAATATATCTACTATTTTGTAGAAGCTATAACTTTTGCACAAACCAATCAATATACGTTTATTGGGATTTTTTTACCAAAAATATGTAGCAGAATACACATTGGCCTAAACTGATGAAGAAATTAGATTTTTAAATTTTTTTTTTTTGGATATGTATTATAGCAGAAAGTAAAACTTTTTTTTTTTTTTTTTGTCGCTCTTTTTCACAGAGGTGATCAAATACCACGAAAAGAAAGCTCTATTTGTGGGGAAAAAAGGACATCATTTTTTTTTTCAGCGTCGCACAACCACGTAATTGTTTCTTAAAGTGACACAGTGCCGTATCGCAAAAAATGGCCTGGTCATTAAGGGGGTAAATCCTTCCAGGGCTGAAGTGGTTAAATAACACTTATAGATCCCCTCTCCACTTCACCATGTGACTGGACAGTGAAAGGAGAATCAGCAAACTGATGGGCTCACCTCTCTGTCATTCTGCTCTCACCTCCTATCAGCATTCTCCCATCCTTCAGTTTGAGCCTGCTGTGCAAGGGCCACAAGAGGATATTACCAAATCACATTCTAATAATTGCACGTCTTGTTTAAAAAAATGCAATCAAAACAGTATTAAATGTTTTTCTTTTTTTTTACATGTGCCTCCTGCGTGTTTATACTATATTGTGCAAATATGTAGAATATTAGCACATACTGGCTAATTTACCTGTTATAATGTACCCTTCAGCACTACGCTGTCACCATTCCTGCTGGTCCCGGGTGCTTCCATCTTCTAACAGACTTCCTTCTGGGTTTGGTCTGTTCAGACGCTTAAATGACTGGGCTGTGATGACATCACTTCCATGCATGGGAGTCATATCACCATAGCACAGACTGAATACCATAAATGTACACTGAGGAGCGCATGCGTGGCTCAATCTACATGATATTTGACAAGCGGCGGAAGCATTTATGATACAAAAGACAGATAGGGTCTCTTTTGTCATAAAAACCCTACCTGTCAGCAAATATGAAAACGAGGGATAAATAGCGATATAAGAACGTGTTAACGAACACAGAACAGCATAATCTGTATCTTTTTTTGTGATCTCCCCAATATAACACAATGTTTTGTGGGAAGCAATTTGAATGTTTTCATTTGTAATGTCTGACAAAACAAATAGCACATCTCTAATCTCTCCCATAGTGTGTGTAATTTCTTCTTCTTAAGGACAGCTCTGTTTACTAAATGAATTCATCAGATTAGAAGCTCAGTTCAGTGTGAAACATGAAGCGTGCATTTTTGTGCGCCGTGCCATCTGTCACCTCAAGTACTCACAACGCTCGGAAAAATTCTTCTGAATACACACACTCGCACTCAGACCATATCATTCAAATTTCAACAGTCAAGCTTCAACGTCCTTTCAATTTTCTTCAACTCTGACCCAACTCTACCCTTCCTCCAGAGAAAAGGGGGAAGACAACAGCCCAGCAAGTGGGACACGCAAAACAGACACTCTTTGTTCCCCGCTCTTTTTTCTTCTGGCCTTTTTCTTTTGAGGTAAATAAATGAAAAGGCTTCCCCGGCCTTTAAGAAACGGGCAGAAAGCAGCCCACCGGCTTTCATCTACCCTGCAGAATATGGTTACAAATCCTCTAGATATACATCTTAAGTCTCGGAACGTTTGTAACTTGACCATAATTACATGAAGAGAAGTGGAGGGCTCTGCATGAGTTCCAGCACACGGACACCTGTCTGTATGTCTGCTGACAGACAGACACAGATAAAGTGTAGCCATTTACAATGGCTTTCCCTCTACTTCCAGCCACAGAGCCTCTTGTGCTTTGTTATGGAAGGAGCTCCCAGCTACTGCTAGTTATAGCCCTGTTATGGTACACAAAACGGGTTTTGCAACGTTTAAATCTTTAACCACTTCAATACCAGGCACTTACGCCCCTTCCTGTCACAGACAATTTTCAGCTTTCAGCGCTGTCACACTTTGAATGACAATTGCACGGTCATGTAACACTGTACCCAAACAAAATTTTTATTATTTTCTTCCCACATATAGAGTTTTCTTTTGGTCGTATTTGATCACCTCTGGGGTTTTTATTTTTTGATAAACTAACTAAAAAAGAATTTTTTGAAATTTTTGAAAAAAAAAAAAGTTTTTCTTAGTTTTTGTCAGAAAATTTTGTTTTCCCCTTCACCGACGGGCACTAATGAGGTGGCACTGATGGGCACTGATGAGGCAGCACTGATGGGCACTGATGAGTTGGCACTGATAAGGTGGCACTGATGAGGAGGCACTGAAATGTAGAATTGATGGGCAATGATAGGCAGCACTGATATGCAGCACTGATGGGCACCAATAGGCGGCACTGATATGCAGCACTGATGGGCACTGACAGGCGGCACTGATGGGCACTGACAGGCAGCTGTGATGGGCACTGACAGGCGGTACTGATTGGCACTGACAGGTGGCACTGATGGGCAGCACTAATGATGAGGTACTGATGTGTTACTGACAGGTGTTACTGCTGGGCACTGATTGGCACTGTGGTGGGCTCTGATTGGCACTGTGGTGGGCACTTGAAGGGTTTTTTATTGGGGGAATGCTGGACTGACACTGACTCTCCCTGTCAGCGCGAACTGAGGAATGCCGTTTACCAGCACTTCCTGGTTCACGCTGTGATCAGCTGTGACTGGTCACAGCTGATCACGTGGTAAAAAGCCTCTGACAGAGGCTTCTTATCATGATCAGAGATGCGGGGTGTGAGACTGACACGCCGCACTCGGGATTGCCACGGTGCGCACCCCCATGGGCGTGCGCCGGCACGTTATCCCTCTGGACGTCATATGATGCCCAGTCAGGATAACAGAACCACTTCCCGGCCATCAATCTGCTATAGGCCGGGCGGGAAGTGGTTAAGGATAACTAAAGGTTGTTTTTTTTTAAAAAAAACAAAAAAAACAAACATGTCATACTTACCTCCTATGTGCAGTTGGTTTTACACAGAGTGGCCTCTATCCTCCTCTTGTGAGGTTCCTCAGAGGTGCTCCTGGCTCCTCCTCTTCTTGAGTGCCCCTTTGGAAAGCTGCTCTACCTCTGCTCCCGCTGCTGCCAATCAAATCCAATGACGCAGCGCCGGGGGGGTGGGGGGGTGGGCTGAGTCCGGCATTCTGCATCTATGGACGCAAATGCTGGTCTCGGGAGCGAGCCCGCAAGGTAACCCCCTGAGAGAGCGCTTCTCCTAGGGGTTATACGTAGGGTTGCCACATTATCCCTTTAATCCTGAACACACATTAATTACACAGGTTCTGTGGCTGATTAAGGTGGTAATTATACTCACTTGGTGCCTTATCTGCATTAAATCAGCCTCAGAAACTGTGTAATTCATATGTATCCTGGATTAAAGGGAACCCTAGTTATACGATGCGGGGAGGAGCTACCAGCGCCACGGGGGGGACCCCAGAAGAGGATGATCGGGCCACTCTGTGCAAAACGAACTGCACAGTGAAGGTAAGCATGACATGTTTGTTGTTTAAAAAAAAAAAACACAAAACTTTACAATCACTTTAAGGCGTTTTCAGAATAGTGTCCATGCTGAGCAAGTGCCCCTCTGTGGTTACTATACAGCAGAGCAAAGTTCTGCATAGAAAATGAGAACATTTCACAACTCCCTGTGTAACTGCCTCAAGGCTCCCCATGTAGCTACCTCAGCTACACAGGGAGCGATTCCATCAACGAAAAGCCTCTTAGCGATCCTCCTCCCACCAGTTTTGTCAAATTACCAGCAGCAGGGTCACTAGTAGCAGCGTTGCCTGTCAGACATCAGCTTTAAGGTAGAATTCCTGCCCAAAGTAGGCCATACATTATGCAACCTTCTTTCCTTCCATCACACGTGGAAGGAAAGAAAGATGCTCAATTCCCCCATCAAGATATTTAAGTGTTGATGGGGAATCCCTCTCGCAGCGCTATTGAGTTCTGACAACGGGGGGCCTTCCCCCTGGCAGAACACAATGATTAGTGTTGCCGGCTTATGGCCAGCAGCACTAACCATTTGGGAAATACCTGACAGGCTGGTTGTACACAAGTCGATCAATGGATTGACTTGTGTACAACAAGGGTGCCCATATGTGGATTTAAATTCGTATGGTCCTTGCTAAACAGGCCGAATTTCGATCCATGTATGGCTGGCTTAACATAAATACCTATCCTTAAAATACCCCCACCCGCCCACCTTTACCTATGCTGAATAACCTGTGTAAAAACAATGGGGTAAATTTATTAAAACTGGAGATAGCAAAACCGGGTGCAGCTCTGCATAGAAAACCAATTGGCTTCCATGTTTTTTTGTCAAAGCTTAATTGAACAAGATAAAACTAAAAGCTGATTGGCTACCATACATTGCTGCTTCAGATTTTGCATTCCCCAGTTTTAGTAAATCAACTCCAAAACATATATTTTTTCAGCCTACTCAGGTCCTGTCACGTGATCCGGCTCCCCTGTGTCAGTAAGCGATGGATGCCAGGGAGAGGAGGGAGTGCCAACAATGGCTGGGACATGGTAGCCTATGGGTGACGTCATTGCTCCCAGTTTTCCCAGCCATTATTGAGTGCTGTCTCCTCTCCCCTGAAGCCATTGCTGACTGACACAGGGGAGATCACATGACCGGACCAGAACAGTCATGTGATCTCCCCTGGTAAGTATACACATTTTATTTTACACAGGTTAATCAGCATAGGTAGCAGGAGAGAGAGGGGGACGTTTAAAGGCTTGTTACTGTTAGACAGGAATTCTAATTTAAGCTGGCTATATAGTAGTAGGATTTTGTTCAAAACACTTCGTTTTAACCCCTTCATGCCTAAGTCAGTTTTTGACATTTGTTAAAATCCGTATTTTTTGCTAGAAAATTAGTTAGAACCCCCAAAAATTATATATATATTTTTAGCAGAGACCCTAGAGAATAAAATGCTGATTGTTGCCATATTTTATGACACACTGTATTTGCGCACCAGTCTTTCACATGCAATTTTTTTGGAAGAAATACACTTTCATGAATTAAAAAAAAAAAAAAACAGTAAAGTTAGCCCAATTTTTTTGTATAATGTGGAAGATGATGTTACGCCGAGTAAATAGATACCTAACATGTCATGCTTTAAAACTGCGCACACTCGTGGAATGGCGACAAACTACAGTACGTAAAATTCTCCATAGGTGACGTTTTAAAAAATTTACTGGGTTACCAGTTTAGAGTTACAGAGGGGGTCTTGTGCTAGAAATATTGCTCTCACTCCGATAGCGGCGAAACCTCACATGTGTGGTTTGAACACTTTTTACATTTGCAGGCGCGACTTACGTATGATTTCGCTCCAGTGCAAGCACAGAGGGATGGGGCGCTTTAATTTTTTTTTTCTTCTTTATTTTAATTTAAAAAAAATTTTTACACTGTCCCTTTAAAAAAAAAAAAAAAAATTCTGATCACTTTTATTGCTGTCACAAGGAATGTAAACATCCCTTGTGACAGTAATAGGCAGTGACAGCCAGGTACTCTTTATGGAAGGATCTGGTGTTGATAAGTCCCCATATCCCTCCTTTGCAGTTAAAAGCATTCAAAACACCAAGTTTGGCTGTTTTGAATGCTGTGATTTTTTTTTTTTATTGGCGCTTTTAAGTCTTCAGTAATCCGGAAGAGATGTCACGACATCGCTTCCGGGTTACTAGATCCGAGACCCGATCGGAGCCGATTCCGGCTTCTATCTGGTCTCCGGCCAGCCGGCGAATGTGTCAGCTGGTCACTCGGGCCTCCCGGTGGGACAGGAGAACCCAGGCAAGCCACGGAAGGCAGCGGGAGGGGGTACGTCTGCTCTCGCTGCTTGTGATAACAGCCGAGCAGCTGCTATAACAGCCAATTGGCTCTAAAAAAATAGTACCGGGTGATGCGTGCAACTGCACGCAACTCCCCGGTACAACCCCTTCAAGCCGAAGGCTGCATATTTGCGTTACGTCAGCGTGAAGGAGTTAAGAACGCTTTTTCAATTCAGTAATCATTAGTGAGGTCAAATCAATATTTGATTTTGACTGCAGTGATGAAAAAAATTCAATTAGGCAGGATGGAAATTCCTTCTTGAACAAACAAATTTCTAACAGTAAATGTGGTTTTTGTTTGGTAAAGTCCATTAGTTCCAAAAATCGAATGTTAAACGCAAATAATATTCAACAAGCTGCTCAATTCACTGGGAACTTTTGTACGACTGTTCATACAAACATCTGTTTGAAAATCTACTAGTGTATGACCAGCCTTATGCCGCGTACACACGATCGGTTTTCTTGTCGAAAAAAGATATGATGGCTTTTCCGACAGGATTCCGCTCAAGTTTGCCTTGCATACACACGGTCACCCAAAAGTTTGCTGAAATTACGACCGTCAGGAACACGGTGACGTACAACACTACGACGAGCCGAGAAAATGAAGTTCAATGCTTCCGAGCATGCGTCGAATTGTTTCCGAGCATGTGTAGGAATTTTGCTTGTCGGAATTGCCACAGATGTGCCATAGACGATCGCATTTTCGGATAGGAACTTTTTTCAACCAAAAAATTAAGAACATGCTCTCAATTTTTTGCTGGCTGGAATTCGGCCAGCAAAAGTCCGATGGAGCTTACACACAGTCGCATTTTCTAATGAAAAAATCTCATCGGTCTTTTGTGGGCCGAACTTCTGCTCGGCATTGGTGTTAAATTAAGTCCATATTTTTTTTTTTTTTTTACACGTTTATGTATACTCCATAATGTACTTTATAAACAGTCCCTGTTACACCATAATATATAATGTAATAAAAAAAAAAGAGCATCAAAGACATCAAGCTATTACTGAACACAACAATATATTGTTTTTTGCAACTGGTCACTTATTAGGAAAAAAAAAAAAAAGTTTCACGTCTGCTGTGAGAGTGTGAGAAAATATGAGAAATATTATCAGCCAAAATGATGTATGCTGCATTGTTTGAATAGCTAAGCCCACTGAAGAGGGTTTCAGATTCATGACATCTTTCATAGCTCATGACCTCCCACAGTATTCCCCAGCCTTCAATGGGCTAAGGGTTTTATTCTTGTCCTGCTCTTACTTCACCACAACTATTCAGACCCTTTCTCGTCGAGTGCAGAACATGATCACAAGTACTGAGCACGTTTTTTTCAATCATGATTTTCCAGGCAAGAATTCCCCGGAAGAAAAGGAAATGTTAAATATAAAGAAGACTGGGGAACAATACCAAGAAATTTGCTGCCTATTCAGATGCTGAGCGTCTGTGTTTGCCGTGTCTTTTTATAGAACGATTTTTCAACTTAAATATCGATTTATTTTATGACGATCTATCTCTACATAGCGTACAAAAACTAAAATGTTGTGAAAAGAGTCCTCAGTCTTTGAAATGCAACAGATAAAAAGTTTTAATTATAACGTCACCAAGTTGCCTTGCAGAAAACGCATTATAATTTGCAAGCTTGATCATATTCGGCAAAGGCAAGACTTACAAAGGATGGAGGAGATGACCCATCACAGGAAGGCTCCTGCTCTGTATACTTAACTGAAAAGAAATAAAATATCTGTGCCACTGGAGAAGGATATTTGCACTTGGGTAGCATCTGCAGAGAATACAAAAACAGCTTCTTCCATTTACTTTCACTGGCAAACTTTTGCACTCTGTAGTCAGCCTTTTTCTGCAAACAGTAGAGCACATTCGTATGCAAATCCTCATATTGTCAGCTCTTAACCAATTAGTTGCTTGGTCATCAATGTGACATGAAATGTTTTACATGCTAATGAAAAGCTGGCTCAGAGAACCATCACTTTAGAGCACAACTTGTGCTTCCAAAATATAACGCCCTTCTAAGAAACTTTCATACAAGAATACGTCCACAGTATGTAATACAAACATTCCATTACAATAAAAAAAAAAACATAACTGTGCAAGCACAAGGATGTACTGAGCAAGTAATCAATGGTGGAAGTTGTGTTTGATTCAAACATTTTGTAATTCCATGTGTATTAATGCTAAATTGGTCTAAACCAAGGTTTCTCAACCAGGATTCTATGGAAACCTAGGGTTCTTCAGAGGTTGCTAGGGGTTCCTTGAGCAATTTCTGCCTCTCAGATAAGTTCCCACTGACACCATTGATCATTTTAGCTATCTGTAAGGGGTAATTCTTCCCAATGATCACAAGTGTAAGGCCAGCCATACATGGTTCAAATCTCAGCAGGTTCAGCAGAAACTGCCCGAGATTCGAACTGTTAATGGACAGGCTGACTCTACCAGGTTGATCGATCAATCAACTTGGGTACAACCAGCCTGCGGGATTCTCTTATGATCATTGCTAGTGGCTCCTATAGCCGCTAGCAATAATCAATGTCTTCTTCCAGGGGGGGTGGCTTCAACTCTCCCCCCCCTCCCCCCACCGGGAGCAAACAATAGCTCGGCAGGAGGGATTCCCCTGTCAGCACTGTCTGTGCTGATGGGGGAATTGTGCAAATTTCTTTCCTGCAATCATGGGCAGCCTAATGGCCTGTCGTACACATGATCCGAAAATTGGACGAAAAATACAGATTTCGACGTGATCGTACAATAATCGGATCGTTAGTACAGAGCTTTCGAGAGCCGATCACGACAATTCATCCGATATTATTCGACCGGACAAGCACGAAAATTTTCCTCGTACGATACCAGATCGTACGATTTTCGTTTAGTCGGTACAGTTGTCGTTCCCTAAATACAATACAAATACATTACAATATATGACATCACTTCCGTTTTTTTTTTCTGTCGTACGAGAATTTTCGTGACTTTAGTAACCTATTCAATTTCTACTTGCAACTATTAAGAGAAAAGTCGTATGATCTCTTGCACGATATTCAGATCCTGTGTACGGGCCCATTAGGCTGGCCATACATTACACAACTGTCTAATTGTACAATTGCCCTTTAAATTTACCAAAACCATATAATATGAGGTCAAACCTAAACACTTTCAAATTATATGCAATCAGCCAGGCCCTTGCACTATATAGTTAAAAGGCAAATCTAAAGGAAATCGATTACCTATCATCACAGTATCATGACTTGTAGATATAGTCATTTTAGCAGGGGTTCCCTAAGACTGGAAAGTAATTTCAAGGGTTTCTCCGTGTTGAAAAAGTTGAGGAAGGCTGGCCTAATCTAAGCTCCCAACCAGCACTTCAATATTTGACACTCAGCTTTCCATGTGATTGTACCCAATCACATCTGAGCAATGTGTTGTCACTCAATGCTCATAAAAAGCACAGAAGCTTCTTTGCGGCATGATCACTCATTTTTGGCCCCAATAGAGTTCATTGTGAGAACCTGAAATAACACGCAAATTTTTAGACAATTTTGGCACTTTTTTTTTTTTTTTGGTCATTTTCAGGCATGAGCACTTTTGTTTTAGCCAATAGAAAGCTAGATGTAGTAGAGGCAATAATTTTCATGACAAATGCGCATTAGGTGTGCTTTCAGGTGTATTTAAGGCACTGTATAATTCATTTCCTTTTACCAAAAATGAATAGTTCTGCCCCAAAGATGCTTGTGTACTTTTTCAAGCTCTGAGCGGCAAGCTTCCAGTGTCACAACGCTTAGGTGTGAAAATGGCCATTAAATATAATTGGAATCTTGATGTTGGGTTTTGGAGCGCTTCAGAAAACGTGCTTAAAAAATGTACAAAAAGGTGTCGCCGCAGTATGAATGTTGCCTAAACAGAAGTACATCTAAACCCAAACAATTAAACAAAACACATTGTTCCAAATGTTCCTGTAATGTCAAAAATGAAATCTTTTTAATCCTGCTTTAAATTAATTCTAAGGCCTCATGCACACGAGACGCCAGTGCAAACTCTGCTGAACACGTTTTTAAAAGCTGAAACCGGCGTTTAGAAACGCCCGTTTTGCCGCGTTTGCATGCCGCGTTTACCCGCGTTTAGCCGTGTTTGCGTCTAGAAGCGTCTGCAGAGCAGAAAATAACATTTTGCGACCCAACTTTGGGACCCCATATCTTGGGGCCACTTGGTGCTAGAAACCCCAAATTTGGTGTGCTAACACAGTAGACCTAGCACTATAACATATCCAAATTCCTGTCAAGCACTTCTGCATCAGAGAATGACATTTTGTGACCCTACTTTGGGGCCCAATATCTCAGGGCCACTTAGTGCTAGGAACCCCAAAATTTTATAGTGTTAGTCCAACTGTGTTAGCATACCAATTTTGGGGTTCCTAGCTCTAAGTGGCCCCAAGATATGGGGCCCCAAAATCGGGTCACAAAATGTCAAGCACTTCTGCAGAAGAGAATGACATTTTGTGACCCGAATTTGGGGCCCCATATCTCAGGGCCACTTAGTGCTAGGAACCCCAAGTTTAGATATTTTATAGTGTTAGTCCAACTGTGTTAGCACACCAAATTTGGGGTTCCTAGCTCTAAGTGGCCCCAAGATATGGAGCCCCAAATTCAGATCGCAAAATGTCAAGCACTTCTGCAGCAGAGAATGACATTTTGTGACCCGATTTTGGGGCCCCATATCTCAGGGCCACTTAGTGCTAGGAACCCCAAATTTAGATATTTTATAGTGTAAGTCCAACTGTGTTAGCACACCTAATTTCCGGGGGGGTGGCTTCAACTCTCACCCCCCCACCGGGAGCAAACAATAGCTCGGCAGGAGGGATTCCCGTCAGCACTGTCTGTGCTGATGGGGGAATTGTGCAAATTTCTTTCCTGCAAATATTGGCAGCCTAATGGCCCGTCGTACACACGATCTGAAAATCGGACGAAAAATACAGATTTCGACGTGATCGTACAATAATCGGATCGTTAGTACAGAGCTTTCGAGAGCCAATCACGAAAATTCATCCGATATTATTCGATATTATGAGGCCTTAGTGCTAGGAACCCCAAATTTAGATATTTTATAGTGTTAGTCCAACTGTGTTAGCACACCACATTTGGGGTTCCTAGCTCTAATTAGCCCCAAGATATGGGGCCCCAAATTCGGGTCGCAAAATGTCAAGCACTTCTGCAGCAGAGAATGACATTTTGTGACCCGACTTTGGGGACCCATATCTCAGGGCCACTTGGCGCTAGGAACCCCAAATTTGGATATGTTATAGTGTTAGCACACCCAATTTGGGGTTCTTGGGCTCCAAGTGGCCCCAAGATATGTGACCCCAAAGTCGGGTTGTAAAAAACACTTATAAACGCAAACGCGGCTAAACGCAGTACCGGCGTTTAGCTGTGTTTGGCGTCTGAAACGTGGAAAACTTTTGCGTCTGAACCCATTTTTTTTCTTCTGGAAAAACAAGGTTAAATGCAACTGCCTAAAAACGCCAAAAAACAAGACTGTGTACATGGACACATAGGATAACATTGAATGGGTTCAGGGGCAGTTGAAAAAAGTGTCCAACTGCCTCTGAACGCGAGTTTAACAGCGTCTCGTGTGCATGAGGCCTTACTGGCAAGGGGCAGCCACAGACATCCTCTTTTCCTAGGGACCCTTTGCACTCTAGAGTTAGAGGTAGTAGGCTACTTTCGTACTACTCTGTTGCAAAAACGCGTTGGTGATTTTACCATGTTTCCAATGTGTTCTGCACCTCTGAAAAAAGGACACGCAACTCAAAAAATGCACCAAAAATGCAACTGCATGTGCATTTTGTATGCCTTATTGGTGCATTTTTATGCATTTTCTGTTCAATCCAATGGGGAGGTGTGTTTTGTTTTGGGTGGGGGGGTTACCGCACCAAGAATGCAGCTTGCAGGATTTTAAAAAAAACAACAGACCTGCAACTGACCAGCGTGAAGAGTTCCATAGGATTTAATGGTAATGCGTTTTTCTTCAGCTTTTTTTAACGCAAAAATGGAAGAAAAACTGATCAGCTATACATTCTTATAAGCTGCAAAAGCACCCAGATGGGGTTGTATACTTGCTGTGGTCACAATGCTTTGCTTCATGTTGCATCATTATGCCCCCTGTCACAACCCAGTCGAGTGAAAGGGGCCATGCTGCAACTGCATGCAATGTGGATGCAGCACTGGGCTACAAGCTTTTAGGGGTTAAAACAGACAGTGAGGAGTAAACATATCACTGCGCTCTGTAAAGAGATCCATCAGGGATCGCTCTTCAACAGTGCCATCTTAAGAGCATTATAGGCCCTCGGGCAATACAGTGCACTGGGGCCCTGTCTACACAATCACGCACGAGAATAAAAATGTAAATTATCAATAAGGCTATATTTATTGGTACTTCCAACACCTGGATTGAGCCAAGATGTTAGTTTTGGAAGTTTGCACAACACGTAATAAAGTTTCTTTTTCCTCACCTTTCTTACACTTCCTCGAACTAGTGGCAACTCTAAGATTGATATATAAGGGGGGCACATAAGATATTACAGTCAAAACTTGGGGGGGGGGCCTGGTACTAATAATTTCACCACTATATCACACAACTAAAAAAAACCTAAATAAATATATATAAATGTACACACTCTGGTACTGCTGGTGGGTATTAATGCTGGTGTGGGTACTGCTGGTGCTGGTGGGTATTAATGCTGGCGTGTGTACTGCTGCCTGGCTCCTATGAGATGCAGAAGTGTGACAGGAAGCATGCGGCTGCAGTAGAGAGCAAAGCCGATGCTTCCTGTATCTGTCACAGGCGGAGTGCATTTCATATCACTCCGCCTGTGAAGAGCCGGAACTACACAGAAAGAAAGCATCGGCACCGTTCTTCACAGTGACAGCTGACTCACACTGCCCGCCACTGAGTCGCTGACTGATATCGGGACTGATAGTGCGGCACTCTGTCTCTGTGAGGGAGGCCGCACAGCACTGGCACAATGCGGCAGCGAAATTTGTGACATCTGCATGATGCTTGGCTGGGGTCGCTGGGCAGGTGGGGCCCCCCAAGCAAGTGGAGCCCCCAGGCAACTGCCCAGCATGCCCATGCGAAAAGACGGCCCTGCTCTTCAACACTTATGCAAACGAGGCCTGAAACTGTGATGTTCAACCACTGCTGTAGCATGAACACATCCATTTGGTATAAAGAGTCTATGGGATGTTGAAAGCAAAGTAAGGGGAAAGATGTATTTGTTATAACTCAATACAGTTTTATTCACAGTGCGCTACAAAACTAAGTACTTTTTTGAGTGACTTTTTTTTCTTTAACCCCTTCTTAGCTGAACTGCTTCTTAACAACAGAAGGTGGTATGGACATGACAAATGTCCCACGTCACATGATTGGGAGCCTGTCCTTTTAGCTCTCTATCATACACAGAGATTGGAAGCTCGGTCACAGTGCTGGGAGTGTCCAGGACAGAAACCTCGGCAGCCATGCCTGCATATGTGTGGCATGTGGGTGCCAAGGTCCGCCATCCCTGCCGCTGCACATACAGGTGTGTGTTACGTGGTCCCCAAGGGGTTAAGGTGCACATAAGCAGCCAGAGATAAAAAAGTGATGCTCCACAATTGAAGCACTGTTTATGACAATCAGGCTGTTACTGAAATAATGGAATACAATATGGAATGCCTCTGATGGTGATGGGGGGGGGGGAGTATTTTCTGGCAAATAGTAGAGAGTCAAACCCCCTGTCATTCACTTATATTGAGATATCCGTGTTTGAGTTTTCATATCCACTGTTATGAGGGGTTATTTTATCATTTATATCATAGACAATGCAACATGATGTGGTGGAACATACAAAGATGGGTGGAACACCCAAAGCTCCAAGGCAGAGTCATGGAGGTGGCTCTCTTTACATAAATGTAAATGCCATGATGAATCCTTACAGGATAGAAAGTCTTCCCTGGGATACAATGCCACTCATCTTTTTGGGTTGAATGGCTCCCAGCATAAAAGTGAAGTTATTTTGCTGTCTGTAATTATTAAGTATTAGTTATAATGTTGGCCATAAACAGGTTGATTTTTATGTTAGATTCAGCCGTTTTTCACTGAATAGGCAGGTAAATTCCTAGTACCTGGGGTAAAAACAACCAGGAGAAATGACTGCTAACTGTTCTCCACCAAGGACAGCAAATGTCATGATTGAATGAAAGCACCTTAGAGCAGGGGTAGGCAACCTTTTGCCGTAAAATGTTTTCAAAGAAATTGAGCGTGCTGATTTTATAACAAAAAAATGTCAACTTCACACTCTCAATCAAGAAAATGATTTTTTATAAAGTAAATGCTGTAAACTACTTGATTAATAGTGGCAAATAAACATCCTGCGCTCTCAAGCCTCAGATCAGCCCCAATTCATGCAACTTCACACTTCAGATCAGCCCCAATTCCTGCACCCTCACACCTCAGATCAACTGTACCCCCTGCAAATCTCTTTCTCCACTGTACCCCTCTGCTCATATGTCCCAGCACTGTACCCCCCTGCACATCTGCCCCACCACTAAACCCCTGCACATCTGCCCCACCACTATACCCCCCTTCTCATCTGTACCCCCTGCACATCTTCCCCCACCACTGTACCCCCCTGCTCTTCTGTCCCACCACTGTAACCCCCCTGCTCATCTGCCACAACACTGTACCTCCTTGCACATCTGCTCCACTGCCGTACCCCCATGCTCCTCTGTCTCACCGCTGAACCATCTTCTCATCTGTCCTAACACTGAACCTCCCCCAAAAAAAGGGGAAAAGAAACTGCGCATTGGTGAAGTGTATACACAGTTAAATGTGTAAGCTGCAAATTCCTATATGCAACACAAACACAATAGAATAAATACTGAACCCCCCCTGCTCATCTATCCCACCACTGTAGCCCCCTTCTCATCTGTCCCACCACAGTAACCCCCTGCTCATCTGCCCAATCACTGTACCCCCTGCTCTTCTTTCCCACCGCTGAACCCTATTCTCATCTATCCCACCATTGTAACTCCTGCACACCTGCCTCACCACTGTACCCCCCTGCTCTTCTGTCCCATCGCTGAACCCCCCTGCTCTTCTCTCCCACTGCTGAACCCCCCTGCTCTTCTGTCCCACCGCTGAACCCCCCTGCTCTTCTGTCCCACCGCTGAACCCCCCTGCTCTTCTGTCCCACCGCTGAACTCCCCTGCTCTTCTGTCCCACCGCTGAACCCCCTGCACTTCTGTCCAACCGCTAAACCCCCCTGCTCTTCTGTCCAACCGCTAAACCCCACTGCTCTTCTGTCCCACCGCTGAACCCCCCTGCTCTTCTGTCCCACCGCTGAACCCCCCTGCTCTTCTGTCCCACCGCTGAACCCCCCTGCTCTTCTGTCCCACCGCTGAACCCCCTTGCTCTTCTGTCCCACCGCTGAACCCCCCCTGCTCTTCTGTCCCACTGCTAAACCCCCCTGCTCTTCTGTCCCACCGCTTTACCCCCCTGCTCTTCTGTCCCACCACTGAATCCTCTTCTCATCTCTCCCACCACTGTACCTCCTGCACATCTGCCTCACCTCTATAACCCCCTGCTCATCTGTCCTACCACTGTAACCCCCTGCACATGTACCCCCTGCCCCTGCTCTTCTGTCCCACCACTGTAACTCCCCCTGCTCATTTACCTTACCAATGTACCCCCTTTTTCATCTGCCCCACCAATGTACCCCCTTTCTCATCTGCCCCACCACTGTACCTCCCTCCACATCTGCTCCACCGCCGTATCTCCATGCTCACTGCTGAACCCATCTGCTCCACCGCCGCATCCCCTCTGTCTCACTGCTGAACCCATCTGCTTATCTGACCCACCACTTTAACCCCCTTTTTAACCACTGTACCTCCCGCACATCTGCCCCACCTCTGTTCCCCCTGTTCTTCTGCCCCACCACTGTTCCCTCCTCCTTTTCCGCCCCACCTCTGTTCCCCCTGCTCTTATGCCCCACCTCTGTTCCCCCCTGCACATCTGCCTCACCACTGTAACCCCTGGCTCATCTGTCCCACCAATGCACCCCCTTTCACATCTTCCCCACGGATGTACCTCCCTTCTCATCTGTCCCACCACTGTAACCCCCTTCTCATCTGGCCCAACATTGAACCCCCCCTGCTCTTCTGTCCCACCGCTGAACCCCCTTCTCATCTCTTCCACTACTGTACCCCCCTGCACATCTGCCCTACCGCTGTACCCTCCCACTCTTCTGTCCCAGCGCTAACCCCCCCCACCGCTCATCTGCCTGACCACTATACCCTACTGCCTATTTGCTCCATCGCTGTACCCTCTTCTCATCTATGATATGTACGATATGCAGAGTGATGCATGGAAGCACCGATGAGACACATCTACCTGTCCTGGCACATTAATCCCCGCTGCTTCGCCTCTCGCATTCAGCTCATCTATCCCACCACTGTAGCCCCCTTCTCATCTGTCCCACCACAGTAACCCCCTGCTCATCTGCCCAATCACTGTACCCCCTGCTCTTCTTTCCCACCGCTGAACCCTATTCTCATCTATCCCACCATTGTAACTCCTGCACACCTGCCTCACCACTGTACCCCCCTGCTCTTCTGTCCCATCGCTGAACCCCCCTGCTCTTCTCTCCCACTGCTGAACCCCCCTGCTCTTCTGTCCCACCGCTGAACCCCCCTGCTATTCTGTCCCACCGCTGAACCCCCCTGCTCTTCTGTCCCACCGCTGAACTCCCCTGCTCTTCTGTCCCACCGCTGAACCCCCTGCACTTCTGTCCAACCGCTAAACCCCCCTGCTCTTCTGTCCAACCGCTAAACCCCACTGCTCTTCTGTCCCACCGCTGAACCCCCCTGCTCTTCTGTCCCACCGCTGAACCCCCCTGCTCTTCTGTCCCACCGCTGAACCCCCCTGCTCTTCTGTCCCACCGCTGAACCCCCTTGCTCTTCTGTCCCACCGCTGAACCCCCCCTGCTCTTCTGTCCCACTGCTAAACCCCCCTGCTCTTCTGTCCCACCGCTTTACCCCCCTGCTCTTCTGTCCCACCACTGAATCCTCTTCTCATCTCTCCCACCACTGTACCTCCTGCACATCTGCCTCACCTCTATAACCCCCTGCTCATCTGTCCTACCACTGTAACCCCCTGCACATGTACCCCCTGCCCCTGCTCTTCTGTCCCACCACTGTAACTCCCCCTGCTCATTTACCTTACCAATGTACCCCCTTTTTCATCTGCCCCACCAATGTACCCCCTTTCTCATCTGCCCCACCACTGTACCTCCCTCCACATCTGCTCCACCGCCGTATCTCCATGCTCACTGCTGAACCCATCTGCTCCACCGCCGCATCCCCTCTGTCTCACTGCTGAACCCATCTGCTTATCTGACCCACCACTTTAACCCCCTTTTTAACCACTGTACCTCCCGCACATCTGCCCCACCTCTGTTCCCCCTGTTCTTCTGCCCCACCACTGTTCCCTCCTCCTTTTCCGCCCCACCTCTGTTCCCCCTGCTCTTATGCCCCACCTCTGTTCCCCCCTGCACATCTGCCTCACCACTGTAACCCCTGGCTCATCTGTCCCACCAATGCACCCCCTTTCACATCTTCCCCACGGATGTACCTCCCTTCTCATCTGTCCCACCACTGTAACCCCCTTCTCATCTGGCCCAACATTGAACCCCCCCTGCTCTTCTGTCCCACCGCTGAACCCCCTTCTCATCTCTTCCACTACTGTACCCCCCTGCACATCTGCCCTACCGCTGTACCCTCCCACTCTTCTGTCCCAGCGCTAACCCCCCCCACCGCTCATCTGCCTGACCACTATACCCTACTGCCTATTTGCTCCATCGCTGTACCCTCTTCTCATCTATGATATGTACGATATGCAGAGTGATGCATGGAAGCACCGATGAGACACATCTACCTGTCCTGGCACATTAATCCCCGCTGCTTCGCCTCTCGCATTCAGCCCACGTGCTTGTATGTGATGTCTCGCTGTGTCACTTCGCTGCACTGCTCTGCTGATGGGGGGGGGGGGTCACGTGCTGTCAAAAGAGGCTTCGCGTGCCGCCTGTGGCACCCGTGGCGGGGGTTGCCTACACCTGCCCTAGAGCATACTGTATGAGGCTAACATGTAACTAGTTACATCCTAAATTTGTTTCAGTTGCTAAAACTTCAAGTCATTTAAGATTGCACAGATTAGATGGCCCAAACAATGTGATTAATTCGGAAAAATAAACTTCAGCGTGAAAACAACACATTCTAATCTAAACAATGTTGGCCCTGGTCAACAGAGTTATAATAAAATTATAGTTGATACAAATGCAATCACAATTTTAAATCAGATGAACCAAAATTCTTTCTACCATGAAGGGCATTAAAATCCTTTATTTCCAGCTTGAGGGCAACCATGAACTTTGAGTCATGGTATTCTCTCTGTACTAGCTTCCATTAGAGATATAAGATCCATAATTAACCAAACCCCTCTGCAGTTCTGTATATTCCACAGATTGGTATATCTGAAGCATCCATGCAACAATGTTTAGGCCTGATGTTAGGTTCCTCAGGCCCCAGGTAGTGGGATGGTGGCAGGGGTATACTTATCCTCCAGTACTTATGATGGGGGGGAGGGGTTAATTGAGAAATACAGAAGACTCTGCAGGCATTGCTGGAAGGATGAATTGTAAAGTGACATTATACAACATCCTTATTCTCCAAAAATAATCAACATGCACCCAATATTTAAAGCGATAGTAAAGTCCGCTTGGCGATTTATACCAACAGGTAAGCCTAAAATGAATATCTCCTGAACCTGCACCGTTAGGAGATATTCACGCTGGGTGCCATCGGTGACGTCACCAGCCCATGCGCTCTGAAGGTCCCGCATACCATGCTGGACCTTCAGAGCACCATGTCATAACCGAGGCCCCCCCAGGGCATGCGCGGGAGTGACATCATCGTGGCTCTGGCCACTCACACAGCCGGAGTCCGCAAACCAGGAAGGAAGACCGGGGGGTGATGGAAGCCCTCTCAGTGGTGACAGCACGCCTCTGGAGGGCTTCATTTTAGGGTAAGCATTTCATAATGCGCTAGTATGTGATGCATACTAATGCCGCGTACACACGACCGGACTTTACGGCATACTTTGCCCGGCGGACTTTTCGGCGGACTCTGCGATGGACTTTCCGAATGAACGGACTTGCCTACACACGATCAACCAAAGTCCGACGGATTCGTACGTGATGACGTACGACCAGACTAAAACAAGAAAGTTCATAGCCAGTAGCCAATAGCTGCCCTAGCGTGGGTTTTTGTCCGTCGGACTAGCATACAGACGAGCGGACTTTTCGATCGGACTCGAGTCCGTCGGATAGATTTGAAACATGTTTCAAATCTAAGTCCGTCAAACTTTTGAGAAAACAAAGTCCGCTGGAGCCCACACACGGTCTAATTGTCCGACGAAATCTGGTACGCCGGACCAAGTATGCCGTAAAGTCCGATCGTGTGTACGCGGCATAACACATTATGCTACTGTTTTGCACTGGAAAGGTTTTGTTTTTGTTTTTTTAAACAGCGGTTTACTAACACTTTAATGACCCTATTTTCATTAAATCATTTATTGTGTTTTTTTCTGCCTCCTTGTAATATTATGAGTTCTTCTTCCTTTTCCCCCTCACTTCTGTTTGTTTGGAGCAATCAGTGCATCTTAGTTGTGGTCATGTGCACTGCTCTGTACACACTACAAATCCCATTTGGAGGAAGTTGAGAGCAATAGAAGGTACTTTTTAGAGTTAAGAATCCATACTTGAATAGATATTTTTTTCCTAAACCAGAGTGTAGTGTCACTTTAAAGCGGTAGTAAATCGTTGAAGAAAAAACAAAATAAAAACAAAACCTGCAAGACAATAGCATAATGTGTTCCGGCACGGCAAGTTCCGGCATGATACGCCAGACCTTCGCTGGACCTTCACTGCACATGCGCTGCTGACGTCAATGGCTGCATGCAAGGTGAATATCTCCTAAACCATACAGGTTTAGGAGATATTCATTTTACATACAGGTAAGCCTTATTATAGGCTTACCTATAGATTAAAATGTCCAAGCAGAGTATACAGCCACTTTAAAGTACATTTTGTGGTATGTAAGGAACACTAGATACAAAATGTAAGTATGCCAACTGGCATTTCTCTGCAGTAATATCAATGTACAGCAATCTGTATTGTAGCAAGAGAAAGTATACATCAGCTAGGATTATGTGGACCAATCTATCAGTACCAGCATACCCAAGAAAAGGCAAAAACAATTCCAATTTCTGTAGAACTTCCATTTTTGATGAAACTTATGTAAAAGGAAGAAAGATTAAAAAATACTGTTCAATATATTAAAACCTATTTTTTTCCCAGGCCTTTAGGGAAAGCCAGAACTGTGCAAAGGGCTCATGCTTACAGAAAGTCACCAGCATCCTAATTATATGATGGACTTGCAGTATAATTTTTGTAAAACAACCCAGTTTGACATGGCAGGGAATTGAACCTATTCATTAAAAATGTTGTATTAAGCATACTTTAGAAATGTCCTTTTGTGGACAGTGGTCTTTTGTTTAGCTATAACATCATGTTGGGACATTTGCTGGCTGAGCATAAAAACCATTGTGCATGCATTTCTCAGGACATACCATAGTTAGTCTGTAAGTTCAAGACACATTCAAAGACATTAAGTAGCTGGGTAGTATTTACATGACCTCTCTAAATCTAATATTGCTTATTGACATAAGATGTTAGCCAAGGGATCTTTCAGTTTTTTTAAACCAATCTCTCAAGGTTTATGGAACACTCTGCAGAACTATGAAGATTTGCTGCCCTGATGGTGTCAGTTCATGCCTGCACCATCCCATGATGTCTATGGACAGCATAAGTCAGAGAGCCAACAGAATATGCATAGAAAATGTAAAAAGTAAACCGTTAACAGGTAAATGATTACAAATTCTAATTGATTGTTTTTGGTTACTGCACACATTACTTTGCATTTTGTCTATTTAAAGTATGGGTATTATCTATCTGTGTTCCCCATGACTAAGTTCTGTGGGCAGAGTGAAACACATTGGGGACATGGCCTGGTTAGAGCCCGGGCTGTGGCTGTCATATAACATCTTATGCAGTTTTGAAGAGATGTGAGACTTCCAGGATTTTTCCCTTTTCCATTAGATGTCTAGAGCTGAGACGAGCTCTGTCTATGTCTGCACAACAAGGGGTTGCTACATACAGTATCTCACAAAAGTGAGTACACCCCTCACATTTTTGTAAATATTTTATTATATCTTTTAATGTGACAACACTGAAAAACTGACACTTTGCTACAATGTAAAGAAGTGAGTGTACAGCTTGTATAACAGTGTAAATTTGCTATCCCCTCAAAATAACTCAACACACAGCCATTAATGTCTAAACCGCTGGCAATAAAAGTGAGTACACCCCTAGGTGAAAATGTCCAATTTGGACCCAAAGTGTCAATATTTTGTGTGGCCACCATTATTTTCCAGCACTGCCTTAACCCTCTTGGGTATGGAGTTCACCAGAGCTTCACAGGTTGCCACTGGAGTCCTCTTCCACTCCTCCATGACGACATCACGGAGCTGGTGGATGTTAGAGACCTTGCGCTCCTCCACCCTCTGTTTGAGGATGCCCCACAGATGCTCAAAAGGGTTTAGGTCTGGTGACATGCTTGGCCAGTCCATCACCTTTACATTCAGCTTCTTTAGCAAGGCAGTGGTCGTCATGGAGGTGTGCTTGGGATCCTTACCATGTTGGAATACTGCCCTGTGGCCCAGATTCCGAAGGGAGGGGATCATGCTCAGCCTCAGTATGTCATAGTACATGTTGGCATTCATGGTTCCCTCAATGAACTGTAGCTCCCCAGTGCGGGCAGCACTCATGCAGCCCCAGACCATGACACTCCCACCACCATGCTTGACTGTAGGCAAGACACATTTGTCTTTGTACTCCTCACCTGGTTGCTGCCACACATGCTTGACACCATCTGAACCAAATAAGTTTATCTTGGCTTACCTGTAGGTTAAAACCAAGCGTGGTGTACAACCATTAAAAGATATTTGTATATTGCTATCATACCTCCTCTCAAGCGTCTCTTCTGCAGGGAGAATAAGTTTAATGCTTGTAGTCATTCCTCATAACTGAGGTACTCCTGTCCCCTTATTAATTTTGTTGCCCTTCTCTGGATTCTCTCCAGTTCCAGCATATCCTTCCCCATTACTCCTGACCAGAACTGGACAGCATACTTAAGATGCGGCCAGACCAGAGTTTTGTAAAGTTGTAGAATTATAGATTTAACTCTTGAGTAAATATCCTTTTTAATGCTTGCTAATATTCTGCTTGCTTTGCTTGTTGCAGCTTGGCATTGCATGCCATTGCTGAGCCTGTGATGTACTAGCACCCCCAGGTCTTTTTCCATTGTGGATTCCGTCAGATGTTCTCCGCTAACGAGTAACTTGCATTTATCTTATATCATTCAGTAAAATGTCTTGTCTCTGCATCTATGTACACTTGAACCTATATTATTATATGGTGCTATTTGTGTAGTTTCACAGTTCTGTATGATTCTGGTGCAAGAGCTGCATGAGCACCAATGTGTTCTAAATTAGTAAGAATTTTGAGACTCTGCAGGGAACTAAAGAGGGTTATTAATGGGAGATGGGTATTTCTATTTAGTTTTTGCTGCTTTGTTTTTTTTCCTACTGATTACTTTCATTCTTTGCAATGCAGATATTGGTTCAGATCCAGGACCCCCGTGCGCTTCTGTAGCAGCAGATATCTTAAAATAGTGATTAACTCATTGTTCATTTCAATAGGATTATGTGTTGGGGAAGGAGGTTAGGGGTTCATTTTTGAGAATGCTTAAAGTGGTTGTAAAGGCTCAAGGCGATTTACCTTCATGCATTCTATGTATGAAAGTAAAAACGCTGTGTGCAGCAGCCCCCCTAATATTTACCTGAGCTCGATCTCAATTCAGCAATGTGCATGAGAGCAGCGGCTCTCCCGGGTCTCTTCCTCACGATTGGCTAAGACAGCCAGTTGCACACGGACCTGTACATATACTGATGTTTCAGGATCTTGTTGACAAAAAGATCCTGCGTAAAATGTTCCATAAATACCTTACACAACGTGTAAAAGAGCGTAAATGCACGTAACCATTTACAAGTGTAAAATTCTTCTGCATTGCCAGTATTGCAATATACAGTGTATGGATATCACCTAGCTGCACAATAATATGAGTTCCCATAGGCAGGGCATCTCTCTCTGTGCCAAAACAATACTGATCTCCCAGTGTAAAAATCGAACAATTTGCCACTTTTAACTGTATTTTCCATAAGTCCCCTCCTGTACTTTGCAGAATCACCATACTCTATGATTCTGGTGATTTGCAGCAGTCCTTGTATTTTTAAAGTGTTGCACAGCATGCTGCCCCTCCCTTGTCAGAAAAATTTGAAAAATTGTATTTGGTCTCATGGTTTCTTAAACTGTCACCTGTCCAGCAGCATTAAATAAACCTTGCCATACTAGAGAAGGAGAAAGGTTTGGAGTTCACCAGATGAAGAAGCCAGAGGATGAGGGACAGTCCGTGACAAGGCTGGCAGCAGACTGTGACAGACAAATGACAGACAATGAGGGGCAAATCCTCAGCAAATTGCCTGGCAATCCAGAATTTCATCCACCGTACAAGAAGCGTCACCTAGATATCTGCTCACTTTCAGACACACCACTGAGTTTTGTGTGAGATCAGCAAAAGTTCATCAGTGACAGTGATCTAGCACTTCCAGAACAGCAAGACATACATCAAAGCAGGCTATTTATACTGGGATCATTTCCAGTGCTCAGCACACATTAATGAGGGGTGCACTAGAATGGATTATCTCAGGGATGCTCTCGTACCTCACACCTGCACAAAGCACATTTTAGTTAGCAATCCTATATGAACCTGGGAGTAAAAGAAACCACCTGGTTTTACAGTAATGGACCTCATGCTTAATGTCTTAAAATATTATCAATATTGCACCCAACCATCAATCACTTTCAACGTTTTATATACTAACTCATAGCTAGAATATTCAAAATGTCTGAAAATAATGATGGAAAGTCTACATCTGATTTGTGGATGGGGCAATACAATTCTAAGACACTAATTAACTTTACTGTATATCAATAAAAATTGTCTATATTGCATACAGGATTGCTTAGCAATGAAAGGAATGGCAAGATATTTTAATAAATGTCATATTTGGATTTATTAGAAAAGGGCTTGTAAAGGGCTAATGTCTATTATAATGTGCAGCAATCAACCTCTTGTATAAAAGGATTACCATAAATTGAAAATTGAAAGAATTCCATTTTTCTCCCATGCAGTGAGGCTGTGCCTGCCTTGAATGGGTTAACTGCTCATTTTGTTCGGGGGCGCACCAAAAGACTATACTTACCAGATACTTCGATCCTCCAGAAAGCAACATTCCCCCACATCCAGCGGTGGACTGTTCTTGCCATCCTCACGTCCAGAGCTGGTTTATGGGTGTGATGACCTCAGGAACAGTCCATGTAAAAGACCGCTAGAGTGCAGGGGGGCAGGAGCAGCAGGGACCAGTTTTGTGCTCAGAGGATTAGATAAGTAAATCTCTGCTTTCCTCACACCTAGACAAAAACGAGCAGTTAACACTTGCAGTGCAGGCACAACTCCACTGCATGGAAAAAAATGTATTTAACTTCTTTAAAGTAGTTATAAATTAAATTAAAGCATTTTATCAGAGGCGTAACTAGAAACTTCAGGGCCCCGGTGCAATAAATCATGAATCATTTTTTTTGCAGTGGCAGTGTTGAGAGGGGTGGCAGCAGTGGTGTTGAGGGGGGTGGTATTAGTGGCAGCGGTGGTGTTGAGAGTGGTGGCATCAGTGGCAGCTGTGGTGTTGAGGGGGTGGTATTAGTGGCAGCGGTGGTGTTGAGAGGGGTGGCATCAGTGGCAGCTGTGGTGTTGAGGGGTGGCATTAGTGGCAGCGGTGGTGTTGAGGGGGGTGGCATCAATGGTGTTGGGAGGGTGGCATCAGTGGTGTTGAGGGGGGTGGTATAAGTGGTGTTGAGAGGGGTGGCATCAGTGGCAGCGGTGGTGTTGAGGGGGTGGCATCAGTGGCAGCGGTGGTGTTGAGGGGGGTGGCATCAGTGGTGTTGAGGAGGTGGCATCAGTGGCAGCGGTGGTGTTGAGAGGGGCTGACATCAGTGGCAGCAGTGGTGTTGAGGGGGGTGGTATCAGTGGTGTTGGGAGGGTGGCATTAGTGGTGTTGAGGGGGGTGGCATCAGTGGTGTTGAGGGGAGTGTTGAGGGGAGGTGGCATCAGTGGTGTTGAGGGGGGTGGCATCAGTGTTGAGGGGGGTGTTGAGGGGAGGTGGCATCAGTGGTGTTGAGGGGGATGGCATCAGTGATGTTGAGGGGGGTGGCATCCTCTCCCACCACCACCTCTGTCTCTTACTGATCCCATCCCCCCCACCACCACCACATATCTCATCCCTACCCACCATCACCTCTGTTGAAGAGGTAGGGATTGGTGGGGGGGGAAGGAAAGAGTAAGAGGCAGAGGTGGTGGAGGCTGGGATTGATTGCACTGGCAATTTTTCACTTAAGTTAATCAATCGATTCCCCCTCAGAATTCCATCACCGTGCCTCCAGGGATGCCTTTGCCTCATGGGGACTCCCCACAGAGGGGAGAGCTCCTCCGCCTTCACTTGATTGGTGTCAGCTGGTCAGCGGGCGGGCCCCTCACACTGGCAGACGGGCCCCTCACACTGGCAGACGGGTGGGCCCCCCTTAAGTGGTGGAACTCCAGGGTCCAGACGCAAGTGCGACTGCTGCGACCCTAATAATTCCGCCACTGCATTTTATACCTTAATGTATTCCCTATGTGTGAGTCTATGAATGAACACAGCCCAGCTCGAGAGCACACCCACACTTGTGCCCCCATAGCACAAGGCTTGCTATGGGGGCACTCGGAAGAAGCAGCAGCAGGAAGTGCCGGTGGTGAACTCCAGAAGAGGAGATAAGGGACCAATACCATTACACAGAGCAGGTAAGTATATCATCTTTTTTCTATTTAAATAAATGTGACTTTAATATCACTTTAATGCAGAAGTATCCCTCAAAACAAGCAGCAATACAAAAAACACTAATTCAAGGGAAGCTTATAAGATTAGAATCTTTGTCAGTATCTTCTGCCTCTGTGAACACTTCCCTTTAATTCTAAAGCCACTTAAAGCAGAGTTCCACCCAGAGATGGAACTTACGCTTTAAGTGACGGTGACCCCATGACATACCACATTTGGCATGTCATTTTTTTGGGGGAGCGGATACTCTCTTTTTGGAGGCATCCAGCTCCCACTTCCTCTCGGGGCTCCGTGGCACCGGAAGGAAGTTCACCTCTCCCCCCCTGCAATCTTCTGGGTCCCAGGTCCCAGAAGATTGCCCGGCCATTCACAGCGGGCAGCGCGGCTCGCCCACAGTAAGAATGCCAGCGCCGTGGAGAGGAGGGGGAGAGGGGCTTCGTACACCCGCATTGCTGGACCATGGGACAGGTAAGTGTCTGATTATTAAAAGTCAGCAGCTACACTTTTTGTAGCTCCTGACTTTTTTTTTTTTTTTTTTTTTGGGGCGGAACTCCGTTTTAACGTAAACCATTACTCAAAAACGTAACTTTTCATAACTTTTGAGGATTCTAATCCCAGGAGGCTTTCCATTCATACAAACAGAGGAAGTGACAAATCTTGCACATGTGCAGACAGAAAACCTGTCTGTTTAGATATCATTCTATGAATGGTGAAAAGTATTGCATCCAGGGATATGTGATGTAAATTTTTTTACAATTTATTCATAGAGTAATATGTAAACAGCATCAGTCCTCTAACTGCACATGTGAGAGATCTGACGCTGCATCACTGGGGAGCCGGCTGCAAGAACCAGGTAAGGACAGTCAACTCAAGTTTTCATTGGGAGGATGACATTCCTCTTTAGAAATTTCTGCTATGATTTTTCATGCCCGCGGAGTGCCAGACTTTAAAAAAATAGGCCTTTTTTTGTTCAGCCTGCGAGCTTTTGCCTAGCGGGAGCGACGGCCCTGCCTGCTGTGACTATTGTAATGGTTCTGCTGGCTGTCAATATAGCTGAACAGCAGCTGCATCTGATTGGATGCAGCCATTGTTCTGCTGCCAATTTTCCACCCTGCTTTCCCAAATTCTCAATCGAAGCATACTGGACGGGAGGAGGGCAAAAGGGCCACCCACTAAGCAAATTTTGTACAGTGTATGGCCAACTAAACTTTTCCTTAGGTCCCTTTCACAAGACGGTTACAATTAATTGTCAGTTTTTCCGGCGGACCTGATCAGACGGTCCATTCACCTCTATGGACTGGTGGGTATAAATGGATAAGTGTCTGTTTACACTCACCTACCTTGATCAGATCTGCTAAAAACAAATGGAAGGGGATCTGTTCTCCTCTGTGTAGGCAGATCAGATCAAATGTAGTTGGGTGTAAACGGAGTCCGTTTATGCCCAGTTGTCCATAGGCTGTGCCCAGGTCTGCTCCACAGAAACTGAGCGGACACAGACTTGTCATCCACCCGCTCAGCAAGGGATCAGCAGACAGATCCCCTGCTGTTCAAAACAGAAGGTGCCCATGTGAAAGGGGCCTTACTCTACTAAAAAATGTTTCCATTGTTGTCTTTATCAGAAACATTAATTTATATGCTGTTCTGGTAACTAAACAGGAAGTAAGGGGAAATCTCTCCAAAGTAATCATAGACAGCAGTAAAATCTGAAGAGGTTCTAACCCTTCCCAAATCTGAACTAAGCAAAAGTTTTGCCTGAAGTTGGGCTTTAAACCTTATATTTCACAAAATGAAAAGTGAAAAGGGCCATGTTCAACATCCCCCTTAGGAAAACTTCCCAGAATCTCTGGTTGTACTTACCAAACCACATCAATGTGGTATGGAGAATCCGACCCTTTCACACTGGGGTGGTTTGCAGGCGCTATTGCGCTAATAATAGCGCCTGCAAACCGACTCGAAACAGCCGCTGCTTTGTCTCCAGTGTGAAAGCCCCGAGGGCATTCACACTGGAGCGGTGTGCTAGCAGGATGGGAAAAAAAGTCCTGCTAGCAGCATCTTCGGAGCGGTGAAGGAGCGGTATATACTTCACCGCTCCTGCCCATTGAAATCAATGGGACATCGCAGCTATACCGCAGCAAAGTGGCACCTTGCGGTTTTTTTAACCCTTTCTCGGCCGTTAGCGGGGGTTAAAACCGCCCCGCTAGTGGCCAAATACCGCCGGTAAAGCGCTGCTAACAATAGCAGCGCTTTACCGCCGACGCCGCCCCCGCCCCAGTGTGAAAGGGGCCTAAGAGAGGCCATATGACTTTGTTGGTTTATTTTTTTTCCAGTGTCCTAAGTTATTGACTGTGGGTTGTCTTGCACTTCAAACTATAAAAGTCTGGTTAAGGAGGTAGGATCTTCAGTCTGGGATTACCTGATGATTTTGAAGATTGAGTCTGTGTTGAAACATCTGTGATTAAAGCTGTATTCCAGGAAAATATATATATTTTTTTTATAATTTTTATACTTGTGCTTGATACAAACAAGTCACACAATATTACCAAAAGTATTGGGACGCCTGCCTTTACTCACACATGAACTTTAATGGCATCCCAGTCTTAGTCCGTAGGGTTAAATATTGAGTTGGCCCACCCTATGCAGCTATAACAGCTTCAACACTTCTAAACACAAGGTTTAGGAGTGTATCTATCGGAATGTTTGACCATTCTTCCAGAAGCGCATTTGTGAGGTCAGGCACTGATGTTGGATGAGAAGACCTGGCTCGCAGTCTCTGCACTAATTCATCCCAAAAGGTGTTCTATCGGGTTGAGGTCAGGACTCTGTGCAGGCCAGTCAAGTTCCTCCACCCCAAACTCGCTCATCCATGTCTTTATAAATCTTGCTTTGTGCACTGGTCCAAATCATTTGGTGGAGGGGGGATTATGGTGTGGGGTTGTTTTTCAGGGGTTGGGCTTGGCCCCTTATGTCCAGTGAAGGGAATTCTTAAGGCGTCAGCATACCAAGACATTTTGGACAATTTAATTCTCCCAACTTTGTGGGAACAGTTTGGGGATGGCCCCTTCCTGTTCCAACATGATTGCACACCAGTGCACAAAGCAAGGTCCATAAAGACATGGATGAGCGAGTTTGTGGTGGAGGAACTTGACTGGCCTGCACAGAGTCCTGACCTCAACACGATAGAACACCTTTGGGATGAATTAGAGCGAAAACTGCAATCCAGGCCTTCTCATCCAATATCAGTGCCTGACCTCACAAATGCAATTCTGGAAGAATGGTCAAACATTCCCATAGACACACTACTAAACCTTGTGGACAGCCTTCTCAGAAGAGTGGAAGCTTTTATAGCTGCAAAGGATGGGCCAACTCAATATTGAACCCTATGCACTAAGATTCGGATGCCATTAAAGTTCATGCGTGTGTAAAGGCAGGCGTCCTAATACTTTTGGTAATATAGTGTATCTCTAATGATGGTAATTCTAGGTCTGAATCAAAGCAGTTAAGTTTAAAAATGGTAGTCCCATTCATGCCAAAATGGACAGGCATTCTATACTTCTGATGATGCAGAGTTGAAAAAATACATACAGGTATGGTAATTGAAGGGATTCAGTCGTTTACAATCCCTTCCCTTTTCCCTTGTCCAATCACAAAATGCCTTGTATTCCTTTCAGAAAAGAGGGAGTCCTTTTATTTACCAGACCATCCTCTCTCCTTGTCCAGTCACAGACATAAGATTAGAATCATAAGAGATCATTTTGTTCCTATAGAGCACAAGTAGAGCTGCACGATTAATTGTTAAGAATAGTTATTGCAATTCTTTCCCCACTGCGATCTTAAAAAAATTATTTCCCGATTCTTTCTATGCAGAGAATTCTCTCTACTCTGTTGAAGCCACAGCCGTCAAAAGACAAGAAGAAAAAAAACGGGCAGTCTGCCAAGAATCACAACATTCTTTAGCAGCGGAACTAAGTCTAAACATTGTAACAACTTGTCAAAGGAATAGACCTGTGTGTAAATGAGGAACGTTTAACCACTTAAACACTAAACCTTTTTCTGACATTTGTTAGTTTCAAGTTAAAATCATTTTTTTTGCTAGAAAATGACTTAGAACTCCCAAACATTATATATATATTTTTTTTAGTAGAGACCCTAGAGAATAAAATGGTAGTTGTTGCAATATTTTATGTCACGCTGTATTTGCGCAGCGGTCTTTCAAATGCAATTTTTTTGGAAAAATGAATGAATTTAAAAAAAAACTAACCAGTAAAGTTAGCCCAATTTTTTTGTATAATGTTAAAGATTTTACGCTGGAAGAATCGTGAGAGAATGTTTGTTTGTGTTGATGTTTATTCTAAGCAAAAAAAAAAATCGTGATTCTCATTTTGGCCAGAATCATGCAGCTCTAAGCACAACTAAAAAAAAACGTCAATTGCGCGGTCATGCGACGCTGTACCCAAACAAAATTTACGTTCTTTTTTTCCAATAGAGCTTTCTTTTGGTGGTATTTGATCATCTCTGCGGTTTTTGCTTTTTTTTGGGCTATAAACAAAAAAAGAGCAACAGTTTTGAAAAAAAAACACAATATTTTGTACTTTTTGCTAAAATAAATATCCCCAATTTTTTTTAAAAAAGCTAATTTTTTTCTCAGTTTAGGCCGATATGTATTCTTCTACATATTTTTGGTAATAAAAATCGCAATAAGAATATATTGATTGGTTTGCACTAAAGTTATAGCGTCTACAAACTATGGGAAATAGTTTTGGCATTTTTATAGCATTTTTATTATTATTATTATTTTTTTTTACTAGTAATGGCGGTGATCTGCAAATTTTATCGGGCCTGCAACATTATAGCGGACAGATCAGACACTTTTGACACATTTTTGGGACCATTGACATTTATACAGCAATCAGTGCTATAAAAATGCACTGATTATTGCGTAAATGTCACTGGCAGGGAAGGGGTTTACACTAGGGGTGAGCAAGGGGTTAAATGTGTTCCCTCGTGTGTGTTCTAACTGTAGGGGCATGGAACTGACTAGAGGAGATGACAGATCATTGTTCCTAGCTAGTAGGAACACACGATCTGTCTCTCCTCTCCTCACAGAACAGGGATTTGTGTGTCTGGCTCTCATGCCCATGATCGCACGTGGCCGGCAGTCATCGTGACCGCCGGCCACGCGCATTGGCACCCCCGCAGTGCAGCGGGCGTGCACGCGCCTGCTATCCCTGCTTAAAAGGGCCAAAGTACAGCTACGATGGCTCGTGAAAACGTGCCAACCTGCCGCAGTATAATGATGGCAGCCGGTCGGCAAGTGGTTAATATATCCACTGTATGACTATGAACAGCTGAAGAATGTGGTTAGTGTGCATAGATGTCAGGGTCATACTTATGCCCTCCATATACAGAAATCTATGGTTGTGCTACCCTATCTGCATGACATATGATGTCACCTGTCTATAAGACACTGCTTAAATTTTCAGACTACAGGCTGAGCATTCATGTTTATTCCTCCCAGCTTATGGCATTCATGACCTGGTCTACACAGCGAAAGGCTACAGGATGTTCTAAGTCAGTGCTAATGGCAGTCTCTAATGTTATAATGGCAGGAAGCGTTTTTGCCTACTTTAGTGATTCCTACATCCCTGCCACATTAATCACTCAAGAAAAGGGACACCACTTTCACACCATTTTAGCTAAAGTATATGTAAACCCAATTAAAAAAAAAAATCTAATTTAAGCTTTAACATGTTAAAGTCATTTGGAATATTTTAGAATTTGTTGCTTTCATTATAATAACACCTACTGAGCCTGCCATATAGTTCCTTGTTCAGCACTTCCTGTTATAGCATAGCAATGCTCTGTCCATGTCTTGCAAATATTCTTCTGCACTGTCGCCTTGTCGTACGTTCTCCCCATAGAGACTACAGCCATGAACATTGCACAGGCATGGTCCAATGTTGTCACCTTTAGGAAACCCACCCTGAGGAATGACATGCAGCAGTTGCTAGAATGCTTGCAGGCAGGCACAAAGGGGGGGATTTACTAAAACTGGAGCAATCAAAATCAACTTTTAACTTCAGCTTGTTCAATGAAGCTTTGACAATAAAACCTGGAAGCTGATTGGTTTCTATGCACAGCTACACCAGATTTTGCATGATCCAGTTTTAGTAAATCTCCCCCAAAGTAGCTGCAGGGGACCAGAAGAATAAAGAATGATAAATGGTGAAAATAGTATTTTATTTGACTTTTTTTTACATATATACTACTTTCATACCCCTAGTCTGCTGAATGGACTGTGAAAGAGCAGCAGAACATCCAATGCAATACTCCCAACACACACATTCCTGCACAAATGGCTGTATCTGAAACTGGGTGCTGAAATGACCAACGGCTGGAACCGACTGCAATCATGAGAAGAAAGTGTCACCAGCACACCAGAATCTCCAAAATTACATAGTATCAAAAAATAAATAGATGCGACGTTTCGGAGCCACGCAGGACCCCTTCATCAGGCATGTGACCAGGCGCTTCTATTTATTTTTTTGATACTATGTGATTATATTTTGGACCCAATTTTGGAGATCCTGGTGTGCTGGTGACACTTCCTTCTCATGAAAGCAGCAGAACACACACACATGTTCTCAGTATTATGGAATAAAGCAAACAGATGATACTAGAAGTCTGAAAAAACGTAGTCGTGCTCTTGAGTGCCTGTGGCGTACGACTAAGTCCCAGAGAGATTTCAACCAATATAAATCTGCCCTCCAAAAATACAATTCCAGCCTCCTCTCTGCCAAGCAGACCTATTTTACCACTCTCATTAGCAACTTATCATCCTGTCCCCGTCAACTCTTCTCCATCTTCAACTCTCTACTTCGTCCTCCACCGCCTCCACCCGCCAACTCACTCACTGCACAGGAGATCGCCAATCACTTCAAACAGAAGATTGATACTATTCGCGCTGAGATCTCTACTGTGCCAACACCCTCCACGCTTTACACTTCATGCCCACAGGCACAATCATTATTTCCCTCTTTCAACCCCACCACTACAGACGAAGTTGCTAAACTACTTGCTAATGTCCACCTTACTATCTGCCCTCTGGATCCTGTTCCCTCACAAATGCTACGTTCACCCTCTGGCCCTATACTACACTCTCTAACCCACATCTTCAATCTCTCCCTCTCTTCTGGCATCTTCCCTAACTCTCTAAAACATGCACTTGTCAGACCCATACTTAAAAAGCCTTCACTGGACCCATCCAATCTTAACAACCTACGCCCCATCTCCTTGCTCCCCTTCTTATCCAAACTCCTCGAACGTCTGGTCTACAACCGACTGAGCATCCACCTCACTGATAATGGCCTTCTTGATCCCCTTCAGTCTGGATTTCGTTCTTAACACTCCACAGAAACTGCTCTCCTAAAACTAACAAACGATCTACTAACGGCCAAAACCAATCGACACTATTCTGTACTCCTACTCCTGGACCTCTCTGCTGCCTTTGATACGGTTGACCACCCCCTCCTCCTCAAAAAACTACATGCCTCTGGTCTCCGTGACTGTACACTTCACTGGTTCTCTTCCTACTTATCCAACCGCACCTTTAGCGTTTCTTATAACTCTACTTCCTCCTCTCCTCTTTCTTTCTCTGTTGGGGTCCCTCAGGGTTCTGTTCTTGGACCTCTACTATTTTCAATCTTCACTGCCTCCCTGGGTCAACTGATAGCCTCCCATGGCTTCCAATACCACCTCTACGCTGACGACACCCAAATCTATTTCTCTACCTGTCAGCTCACTCCCTCTGTCTCCTCACGTATCACTAATTTACTATCAGATATATCAGTCTGGATGTCACACCACTTCCTTAAACTCAATCTAGCCAAAACCGAACTTATAATTTTTCCTCCCCCATATGCCTCTTCCCCTGATCTCTCAGTCAAAATCGATGGCACAACTATAAGCCCATCCCCACATGCCAAGGTTCTAGGTGTAGTCCTAGACTCTGAACTCTCCTTCAAGCAACACATCCAATCACTGTCCAAATCCTGCCGCCTCAACCTCCGCAACATCTCCAAAATACGCCCCTTTCTAACCAATGACACAACAAAGCTCTTAATTCACTCGCTGGTCATCTCTCGCCTCGACTACTGCAACTCCCTTCTCATTGGCTTACCTCTACATAGTCTATCACCTCTTCAATCCATTATGAATGCCGCTGCCAGACTCATCCACTTTACCAATCGCTCTGTGTCTGCCACTCCTCTCTGTCAATCCCTCCACTGGCTTCTGCTCGGCCAAAGAATTAAATTCAAAATTCTAACAACTACGTACAAAGCCATCCACAATTTCGCCCCCAGCTACATCACTAGCTTAGTCTCTAAATACCAACCCACTCGCTCTCTTCGTTCCTCTCAAGACCTCCTGCTCTCTAGCTCCCTTGTCACCTCCTCCCATGCTCGTCTCCAGGCCTTCTCCAAAGCCTTTCCAATCCTATGGAATGCCCTACCCCAATCTGTCCGCTTATCTCCTACTTTATTAGCTTTCAGAAGATCCCTGAAAACCCTTCTCTTCAGAGAAGCCTATCCTACCTATCCTACCCACACCTAACAACTGTATTTTCATTTTTTTTTTCCATCAGCTCATCCCCCACAGTTATTACCTTTTGTTTCCACTTGACCCTCCCTTCTAGATTGTAAGCTCTAACAAGCAGGGCCCTCTGATCCCTCCTGTATTGATTTGTAGTGTAAGTGTACTGTCTGCCCCATGTTGTAAAGCGTTGCGCAAACTGTTGGCGCTATATAAATCCTGTATAATAATAATAATAATAATGTGATTGTAAAGGCAGAAGGTTTTTTTATCTTAATGCATTCTATGCATTAGGCTCCATGCACACTGGACGTTAAAATAACATTATAAAAACGCCAGTAGCTTTGCAGTGAGTCGTTCAACATTTTTTACCATTTTTGCAATAGCATTTATTAGCGTTTTTGCGCGTTAGCAGTTTTTAGCGTTTTTTTTTTTTTTTTTTTTAAGAAAATTTTTTTTTATTGTTTTTTCAATGGATCAAAAATGTTAAAAAACGCTGGTGAGTGTTTATCGACGTTTATCAGTGTTTAACCTTTTTAAGCATTTTTTGTGGTCAGAAAAACAGCTCCTGAATGTGATTTTAGGGCGTTCAGACAACAGCCCATAAACTCCACTGTTGATAAACGTCCAAAAACGTCCATGTGTGCATGGACACATAGGATAACATAGAGCAGAGTTTATAGGCTGTTAAAAAAAAACGCACAAACTCCCAAAAACGGCCGTTTATGAGCTTCAGTGTGCAGGGAGCCTTAAGATAAAAAAAAACCTCTGTGTGCAGCAGCCCCCCCATATCCACCCTAATACTTACCTGAGCCTCATCTTAATCCAGTGATGTTGCACGAGAGCCTCGGCTGTCCTGATTGGCTAAGACACACAGTGGCTCATGCTGCTTTCAATCAAAGTCAGTAAGCCAATGGGGAGAGGGAGGGGGCGGGGCTGAGCTCGGGTGCCCCCCATAATAAACTGCTTGCTGTGGGGGGCACATGGCAAGAGGGAGGGGCCAGGAGAGCCTGCCAGGGACCCAAGAAGAGGAGGAGCCGGGCTGCATGGTGTAAAACCACTACACAGTGCAGGTAAGTATAACATGTTTTTTATTTTTAGACAAAAAACCCAATCTGAGTGCTACTGTGGAGGGGATGTTTATACATTCGATTTTGTGTTTGTTTTTTATTTTTGGACATCGTAGGGAAGGGTGAGAACCCCTCTCAGAATTTGGTTCTTTATGCCCTCTGGGGAGTTTCACCAACTGAATTTTTCCTGGTCACTATTGTCATCAATACAGAACAAGAGGTAAGAGTAAATCTTCCAATAGGGCCACCTGTTCTGGTGACAACTGAGTACTGGTGTATGCAGTGTTTATGATTGTATAAAACAGCATTTTATTTCTGGCTAAAAGTATAAATAAAGGAACCACTTTTTTTTAAAGTGATATTGAAGTCAATTTAAAAAAAATAATAATAAATATGTTATACTTACCTGCACTGTGTAGTGGTTTTGCACAGAGCAGCCATGATCCACCTCTTCTCAGGTTCCCTGCCGGTGCGGCTGACCTGTCAAGTGTCCCCAGGAGAAGCAGCTTGCAATGGGGGCACCAGAGCAGGCTCGCCCCTGAGCCGTGGCTCTGCGTGTCCATTCACACACAGAGCCGAAGGCTTGGCCCCACCCCTCTCTTTCCTCATTGGCTCTCTGGCTGTGATTGACAACAGTGGGAACCAATGGCTCCCACTGCTGTCTTAGCCAATGAGGAGGGATAGTCCCCAGAGAGCCGAGACTCTCCAACACATCGCTGGAGGAAGATCGGGCTTAGGTACATATGGGGGGGCTGCTACACAGAGTAGATTTTTTTTACCTTCATGCATAGAATTAAAGTGGTTGTAAAGGCAAAAGGTTTTTTTATCTTAATGCATTCTATGCATTAAGATAAAAAGCCTTCTGTGTGTAGCACCCTCCCTCAGCCACCCTAACACTTACGTGAGGTCCCTCGCTGTCCAGCGATGTCCATGAGTGTCTCGGCCATCTGAGATTCTCCTTCCTGATTGGCTGAGGCACAGCAGCAGCGCCAATGGCTCCCGCTGCTGTCAATCAAAAAATACAAAATTACTGCGCTTCCCAATACCCCAAGCTGCAGTTCTAATTTGTAGGTACCAAAATCACATAAATTAAAATAATCAACAGAACCGCGCTAACAAATAAATTAAGGATTGTGAAGAAACCACAATTCAGAAAAATTATTGAAATAATCTCACAAAGTGTAACAAATTAAAAACACACAATATGTATTCCAACCCAGATAGTGAGTGATACTTGAAAATCATACGTGACTTAAAATAAATAAAAATAAACAATAAATAAATAAGTGAATAATAGTGACTCCAATATAAAAGTCTTTAAAGTAAATGAATCCACAGATGGTGATTGAAAAATTGATCAGCAAGCACCCAGTGAAAAAATCCAACACCTATAACGATGCACGCTTACCAGAGGTAAGCTTTAACCCAGCTTATATTAGAAATCCACTCAGCAGGGACACCACCATCAGTCTCATCACAGGGGAAGGACAACCAGAACTCAAAAGAAATCGAAGGTCAGCAAGAAGAACCCAGGGAAATGAGAGACACATTCTCCATAGTGTGAATCCGTATAGACAGTTTATTGAAATAAAAGATAATTGCACTTACATGGGAAAGTACGATTAAAAGCATGTATCATGGAACAGCCGGCCAGCCTGTATACACCCGTTCACAGTGGGATAGAAACAATGACGTCACCGCGTCTGTCTTCCAAAAGGCAGACGCGCTGGAAGGCAGACGCGCTGACGTCATCATTTCTATCCCACTGTGAACGGGTGTATACAGGCCGGCCGGCTGTTCCATGATACATGCTTTTAATCGTACTTTCCCATGTAAGTGCAATTATCTTTTATTTCAATAAACTGTCTATACGGATTCACACTATGGAGAATGTGTCTCTCATTTCCCTGGGTTCCTCTTGCTGACCTTCGGTTTCTTTGGACGGAGAGTTCTGGTTGTCCTTCCCCTGTGATGAGACTGATGGTGGTGTCCCTGCTGAGTGGATTTCTAATATAAGCTGGGTTAAAGCTTACCTCTGGTAAGCGTGCATCGTTATAGGTGGTGGATTTTTTCACTGGGTGCTTGCTGATCAATTTTTCAATCACCATCTGTGGATTCATTTACTTTAAAGACTTTTATATTGGAGTCACTATTATTCAGTTATTTATTTATTGTTTATTTGTATTTATTTTAAGTCCCGTATGATTTTCAAGTATCACTATCTGGGTTGGAATACATATTGTGTTTTTTTAATTAGTTACACTTTGTGAGATTATTGCTGTGGGGGCACTGAACAGGAGGGAGGGGCCAGGATCACAAAACAGGCACCCTGGAAGAGGAGGATCCGGGCTGCTCTGTGCAAATCCACTGCAACAGAGCAGGTAAGTATAAATATAACATGTTTGTTATTTTTATAAGGAAAAAACCGAGACTTTACAACCACTTTAAGACTTCAGCTGTGGATGGAGTGGAGAGGGATTAGAACACTCATCAGGTATTGATTTCTGTACTTGCTCCTGTTAGGGAGATTCACCCTCTCTATTTGTCCTATTTATCATTATCAGTGAGAGTGAAAGAGGAGAAATCTTGCAACGGGGCCACTAGTTCTGCTGACTCTGGTGACAACAGGGGATTTCCTCTCACTTCCTGAGTTGCCTATGGGACTGGAAGTGAGGGGAAACTTTCCCAATGGGACACAAAAAAACAAACTCACTGTACCAAAAATTTAAAAAATAAGTTTTGCTCTACGTTAAGTTCAACTTTAATTAATCACAAATTCCACAGTGAAGATTAATAAAGTCATTGTAACAAGGGGTTATAAAGGGTTTCCACTGAAGTGAAAGAATACAAGAGTTTCTTCATCTTATTTAGGGTAAAGTATGGAACACAAAAAAGAAATAGTGTCTGTGTCATCCATTGCAACCAATCAAATTGTCTTATTTGCTTGAAAAAGAAAATGTATACAGCTGATAACTGTGAAGAAGATGTATTTTCTTTCCATCAGTTTAGATGACGCTGCCCTTTATGACATAACCCCCTGCAGGCTGCTCAGAAAATAAGCTGATTTATTAAAACTGGAGGGATGGAATCTAGGGCAAAATTGTGTAGGCAAAAAAAAAAAACAGCCTGGCTAAGTGCTCTAGGATATATATAGTGAATATGGTCAGTATATAAAAGAAGTGGTATTCTTTAGATTCTGCATTATAAGGGTTCATTCACACAAGCATTTGCATATTTTCTGCATGGAGCCCTGGCTCTTGCTGGCAGAGCTAGCACCTGAACTACACCCGTTTAGCTGCATTTAGATGTGTTTGGACACGTACAATTCTTCTAATGACTTTACAAGTAGTGTTTACACATATAACATATGCAGATATGTACGGCCTCTGATGCAGCCGTGTCTTGCTTTTTTTACACCTAAACACAATGCACATTTTCTTTGTAGACAGCAGTTTGTATGGCCCCGTTGATTCCTATTGTGCTGCGTTTAGATGCATACAAAACTTTACTCTGTACACATCTAAATGTTGCATTTTAGACACCTATGTGAATCAATCTTTAAAGTGATTGTAAAGTCTCGTTTTTTTTCTCTAAAAATAACAAACATGTTATACTTACCTGCTCTGTGAAGTGGTTTTGTACAGAACAGTCCAAATCCTTCTCTTCTCGGGACCCTCTTTGGCTCTCCTGGCCTCTCCCATCTGTCGAGTGCCACCACAGCAAGCAGCTTGCTATGGGGGCACCCGAGGAAAGTCACAGCTCTGTCAGGCACAGAGCCCTGATTTGGCCCCGTCTCCTCTTTCTCCTGATTGGCTAACTGGCTTTGATTGACAGCAGCTGGAGCCAATGGAAGAGAGTCCCGGATGGCCGAGGAACTCGTGGACATCGCTGGAGAGATGGGGCTAGATAATTATTAGGGGGCTGCTGCACACAGAAGGCTTTTTAACTCAAAGTGGTTGTAAACCCGTTTAAAAAAAAAAACAAAAAAAACCCCTGCAAGACAAAGGCATAATGAGCTAGTATGCATAGCATACTAGCTCATTATGAATTACTTACCTAAGACCGAAGCCCTCACAGCGGTCCTCATTCACCACTCCGGCGGCCGTCATCTCCCTGGGGGGTTACTTCCGGGTATCACGGCTTGGGCGCTGTGATTGGCCAGAGCTGCGTTGACGTCACTCACGCACATGCGCTCCGGAGCCGCCGGTAACGGCACAGTACAACTGAAGCATCAGCACGTACGTGTCATTGCTTTAGTTTGCCAAAGTGCGCATGTGCCGATGACGTTGGCACATGCAAATACAGGGGATATCTCCTAAACCGTGCAGGCTTAGAAGATATCCAGTGTAGCTACAGGTAAGCCTAATTATAGGCTTGCCTGTAGTATAAAGTGGTTGTAAAGGGTTTACAACCACTTTAATGCATAGAATGTATTAAGATAAAAAAAACCTTCTGACTTTACAGCCACTTTAAGATAAATCTATACTACCATTTCTGATTAGCTATCCATGCTAATAATAAAGTCTTCCTTATGGAAATAATATTTGAATGCAGCATGCTAGCTACCTTCGGGTAATGTACTGGTCATAAATCTGGTTATAAGAATCAATCAATATGTCACTGTGCCTGGCAATCTATACTGAGCCTGTCGTCTGGGCAACATAACAACAATGAGATAAGTGCCCCAGGAGAGGCTCTATACTTTATTGGCCATGTACAGTATACTTGCCAGATGTTCAGAGCAATCTCTGTGGATTCTCCCTTTTAGATTGTGAGCTTTTAGGAGCAGGACTCTCCTATTCCTCTTGTTTTGTAACTGTACAGTCTACAGTTATTCTTTAACTACTTCAGATCTGCGCTATAGCCGAATGATGGCTACAGTGTGGTTCTGCTTTGCGTCAATAGACGTCCTCTCCTTTGCAAGCTGGCCACGCCCCCTGCAGGGCACGCGCGGCGCGTGCTGTGATCGCCCGAGTCAATGAGACTCAGGTGATCACAGATCAGAGTAAGGGGTCGATCCCGACCCCTTACCATGTGATCAGCTGTCAGGCAACGACAGCTGATCACGTGATGTAAACAGAGGATTGTTAATCATTTTTTTTTCTTCTCACGCTGACAGCATGAGGAGAAAAAAAAGCCGATCACCGGCTTCTGTTGAAGTCCCGAGCAAGGAGAGACGAAGCCGCCTCATATGTGCCCACAGTGCCCACCAATCAATCAGTGCCACCTATCAATGACCACATGTACCACCTATCAATTCCCACCAGTGATGTCAATCAGGTCCTCATCAGTGCCACCTAGCAGTGCTGCCTATCAGTGTCGCCTACCAGTGTCAATTAGTGCCCATCAGTGCCAGCTATCAGTGCCACCTATTAGTGCCCTTCAGTGCCACCTATCAATTCCCATCAGTGCTCCTCATCAGTGCCACCCATCAGTGCCACATCTCAGTGCCCACCAGTGCCACCTCATCAGTGCCCACCAGTGCCGCCTATTAGTGCCCATCAGTGCCGCCTTATCAGTGCCCATCAGTGCAGCCTATCCGTGCCCATCAGTGCAGCCTATCCGTGCCCATCAGTGCCGCCTTATCAGCGTACATCAATGAAGGAGAAAAATTACCTGTTTGCAAAATTTATTAACAAAATATAAAACGGTTTTGAATTTTTTTTTTTTTAAATGTGGTCTTTAATTTTTTTAACAAAAAATAAAAACCCCAGAGGTGATCAAATACCACCAAAAGAAATCTCTATTTGTGGGGAAAAAAATGATAAAAATTTCATTTGGGTACAGTGTTGTATGACCGCGCAATTGTCATTCAAAGTGCGACAGCGCTGAAAGCTGAAAATTGGTCTGGGCAGGAGGGGGGTTTAGGTGCCCAGTAAGCAAGTGGTTAAAGCACTGTGCAATCTGTTGGCACTAAATAAATCCTGTATAATAAATCAAACTAGTTATCTTGGTGTTGTAAACTAATAAGCTGGAATTTCATGATAAAGCTGTATTGGCTAACCTCGGACCAGTTCTAAGACATCAGATCCATTTGTGATGAGCTGGATAAGACAAGACTTTTCTCATGAATCGGCTCTTCCAAGTTGTGGTCTCCATTAAGTGAACACACAAAAAAAGGTGCACTCTGCTATAGACTGCAGGCCATTGTGCTGTCAGTCTTATCATGGCTAACAGAGAACCGTCTGACAAGAGGATCTTCCATTATGCTGATGATGTGTGTCTGAAACAAGTCCATCTCTACTGATCAGCATCAAAGATGACGTCTATCACACTGCACTTAGAGCCACATTCAGGCAGAGTTTGCCTTTATGTATCCCCATCAGTTCTACAATCATAAAATTAGAAACAGACCATCATACGGGTATCACATAGTACAAGTGTGTGTCAGATTGTATCAATAAAAGGACACAAAACAATAACATTATAACAATTTACTGCACACTGTTTAGTTACAACGAACAATAACAAATACCTCTGTACCTTTGTGTATTTGCGCATTCTGTTTTATTATTAAAAACTTCAATAAATTAAGATGAACCTAGCATTAGGATGTCAATCTGTAGAGAAGGTAGATGCAGTGGTGGCCGGTGCTCCATTTTTGGGGGGCCCAAGACCACCCTTTTTTAAGCCAATTAGAGCTTCTAGCTCTAATCGCATGCTTCTAAAAAAAAAAAAAAAAAAACCCCATTTGAATCCATGCGTCTGGCACCCTGCATGTAGATTAGGGGACTGATGGATTAGGGGGGCAGCGCTCCTTATGGACGGGCCACCACTGGTTAGATGGACTAGTAGATTTAGATGAAGGTTGCATATGTGACTAGCAATTTAAATCCAACTCTAGATAACACTTTTTAAATAGTTACACCAATATTTTTGTAAAGAGGAACTGCAGTCTGCTCACATAATTTGTAATAAAAACATATTTGCCATTCTTAAGCTTTCCTCCAACCACTTTGCCTATTATTTTATACATACTGTGATTCTGTACTTGTCAAATATGCTGCAGAAATCTCCCTCCACTGAGTCTGGCTGCAGCCATTTTAACTATGGGCAGCTGAAGTTGCTGCCTGATCACTTCCTGGATTTACACAGACACACAGAGACACACCTCCAGCTCTGCAGCTCTCATTGGCCCTCTTATGACTTATCCCCCCTCCCTTCCTGGCAAACTCTCACAAGAGTGAGAGAGAGAGAGCTGTGCATGATGTCATAAGCCTAGGCTAATGATCAGACAAGAAACAGGTTGTGGGCTGTATAAGGTATCTACTGACAGAAAAAAAAAAGGTTTTACTATCCAAAGTTAAAACAACAAGGGCAGAATATTTAATAGATGGAAAGATGAAAAAATGGCTTAAAGTGGCTGTAAACATACACAAAGATTAAACAAATCCTCCCACATAAGTTGTACCTGTCTATCTGCAGTCTTCTCTTCTCTACAGCCAAAGTCTATAAAGCTTGTCTGAGCTTTCAGAAAAGAATGGGCTGGGGTGCTGAAATTACACTCTACAGTGCTCAGTGAGGAGAGCTCTGAGAGCCGATTGGAGTGAAGGGACACACTCCCTTCCCCCCTTCACACAGCACACAGGAACAGAGCTGTGGCTCAATCCCCTGTCACCTTTTTTCTCCTGGTGTCAGGAAAACTTGTCAGAAGTGATTCATGCTGATAGCAGAGGAATGGGACAGCAGACAGAAATTATGCTGAGCACTCTTAATTGAGACAAGTCCACACTATAGAAGGAAATACTTTGTTCATATTTCATGTCTAAGGTTTACAATCGCTTTAACCTTTTGGAATTAAGGTTTTACATGAATGAATAAAAGCTGACCATTGAAACCATCCCTGTTAGTGTTAAGTAACAACTCTCTAACTGCTACTTTTGCAGGATGGCTTGGTCTGTTAGCCCCCTTTCACACTGAATGCGCCTTTGAAATCATGCTACTTAACTTGATTTTAAAGCCGCAGGTCAGTGCAATTCCAGATGCGACTTGCGGGACATCTGTGTAACTTCATGCACAGGTGTCTATGCAGGTCACACATGAAAATCACCTAAACAAATAGTACAGGAACCTTTTTTTTTTTTTTTAAATCGGTGCGGCACCCCAAAGTCGGAGTTGCACCGATTTGAACAGTTCCACTGCCGACAATAGGGTGTGACTTGGAACTATGAAATTGCATGACAAGTTGTACCGGTGGGAATGAGGGCTTGAAGGAAGCTGACAAATAACAAACTTACTGGTCAGATCACCAGGTGATAAAACTTGGGGGCAGGAAAACAGACTGCTGTGTTGATGTTACTGACAGATTGCATCATATATGTCATTTTTCATTCTACTTTAATTCGGTCGTCATGAATATGAAATGTTTGCTTCACAACACAGAGACATTTCAAAGCAGTAACACTGCCCTAAGGCCTTCCAATCATAACCTTTGAAAAGCTGTAAACTAAAGGGCAATCACAAACAAGCATTAAACTTGATATTTAAACCAGTATTGGTTCTTGTGGCTCATCAGTGTAGTACACATAAATTAGCAGAATAAGAGATCCAGTCCTAGCTGAGCTCCTGCTCTTCCATGCTGACACATCTTCACTCATCTGTACCTAGCATACATAAAGCACATTGCCGGCTCTGTATTGCTGCACAGCAACTTGACATGACTCAAAGCATCTTGTCAAGGTTGGGCTCTATGAAGTGACCTGACAGCCCTAGTTATTTAAAGCACTATTATATCCTCTGTGTTTTTTAGTCTAACACATTGAGCACAAGAAAATAAAAATTCCCCAGTAAAGGATTTGTTCAAATTCTTACCCAAGCCCTTAAACTATACAACTTGTAATGCTGCTGGCTCCTGCTTTGTTAGTGCTGCTTCCCTGAATTTCTGGTCTTCTTAGGAAGGAGATAAAAATATTAACTTTTTTTCCTTTTTTTTCATAAGTTAGATACTAATAACTGAAATTGCAAGCATTTTCTGTTTTTTTGTTTTTTTTTTACTCTTTTATTTTTTCATACGTTAGATACTAATAACAGAAATTGCAAGCATTTTCTGTTTTTTTTTTTTATTTTATTTTTTTCACAAGTTAGATACTAATAACAGAAATTGCAAGCATTTTCAGGGTTTTTTTTTTACTCTTTTATTTTTTCATACGTTTGATACTAATAATAGAAATTGCAAGCATTTTCAGTTTTTTTTTGTTTTTTTTTCATAAGTTAGATACTAATGACAGAAACTGAAAGCATTTTCTGTTTTTTTTTTATTTTATTTTTTCACAAGTTAGATACTAATAACAGAAATTGCAAGCATTTTCGGGGTTTTTTTTTTTATAAGTTAGATACTAATAACAGAAATTGCAAGCGTTTTTAGTTTTTTGTTTTTTTTTCATAAGTTAGATACTAATGACAGAAATTGCAAGCATTTTTAGTTTTTTTTTTTTTCATAAGTTAGATACTAATAACAGAAATTGCAAGCATTTTCAGGGGTTTTTTTTTACTCTTTTATTTTTTCATACGTTTGATACTAATAATAGAAATTGCAAGCATTTTCTGTTTTTTTTTTATTTTATTTTTTCACAAGTTAGATACTAATAACAGAAATTGCAAGCATTTTCTGTTTTTTTTTTATTTTATTTTTTCACAAGTTAGATACTAATAACAGAAATTGCAAGCATTTTCGGGGGTTTTTTTTTTATAAGTTAGATACTAATAACAGAAATTGCAAGCGTTTTTAGTTTTTTTTTTTTTTTTCATAAGTTAGATACTAATGACAGAAATTGCAAGCATTTTTAGGTTTTTTTTTTTTTCATAAGTTAGATACTAATAACAGAAATTGCAAGCATTTTCAGGTTTTTTTTATTCCTTTATTTTTTCATACGTTAGATACTAATAACAGAAATTGCAAGCATTTTCTGTTTTTTTTTTTTTTTTAATTAATTTCTTCTTCTCTTCTCCCCTGGCTGTGCTGCCATACTCTTGTTCTGTTTGTGCCCCCTGGGACCTAAGAAGTCCCCCCCATCGATATGAAAGGATGCACGTACTGTTGTAGTTCCAAGTGGGAATTGGAAATGTAGAGGAGACTCCTACTGGACTTTATTGGTCCCAGTTACAAAAATAAAACAGTGTGAGACAGTTTTAAAAGGAAGTTCAGAGGAAGAAATCTATTAAAACCTCAAGTGCTGTTATTAGTATCCTTTACTATTACTTTTACACTTGCTTTTTCTCCATGGTGGATCACTTTTCAGAGTGCAGCTAAGCAGCTGCTCTCAGGTGTTCAGGAGCTGATTTTGCCGCCTCCTGAATGTCTAAGTTTATTTATTTTATTCATTTATTTGCAGTTTTCAAATGGGACTAATGCACCACAACTGCACAGCCTCATTGACTTGAACGGGTGAGACTGACAACTTGGCATGTCACATTGAATTTGCTGCAATGCAAAGAACCACAGCTGCAGCCTCTGAACAGTCCCCTCTGGCAGTATAGTAGGCTTTAGGTGGGTTGTAAAGCCACAGCTCAGCCATCTGTTTGTACCTGCCTGTGTGGACAGTGCAGTCTGGTGCCAATTTGTTAGCTGCCAAAAGGGGGAAAGGAGAAAAGGCAGAGGAATGCCTTGCCATCCTAGGCTATGAGGCTGTGTGTTTCTTTTGAGGCACACAGTGTAGGGAGAAACAGCTCTAGTCCCTGCAAGGGTGGCTCTATAGGAAGCTGCGATAGAAAGGAGCCACCCTGAAACAGGAAACCTGGGGCAGCGGTCATTGCACCAGCTTATACTGGAACATAGACTGTGATTAAAAGATAAAGAAGCTACATACTCACTCAGTAAGTAATGAAATCATCATCTGGAAACAGTGAGGATTTCTTATGACTTTAAAGAGGAACTGCAGTCTGCCCACATAATTTGCAATACAAAATTTGCCATTCTGAAGCTTCCCTCTAACCACTTTGCATATTATTTTATATATACTGTGATTCTGTACTTGCCAAGTATGCTGCAGAAATCCACCCCCCCCCCCTGAGTCTGGCTGCAGCCATTTTAACTGTGGGCAGATGAAGCTGCTGCCTGATCACTTCCTGGATTTACACAGAGGCACACCTCCAACTCTGCAGCTCTCATTGACCCTCTTATGACTCATCCCCCCTCTCTTCCTGGCAAACGCTCTCAGGAGTGAGAGAGAGAGAGCTGTGCATGATGACATAAGCCTAGACTTTTTGCCAGACAAGAGACAGGAAGTGGGCTGTATAAGGTATTTACTAGCAGAAAAAAAAATGTTTTACTATCCAAAGTTAAAACAACAAGGGCAGAAGATTTCATAGATGGAAAGTTAAAAAAATGACTGAAGGTTCGCTTTAAAGTCGTATTAAACCCCAAATCAAAAATATAATATATTGCAGCTTACCAAACATTAGATGTGGTGGCTGCATTCGTTTTCTTTTTTAGAGGCTCTTTCCCCTCTGTTTTCACCTGGTGATCTGGCCAGTAACACATCTCCTGTATTAGTGTGCCTCCACTCTGGATGAAGGAGCACAGGGGGCATCTTTGGACAGGAGCATTGTCAGTCTGCTAGCTAGATCAGTGAATCTTAACTTTTTTTTTAGTCAAGGAACCCTTGAAAATTATGGGCAGTCTTGAGGCGCCGCATTCTAAAATGTAAAAACTATTCTGATAGTTGCTATAATGCAGAGACATCAATACACGTAGGACACCCAACGTTAGGGATGATTTTTTTTTTCCCCTACCCCATCTCATCATGTGTAGGGGTTGTATGTTGGGTATATGTTGTTTGTTATTCGTGATGTTTGTTTGTTTTTTTTTGTATGAAAAAGCAACAATAAAGATGATTTCATTTAAAAAAAGAAAAAAAAAAAAGAAGGAAGGAAGAAATGATTTATTCTTCCAAAGTAAATACACTTTTGCAAACTGGTACTGACTAGTATTCCAATGTTTCTCTTCTCCCTCAATTTTTCTCCGTCACTCAGCTAATGTGACCCCAACGCTGATGGAGAGAGGCAGGGGAGGGTCAAACAAGGATGACATGCAGGCAACTGACATCCTCCATATCAACTGAGGATGTCATTGGTCGTTAGAAGGATGGCAGCTAGAAGGTTGTAATGGTGCATATTGAGAACCTGTGGTTTTGTGTAACTAAAAGGCAGTCTTCATCCACGCGCCGGCTTGTATACAATTTTGGGACAATTTTTTGGCAATTTGCCAAGGCACCCCTGAAGAAGCCTCAAGGCGCCCCCGAAGAAACCTCAAGGCGCCCCGAAGAAGCCTCAAGGAGCCCTCAAAGAAGCCTCAAAAAGCCTCCGAAGAAGCCTCAAGGAGCCCCCGAAGAAGCCTCAAGGAGCCCCCGAAGAAGCCTCAGGGTTCCCCCACGAAGCCTCAAGGCGCCCCCAAAGAAGCCTCAAGGCGCCCCCAAAGAAGCCTCAAGGCGCCCCGAAGAAGCCTCAAGGCGCCCCCGAAGAAGCCTCAAGGCGCCCCCGAAGAAGCCTCAAGGCGCCCCCGAAGAAGCCCCAAGGCTCCCCGAAGAAGCCTCAAGGCGCCCCCGAAGAAGCCTCAAGGCACTCTGGTTGAAAAAGGCTGTGCTAGATGTACCAGCGGATTTAACCTCTTAGCGCCGGCCGCTCCCGACCCTTTAAGAGGTTTATGAAGCCAGGAGGCGCGGTGGGGTGCTCCTTAAGGTCACATGACCGCCGTCATTGGCTGTCACGGCAATCACGTGGTCCGAAAACTCGTGATCGTCGTAAAAGCTTTTGGTCAGGCGACAGACACTGTGCTGGGATAACGCGCTCTCGGCACAGGTGTATAAGCAGCAATTCCTGCAAATATGTGGCTCCTCGGAGCTAAGAACCAGGCACCGAGAGGCCACATATTTGCGTACGGCTGGCGCCAAGGGGTTAAATATATTAACAAATTGAAGCTTTTTAAAGCTTTATAAGTCATCAGTGCCGGTTCACACAGGGGCGACTTGTCCGCCTGACAAGTCACGCTCCATGCAGTAAAATAGAACCGTTCTAATAGGAGCGACTCAAGTTTCCTGTACTACTTGGGGGCGACTTCGGAAGGGCTTGCATGGACTTCTATTAAAGAAGTTGTTTTGGAAGCCGCGCTGTAAGTGGCGGACGACTTTGAAGCCGTGCTCTGTGTGCACCGGCACTCACAGCAACATTTTTTGTGCGTGGGGGGGGGGGGGGATAGAGGTTCTACATAAAAAAATAAATAAATAAAAGCAGATCATCATTGTAAGCACCCCTGCAAGTGGTAAATGGTTTGTCTCAACCTTCTAACTGATACATTAGCAGGGCAGCTTGTTCTGACTTTCTGGCTGGCTCACTGGGTGAAAAATGCTAAAAATAAGAAAACTAATGCAGCCATGAGATGTAAGGATTGGTAATAAATCTTTGGATGAATGTTGGGGTGTGGAGGATGCAGTGCAGCACCTGCCATGGGCCCTTGTCCTGCAGCATCCTGATGACACATAGGATATGGGGTACCAGTCAGTGATGATGGGGGACCCCCCATGGTAACACATCCCTGTCCCTGCAGTGACAGATAAATAAAGTTGTGGGGTTCAGTGATCGGGCTGGGACGTGACTGCAGAAGCCCCAATGCTGAGCCAGCCCAGGAATAAAGCGATTACCGCAAAATGCATCTGTTGCCGAGCAGAGAGCGGAGTCCCGGGGGGGGGGGGTTCTATAGGAGCTCCTCTCCCCTCTATAAGGCACACTCCTTACCTCCACCAAGGGGCTCCTCTCCGCCTGCTCACCCCCCGGCTCTTCTAGGATAGATGGGGCTGATGATGCTGCTCTGTCCTCCGGAGCTCACACAGCCGCCTCTGCAGCCTCAGCGAAGACCAGCAGCATCCTCTGCGCGCTCCCTCCAAGCCGCGGGGACGAGCTCGGGATGGCCTAGGCTCGTGCTCCCACCTGTTCCAGAAGCAGCCAGGCTCGTGCCCGAGAGGGGGAGGCTCGTGCCTGAGGTCAGGGGGTGCAGGGACCGTTATGTACCTGTATGAGGGGTGTCACTGCACTCCATGGACGTACGAGAACGTTCTACTAGGTTCCAGTATATAGTAATAGTATGCTCCTCATCCATGATGAGCCCTCACACCAAACACCTTGTGAGATCTTCTATCCCCTGTCTTCAATCCATTCCCTCTTCTGCACTTAACTTGGAGAAAAATCCTGCCATATAGGCATGCGCACAGGGTGTGCCAGGTGTGCCTGGGCACACCCTATTTACCTCATGTGCCGCATAGTCCCCTGTGTAGACCCCTGATATTTCACCAAATGAAAAAAAAAAAAAAAATTCCCTTTTGTAAAAAAATAAAATTGCTAAAAATAATGAAAATAAAAACGATGCTCTACTGACACCGTCCTCTGCTCTACTGACACCGTCCACTGCTCTACTGACACCGTCCTCTGCTCTACTGACACCGTCCTCTGCTCTACTGACACCGTCCACTGCTCTACTGACACCGTCCACTGCTCTACTGACACCGTCCTCTGCTCTACTGACACCGTCCACTGCTCTACTGACACCGTCCTCTGCTCTACTGACACCGTCCTCTGCTCTACTGACACCGTCCACTGCTCTACTGACACCGTCCACTGCTCTACTGACACCGTCCTCTGCTCTACTGACACCGTCCACTGCTCTACTGACACCGTCCTCTGCTCTACTGACACCGTCCTCTGCTCTACTGACACCGTCCACTGCTCTACTGACACCGTCCACTGCTCTACTGACACCGTCCTCTGCTCTACTGACACCGTCCTCTGCTCTACTGACACCGTCCACTGCTCTACTGACACCGTCCTCTGCTCTACTGACACCGTCCTTTGCTCTACTGACACCGTCCACTGCTCTACTGACACCGTCCTCTGCTCTATTGACACCGTCCTTTGCTCTACTGACACCGTCCTCTGCTCTACTGACACCGTCCTCTGCTCTACTGACACCGTCCACTGCTCTACTGACACCGTCCACTGCTCTACTGACACCGTCCTCTGCTCTACTGACACCGTCCTCTGCTCTACTGACACCGTCCTTTGCTCTACTGACACCGTCCACTGCTCTACTGACACCGTCCTCTGCTCTACTGACACCGTCCTTTGCTCTACTGACACCGTCCACTGCTCTACTGACACCATCCACTGCTCTACTGACACCATCCACTGCTCTACTGACATGTTATTATATATACACATAGACACACAGCCATGTGTGTTTGCACTTTGGAGTGTACACCCTAATGCAATAGGCTGTGCACACCTATGCATATGTTTAACCCTTTCCCAGTGTCCCTTTAAAAGGTTTTGAATGCCGGGGGGGGGTCAGCCCATCATGTGACCACTGTGATTGGCTGGCACGTGAAAGAGAGTCCATCCCGCCGGATGGCACAGCTCAGCCTCTGTGCTGGGAGTGCAGCTTGTGGGCTTTAAAGCCCACCCTTTTGCTGCAGTCACATATATGTGTTAGGCAGTCATAAAGGGGTTAATATGTGTTCCCTTTCACCCAGTATAAGTTGTAATTTTTTGTCACAATTTTTTGGAAAATTAAGAAATTAAATTTTTCTTTTTCACATTTTTTTTCACTTACTGTCACGAGAGCAGTACAGCATCATCATATGAATAGTGTGGCAGTAATCAGGGACACTGATAACAGTATGTAAAAAAAACAATAATAATTAAAAAAAAGTTTACATTTTATTTCTTCTTTTTCTAGTTTGTTTACTTTTTTACTACTACTCCGAGGAAGTGATCAAAATGTTTTTATTTTACACTATGATTGCTTATAACAGTGTTGATTACTGTTATAAGCAATCATTTTATAAATTGGTTCACAGTGATCATATGTTATCTTATTGTCCCGGGACAAGCCTGGTACATCGATCTGTCTGGAGGACACAGCGGGCGACGGATTGTGCAGCAGCACAGCCCCTAAGGCATGGACAAGGAGCATGACTGGGAGGACGTCATATGACATCCACTCAGAATGGGAAAGCTCCCACCTGGCTGTCATTTGTCTATAGGCCGGGCAGGAAGCAGTTAAATGCCTTACAGCAGAAGGCATCATTATTGACTGCTAGTATTTATCAAGAAAATCACTGTGATCGATTCCAATAAAGTCTGGGGACTGGCTGAATGCATTTCTCAATAAAGTAATCTTAAACCCAAAACAAAAATGTAATACAGGCGGTCCCCTGCTTACAAACATCTGACTTACAAACGACTCCTACTAAGACCCCTTTCACACTGAGGCGCTTTTCAGGTGCTTTCACGCTAAAAAAAGCACCTGAAAAGCTCACGAAAACCTATTTTCATTAAAACCAATGAATGCTTTCACACTGGAGCAATGCGCTGGCAGGGTGGTGAAAAAACACCCCTCTCCATTGAAATGAATGAAAAGCTCTTCAAAAGTGCCTGAAAAGCTCTTCAAACGTGCTCAGTGTTTTACTGGCAGTTTACAAGCGCCTCAGTGTGAAAGGGGCCTTACAAACGGAGGGAGACAACAGGAAGTGAGAGAAAATCTACCCCATGGAAGGGAAATTCTCTCCTGTAAGAGTTAATATGGGGAAAAGGTGTCTCCCCACTGATGCTTTATCACCAATCCTTGTTTCCCTAATAACCCAAAATTTTCAAAATCCAATTGTCATTGGGACAGAAAGTGAGGTGAAATCTTCTGAACAGGGGCACAGACAGCAAAACAAATGTTACAGGGGTGATAACCCTTCCCTATGTTATTCAAAAAGCTTTTTTGGCTGGAGCTCAGGGGCGGATCCAGGGGGGGGGGCAACGTGGCAATTGCCCCCTCCGAGAAATTTGTGACAGCTGAGACCAGTCAGCGGATGAGTGAGCGGGCGGGAGGCCAAGTGTGCCGGTTAACGAGGAGCAGCAGGTGGGCCAGATGAGAGAGAGCCTGAGCGGGCTGCGGGCAGGTCGGCGGACGAGTGAGGGGGGGGTCGCCAGCCGTGTGTGCATGTAAACGAGCGGGCAGGTCGGCGCCGGCGGACAAGTGAGGGGGGGTCTCCAGCTGAGTATCCGGGCATGCAGGGCAGACAGTGAGTGAGGGGGCGGGCCGGTCCACAGGTGAGCGGAGAGACTGGCCAGTCAGTGAGCCGGCGGGCGGAGATCAGAGAGATGACATCATCTCTCACCACCCGCCCTGCATCACTGCAGTTTCGCCCTCACTGTACAGCCATGGGCAGCAGAGAGATTACATCATCTCTCTGCTGCCTGCCTTCACTCTGACAATCTGCACCTTAGCAGGCCAACCACAATGAGAAACATGTGGCAGGTGACGTGGCAAGTGTAATCTGCAATGTGTGGCAGGTGACGTGGCAAGTAACAACCAGCAACATGTGGCAGGTGACGTGGCAAGTAACAACCAGCAACATGTGGCAGGTGACGTGGCAAGTGTAATCCGCAATGTGTGGCAGGTGACGTGGCAAGTAACAATCAGCAACATGTGGCAGGTGAAGTGGCAAGTGTAATCTGCAATGTGTGGCAGGTGACGTGGCAAGTAACAACCAGCAACATGTGGCAGGTGACGTGGCAAGTAACAACCAGCAACATGTGGCAGGTGACGTGGCAAGTGTAATCTGCAATGTGTGGCAGGTGACGTGGCAAGTAACAACCAGCAACATGTGGCAGGTGACGTGGCAAGTAACAACCAGCAACATGTGGCAGGTGACGTGGCAAGTGTAATCCGCAATGTGTGGCAGGTGACGTGGCAAGTAACAATCAGCAACATGTGGCAGGTGACGTGGCAAGTGTAATCTGCAATGTGTGGCAGGTGACGTGGCAAGTAACAATCAGCAACATGTGGCAGGTGACGTGGCAAGTAACAATCAGCAACATGTGGCAGGTGACGTGGCAAGTGTAATCCGCAATGTGTGGCAGGTGACGTGGCAAGTGACAATCAGCAGCATGTGGCAGGGGACCTGGCAAGTGACAATTAGCAGCATGTGGCAGGTGACGTGGCAAGTGACAATCAGTATCTGGTGGCAGGCAAGTGACAATCCGCAGCTTGTGGCAGGGACGTGGCAAGTGACAAGCTGCATCTGAAGGCAGGTCGACGTGGAAAGTGACACACTCGGGGCTCCCACAGATTCTGCATTATGGTGAGTTGAACCATTTCATTTTATATTAAAATGTAATAATATAAATAAAGCTCTTCAATCATCCTGACACCATAACAACCATGGTGCAATGATGATGAAAGCGCTAACACCAGCCACTGCCTCGATAAATTGCCTGCAAAAAATTATATTTTCTGGCAGTGCCCCTCTCGAGACTAGACTCTGGATCCGCCCCTGCTGGAGCTACACTTAAAAAATGTACCTGTTCCAAATTACAAACAGATTCAAATTAAGAACAAACCTACAGTCCCTGTCTTGTTTGTAACCTGGGGACCGCCTGTATTGTTTACCAGCTGTTACAGGAAGTTGCTGCATTATTTTTTAAAGCTTCTTTTTTTATTTTCATTTTGCAATCCAGCCAGTAACACATTTCCTGTTTTAGGATGTCTCCACTCTGGATGAAGGAGCAACAGAAATACCTTTGAACAGCAGAATTGTCAAGCTGGGGAGAAGCGAGTGTTAAGGCCCGTACACACGATCTGACTTTTTGACAACAAACATGCAAATTAGCTGTTTTGGAGCAACATCCGATCGTGTGTACGCTCCATCGGACAAACTTTTTCGGTTTTCATCGGACTTTTGTTGGCTGTGCGAACGGACAAACTTTCCGGCAACATAAGTCCGATGGAGCAAAGTCCGATCGTGTGTACACAAAAATAATCAGACTTTAGTCCAAAGTACAAACAAGCATGCTCGGAAGCAAGGACCAGCACAAAGCAGTGGGTCTTGTAAAACTAGGGTTCGTAATGGAGATAGCACATTCGTGACGTGTGAAATTATGAAATTTCTAAATGCAACGCACCATTCTCTTCTTCTTTTTAATGGCTTAATAATAAATCTGCTTTGCTGGTGATACTGACAGAGTACAGACAAACATATTTTACATAGGATTTGTGTTTTAGTGATATCAATAAAAAAATGTTGTCTTTTTTTTGGCTATTTTGTTTATTGTGCATTCACAACATAAATAAAATTACTAAATTATTATAGACATATTCTCTGTCATCACAATTCAAAATTCAAAATTAGAAACCAAAAGAGCAAATGATACACAGAAAAATAAAAATGTATAGCCTATTAAATCATACTCAAATCAAAAAATACAACATGCTAAATTAGTAGCCCCTAAACTCCCCAGACCACTGGCCTTGTGGATCCTGGGGCTGATTTTGCCACTGACCACCATGCTGCTGAGGTGGGTGGGCTTGCTGGGGTGGGTAAGTTTGCTGAGGTGGGTAGGTTTGCTGAGGTGGGTAGGTTTGCTGAGGTGGGTAGGTTTGCTGGGGTGGGTAGGTTTGCTGGGGTGGGTAGGTTTGCTGGGGTGGGTAGGCTTGTTGTGGAGGAGGTGGAGGTGTGTGGTCCAAATGACACACATGTGATTTAGTGGTTAGCTCTCGTTTCCTGGTCTTGCTGAAGAGCTGGATGATTAGACCCTCACATAGCTCCCTTTGATCTGGGTCAAGCTCACGGAGCTTATTAGCAGTAAAACAGCCAAACCCTTCAGCACTATCGGGTGCTGTGGTGATCACAGATGTAGCCCTAGTTAAGAACTCAGCTGTGGCCTCATCCAGGTGCGGGCTATTCCTGGCCCTTTTTTTGGGAGGATGCAGGGGAGGGATTCTGCACTCAGTTGTCGTCTGGCTGCTGGGCCCAGCCTCTTCTTGGCTCAAAAGTTCCTGTGTGTGTAAAACCAACATCATTTTAATTTTTGGACATCAATCACAAACACTTTTCAGGTCCAATTGGAATGTGTCCAAATAGTAAAGACTATCATTCTGCATTTCTCATTCTTGTCCTAATCCTTTTTGGCCACTACTGTCTATTGATATGGAACTCACTTTTTTAAGACAACAAATTTCTATGCATTACTACCATCTAAATAAATCATTTAGATTTTTAGGCAAGCTTTTAAACAATGCTATACCTGGGTCAAGCTGAGCTCCTCCTCCTCTTCATCCTGTGTAGGATCAGGCTCAGTATCGGTGGCCTCAGCTGATGCAGAGGGTAGTGTAGAGAGAGATCTGCTTGGTACAGTTTGATCCGACAAAAAATGGAGGCTGTTGAAATACCACAGCTTGGGAACATAGACATCTTCAGCTGTTTCTCCTGATTTTTTTGATTCGTCAATCTTCGTTCCCTGTTATACATGCTTCTGAGGCCCCCAATTTTGGTCTTTATCAAACTGTAGGTTGCTCTGGGGTACACAGTCTTTGCAAATTCCACCAGTTTATCAATTGCTGCCATCCTCTTGGTTTTATTGCAATAATCTTTATGTTCGACTTGCCACAGACACGTGAGCTCTCTGTATTGTTCGATAAACTGGCTAAGGAATTCGTGTGAATTCAAAGCTGACTTCATCATTTTGGTGGTAAGTATCAGATGTCTGCAAAGCAGAACACAAGACAAACTATATTGTGTGGCGTATAGCTCATAATCTGGTCACAATATAGGCCTTTATTTAAGCAGTAGGGATGGGCTGTATGTTCGGGTCGAACATGAGTTTGACTTGAACACTGGCTGTTCGCCCGTTCGCTGAATAGCAAACTGTTTATGTTGTTTTCGGCAAATTTGAAAGCCGCGGAACACCCTATAAAAGTCTATGGGAGAATTCAAAAGTGATAATTTTAATGAATAATATGCAAGCTAATTGCCATTAGGGATGAGCCGAACCCTGTTCGGTTCGCACCAGAACATGCGAACAGGCAAAAAATTTGTTCGAACACGCGAACACCGTTAAAGTCTATGGGACTCGAACATGAATAATCAAAAGTGCTAATTTTAAAGGCTTATATGTAAGTTAGTATCATAAAAAGTTTTGGGGACCCAGGTCCTGCCCCAGGGGACATGTATCAATGCAAAAAAAAGTATTAAAAACGTCCGTTTTTTCGGCAGCAGTGATTTTAATAATGCTAAAAGTGAGAAAATAAAAGTGAAATATTCCTTTACATTTCGTTACTGGGTGGGGGGGTGGGGGGTTGTGGAACCCTATAGTATGCCTGAAAAGTTGTGCATGTTTCCTGTATGTAAAATCAGTTCGAGAGCAAAATTACATTTCCAGAGCAAAAAACAGTAATTTAAAAGTACTAGCGGTAGCGACAGAATTTAGAAACGTACCTTCTTTTCGCAGCTACTCTCGGATTCCGTTTGTCGCGCGCTTAATCAGAACGTTGCGTTACATCACACGCTCGTTCAATTCATATACACTACCTATGAGTGAAAACTACGCTCTCCGAACGTCATGACACCTTCGCTCGTACCGCATGTTAGCTTGACATAGACGGCGCATGCGTGAAACTCCGCTCGCGTCATCCACCCCTGACGTTCTTTTTCTGTAATATTCCCCGCCCCTTCTCTCTTCGGTGTGCAGTGAGGAGCAACATGGCGGAGACACAGATGTGTGATGTGTCATCTTCTAGTGGGGAAGAAAGGCCAGAGGCACAAACATCATGATCCAGGAGGAGGAGATGTAAGGCCACCAACATGTCCTTTGCTGAAATGGTGGAGATGGTGGACATTTTACACAGGGAAGATTATGATGGGAAACATGGTCCCTACGTCCATCCAAATTTACTAAAGGATCAAATCCTGTCTCGTGTCGTGAGGACTCTGGACCGCAATTTTGGGGTACGGGAGAAGAAAGACCAATTGAGGAAGCGTTGGTCCGACATAAAAAACAGGGAGCCGGATCAGTATCTCAAAATAAAGAAGGTGCTTCGAAAAAGTAAGTACTTGTCGTGTGTTCCTATTTACGATTATTCACTTGCATGCTGCTCCATGTGTTTTTCTTTACTGTTGTACTTAATCGTTTGTAGGTAGGAAATAACGTTCGTAGGTAGGAAATAAGGTTCGTAGGGACAAACAGTGATCATTTGCCAATAAATACGATGTCTTTAGCTAATATAGGGTTATGGCTGTTTTGGTCATGATAATTTGTCTGATTGAATGAAGTTTAAGACATTGTTGTCTAGATGTCTTTGAAATTTGAATTAATTGCTAAATAGATTCAGTGGAATGTAAGGAGAGGACACTCAGCAGCTGTTTACACATCTGGACACCAGTGTGGGACACCAGAGAAACTTGGCCAAAAAAGGTAAGTACTGCATTTTGGGTAAAAGGGAATTATAATCATGTCTTCAACTTGGATCTCTTCCTAAACAGACAATTGTGCACCACTTGAAAGCAATTTTTCATATTCCTATTTCTGGCCACAAATATCTGTGTGCTAAGTATACCTTTTGTTTCTTTCTCATAGGGGATAAAAGATGCAGACAACAGGGTCGCCGGGACCTCCAACCTTGCCAGGACCCCCAACCTGGCCGGGACCCCCAACCTGGCCAGGACCCCCAACCTCGCCTGGACCCCCAACCTTGCCGGGATCCCCAGCCTTGCCGGGACCCCCAGCCTTGCCAGGACCCCCAACCTCGCCGGGACCCCCAACCTCACCAGGACCCCCAACCTCAATATGAACTGAGCCCCAACATCACTGAGGATGTGGAGGAAAGAGAGGTGGAAGAAGTGGGAGAGTGTACCCCACCAGGTGAGTGTCTGACACCCCAGCTTCTGGTAATCTATGTATGCCTGCATGTTTCTAAATACATGTTTTTTAACCCATTTTTAGGTGATGTGCTGCTTGTGGAACAAGAAGAAGAACGTTTCATGACGGACAGCGCCCAAAGGCTCATTGGGCAGATCATGGCCTGGAATGGCGTAATTGATGCCATGCAGAATCGCCTGGACATCATGCAGCAGGAAATGAAGAACATGATAGATGTTTTGGGTAGAATATAAACCCTTTTTATGTCAAAAACATTTATCATGTTTTTAGACATGGCTATTTTTCACAGATAAAAAATCTTAAACAAAAAACAACGTGTGGCTTCTTATTTCAATGCTCAATACCAGTACATTTGTTAAGTTGGTGTAGTTACATTGACAGTGTACTCTAAAATGTGTGTAGCCGAGACACAGCACAATATAATAGTTATCTAGTGAGATAGTGAGATTGTCACCTCATGTTCAACATCAGGTTGGTTTGCACCAGTGGCAAAAATGACAAAGATCAAGGCTATTTGCAAAGCTAGTAAACACAGACAACAGTAGTTCAAAGGAAATATTATTTTATTAATAAGTCAAATAATTAATCAGCAAGTAAATTTTGCTGCCAAGGCACTGCCCTCTACCGACAAAGTAGTCCATATATTGTTCACGGACAAGACGGGCATTCTGGGAGCCCAAACCAGCATGCGCACTTTCCAGAGCTGGCATCATAGCCTCTTCAGCTGGTCGGGAAAAAGGCTCATCACTTTGCCCTGAGGCAATGTAGCTGGAAGCATTCCTCCTTAAAAAATTATGGAGGATGCAGCAGCATAAAACTACATGATTAATTTTATATTCTGCCAAGTTTATGGCAGTTAAAAAGAGCCTAAACCTACTGGAAAGGTAGGCATTTTCCACGACCCTTCGGGCATGAGAGAGGCGATAGTTGAAAATTCTTTGTTTTGGGGTGAAGTTCCTCATCAGAAAGGGCTTTAGAATATGTTCCCCCAAAGAAAAGGCCTCATCTGCCACAAAGACAAAATTTAGTCTCTCAATATTGTCTTGAGCATTTGGCAAATGTAAGGTCCCTTTTTGTAGATGATCAAAAAATTCTGTACGCATCATCACACCTCCATCAGAGTGGCGTCCATTCATCCCAACATCAAAGAATCTCATAGTTGGCTGACACCACAGCAAGCAGAACTATGCTGCAAAACCCTTTATAATTAAAATAATATGAGCCCGAGTTTGGTGGTGGGAATATCCTCACATGTTTGCCATCAATGGCACCTCCACAGTTGGGGAAATTCCATAAATTGTCAAACTGGGCCGCCACATCCTGCCATTGCTGGGTGTTTGAAGGAAACTGTGGAAACAAAAAAAAAAACAAACAAAAAAAAATTAAGACTTGAGCACATAAAATTGCAACCATATTTGACACAAGCATTGTGGGGCAACATAATATTATAACATTTAAATGTGTATTTACAAAAAAAGGATAAGTTATAATTATATATAGTTAGAGTCTGCACAATTAGTATTGCTTCATTGATACTTGGGAATGTGCAATATTATTAACCACCACTGGAGGGAGTTTGTACTTCCAGTATTGTTTTTATTCATAATTTGTGTTTTATATTTTTTTGGTTTTAATCAAAATTTTTTATTATTCATGTTATTAAAGATTGTTGTATCTACTATGTTGTTCAGCATCTAGGGAAGCAATATGATGATCTGATAAGTAACCGCAGTCACTATGGTAACCAGGATGCCATGGGACATAAATAGGCATGACCATGGCATCTTAGGGATATCCTTGAGAAAGTCACGTGGTCTGTGATGTAACGCGTGGGAGGAGCCAGTGACAAGCATTGCTGTTACGAATCACTAACACGGCAGCAGCGGTTCTGTGAGGAGACGCGCTCGCAGCGGCTGATTGCAACCTTTATGCCTGATACGACTGGGGTTATGTGAGTGTGTCATTGTGATCTTTATCCTTCTCTTCTTACTCGGTTCATTGCGCAATTATATCATTTGTTTATTTTACATGATTCGCTTCTTGCTGAGATTGATACAAAGTGAAACAAAATGTAATCTATCACTTATTTATCTGGGAAAAGAACTTTGAAGGCACCAGTGAATGAAGATATAAATCGGGTTGTTATTCATTACTAAATTTAACCCTTACATCTTAATTAATTAATGGACTGTTGGTTCAACATTATTATATATTTTGTGTCCGAGGAATTGTATTTTATATATTTCCCCCTATTCATCAATATGTATGGTACATCAAACTATTAGCTCATGAATGCTGACAGATGCACACGTATTACACACACTTTCTTCTTTTTTTCGTTTTAGTGTGTTTTGAATGCATGCAATTTTATACAATTCTTATGCAGTTTTTTGCATTTATGTGTGGGTGATATATAATTAATTTTAATAATTTTTTTCACGTATATCTTTACATTACACATTATTATTGTGCTTACTATAAGATATTTTGGGAACTTTGTGCAACCGCATACACGTTTTGGGGAGGATATAAGTTTTTTGTATTCATTTAAAATGAACTGCACACTGAGATTGATATTAAATTAGAGCGCATCAATAATATTTTCCTTATAATTATATGCCTCCTCACCCCCTCTGGTGGCACATTCTAAAAATGTTTAGGGGGGGAGTTGAATGGGTAGCTGTTTTTGACAAGTAAACCTCTACACTTCAATGCATTAAAAAATTAAGTTTAATTTTGCCTCACCATCCATCTTTACAAGATTGGCAGGCCAGTGGACAGGTAAGAAGTGGCATAATCCACAAATATGAATGCACATTGTCCAAATCTATACACATTTTGACATACATCGGACAAAATAATAGCAATGTTCATTAATTATGATTATTCGTTATGATAAAGTTAAAAACCCAGGAAGTCAGCACAGGGATGGTGGGAGCCCTCATAATGAACACAGCACAGGGATGGTGGGAACCCCTCATAATGAACACAGCACAGGGATGGTGGGAGCCCCTCATAATGAACACAGCACAGGGATGGTGGGAGCCCCTCAAAATGAACACAGCACAGGGATGGTGGGAGCCCCTCATAATGCTAAATTCATCATAACGAACGTATAATTTGTAGCTTTTGAAGGTAATCAGGCAGGCCCTTGCACTACATGCTTTTGAGAATCTATGCAGCAATCTTAACTCAAAAAATAAGGTATACTGTGTATGTAAAGCAAAGGGAGAACAAAGATTCGCAGTCCAAGGACCTCGGCTATGGAACGCACTTCCGACCCACATCCGCATAAAAGAAAACCACCTGGCTTTCAGGAAAAAACTCAAGACCTTGCTCTTCTAGAAGCTGACAACACCAAACGCATTTAGCGCCTTGAGGCGATTCAGTTCGCATTTGCAGCGCTTTATAAATTTTTTCATTCATTCATTCATGTGTTTATCAAAATCAGCAGATAGAGTAGTTCTATCGGTTGACTCTGCTTTTTTTTTTTTTTTTTTTTTTTTTGGAGGGGGAGGATAAAAAATAAGTGTTTGCACCACCAAAAAGGGACTCTTGCACTCTGCATGAATTGCAGGAATAAGATTGGGACACATTTTAGGGGGTGTTTAGGGTAAACATAAAAATGAAGCATAAAAAATACAGTGTTAAGTTACTGGGCTAGGTGTGTATGGGCCAAGGGTAGCATGCTGGGGATGTTAGTGAAGGAAAATATGCATGTAGGCCACCAAAAAGGTTACAGCATGCATGAGGACAAAGAGGACATTCATTCACAGCATATTACAAAAATGGGAAGGATGGAATACAAAATTTATAAAATACATTAGAAAACATGAAGGTGATATTAACCCCTTCCCGACCGGCGCACGCCGATGTACGTCGGCAGAATGGCACGGCTGGGCAAATGGACTTACAGGTACGTCCATTTGAATTCCCCGCTGTGCCATTGCGTGCGATACCTGCGATCACCTCATGGAGAGGACGAACGGGGAGATGCTGATGTAAACAGCATCTCCCCGTTCTGCCTAGTGACAAGTGTCACTGATCCCAGCTCCCTGTCATCGGGAGCAGTGATCAGAGTAATGACACTGCTAGCCCATCCCCCTACAGTTAGTAATCACTCCCCTAGGACATACTTAACTCCTCCCCGCCCCCTAGTAGTTAACCCCTTCACTGCCAGTGTCATTTACACAGTAATCAGTGCATTTTTAATCGCACTGATCGCTGTATAAATGACAATGGTCCCAAAAATGTGTCGAAAATGTCCGACATGTCCGCCATAACGTCGCAGTCACAATAAAAATCACTGATCGCCGCCATTACTAGTAAAAAAAAAATTATTAATAAAAATGCCATAAAACTATCCCCTATTTAGTAAACGCTATAACTTTTGCCCAAACCAATCAATAAATGCTTAATGCGATTTTTTTTTACCAAAAATATGAAGAAGAATATGATCGGCCTAAACTGAGGGAAAAAAACATTTTTTATATATTTTTGGGGGTTATTTATTATAGAAAAAAGTAAATAATGCGTTTTTTTCAAAATTGTCGCTTTTATTTTGTTTATAGCGCAAAAAATAAAAATCGCAGAGGCAATCAAATACCACCAAAAGAAAGCTCTATTTGTGGGGAAAAAAGGACGTCAATTTTGTTTGGGAGACACGTCGCACGACATGCGCAATTGTCAGTTAAAGCGACGCAGTGCCGAATCGCAAAAAACGCTCTGGTCAGGAAGGGGGTAAAATCTTCTGGGGCTGAAGTGGTTAAAGCAAAAAACTTACACGAATACAGTCCTTCTGCAGGACTTGGATAATAGCACTACATGTCTCAGGAATAATGACTCCCAGAGTCTGGGGAGAGATACTAGTGGTAAACTTGATATCTTGGAGACTCCTCCCTGTCGCCAAATAACGCAAGGTGGCTATGAGCCTCTGCTCTGCTGGAATAGCAGCCCTCATGCAGGTGTCCTGCTTCATGATATAGGGGACAGCAAGGACAATTGTTGCTGAAAGCAGGAGTCCGTCATCCGGAGATAATTCCGATAATCATTTGGACTATTCTCCTGCAGCTCACACATCAAGGGCATATGGTTAAATTGGTCATGATTAAATAGCCAAGTTTTGGCCTAAATACTCCTCATCCTACTACTCCGACTATTCCTGGACCGGACTAGAGTCACAGCAACAACTCTAAGCCCATAAACAGCACTCTCTCTCCTAGGATTGCGCAACATGGCTGGTTGCCATACGAACGGTCGGAAATGCAAAGTAACGCACGGAACTGAAAACCGCGAATCAGCACTGACCAAACGTCTACTAATTCGAAGGAGCCCGAAGGGTGACGCCCGAGAATTGAACGATTTCTTTTGAGGTGTCGTCAGTACGTTGTAAGGTCACTATGTTCGTGTTTGTTGCCTAAAAGTCCGATCGTCTGTATGCAATACAAGTTCGAGGACAACGCCCTTTGTACAGAAATACACGGGAAAGTTTGTACAAGGTCCGATCGTGTGTATGAGGCTTTAGATAGACAAGCAGATTTAGATTGACTTGACTAACAATTCAAATCTCAACTCTAGCTAACACTTTTTAAGCAGCTACCCTTTTAGGATAAAGGTTTTACATGAATAAAAGCTGACCATTGCAAGTATCCCAGTCAGTCATATATATATATATATATATATATATATATATATATATACCAGTATATATACACAGTGAGGACAGAAAGTATTCAGACCCCCTTACATTTTTCACTCTTTGTTATATTGCAGCCATAATCATTTAAGTTCTTTTTTTTTCCCTCATTAATGTAAACACAGCACCCCATATTGACAGAAAAACACAGAATTGTTGACATTTTTGCAGATTTATTAAAAAAGAAAAACTGAAATATCACATGGTCCTAAGTATTCAGACCCTTTGCTGTGACACTCATATATTTAACTCAGGTGCTGTCCATTTCTTCTGATCATCCTTGAGATGGTTATACACCTTCATTTGAGTCCAGCTGTGTTTGATTATACTGATTGGACTTGATTAGGAAAGCCAAACACCTGTCTATATAAGACCTTACAGCTCACAGTGCATGTCAGAGCAAATGAGAATCATGAGGTCAAAGGAATTGCCTGAAGAGCTCAGAGACAGAATTGTGGCAAGGCACAGATCTGGCCATGGTTACAAAAAAAAATTCTGCTGCACTTAAGGTTCCTAAGAGCACAGTGGCCTCCATAATCCTTAAATGGAAGATGTTTGGGACAACCAGAACCCTTCCTAGAGCTGGCTGTCCGGCCAAACTGAGCAATCGAGGGAGAAGAGCCTTGGTGAGAGAGATAAAGAAGAAAATCCAAAGATCACTGTGGCTGAGCTCCAGAGATGCAGTCGGGAGATGGGAGAAAGTTGTAGAAAGTCAACCATCACTGCAGCCCTCCACCAGTTGGGGCTTTATGGCGGAGTGGCCCGACGGAAGCCTCTCCTCAGTGCAAGACACATGAAAGCCCGCATGGAGTTTGCTAAAAAACACCTGAAGGACTCCAAGATGGTGAGAAATAAGATTCTCTGGTCTGATGAGACCAAGATAGAACTTTTTGGCCTTAATTCTAAGTGGTATGTGTGGAGGAAACCAGGCACTGCTCATCACCTGTACAATACAGTTCCAACAGTGAAGCATAGTGGTGGCAGCATCATGCTGTGGGGGTGTTTTTCAGCTGCGGGGACAGGATGACTGGTTGCAATCGAGGGAAAGATGAATGCGGCCAAGTACAGGGATATCCTGGATGAAAACCTTCTCCAGAGTGCTCAGGACCTCAGACTGGGAGGAAGGTTTACCTTCCAACAAGAGAATGACCCTAAGCACGCAGTTTTTTTTTGTTTAATACATTTTTATTAAAGAAAATAAATACAAAAATAAACAGTTATGTCACAAACTGGGTACACACATTATGAAAAAGCAAAGTCAATTTCAATGCTCGGATATTTACAATGAGTTTCAAGAAGCCAGAGATACATTAACCAGTTCTGTATATTCAAAAAGGAGGATGAGAATTAATGTAGTGATTGAGTAGAAAAGAGGCTTCTTTCAATGTAAACATAGAAATCAAGATGTAAGAACAAGGTGAAAAACCTTGCTTCAGTTAAAAAAGAGAGGTATAATAAAGCGAGCAGAAAGCATGAGATGCATAGAACTAGATAATAGGAAAGAAAATAAAAAGAGAAAAAGGGGATAGTAAATAGGATAGAGGGTAAGATGGGAAAGGAGAGGGTAAGGGGAGTGCTGGAATATATGTGCAAAATGTTGAGTTATCGAAATTTTGGTAACGATGTATAAGTAATAAATTTATGAGATTTGCACTATAATATCCTTATATGAGGGGGTGGACTGCAATATTATCCAAGGAGCCCAAGTGGCTGAGTGTTTTTCTGAAGTCCCTTTGATGTTATGAGTAATACTCTCCATGAGTTGAACTTCATCAACCTTCTGCAGCCAGGTCCTAATAGGCGGAATTGCCGCTTGGCCCCAAAAGGCGGGTATTAAAGCTTTGGCTGTGTTCAAAAGGTGAGGAATGAGTGAACGTTTATATGAGCCTATGGAGGTTTTAGAGGCATGGAAAAGGACAGTCCATGGGTCCATGGGTAGATTGACCTCCGAAATCTGTGAGATCAGATTGCAGATGGCCATCCAATAGGGGCGAATGAGTGGGCAAAACCACCAGACATGTGCATGAGTGGCTTCGTACCCACAGTTCCTCCAGCACAATGGGGAACTGGCAGGGAACATTTGGTGAAGTCTAACGGGGGTGTAATGCCACCTAGTGAGTAGTTTATAATTGACCTCTGCCATTTTAGAAGCAAGGGAGGAAGTGTGGGCCAATTGTAAGACCCTATCCTTTAGATTGTCTGAAATGGGAGAACCCAGATCAGCTTCCCACTTTGCCAGGAAGGGTGGAAACACAGGGTTTTGAAGGGCAATAATAGCTCTATAAAATAGAGAAATACTACGTAAGGGAGGGTCTTTTGGGTAGAATATTTCTTCTATTCGATTTAGATCTTGCAAACTTCTAAGCGGATGAGAGAGAGAGCTCAAGAAACATTGCAGTTGATAGTATCTCCATTTGTCGAGAAACGAGGCAGGTTTGGGGTCAATGATCAAATGTAATGGTTTAAGTGTATTGCCACGGAGGGCGTGATGTAGTAAGAGAGGTTCTCTCGGTCTCCAAGATTGGAAACCGGGATCTAATAAGCCTGGTAGAAAATATTTGTGATTAAGGAGAGGTGTTAAAGGAGAGTTATACCCCCATGAGAATTTTTTATGTAGGGCGTCCCATATATCTAGTGAGGATATAGTGAGTGCTGAGGTGGATCGGTCAAGATTCCTGTAGGAGCGGGGTATCCAAGGAACCACCGAGAGATCAGCGCCGCTCAATAGGTATTCAAGTTGAACCCACAATTTTGAATCAAGAGCATATTTCCAATCGGCTATCCTAGAAAGTACAACCGCCTGATAATATGCCTTAAAATTAGGTAGTGCCAGTCCCCCGGATACCTTGGAACGAAATAGTATCTCTCTAGATATCCTGGGGTGACTGTTCCTCCAAATAAACCGGTAGATCATGGTTTGTAAAATAGTAAAGAACCCCACTGGAACCCCTAGTGGGAGCATTTGGAAAAGAAAAAGAGTATGCGGGGCAATATATTCATTTTAATAATATTTACTTTACCTAACCAGGTGTGAGATAAACTGGACCATTTACGTAAATCTTCCCTAATCCTGTTAAGCAGAGGGATGTAGTTGTGCCGGAAAAGGGAGTGAAGGTTGGGAGTGAGATAGATACCTAGATATTTCATATGTTTTGGTTCCCATTTAAAGGGAAAGAGAGGTTTCAGGGAAGTCACCTCGGATTGGGAGAAGTTAATGTTTAAAATTTCCGATTTGGATAGGTTTATTTTGAAGTTAGAAATTGACTGAAAGGTGGAAAATGCCGACATTAGGTTAGGTATTGAGATGCGGGGTTGCTGAATAAAAAATAGTATGTCGTCAGCATATGCTGCGTATTTGTGGGAGCTTTTACCAACTCGAATGCCTTGAATATTAACATTGTTCCTAATTGTCGCTAGAAAAGGTTCCAAGGTAATAGCAAAAAGGAGGGGGGACAGGGGGCATCCCTGCCTTGTACCATTATGTAAAACAAAAGAGTCACTCAGCGTCCCATTAATTCTGATCTGTGCTGTGGGGTTAGAGTATAGGGATAAAATACGGTAGAACATCTTAGGACCCAATCCGAAATGTCTCAATGTCATTCTAAGATAGTCCCAGTCCACCCTATCAAACGCTTTTTCAGCATCAGTGGAAAGGAGTAGGGTGGGCTGGGCGCTTCTCTGAACATACTGAATTAGGGAAATCGCTCTGAGGGAATTGTCTTTTGCTTCTCTATTGGGAATGAAACCTGATTGGTCTTTGGAGATCCAGTTAGGCAGTAGGGGGAGTAGGCGATTTGCCATTACTTTGGCAAATAATTTAATGTCAGTATTTATTAATGAGATTGGCCTATAACTGTTACAGAGGGTAGGGTCTTTATCAGGTTTAGGAATGACAGTAATGTGAGTGGAGAGGGATTCTGGGCGTAAGCCTGAGGATTGAGAAATTGAGTTTGCATAAGCTGTGAGACGGGGAAGTAGAATGTCACTAAATGTCTTGTAGTATAGAATAGTGAACCCGTCCGGTCCGGGTGCTTTTCCAGAGGGGGTAGACTTCAAAGCAGCTTGAAATTCCTCTACCGAGAAGTCTGCTTCCAATTCTTTAAAGATGGATGCAGGTAATTTAGGTAATTTAGCTTCTTTCAAATAGGAGAGCATGCATCTACGTCTCTCTTTCTGAGGTAAAGAGGACAAGTCATTTTTGACGCAGTAGAGATCTGCATAAAACTCCTTGAAAGCCTTAGCAATGTCTGGGGTTGCATGAGCGAGCTCTCCTGATGATAGTTTAATTTTGGGAATAAAGGACTGCATTTGTTTAGCTTTTAATGACCTAGCCAATGCCCTACTTGGTTTGTTTCCCCATTCATAGTGTTTCTGTGATAAGCGTTGGAATTTTCTCTTAGTGTCTAAATTAAGAAGAGACTTTAATTCCTCTCGTTTAAGTGTGAGGGATTGGAGGTGCTCACTATGGAGAGAAAGTTTATGTTGCTTGCTAAGAGCAGCTATTTGTTGTAAGACCTGCTCGAGTCGCCGACCATGTTCCCTTTTCAATCTAGCACCAAGTTCGATAAACCGTCCTCTAATAGTGACCTTATGAGCTTCCCAGACAATGGAGGGAGAGGTATCAGAGGGTTTGTTTTCCTTGAAGTATTGTGAAAGATGAGAGGACATTATGGAAACCTCGGCTTCATTAGTAAGAAGGGAGTCGTTGAGTTTCCAGTTATTATTGCGGCGTGCTAGGGAAGGCATAGTCAGCGTCATCGAGACAGGTGCATGGTCCGAGATAGTTGCGGTACCTATGTGAGCAGACTGTAAGAGGGGGAGGTGAAAATGATCTAGGAATATATTGTCAATTCTGGAATACGAGTGATGTGTTGTGGAGAAATGTGAGAAATCTCTCTCTTTGGGATGGAGGAGGCGCCAGACATCCATTAGTTGGAGGTCCAAGAGTCTCCTTTTGACAAATTTCAGGCGTTTAAAGGAAATATTAGATCTTCCTTGGGACGTGTCTATTATTGGGTCTAGGGACATGTTGATATCACCTGCTAAGATAGTAAGACCTTTGGCAAAATGTGATAATTTGGTTAGGATTTTTGAAAAAAAGGTAGGTTGATTTTGGTTTGGGCAATAAACGTTTGCTAGAGTACATTGGGTATTACCGATGAAACCCTGGAGAAAAAGAAAGCGGCCCGAATCATCAGCTAGCATGTCAGACAAACGAAAGGATATGCTTCTGCTAAACCCAATGGCCACTCCCTTAGCTTTGTTAGTGTCAGATAAACTATAGTACCATTGCGGAAAATGGGGTGAGGTCAGTTTAACCGGTGTTGTATGGGTTAGATGTGTTTCCTGAAGAAAAGCAATAGAACATGCGGCTTGTTTTAGTTCACGGAATGTTTGGTGCCGTTTAGCTGCGACATTAAGACCTCTAACATTGTATGATAGAAGCTTCAATGTAGTCATTGTTACATCTAGGTAGGATCCTTCAGCCTATGCTTCCATGTATGCCAGCAGGGGAAAGGGAGGGGAGGAGGGAAGAGGAAGAAGAGAGAGTGAAGTAAAGAATAGAAAAAAAGAGAAGAAGGGAAAAGTGAACTCATAGAGAAATCATACACATGAATTAAAGAACTTGTGGGAAACGTATGAATAACACGCAGAAATCTGCAGTGGTCCCATTGGGGAAAGAGAGAACGAGCGACCATCCGAAACCTTAAACAAGGATTGGATAAAATAACTCTTAAGGTCGCACGCACTCGCCAACCCCAGAAGGAGGGGGGGGACTGGGTTATGTTGTAGGGGAGGAGCAATATAAGAAACGTGCCCCAACAACACACGGCCCATAACAGATAATCAACTTGTAATTAGAAATAAAAAAAAAATTAGTTCCAGTTAAATAAAAATAAGGGAGTTATGTAGGCAGGAACAAAAATCAACTTAAACATTGAAATTCCTACTGGGCAGCATAAGTTGTAGACCATTACTGATGCGGCAACAAAACAACAATAAGAACATAAAAGGAGAACAGTGGTCTAACTAGTCATAGGTCAGAGTTTACCAAAAATAGTCAGGTAAGTGTACAAAAAGTTTGCATCTGAAATCTGACTTGGCACCAATTTACTGTAGGAGAATAAGCAACTGTACTGGTGGAATGTGGTTGAATGAAAAAAGACAAAGGACAAATTTGCGCAATTCAACCATTCTTTTGTGCAGAGCCTGGGAGAGAGGAGCGACTTGCCTTTGAAGGGGTTTTTCTCCAAACTGAATCTGCAAGATTCGAGAATTTAGGAATGGAGTCCTGCCAGCCTGGGAGTTCCAAGGGCGGAAGATTAAAAGCCTGCAAAAAGGTTGTAAGTTCCTCCGGGAACCTTAGTGTGTGGGATCGGCCATTTTTTGTAGCAATCAGGCAGGCTGGGCAGCCCCATCTATATGTGATCCCATCCGTACGCAAGAGGTCAAGGAGCGGCTTTAGAGCCCTGCGACGATCTAAGGTATCTTTGGAGATGTCTGGGAATACGGTGATGGTTGCCCCGTCGAAGTCTATGCTAGGCAGGCCCCGCATCTTCATCATAATTGCATTTTTATCTTCAAAGTAATGCAAGCGACAGATAACGTCTCTGGGTTGGTCAGAGTTAGCATTGCGGGGTCTCAGAGCCCGGTGAACCCGGTCAAAGCGGAGTGGTGCGGTGACAGGATTACCCATAATGGTGTTGAAAATGCCCCGTATTGATGGTTCTAGGTCACTATCTCCAGTGGCCTCAGGTAGGCCTCTGACCCGTATGTTGTTTCTACGGTTGCGGTTCTCGAGGTCTTCGAGCTTGTATAGGGAGGCCCAATGAGCAAATGCTAGCTGGGTAACAGTGTCCTGCAGTTCTTTAATGGCTAGAGCTTGTGTGTCTTGCCGTTGCTCCGTCTCCTCTACTCTGACCAAGATGTGAGACATGTCGGTCCTAACTGCAGTTATCTCTTTTTTAATAGACTTTTCCAAGTTATGAAACATACCTGCAAGTTCTTTTTTAAGACCGCTCATCAGCGTAGTCATTTCGGAGCCAGCAGGGGAACCTGGGTCATCCATGAGATCCGAGCAGTATGAAGAGGCCGGAGAGCTTCCCCTCACAGAGGCAACGTGAGATGAGGGAGAGGCGCTTAGTCTCGAGGTTCGGGCCTGATTGCCGCGTGCGTTAGCCAAATATTGTTGAATAGAGCCTGCAGATATTGAATTAGACAGTGATCTCTTACCAGATCTTTTACTTGCTGCAGAACGAGATTTAGTTGATTTGGAAGGCATAACTGGAACTGTTAGGCCGGTGGTTGTGTGGGGCACCTCTCACTTACATTTGCTCAGTGTCAGTCATATTTCAACACAATGTGGTTGCTTGTAGAGATTTTCGTGAAAAACAAAAGAAAAAAGACAGTTGCGGGTATTCAAAGTCCCACCTCAGCCACAGAGAAAGGGGAGATCTGATTGAAGCAGAGTCTAGATGAGTAGGTGCATTGGCTACAGTGAGCAGGTGGAGGCACAAATGTGGGTAGGGAGTAGTTAGAGTACAAAGATGGCCGCCGACCTCCGGAGGTAGGCCGGAGCCGCGGACTTTCCCGACGGTCCAGGCCGGCCGGGTGAGCACCGATAGCGCGGAGGCCTCGAGCGGCTTCGTATGGGCCCAGGTCCAAGATTTTAGTTATTTAGAGCAGTCTCAACACTGATGGGAGGCCGGCCGAGAGGTAGATGGTAGAGTATCAAGGTACTCACCACTGTTCAGAAGGTAGGATAGGTCGGTGCGGTAGGCCGCAGGATGGCGTCAGGCCTCCGGAGGTTGGCGTGCCAGAGGAGGGATCTCCGGGTAGTGGTTACTGGGACGGGGGGATCCCGAGTGCGGACGGCCTCGCAGCCAGGGTGCCGTGCAGGAACTTTTCGGAGGTCTCCGGTTCGGAGCAGCGGAGAGCGGGAGGCTCCGAGTATCAGATAGGTCCCAAGATGGCGGCGGGCATCCGAGGCTCGGACTGAACTGTAGGCCCCGAACCGCTTCCAAGTGCCAAGTAGGTTAAATATTCCCCAGGGGCCGTAGCCAAGAGTGTCCAGATACCCCTGAGATGTGAAAATGGCTACGATGGGTTGAGGAGGGGTATAGATGGCTTTGGATGTAAGCAGCCTAAACGGAGCAAGAGTAACACACGTCCTCCCTGTTGAACGTCCGGACACGCCCCCCCTAAGCACGCAGTTAAAGTAACAAAGGAGTGGCTTCACAACAACTCCGTGACTGTTCTTGAATGACTCAGCCAGAGCCCTGACTTAAACCCAATTGAGTATCTCTGGAGAGACCTAAAAATGGCTGTCCGCCAACGTTTACCATCCAACCTGACAGAAATGGAGAGGATCTGCAAGTAGAAATGTCAGTGGATCCCCAAATCCAGGTGTGAAAAACTTGTTGCATCTTTCCCAAAAAGACATGGCTGTATTAGATTAAAAGTGTGCTTCTACTTAATACTAAGCAAAGGGTATGAATACTTAGGACCATGTGATATTTCAGTTTTTCTTCTTTAATAAATCTGCAAAAATGTCAACAATTCTGTGTTTTTCTTTCAATATGGGGTGCTGTGTGCACATTAATGAGGAAAAAAAATGACTTTAGCAAATGGCTGCAATATAACAATGAGTGAAAAATGTAAGTGGGTCTGAATACTTTCCGTCCCCACTGCATATATATATATATATATATATATATATATATATACATATACACACATATATATATATACATATATATACACATATATATATTATTATACGAGATTTATATAGCGCCAACAGTTTACGCAGCGCTTTACAATGTATATATATATATATATTTATGTATATACAGTTCCTGTGAGTACACCCCTCACAGTATATACAGTGTGTGTGAGTACACCCCTCACATTTTTGTAAATATTTTATTATATCTTTTCATGTGACAACACTGAAGAAATGACACTTTGCTACAATGTAAAGTAGTGTGTGTACAGCTTGTATAACAGTGTTAATTTGCTGTCCCCTCAAAATAACTCAACACACAGCATTTAATGTCTAAACCACTGGCAATCACTGGAAATCATTACAAACACATACTGACATTACACACACACAGAAACCGTGTCACCCAAACAATAGAAATTACTTTCTTGAGACAGGGGTACTTAGGATTTTTTTTTAGACCTGCAGGGGTACCTCACTGTAAAAGGTTGAGAAACACTTTTTTAGAATATAGAGGGCTACTCACCAACAGACTATTTTTACTAAACAACTTGGACTAACTATACATGTGAACCAAGCAACACAAAGGGACATACTATACTGTAAGTGCATACATTTTCTATTTACAGAAATTCAATAAAAAATACAACTTTGTATAAAGTGAAAACAAGTTTTATTTTTCTGATATTTTGTTTGAAAATGGTTGTCCACCATATATCTATGGGTATGTATTTGTGTCACATGCTACAGTAAATGCCATTTTTTTCTTATTAACAGTATGGTGAGTTGATTTATCCTAATAACAAGTAGAGAATATTGTTTCATTGAAATGGTACAAACTGGCTGGGCAAATGTCAGAATGATAGATGGGTCTAAATTAGTGTATAGTCTATAATATATTTATAAATATTAGGTAATGTAATCATTTTTGTAAAGGGCTTCTTTAGCAAGTAAAAGTCATTTGTTTTAATCTTTTATTACATTTACAATAAAATGAATATAATGAATTAAATTAATTTTACAGTGTAGAATGGTTTTCTTTAAAATTGAAATAGCAAGATGTTGATTTCATCAGCTGACCACATATGTGGTTGTTTTAGCAATGGACAAATGTAGTGGAAACATCAACCTTTTAAGAACTGTAGCTGATGTCCTTTAAGCCTCCTGTTCTGAATTGCAATTCAACATTCTGTTATACTGTATATGTTGCAACATTCGAGTCTAAAATAGTTGTGGCTTCAAACCCTGCTACAATCTGCATAGTATGGGCAATTATAACCACAGCTAGAGCTAAAAAATACCTATTTCGCAAAGTCCTGTGAGTTTAAAGGGGTTGTAAAGGAATAAATTTTTTCACCTTAATGCATTCTATGCATTAAGGTGAAAAAACTTTTGAAAATACCGCCGCCCCCAGCCCCCCCGTTTTACTTACCTGACACCTCGAAACTCGGCCGCTCGCTCCCGACCTCCATTCAGCCGATCAGCCTGGTCGCTGATTGGCTATAGTGGATGGATTGAAAGCAGCGCAGCCATTGGCTCGCGCTGCTGTCAATCACAGCCAATGACGCGGCGCGCCGGGGGCGGGGCCAAGTGATACAGCGAGCGGCTATAGCCACCGGCTGTATCAGGGGGGCGCGCCCGCATTAACTAACCACCATGCGAGAGAGCTCGCATTAAGGTGGTTAGTTATTGCGGGGAGGAGCTGGGACAGCCGCCGAGGGACCCCAGAAGAGCAGGTTCGGAGCCACTCTGTGCAGAACGAGCTGCACAGTGAAGGTAAGTATAACATGTTTGTTATTTAAAAAAAAAAAAAAAAAATTTACCTTTACAACCCCTTTAAATATATTGAAAATACTACCAAAACCATGTTAGAAATTGGGTCATAATGAGCACAGTGAAAAGCCAATAGACTACCAAACAGCCCCCATAATCTGAAAACTGTCTTTGTCTGATTAATCACCAAGTTGATAGCATCCGCAATTCAAAAAATTAAAAAAAAAAAAATATCAATAGAAAATGGTGTTGTAGAATATACTACATACCTTTGAGTCAATTATTATTATTATACAGTGTAATGTTCTGGGCATCTAGCACATCCGGACCACGTCTTTATTTTTCTTTAAGCAAACAAAATAGAGGTTTCAGCACCAAAACAGAACTTCATAAAATGCAACACAAAAGGTCCACTTATCTTTAGCACAAATCAAACTATTAGGTATGCCAAAGTCAAGTAAGGGCCCTTAGGCTTAATGTACACGGGACGTTTTTACAATCTCTCCTGAACGATTTAACTTGACAGATAAAAACCCACGTTTAAAACGTCAGTTTTGCCGCGTTTACATGCTGCGTTTTTCCGTGTTTGCGTTTAGAAGCCGTTGAAAAAAAGCATTTTTAAATTTTTTTTTTTCAAAATAGCCAAAAATGAAAAATGCCTATAAACAAAATTTCCTACGTTTTAGATGCCAAACGCGGTTAAACGCGGGTACCGGCGTTTAGCCACGTTTGGCGTCTGAAACGTCGGAAACTTCGGCGTCTGAACTCATTTTTTAGCCTTCAAAGAAAAGCCTCTAAAGGCAACTGCGTAAAAACGACATTAAACAAACCTGTGTACATGTACACATAAGATAACATTGGATGAGTTCAGGGGCAGCTGAAAAAAGCAGCCAACTGCCTCTAAATGTCCGTTTACCAGCAGCAGTGTATATGAGGCCTAACTTGATGATCTAATGATCGCCTCCGGGGGCCTCCCACGCGCCGGGCAGCGGGTCACCTCCCCACCAAAACGGAAGAGCCCGCCCCCGACCGCAGCTTGAAGGTTACCCAATATGGGAAGTGGGTGGAAGGACGCATGAGGACCCGGAAGGGACAGTGACACCCAGTGGCCAGTTGTGGGATGACCGCAAGTGTAAACAACCCAGGTCCTATAATAGAACACATGAGATTAGTCTGGGAGAAAATAATCAAAATATGATAAATACAAACATCAAATTGGTAACACATAATGATAATGGTGTAAATTGGTACCACAATAAATTAGTCTGCAATTATGATGTTGTCAATATGATAACCAAATACATTGTAATAGTAACCAGATACATTAAAGTATGTACACCAGTAAGAATATCCTCCATATATACACATGTACAAGGGACTATGACAAAACAGAAATAAAGGAAGGTGGGAGCAGAGAATTTTTCTACAAATCTAGTTCACATATACCTGATTGGAAGCCCACCAAGTATGGTTTGAAACTAAAAGCTTCATTAAGGCCTGGAGGTATAGTTGCATTAAGGTGGAATATCCACCTCAATTCGCTTTGTAAGAGTTGCTTGTTTAAATCTCCCCCCTAGGGTTGAAAGAAGAGACAATTTTTTTACTATTTTTTGTTTCACTGTGTTATGTATGCATCAGCCATGTGTTCAACTATTCACTATAAGCCCTGATTGATTATTCATTTGTATGTTATGCATGGGATTTTTTTTCTACGGAGAATGTTTCAGTCTATCATATACATCCCTGTGAGGAGTTTGCATTATTGAAGGAATGGAGTCACCCAGTTGCACTTCTTTTGGTTTGTGTTGCCATTTGTTGATGATTTTTTATTATTTGTGATTGAAGCTTATTCCTTGATTGTATTGTTTACATTTAACATTTATATAACAGCGCAGCACCACCTATTAATTTAAAACAAAGATTTTTATGTATTACTTCCTGCTCTTTAGCTTTGGTAGACCGAGTTAAAACAAAAAACAAAATGTTTTATACCTACATTATATATTGTACTTGTATCTTACAGCAAACCTATAGAAAATAATTAAATATACCCTTGTTTAGCCACCCCTGTGATTCAAGCACCTCTGCCAGACATTATATCCCTTCATCTAACATCACTGTTCACAACTGCACTTTTTCTCTGAATGCCTGGAAACTAGATCAGCCAATCAAATCTAGTCTCTAAAACCACAAATCATTCTTGCAATGTCTCATGATGACATTCTGCAGCCAATCAACTCTTTGCAGAACTCGCTAACAGAAATGATTGTCATCAAAGCTTATCAACATCATTGTGATTTATTTCTATTTGTACTTTGTAACCTCCTTTCAACATCCAACACTGCCCTGAGCTATCTGGTAGAATGTTATTAATGTATCCACCTAAATGTCTACCTAAACAAACATATTATACTTACCTCCACTGTGCAGTTGGTTATGCACAGAGTGGCCCCAATCCTCCTCTTCTGGGGTCCCTCAGTCTTCTGGGGTCCTTCAGCGGCATTGGTAGCTCCTCCTCTTCTCAAGTGCCCCATTGGAGAAGCAATCTCCTTCAGGACATCCGTACGGGCGCACTCCCAAGTCCTGCTTCTGCGTCTAGTGACAAAGAAAGCAGGACTCAGCCCCGCCCCCAGCGCCCATGTCATTGGATTTGATTAACAGCAGCGGGAGCCAATGGCTGCGCTGTTATCAATCTATCCAATCAGGACATGAGACACGAGACTAGCTAGAGCAGTTGTGCTCATCCCCGGGAAGAAAAAGACAGGGTTCAGGTAAGCAAAATGGGGGCACTGAGGGCTGCAGCATTAGAGAAGGTTTTTCACCTTAATGCATAGAATGTATTAAGGGGGAAAACCACGAGGATTTACAACCCATTTAAGGACCAAGACCATTTTTGACACTTTTTTACAAGTTCAGTATTTTTTGCTAGAAAATTACTTAGAACCCTCAAACATTATGCATATTTTTTTTAGCAAAGACTCTGGAGAATAAAATGGCAGTTGTTGCAATATTTTATGTCACACGGTATTTGCGCAGCAGTCTTTCAAACGCAATTTCTTTGAAAAAATACACTTTTTTTAATTAAAAAATAAGAAAAACAGTAAAGTTAGCTCATTTTTTTCTATATTGTGAAAGAGGATATTATGCTGAGTAAATAGATACCAAACATATTATGGCTGCAAATTGCGCACACTCGTGGAATGGTGACAAACGATGGTACTTAAAAAGCTCCATAGGCAACGCTTTAAACATTTTTATTGGTTACCAGGTTAGAGTTACAGAGGAGGTCTTGTGCTAGAATTATTGCTCACAATCTGACGATTGCGGTGATACCTCATATGTGTGATTTGAACACGTTTACATTTATGTATACTTATGTATACATTTTCTTTGCTGGGCAAGCACACTGGGACAGGGACGCTTTAACATTTTTTAATATTTTTTTTCTTGTTTATTTTATCTTATTTTTTTTAATACTGTCCCTTTAAAAAAAAAATCTTATCACTTTTTTGTGGCAGTAATAGGCTGTGACAGGTACTCTTTATGGAGGGATTGGGGGTCTAAAAGAAAATCGGCTATTCTGAACACTGTAATTTTTTTCAAATCAGTGCCATTGGCAGCGAGTAATCTGGAAGTGACGTGACGTCGCTTCTGGAATTTTACTACACAGACTTGAACAAAGCGAATCCAGCTTCATTCAGTTCACAGCCTAGCCACCATACGTGCCAAATCATGGCTTGGGTCTCCTGCTGGGACAGAAAGTGAAGTGGTTAAGGTGCAGGTGTTGTAATCGGCAGTGCTGCATTCCCCAACAATTACATTCCCAGCCTGTCCCTGATTGGTTGATATAGAAGAGGCCAGAACTTAAATTTATCTCTTGGGAACTGCAGTGCAGAAGATCACTCAGTCTGCACCCCAAAGGCATTAAATAGAACCTTTATGCCCCTGCCCCCCCCTGCTGAACAAATGGGGCCCCAGAAAGTTGCTGTAGGGCTGTGCTGTAAAGCAGCTCCCACATACAGTATCTATTTCATACGTGTTTTTAGCCATTTGCCTGGAATTCTGCCTTAGACCCCACTCACACTTGGTGATTTGGAATGGCCGGCAGAAGTGCTGTGATTCTGCCTGCAATTCCAAATCATGTGAAAACGTGCAGCAAGCATTCATATTACATTATTCTTAATGGCACCCCAAACATGGCAAGATCTTTCACGATTGTCACATGACAGAATTGCATGTTAATTGAGCCAAAACGTACAGGGGACCATTTCTTCACTTTGGGGTGCGGCGGAGTAATCTGCAATGCATCGGTTCCCTTCTATATCAATAAACTGCAACAATTCGAGAGATTACAATAAAAAAGGCTGGGTGTTTAAAGGGGTTGTCACCTTAATTTACTCCAGTCACAGCTCACAAGGCAGGTCTGCCCCAGTGAGCGAGACAGAATGTGAAAGCTACATTGAGACTCCACCAGCATGTGACGTTCACACAGAGACTCCACCAGCATGTGACATTCACATGGAAGCTCCGTCAGCATGTGACGTTCACACGGAGACTCCACCAGCATGTAAAACTCACACAGAGACTCCACCAGCATGTGATGCTCACACAGAGACTCCACCAGCATGTGATGTTCACATGGAGACTCCACCAGCATGTGGCATTCACACGGAATATCCACCAGCATGTGACATTCACATGGAGACTTCACCAGCATGTGATGTTCATATGGAGACTCCACCAGCATGTAACATTTACATGGAGACTCCACCAGCATGTGACGTTCACATGGGGACTCCACCAGCATGTGACGTTCATATGGAGACACCACCAGCATGTGAAGTTCACATTGAGACTTCACCAGCATGTGACATTCACATGAAGACTCCACCAGCATGTGACATTCACATGGAGACTTCATCAGCATGTGATGTTCATATGGAGACTCCGCCAGCATGTGACATTTACATGGAGACTCCACCAGCATGTGACGTTCACATGGAGACTCCACCAGCATGTGACATTCACATGGAGACTCCACCAGCATGTGATATTCACATGGAGAATCCACCAGCATGTGACGTTCACACGGAGAATCCACCAGAATTTGTTGTTCATGTTGATACTACACCAAAATGCCAGGGGAACGTCTACAGTGAAGATGGGGGAAAGGTTACAAGAAAGGAAAGGATACTAGTGGTAGGGGATTTGGTTATTGGAAGGATACAGAGGGCAATCTGTTACAAAGACCGTTATCGACAAACAGTATGTTGTCTACCGGGCGCTCGGGTTTGGAACACTGCAGATTGCATGGACAGATTGTTGGATGGGGCTGGAGTGGACCCAGCTGTCATGGTATATAAACCAATGACAAAGTTCAAGAAAGATGGAGTGTGCTACAAAATGACCTAGGGCTATATTGAAGAAAAGGCCCCCAAGGCAATATTTTCAGAAATACTGCCTGTACCTCAAGCCACACCAGAGAGGCGGCAGGAGCTTATGGTGCTTAACAAATGGCTGAGGAACTGGTGCAGGGAGGAGGGGTTTGGGTTCATGGAGAACTTGACTGACTTTTTGGTCAATTACCAGCTCTATAGCAGGGATGGACTGCACTTAAATGGGCAAGGTGCCGCTCTATTGGGAGAGAAGATGACCAAAAAAGCTGGAAGAAAATCAGGTTGGCGCTCCACCAGAATGTGAAGTTCATATTAAGAGCCCACCAGAATGTGACTCTCAAGCTGAGACTCACCCAGATTGTGATGTTCACGTCGAGACTACACCAGAAAGCAATGTTCAAATTGTTACTCCACCAGAATGTGGCATTCACATTGTGACTCCACCAGAATGTGATGTTCAAGATGAGACTCCACCAAAATGCCAGAGGAACCTTGGGAACATCTCCAGTGAAGATGGGGCAAGGTTAAAGGAAAGAATAGGAAGATGCTGGCGTTTGGGGACACAATCATTAGAAGGACAGAGAGGGAAATCTGTCACAAAGACTGTTATTACCGAACAGTATGTGGTTTACCAGGTGCTCGTGTTCGGGACATTAAACATCAGGTGCAGAGATAGCTGGGTGGGGCTGGGGAGAACCCAGTCGTCATGATACATATTGGTACTAATGACAAAGTTAGAGGAAGATGGGGTGCCCTAAAAAAAGGATTTCAGGGGCTTAGGGGCGATATTGAAGAAAAGGAGCTCCAAGGGAGTATTTTCAGAAATACTGCCTGTACCTCGAGCCACACCAGAGAGGCAGCAGGAGCTTAGGGAGCTTAACAAGTGGCTGAGGAACTGGTGCAATGAGGAGGGGTTTGGGTTCATGGAGAACTTGACTGACTTTCTGGTCAATTACCAGCTCTATAGCAGGGATGGACTGCACTTAAATGGGCAGGGTGCCGCTCTATTGGGAGAGAAATGGGAGGGGATCAGCTTTTTTGGGAGCAAAGATGGAAAAAATGTTGGAAGAAATTTTAAACTAGAGATGAGGAGGGATCAGAGGATGATTTGCTAGTGAACATAAGGGAGAAGATCTTCAAGTCAAGCCATCATCACCGGAGTCCACTACGTCATCACTCTCTTGAAAGATTCTCATCAGCAATACCACCAGCATTCCTAACCAACAGGAGTGCCACAGTATCTTTTCTGCATAGTCCAAATTTTGTGTGTGGGGATAGAGTGTTATAAGACTCAGTGGAAAGCCTGAGGAACCCTCCGAGGGACCAGGTAAGGCTGTACCAACACAGGTCTCTACACTGGTGGTGGCTGCCAGTCCAGTAACCGAAAGGTCTTCCCATCGGCCCTCTATTTTCCTTTCTTCGGCTTATGAATCACCAACTATCAATATAGTTGGACAAACAAGACAATTGGCTGTTCCTAGAAGAAGACTCAACAAAAAGTCTGAGGAACCCTCCCGGGGACCAGGTACAACTGAACCAACACAGGTTCCTACACTGGTGGCAGCTGCCACTCCAGTAACCAGAGGGTATTCCCATCAGCCCTCTATTTACCTTTCTGCAACTTCTGAATCACCAACTATCAATGTAGTTGGATGAACAAGACAATTGGTGATTCCTAGAAGACTCAACAAAGAGTATGAGGTACCCTTCCAGGTACCAGGTACGGCTGTACCAATACAGGTTCCTACACTGGTGCCAGCTGCCACTCCAGTAACCAGAGGGTCTTCCCATCAGCCCTCTATTTCCTTTTCTGCAGCTCCTGAATCACCAACTATCAATGTAGTTGGACAAACAAGACATTGGCTGTTCCTAGAAGAAGACTCAACAAAAAGTCTTAGGAACCCTCCCAGGGACCAGGTACCAATACAGGTTCCTACACTGGTGGCGGCTGCCACTCCAATAACCGGAGTGTCTTCCCATCAGCCCTCTATTTCCCTTTCTGCAGCTTCTGAATCACAGATTATCAATGTAGTTGGACAAACAAGACCCTACACTGGTGGTAGCAGCCACTGCAGTAACCAGAGGGTCTTCTAATCAGTCCCCTCAGTGGCCAATATGATTGTAACAGCACAGGTACCTACAATGGTGGCGGCTGCCACTGCAGTAACTGGAGGGTCTTCTAATCAGCCCTCCCAGGGGCCTGATATGGCTGTAACAACACAAGTTGCTACACTGGTGGCGGCTGCTACTACAGCAACCGAAGAGTCTTCCCATCAGCCCTCCCAGGATCCCGGTACCTCTGTACCAACACAGGTCCCCACACTGGTGGCGGCTGCCTATCCAGTAAACAGATGGTCTTCCCATCAGCCCTTCCGTGGACCAGGTACAGCTGTACCAACACAGGTCCCCACACTGATGGCAGCTGCCACTTCAGTAAACAGAGCATCTTTCCATCAGCCCTACCAGGGACCAAGTGTGACTCGAAGAAACATCCACGACATATTGGCGTCTGCCATCTCAGCTATCTTGATATAATGAAAAATGTAGAAAACGCGCCTCTTCCTACTGAAACAAGTGCTTCTGGGTTAGGCTAAATAATCTAGTCCCTCAGTAGGTATATATTGTGGTCAATTAAGGCTGAAGCAGCTACCATAAGAGTCCACTCAGGGCAAATAAACACAAATATACAAACACAAAAGGCAGCGCTACAAACTAAAATAACACAGTACAAATGTTAAATTGTGCTATCATACAGTGCATATGTATATATAAGTGAAAAATGTCCACAGTATATTGCAGCTAGATTCTATATTAATTCCGTGGTGTGTGTGAAAAGAGACTGTCCAAAAAGAAGTATAATTTCCACTTTCAAGATGATAGGCTGTCACCAACACATTCCACGCGTGAAGAAGCGGGGGTACACACATCCCCCTTCAAATTAAACTCTTACCAGAATCAACTGGATCAAAGGCATAAACACCATAGGCTTGGACTCTCTCTCCCCCCAATCACCAAGGAAAGCTGTACCAGAAGGTTGGATCACACAATGATGAGCTCAATTCGGGACAAAGAAAAAACAAACTCCATAGTGTAATCCTGTTTAAACAATTTATTGTTTTCCACAAAAATCCCCTCTTAGGAATTGCACTTACAGAAATAAAGATGCAAACAGGCATAACATTCAACAGACCATACGGGGATAGCGCGATGTCTCCTACCACATTCAGCTGCACGTTCCAGCGGTAGTGAACACGGTGTCCCCAAGCGGTGTGCTGACGTTACTGATGGTCGTCGTAAAGCCACACCCTTGAGATCTTGAGATAATGGTAATCAGCCCTCCCAGGGACCAGGTACGGCTGTACCAAGACAGGCGTTTGCACCAATGCTTCATCTACTGAGCTCACCTAAAAGGTATTTCCAATTTTTCTTCCACATTTTTTACACTTATGCCGCGTACACACGATCAGAAATTCAGCCAGCAAAAGACAGATGAGAGCTGTTAGTCAGAAAATGCGACCGTGTGTATGCTCCATCGGACTTTTGCTGGCAGGATTCCCGCAGGTTCTCAATTTTTCAGTCGTAAAAATTTCCTATCCGAAAATGCGATCATCTGTACAAATTCCGACGTGCAAAATTCCTATGCATGCTCGGAAACAATTTGACGCATGCTCGGAAGCATTGAACTTCATTTTCTCGGCTCGCCGTAGTGTTGTACGTCACCGCATTCTTGACGGTCGAAAGTTCAGGGAACTTTTGTGTGACCGTGTGTATGCAAGGCAAGCTTGAGCGGAATTCCGTCGGAAAAACCATCCAAGTTTTTTCCAACGGAAAATCTGCTTGTGTGTACGCGGCATTACTTTATATTTTGTTACATGTTCCCATTCACAGGAACCCGAAGGAAAAAATGAAAAAAAACAAAACAAAACAAAAAACATGGCCTCCCAAAATCCAGACCCCCTCCTAAGCACACATCCTGGCAAGCCAGGAAAGGGGGGAAGGGGTGAGCATGCACTGCCCACCTCTCCTCACCCATACCAGGCCACATGCCCTCGACATGGGGAGGTGCCTTGTCAGTGGGAAGGGGGTTCCCCTTTGCAAAGTCCACTCCCCATGTCGAGGGCATGTGGTCTGGTATAGCTCAAGAGTGGAGGTGGTTTTCAGGGGTTGTCTAAAAGTGGATAAATTTGGAGACAGTCTGACAGATTGGGGTAGGGAATTCCAGAGGATGGGCGAGGCTCGGGAGAAGTCCTGGAGGCGGATATGGGAGGAGGTGATGAGGGAGCTAGAGAGCAGGGGGTCTTGGGAGGAACGAAGAGGGCGATTAGGTTGGTATTTTGAGACTAGGCTAGTGATGTAGCTGGGGGCAGAGTTGTGGATGGCTTTGTAACTTGTTAGTATTTTGAATTTAATTAGTTGGGCGAGTGGCAGCCAATGGAGGGATTGGCAGAGAGGGGTAGCGAGCACTGAGCGGTTTGTAAGGTGGATGAGTCTGGCAGCAGCATTCATGATGGACTGAAGGGGGATAGTCTATTTAAAGGTAAGCCAATGAGGAGGGAGTTCCAGTAGTCAAGGCGAGAGATAACCTAACCGGGGAGTGAATCAGGAGCTTTGTGATTTCATTGGTTAGAAAGGGACATAGTTTAGAGATGTTGTGGAGATTTAGGAGGCAAGCTTTGGAAAGTGATTGAATGTGGGGCCGAAAGGAGAGTTCAGAGTCCAGGATAACACCTAGCACGCTGACATGTGGGGATTGGTGGGTGGTTGTGCCATTGCTCTTGACAGATAAGTCAGGGGAAGAGGCACGTGGGGGAGGAAATATTATAAGCTCGGTTTTGGACAAGTTGAGTTTGAGGAAGTAGTGTGACATCCATACAGATATGTCTGTTAGCAAGTTAGTGATGCGTGAGGAGACTGATGGACTGAGTTGAGGGGTGGAGAGATAGATTTGGGTGTCGTCAGCATAGAAATGATATTGAAAGCCGTGAGAGGCTGACCCAGGGAAGAGGTGTAGATTGAAAAGAAAAGAGGTCCAAGAACAGAACCTTGGGGGACCCCGATGGAGAAGTGAGGAGGAGAGGAGTGGAGGAAGTAGAATTTTAACTGACACTGAAGGTGCGTTGGGATAGGTAGGATGAGAGCCACTGAAGAGCACAGTCATGGAGACGAGGGAGTAAAGTTTTTTGAGGAGGAGGGGGTGGTCAACCGTGTCAAAGGTAGCTAAAAGGTTCAGAAGTAGGAGTACAGAATAGTGTCCGTTAGTTTTTGCAGTTAGTAGGTCATTTGTGAGTTTTAAAAGAGCAGTTTCTGTGGAGTGTTGAGGGCAAAATCCAGATTGAAGGGGATCAAGAAGGTTATTTTCAATGAGGTGGTCACTCGGTTGTAAACCAGGCATTCAAGGAGTTTAGAGGAAAAGGGGAGCAAGGAGATAGGGCATAGGTAGTTAAGATTGGTAGGGTCCAAGGACGGCTTTTTAAGTATGGGGGTGACCAATGCATGTTTTAGAGCATTGGGGAAGATGCCAGAGGTGGGGGAGAGATTGAAGATGTGGGTTAGAGAGTGTAGTATAGAGTCAGAGGGCTACTGTAGTATTCGAAAGGGAATAGGGTCCAGGGGACAGCTAGTAAGGTGGGTATCGGGCGTAATCTAATCTCAGTATAAATACAGCTGTTCTGTGAAGACTGCAGAGGTTTGTTAGAGAACCTTAGTGAACAAACAGAATCATGAAAGCAAATGAACAAGCATCAGTCACAAGCCTCGGGCCCCTAATCCCCCAAACAGGTCCCCTTAAACATCCTGAAGGGGTACCCTCACTTTCCTAAGTGGTGGTAATGTCTGTTGGCCATTGGGGACATCTGGTCTACAAGCATCTCGGATGCTCAGGTAAGACATGTGGTTCTCAAGGGCTGCAAGATAGAGTCCCGCTCTCTGCCCCCTTTGTGTTGTCCAGCCAGTTACACAGGCAGGTTGGACAGCATGAAGCGCAGTGGGGTGTGGGAGAAGAGAGAGAGGAACTCTAGCTTGTAGCCCCTGGACACCACGTCTCTTACCAGAGCTTCTGAGATGCCTGCTGACCAGGTGACTGCAACGTCCAACAGACGTCCCCCCCAATTTGGAAAATGGGAAACTCCTTTTAGGATGTTTAAGAGGACCTGTCTGCAGGTTTGGGAGATTTAAGGGCTGGATAGGGGGACAGTGGGATGGATAGTGGGATGACAGGGGGACAATGGGATTTATAGGGGGATGGACAGGGGGACAGTGGTGATCAGTGGCGGACTGTATACCTGTCTCCTGCTGTCCCATTCTGTAAGCTGTGGGTTGCTCCCTGTACTGAGGCTGATCACTGCACTGACTTAACTGCACTAGCTGCTCCTTCTGCTGGGTCCTATGAAGTCGGAAAATCCTGTCAACCCAGGAGACACACAGACAGGGAGAAGAGGGGTCCTTTAGCTGCTGGTGGTCTGTCCTGAGAGATGCCTGCTGTTTTTGGCCACTTAAAGCTATGATATGTAAACTCTGCAGATCAGTGAGGGGACAGAAGGCAGCAATAGTAGAGAGAAGTGCTGATAGTGTGTGGTCACTGGAGTCTGGACTGGGAACAGAGATGAGGGGAAGACACATTGCTGACAGGCACTGGGGACATCTCACTGGGAAGTATGCTGTCAGAATAATGTGTCCAGGTGTCTGGCAGTCGGAAACCTGGGCACATGATGCAAAAACCGGACCTATCAGGGTCAAAACAGGCAGGTGGTAACCCTACTGTGGCTGCTAGAACAGAGCAAATATTTAAGGATTACATGCCCACTGTCAACAGGCAAGATGGTGCTCAAGCTTGGTCTTCTTCACTCTAGCTACTGCAGCCATACTGATCTTGGAGCAGTGGTAGATGTGTACCTGTAAATTCGTAACAACATGCTATAGCAGGGGTCAGCAACCCGTCGATCACGGGCTACCTGTCGACCGCGGGTAGGTGACATGTAGACCGGGAATAGGTCTGCACCACTGACCCCCACCTCCTACTGCTAGTTGTCATTTCTCTCCGGTCCTCTCTCTGCCCTCAACCTTCTTCTCCGAGCCTCCCCCCCACTGTCTCCACCGCTGTCATCAGTGATCAGCAGAGCGCGAGAGGCAGCACAGCTCAGAACAGAGAGCAGGGGGAGGAGCTGGCCAAATTAACTTTTCTAGTTAACCTGGAGGTGATTGGTTGCTAGGTCCTAAGCAACCAATCACCAGCTTGTTAATATAAAAAGTCACTTGGCCAGTTCCTACTCCCGCCCCCTGTCCAGAAATGTGCTGCCTCTCAATCTCATGTGTTCCCAGGTAGGATGCTATGGGAGAGGGGGACACTACTTTGTGTGTGTATGTGTGTGTGTGTGTGGGGGGGGTGATGTGAAGGGGGCGGTGGACACTTATGGGCAGGTGTCCTGTACCACCCTTCACATCACCCCCCCCCCCAGTCCCTGCATTCTGAGCACAACACACTCCTGATCCCTGCATTCTGAGCATAACGCACTCCTGATCCCTGCATTCTGAGCATAACGCACTCCTGATCCCTGCATTCTGAGCATAACGCACTCCTGATTCCTGCATTCTGAGTGTAACGCACTCCTGATACCTGCATTCTGAGCGTAACGCACTCCTGATCCCTGCATTCTGAGCGTAATGCACTCCTGAACCCTGCATTCTGAGTGTAACGCACTCCTGATCTCTGCATTCTGAGTGTAACACACTCCTGATCCCTGCATTCCGAGCGTACTGCCTCCTGATCCCTGCATTCTGAGCATAACACACTCCTGATCCCTGCATTTTGAGCGTAACGCACTCCTGATCCCTGCATTCTGAGCGTAACGCACTCCTGATCCCTGCATTCTGAGCGTAACGCACTCCTGATCCCTGCATTCTGAGTGTAACGCACTCCTGATACCTGCATTCTGAGCGTAATGCACTCCTGATCCCTGCATTCTGAGCGTAATGCACTCCTGATCCCTGCATTCTGAGCGTAACGCACTCCTGATCCCTGCATTCTGAGTGTAACGCACTCCTGATACCTGCATTCTGAGCGTAACGCACTCCTGATCCCTGCATTCTGAGCGTAATGCACTCCTGAACCCTGCATTCTGAGTGTAACGCACTCCTGATCTCTGCATTCTGAGTGTAACACACTCCTGATCCCTGCATTCTGAGCGTACTTCCTCCTGATCCCTGCATTCTGAGCATAACGCACTCCTGTGCCAGTGTCACCAGTGCCAGTATAAACCAGAAAAGGAGTTCTGATTGCCACCACAACAGTACAGTGTCTTAAGAGCCCATGTAAGCCAGAAACCTTGTCCTGGTCACTAGTCAAACCAGTAGAGTGTCACCAGACCAGTGTCAGCCAGCTACAGGGTCCTTATCACTAGCAGTACCAGTACAGTGCTTGCAGAGCCAGTGTAAGCCAGCAACAGTGTCCTGACTACTGCCACCCCAATATAGTGTTATTGTCAGGGATGTTATACAAAAATATCCAATACAAGTGATCAGATCATTGGGCTGCACCAAGGAATCAGGGACAAACAAGTAAATGAAAAAAGTATGTTTATTAAAAATAAGGACACACGTGCAAATCAAACAGCAAACCATAAACAAGTAAATAAGTGCAAAACACAGCAAACCATAAAAACCACCTAACTAACTCTCTAATATACAGTATCTCACAAAAGTGAGTACACCCCTCACATTTTTGTAAATATTTTATTATATCTTTTCATGTCACAACACTGAAGAAATTACACTTTGCTACAATGTAAAGTAGTGAGTGTACAGCTTGTATAACAGTGTAAATTTGCTGTCCCCTCAAAATAACTCAACACACAGCCATTAATGTCTAAACTGCTGGCAATAAAAGTAAGTATACCCCTAAGTGAAAATGTCCAAATTGGGCCCAATAGTATCAATATTTTGTGTGGCCACCATTCTTTTCCAGCACTGCCTTAACCCTCTTAGGCCTGGAGTTCACCAGAGCTTCACAGGTTGCCACTGGAGTCCTCTTCCAGTCCTCCATGACAACATCACTGAGCTGGTGGATGTTAGAGACCTTGCACTCCTCCACCTTCCATTTGAGGATGCCCCACAGATGCTCAATAGGATTTAGGTCTGGAGACATGCTTGGCCAGTCCATCACCTTTACCCTCAGCTTCTTTAGCAAGGCAGTGGTCATCTTGGAGGTGTGTTTGGGGTCGTTATTATGTTGGAATACTGCCCTGCAGCCCAGTCTCTGAAGTAAGGGGATCATGTTCTGTTTCAGTATGTCACAGTACATGTTGGCATTCATGGTTCCCTCAATGAACTGTAGCTCCCCAGACCATGACAATCCCACCACCATGCTTGACTGTAGGCAAGGCACACTTCTCTTTGTATGCTCACCTGATTACCGCCACACACACTTGACACCATCTGAACCAAATAAGTTTATCTTTGTCTCATCAGACCACAGGACATGGTTCCAGTAATCCATATCATTAGTCTGCTTGTCTTCAGCAAACTGTTTGCTGGCTTTCTTGTGCATCATCTTTAGAAGAGGCTTCCTTCTGGGACGACAGCCATGCAGACCAATTTGATGCAGTGTGCAGTGTATGGTCCGAGCACTGACAGGCTGACCCCCCACCCCTTCAACCTATGCAACAATACTAGCAGCACTCATACGTCTCTTTCCCAAAGACAACCTCTGGATATGATGCTAAACATGTCCACTCAACTTCTTTAGTGGACCATGGCGAGGCCTGTTCTGAGTGGAACCAGTCCTGTTAAACCACTGTATGGTCTTGGCCACCATGCTGCAGCTCAGTTTCAGGGTCTTGGCAATCTTCTTATAGCCTAGGCCATCTTTATGTAGAGAAACAATTCTTTTTATCAGATCCTCAGAGAGTTCTTTGCCATGAGGTGCCATGTTGAACTTCCAGTGACCAGTATGAGAGAGTGAGAGCGATAACACCAAATTTAACACATCTGCTCCCCATTCACACTGGGGGGGGGGGGATGGCTAATTGGGCCCAATTTGGGCATTTTCACATAGAGGTGTACTCACTTTTGTTGCCAGCGGTTTAGACATTAATGGCTGTGTGTTGAGTTATTTTGAGGGGACAAGAACTTTACACTGTTCTACAAGCTGTAAACTCACTACTTTACATTGTAGCAAAGTGTTATTTCTTCAGTGTTGTCACACGGAAAGATATAATAAAATATTTATAAAAATTTGAGGGATGTACTAACTTTTGTGAGATACTGTATTATACACGAGCAAAGGAAACAAACATGGAATAAACAAGGCAGAGACAAAAGCAACAGGGGAACAGAAGCCAGGTATAAGGAAGCAGACCATAAGGAGCAGGGAACAGGGAACAGGTCTCAAGGACAGGATTCACGGAACGGGGTCCAGGAACAAGCAGGAACAAGCAGGAACAAGCAGAAACAAGCAGAAACAAAAACAAGTACAGGCAGGGACAAGGCTAGCAGAGGGAATACTGAAGCAATGAGCTTGGGCTCAGGGCAGGTTTATATAGACCAGCATACTCACAACAGGTGTGATTGATAGCTGGTCGGTAGTCCAGGCAGGGAGACACCCGCGGGTGGCCACCAGAATTACACCCTTTGGTGTTGAGCGTAACAGTGCCACCAGCACACAGTGGCAAGATAGTCATCAGTCAGGAAAACATCAGCAGCAAGCTTGGGCATCAGGAACAGGTTTAGCAGGCACCATGTCATCAGGCTGGGCAAAGGGCACTGGGTCATCAGGCTGGGCAAAGGGCACCAGGTCATCAGGCTGGGCAGCAGGCTCCGGGTCATCAGGCTGGGCAGGAGGCCCCAGGTCATCAGGCTGGGTAGCAAGCTCTGGGTCATCAGGTTGGGCAGCAGACCCAGGGTCATCAGGCTGGGCAGCAGGCACATCTAGCTGGGCAGCAAGCACAGGTACATCAAGCTGGGCAGCAGGCACATCAAATTGGGCAGTGTCCACAGGCACATCAGGCTGGGCAGCGGGGACAGGCACATCAGGCTGGGCAGCGGGCACAGGCACAACAGGCTGGGCAGCAGGCACAGGCACATCAGGCTGGGCAGCAGGCACATCAAATTGGGCAGCAGGCACAGGCACATCAAGCTGGGCAGAAGGCATATCAAATTGGGAAGTGGACACAGGCATATCAGGCTGGGCTGCAGGCTCATGAAATTGGGCAGCAGGCACAGGCACAGCAAGCTGGGCAGCAGGCACATAAAATTGGGCAGTGGGCACAGGCACATCAAGCTGGGCAGCAGGCACAGGCACATCAGGCTGGGCAGCAGGCACATCAGGCTGGGCAGCGGACAGAGGCACATCAGGTTGGGCAGGGGACAGAGACACATCAGGCTGGGCAGCGGACAGAGACACATCAGGCTGGGCAGCGGACAGAGTCACATCAGGCTGGGCTGCAGACAGAGTCACATCAGGCTGGGCTGCAGACAGAGTCACATCAGGCTGGGCTGCAGACAGAGTCACATCAGGCTGGGCTGCAGACAGCGGCACATCAGGCTGGGCAGCGGACAGAGGCACATCAAGCTGGGCAGCGGACAGAGGCACATCAAGCTGGGCAGCGGATAGAGGCACATCAGGCTGGGCAGCGGACAGAGGCACATCAGGCTGGGCAGCGGACAGAGGCACATCAGGCTGGGCAGCGGACAGAGGCACATCAGGCTGGGCCTCTGTAACGGGCACCTGGCCCAGCAAGCCGGGTGATGGGCACCGGTTCAGCAGGCTGGGTAGAAGGCACCAGCTCCACAGGCTGGGATACGGGCACCGGACCATCAGGCTGGGATACGGGCACCGGAACTTAAAGCTGGGATACGGGCACCGGACCATCAGGCTGGGATACGGGCACCGGAACTTCAAGCTGTAATACAGGCACCGGAAATTCAGGCTGGGACATGGGCACGGAACTTCAGGCTGGGACATGGGCATCAGAACTTCAGGCTGGGACACGGACACAGGAACTTCAGGCTGTGACACGGGTATCGGAACTTCAGGTGGGAACACAGACACCGAAGGCAGATCAGGCTGGGCAGCGGACAGAGGCACATCAGGCTGGGTAGCGGACAGAGGCACATCAGGCTGGGCCTCTGTAACGGGCACCAGCTCAGCAAGCTGGGCGACGGGCACCTGGCCCAGCAAGCTGGGTGATGGGCACTGGTTCAGCAGACTGGGTAGCAGGCACCGGCTCCACAGGCTGGGTAACGGGCACCGGAATGTCAGGCTGGGATACGGGCACCGGAACTTCAAGCTGGGATACGGGCACCGGAACTTCAAGCTGGGATACGGGCACCGGAACTTCAAGCTGGGATACGGGCACCGGAACTTCAAGCTGGGATACGGGCACCGGAATTTCAAGCTGGGACACGGGCACGGGAACTTCAGGCTGGGACATGGGGATGGGAACTTCAGGCTGGGACATGGGCACGGGAACTTCAGGCTGGGACATGGGCTTCAGAACTTCAGGCTGGGACACAGACACAGGAACTTCAGGCGGGAACACGGACACCGGAACTTCAGGCTGGGACACAGGCTTCGGAACTTCAGGCTGGGACACGGGCGTCGGAACTTCAGGCGGGAACACAGACACCAGAGGCACATCAGGCTGGGCAGCAGGCAGAGGCACATCAGGCTGGGCCTCTGTAACGGGCACTAGCTCAGCAAGCTGGGCGAGGGGCACCTGGCCCAGCAAGCTGGGTGATGGGCACCGGTTCAGCAGGCTGGGTAGCAGGCACTGGCTCCACAGGCTGGGAAACCGGCACTGGAACTTCAGGCTGGGATACGGGCACCGGAACTTCAGGCTGGGATACGAGCACCAGAATGTCAGGCTGGGATACGGGCATCGGAACTTCAAGCTGGGATACGGGCATCAGAACTTCAAGCTGTGATATGGGCACCGGAACTTCATGCTGGGACACGGGCACCGGAACTTCAGGCTGGAACACGGGCACGGAACTTCAGGCTGGAACATGAGCATCAGAACTTCAGGCTGGGACATGGACACAGGAACTTCAGGCTGGGACACGGGTATCAGAACTTCAGGCTGGAACATGGACACCGGAACTTCAGGCTGGGAGTCGGAACTTCAGGCTGGGACACGGGCGTCGGAACTTCAGGCTGGGGCACAGGTATCAGAACTTCAGGCGGGAACACAGACACCAGAACTTCAGGCGGGAACACAGACACCAGAACTTCAGGCTGGAACATGGGCACCGGAACTTCAGGCTGGAACATGGGCACCGGAACTTCAGGCTGGAACACGGGCACCGGAACTTCAGGCTGGAACACGGGCACCGGAACTTCAGGCTGGAACACGGGCACCGGAACTTCAGGCTGGAACACGGGCACCGGAACTTCAGGCTGGAACACGGGCACCGGAACTTCAGGCTGGGACACGGGCGTCGGAACTTCAGGCTGGGACACGGGCGTCGGAACTTCAGGCTGGGGCACAGGTATCAGAACTTCAGGCGGGAACACAGACACCAGAAATTCAGGCTGGAACATGGGCACCAGAACTTCAGGCTGGAACACGGGTATCAGAACTTCAGGTGGGAACACGGACACCGGAACTTCAGGCTGGAACATGGACACCGGAACTTCAGGCTGGGAGTCGGGACTTCAGGCTGGGACACGGGCGTCGGAACTTCAGGCTGGGGCACAGGTATCAGAACTTCAGGCGGGAACACAGACACCAGAACTTCAGGCGGGAACACAGACACCAGAACTTCAGGCTGGAACATGGGCACCGGAACTTCAGGCTGGAACACGGGTATTGGAACTTCAGGCTGGAACACGGGCACCGGAACTTCAGGCTGGAACACGGGCACCGGAACTTCAGGCTGGAACACGGGCACCGGAACTTCAGGCTGGAACACGGGCACCGGAACTTCAGGCTGGAGCGGATCAGCTGGTGAAGAGGCAGGATTGGATACTGGCATGATGGTATGGGTTGGGACAAACTTCTGCTTCTTTTTGGTTTTAGCCACTGAGGATTTGTATGTGGGTACAGGGCTGTAGGTAGTGAATGCAGCTGGTAGAAGCAAAAAGCGTAAAGATGGTACAGAGGGAGCAGGTTTTGAAGGGAGATTTAGTGAAGCTGATGGAGGCAGCCAAGAAGAAGCAGGGGGCTTAAAGGCAGGGTGGGTGCAGCAGGAGGAAACAGGGTACTGGTACTTCATTGGTAGAAGAGTATATTGGGCGGCAACTGTGGTTGTTGGGGGTAAAGGAGAGGAAGACATTGCAGCAGACTGGTATCTAGCCACAGAAATTGGTGTTTGGGAGCTGACAGAGGCTGAGTGCAACAAACTTGACCAGGCCTGTAATAATGATTGCACCAAATCAGGTTTGCACATTGCTCGTCTGACCAGAGACTGCACTGACTCAATACATTCTGCAAGCACCTGTTGAGGACAAGCTGAATATTGCTCAAAGAAAAAGGCTGAGTCATCTTCCAATAGCCACACCAAAGATTCGACCTGAGCTGCACTAAAAGGGGGTGTATAGTCATCACCTTCCCTAGAGGTATCAGACAGGTCCAACTCAGCACAGATCTGAATCAATGGTTGCATGTCTTCAAACACAAAACTGCCTCGATCAATAAAAACATGAGCTAGGCGGATGCATTCTAATGGGGCGTACACATGGTCGGACTTTTCGGCTACAAAAGTCCGACGGACGCCGACGGACCAAATCCGTCGGACAATCCGATCGTGAGTGGGCTTCCCCGGACTTTCAGCGGACTTTTCCAGTCGCAAATCTGACGGACTTTAGATTTGGAACATGCTTCAAATCTTTTCGTCTTAACTCCGCCGGACCCAGAAATCTGCTCGTCTGTATGCTAGTCCGATGGACAAAAACCCACGCTAGGGCAGCTATTGGCTACTGGCTATCAACTTCCTTATTTTAGTCCGGTGTACGTCATCACGTATGAATCCGTCAGACTTTTGTGTGATCTTATGTAGGCAAGTCCGTTCATTAGAAAGTCTGCCGCAAGTCTGCCAAAAGTCTGTCGAAAGTTTGTCGGACGGGCTGTCGGACTTTTGTAGCCAAAAAGTCCGACCGTGTGTACGCCCCATAACAATTGTTCCCTAGTGTATTCACCCAATGTGTGATAACAAAAATCTGTTGCCAGGAGCGATAAATACACAATGTCTTCCAGATGCATCTTTCAACAATAGCAAGTGCTCAGGCCCAATTCCCAGGTGCAACCAATCTGATTGTATGGCTTCAGAATTCTGTCAGGGATGTTATACACAAACATCCAATACAAGTGATCAGATCGTTGGGCTGGACCAAGGAATCTGGGACAAACAAGTAAAGTAAAAAAGTATGTTTACTAAAGATAAGGACACACGTGCAAACCAAACAGCAAACCATAAACAAGTAAATAAGTGCAAAACACAGCAAACCCCAAAACCACCTAACTAACTATCTAACTAATATATACTGTATACACGAGCAAAGGAAACAAACATGGAATAAACAAGGCAGGGACAAAAGCAACAGGGGAACAGAAGCCAGGTTTAAGGAAGCAGACCATGAGGAGCAGGGAACAGGGAACAGGTCTCAAGGACAGGATTCACGGAACGGGGTCCAAGAACAAGCAGGAACAAAAGCAGGTACAGGCAGGGACAAGGCTAGCAGAGGGAATTCTGAAGCAATGAGCTTGGGCTCAGGGCGGATTTATATAGACCACCATACTCACAACAGGTGTGATTGATAGCTGGTCGGTAGTCCAGCACCAAAGGTAGTCCCTTTGCTGCTGAGCGTAACAGTGCCACCAGCAGGTGAAACCTGTAATGACACCGTTCCTGACAGTTATTAGAGCAAGTGTAAGATAGCAACACTGTTCTGATTGCTAGACAACACTAATGTCAACTGAGCCGGTGGCACCAGCAACAATGTCCTGTTGACTGCCACACAGTACCAAAGTCACCAGAGCCAGTGAAGCCAGCAACAGTTTAATGAGTGTTACCAAAGCCAGTGTAAGCCAGCAACAGTGTTCTGATTACTGCCATACCAGTACAGTATCACCAATTCCAATGTAAGCCAGCGCCAGTAACCTGATGACCAGCCACATCAGTACAGTGTCATGTAGTTTGTTAGCCAGAGTCAGTATGCTAATCACCAGTCAGCACCAGTACCAGTTTCATGAAGTACCAGTACAGTCACTGCCAAAAATGTACAAAACTATGTATACCAATAAGAGGGTAACAGTAAAGAAAACAGGGGTTTGTTAACAGCCACCACTTATTTAGAATATGATGGGGTCCCGGCTAAAAAAAGGAAGATGAGCTGTGTCACCAAGCTCTGAACATCCTACTGAATTGCAGCGGGCAAGCACTAGCAGTGCAGTACACCCTGGTGAAAAATGTAATAGGTAGCCAAGAAATGAAATGCATAATTTGTGCCCCTTGAAAGCCTGAAGGTGCTCCATGGATTTTGGGCCGCTCTATGCAGCTCAGCTCTGAAAAAGGCTCACACATTTGGCATTCGAATACTCTGTAGGAGTAGCAGAATGTGTTTTGGAGTTTTAAGTACACCCATACTGTGTTAGAAATATATTTATCTTTAGTGACTATGATAGACCATTTTAAACTGAAATTGTAATTGACTATATTGGTTCCGCATGCTACATAAATTCAACAGTGCTAAAAGTGTTTTGCTGCTGATTTTCATTTGTTCTTAGTGACTGGTGCAACTTGCAGTGTTCAGCAATACTCAGCCAGCACTGATAAATTCCAGTTGCCCTGATATTGGTTTTCCATTGTAGCAATGTCCTGGTGAAAACCTTTCACCATGTTTTTCACTAGCTGCAGCTAGATTTTTAGTAAAAAAGTCCAAGTGTGAAAGCAGAAAGTAAATCTTCAGTGACATATTGCACTTCATGGTTTGGTGTGCTGTAAGAATTTTGTCAAGCAGCTGAATGTAGTATGGCTGCCAAGAAAATTCAAAACCACATTATTGAAAACTTTCCAGGTGATTTTCTCTGGCCTCACTAACAGATCTTCAGATCGCTTGTCACTGTTGAGATATCTGATCTGCAGACTAACAAAAATCAAAAACAGTAGACAGCTTTAATAAAGAATAAAATGCCAAATGGCAGCTTACAAAGTTGTCATTTGGCAAATTATTCTTTATTAAAGCTGTCTACAGTCTGTACTTAGAGGCACTTCTCCATTTGTTATTGTGTTTTACATAGAGTCTGCTTCTGCTCCTCCGAAGAGCTGTCCTGGGGCACATATTTTACGCATCCATTTATGGACTTTATATGATGTTCTTAATATAGACTTTTTAATTACATACAAGGGTGTTTCAACCTGTTGGTGCCTACATTTCTTCTACTTTGGAACCAACAAAAATGCCTCTTATTCTTCACATCATTTATTCTTAGAATGATCTGTGTCAAAAAATTAAAAACCTTCACCCTGCTTGTTCAACGCTTTCATGAAATTATTCATCAGTATTAGTTTTATGTGAAGCGAAGGCAAAAATATCTTTTTTGTTTCAACAAGTGGTTCATGTGCCACATTTTTCTGCCTGGGAACCAAATTATTTCACAGTGATCATTTCTTTTTAATGCAATGTGATTGTCTTGCATGGCTGTCCTATTCACATATGTAACAACAGTACTTGGTATATCCAAGCTGCATTCCAAGGAGCAAAGCCACCACTTTTAGATCTCCACAGATATTCCAGGTGTATTTGGTGTACTGGATGTGTTTCAACAATTCCATGTTTATGTATGTTTCTTTTTTTGTGTACAGCATAGCCAACAGGTATTGCAAATTGCAAAAACATAAGATTTCTATAAAATGGTATGCAAAAGGTTAATTTCAGTTTATTTTTATGATTAGCAGCTAAAAAATCTAAAAGATACACCAAAAAGGGATCAAGAAGCAAAATCTTTGTTGTCCAGTGTTTTCTTCCCACATTTTCCAGTTATTAGTTGCAAAAAAAGTGATCCTTAACTGCTTGTCACCCACCCTACTGCTACATGGTGGCAGCTGCGTACACCACCGGGTAGGGGCGTGAATGCACGTCGCCAGCGGCAGCGGCTTGCTTTCGCTGTGATTACAAACAATGGAAGCCAATTGGCGTGTGCAAGTACTCGATGCCTGCCGGCACCCGCCGATGGTCAGACAGTGACACAGAACTGTAATCTGCCTATGTAAACAAGGCAGATCACCATTCTAACAGGGGGAAGGGATACAATTTGTGTCCTTGCAAAGCAGGGAATAAATTCCATCTTTTCCCCTAGTAAAAGCATCTCACACAATTCACATAAACACTTTTTAAGGCACACAGTTAACCCTTTGATCGCCACTGATGTTAACCCCTTCCCAGCCAATGTGATTAGTACAGTGACAGTGCTTATTTTTTAGCAATGACCACTGTATTAGTGTCATTGGTTTTCCACAAAGTATCAAAAGTGTCAGTTAATGTCAGAATGTCTGCCACAATATCACAGTCCAATCGCTGCCATTACTAGTTAAAAAAATAAATAAATAAAAATATCCCATACTTTGTAGATGCTATAACTTTTGTGCAACCCAATCAATATATGGGATTTTTTTTACAGAAAATATGTAGCAGAACTCATATTGACCTACATTTATAAAGAAATGTAATTTTTTCAATTTCTTTATTGGATATGTTTTATAGCAGAAAGTAAAAAATATTGTTTTTATTTTTTTTCAAAATTGTGTGTTTTGTGTGTACAGCACAAAGATAAAAATACCACCAAAAGAAAAAATGTGGGAAAAAATGCTATACATTCTATTTGGGTACAGCGTTGCATGACCATGCAATTATCAGTTAAAATAATGCAGTGCCGTATCGCAAAAAATAGCCTGGTCATGAAGGGGGGTAAATCTCTTTTGAAGGTCAAATGGTTAAAAGGCTTACTATACCTCTTCATAAATACAGGGTCTGCTCTCCAAAATGTGGTTATTTCCTGGCTCTTCAGGGCCTTTAGAAACATGATACATATCCAGGAAATCAGATGTGTAATTTTTGTCCCTTGAAAACCTTGAGGTACTCCTTGGATGTTGGGTCTCTCTATGCATCTAGGCAAAAAAAAATCTCCCACATGTGGTATCCCCATACAAATGCTTTTGGGGTGTAATTGTAAGTATGTGTATGCTGTGTGTGAGAAATAACTTTGTGCAATAAACTTACCCTACCTTTACTAGATAACTTGGTGTGTCTACTTTCCAAAGAGGGTGTAAGGTAAACAAGATTCTTATGTGCATGCGCATTTCACACCTGCTCATATTTCTGAGTGAAGAGGTAATATTAAATGTTGGCATAATATGTGGTATCCCCTAGACGAGAATACATGGGATGTCCTGGTTAGTGGATATAATTAGACCACGGCGGGTATAAAATCCAGGATTGACTATACATTCACTGAAGGCTCACTGAAGGAGATTAATCCTGGGCTTTAGAAGTAAGGGGTATGGCAAATTCAGCTAATTGAATTGTGAAAAAATACGAACCCCAGACCAACCAAAAATGGCCGCTAATCACGTGATCAGGGGTTGTCAGGTCACCACAGCTATATATAGTTGGGAAGTGTAGCAAGATGGCACAGCTTCAGATGACGTCTTAAAGATGAAACGCGTAGGGAAGAGCTTGTAGCATCTTTGTGTCACTTCCAGTTTGAAGCTGTGGAACTTGAATCATCCTGGACTTCCTAAATTTAAATGCTTTTTGTACATAGAGAAAATGTGAGTATGTTCACAACTGTGTATCTCCAATAAACACTGAAAATGGTATTATGCTATGCTATGCTACGGTATTATGCTCTGGGAGCAATCTTTTCTCTGCATGTGGGTTAGGCAGAGGGGCTGAATCTTTAAAGGAGCAAAGAGAGGAGAGGTACACACAGGCGTGGATCTGGGATCTGCTACACAGTGGCATACACTGTGAATGTGGAAACGCAATCATGTGTTAAAGAAACACATGATTAAAGAGCACTTTATCACTTTACAAAATACTTTTTTGTGGATTCAAAAGTACTGTGCATATGACCATTTATTTCATTTTTATTTTTTTAATTCTTTCATTGGAGCACCAGTCACTTTACATAAGATTGTACACTAATGTTTCACCATATGTTAATATGATTTACTTTTTAGAGATGTATATATTATTAATTGCTAGTTAACACATACTAGCTGTATTTAAAGTACCAGTCACTTTATTTTAGATTTACTAAGGAAGGTTCATATAATTTACAATTTTACCAAACCTACTACAATCGGGTTTTGAATCACTGATAAGAAGGTGAACATTAGATCACTTAGACTTCTGCCTTAAGGATTTATTCACTTCTAAGAACAGCACCATACATACTACTTTAATTTATCATTCACCATACACCCCACTCGGGTAGCTGTCTCACTCAGGTACTTCTGCCTTAAGGATTTATTCACTCCTAAGAACAGCATCATACCTATTACTTTAATTCATCATTTACCATACACCCCACTCAGGTAGCTGTATTAGTATGGGCAGCAGTTCCATTTATAACCTACAGCCATTTGCTTGGGACCACCCAAAATCTTTTTTCAATATTAAATATACCATTCCAGTTCGCCATGCTTGCGTTCATGCGCAACACACACATGCACATACCAATTAGTGTGCCCAGTGGCCTATTTAAACTGGTCTGTCACTATGAGCAGTTGCTGAATGGTCTTCAAAAAATACAGGTTTATGCGCAAGAGCTAAGGCTTATATATCTCCCAATTTACAACACTTATGTCATAAAATACATAGTCTCAAGGGGTCCATATAGAAAGGGTTAATATATAGGGAAAGCAAGGGAATAGTGTCCAGGGGCTCTTAGGGCTGCTGTCACGGGAGAACAAAAACCTGGTTCCAAAACTGCAAAAACAACAAGGAGAGAGGCGCCTCTAATAGGGCGTACACACGGTCGGACTTTGTTCAGACATTCCGACAACAAAATCCTAGGATTTTTTCAGATGGATGTTGGCTCAAACTTGTTTTGTCTACACATGGTCGCACAAAGTTGTCGGAAAATCCGATCGTTCTAAACGCAGTGACGTAAAACACGTACGTCGGGACTATAAACGGGGCAGTGGCCAATAGCTTTCATCTCTTTATTTATTCTGAGCATGAGTGGCACTTTGTCCGTCGGATTTGTGTACACACGATCGGAATTTCCGACAACGGATTTTGTTGTCGGAAAATTTTATCTCCTGCTCTCCAACTTTGTGTGTCGGAAAATCCGATGGAAAATGTCCGATGGAGCCCACACACGGTCGGAATTTCCGACAACACGCTCCGATCGGACATTTTCCATCGGAAAATCCGACCGTGTGTACGGGGCATTAGAGTATATGTTTCAACAAACACTTTAATAGGCATACAGTTTCTGCACTCACATTTTGAAGTATTAAGGGCATATTGGTACCAAAAAGTCTAGGTGGCTGCTCCTGCAGGCTGCTCCCTCCGTCCGTATTGCTCCGGCGCTGTCTGGGATAGTATCACTAAATTTGGATGAATGCCGGCCGCTGTGGAGGAACTCGGTGATCAGAATGAGGCTTGGAACTCAGGGCAGGGATGGCAGCAGGGAGATGGTGTCACCAGTAGTGGACACGTTTCCTGAACATGCGTACTGCGATAGTACGGCAAGCCGCGCTCCTTTTTCAACAGACTTAGTGAAAGGGACAGCATAGGCTCATTATAAAGGAGGGGGATGGACTTGGGAGGGGAGGAGAATGATTATCAGAGGACAGGCCATGCTAATTACAACTAGATTACGAACGGGCCAAATATGCAGTGGAAGACAATAAATAAAACACACATGCAGGTGCATAAATAAACCTTAGGAAGACGCTAATGTGGAATATTTAGAAAACTAGAAGTCGATTCTCTGGTAACTTCAGCATTACAGGATGGTGTCATTAATAAAATGGAAAAATCTTTTTTACTTAAAGATTTCTATCAGGTGCCATATTTTTATCACCTCCCTAAGGTCCACAAAAACTTATTTCCCCCAGGCAGACCCATTGTGGCCGCTATGGATAGCATGACCACTGGGCTTAGCCTTTACATTGATCAATTTTTACAGCCCATGGTGCATCAGCTGCAGTCCTATATTAGGGATGGGACACTCTTTGTACACATCTATCTCCCACACCTTTGGCCTAATGGCCTTGGAGCACTTTTTAGCCCAAGACCCGCTGATTAATTCCCGACAGGCAGCTCTTATTATAGAAGCTACATGTTTTTGTTTAACCCACAACTATTTTAGTTTCGACTGAGATTTTTATTTGCAGTCACAGGACACGGCTATGGGCGCTAATTTTGCTCCCTCTTACGCGAACCTAGCAATGGTTTTTTGGGAGAAACATAATATTCTCCAGAATAATCCCTTTTCGGCTAATATTGTTTTCTTTGGTCAATATATAGATGACATAATCGTCATTTGGGATGGTACACCTGAATGTATCGACTGTCTTTTACTTCAGTAATTCATCAAAATATTCTGGCTTTTCTAGATTTAGAACTAAGTCATGATGAGGATTCCACTGCCATCTTCACAAAAAACTACATCAAACCAACTGCTAGTAACTCGTACCTACACCATAATAGTTGCCATTACTGAAATGGATTTCTAATATCCCTAAGGGACAATTCTGCCGTCTGCGCCAGAATTGTACTAGGGATAGTGATTATATTGATCAGAGCACGCTACTAAAGCAAAAGTTTAATGACAAACAGTATCCTGAGAATCTCGTAGATCAGGCTTACGACTACTACCTCAAGGGCAAACCTCCCAAAAGGACCCATGAACCTGAAGACCACTCAGTCCGATTCACCACCACATTCCACTTTCAGTTTAAAAAGATGGAAAATATACTGGCGAAATATTGGGACATCTTATTGCAAGATCCCAATCTTAAAACTGTCATCCCCGAACATCCTAGGGTGAACCTAAAAAATAGAATTGCCCCCAGCAAAATCAAATCCAGTATAGTTCCATCTACTAAGCCAGTACTTATACCACTGGTGGGGATGTACCAGTGTCGTAAGACTCTTTGCAAGACCTGCCATTTTGTCAGACATGGTTAAAAATTGTTCAGTACGAATGGAAAAACCTATCTACTGAAAGATTTTTATAATTGCTCATCAGACTTCGTGGTGTATGGGCTCACTTGCCCATGGGGCCTAATCTATGTAGGCCGAACCATACAAGCTCTCAGGACAAGGTTTGGTGAGCATAGGCAACTTATTGAAGGAGGCACTGACCCACACAGTGTCCCAAGACATTTTTTGGTTGCCCACCAACATTCTACCAATGGCCTGCAAGTGTGGGTCATTGAACAGATACCCAGTGCCCTTCCTGTTGCTGAATGTTTCAAGAAGCTTTGTGCTAGAGAAACGTTCTGGATTTAAAATCTTGATGCCCTCTCGCCTGGTGGTATTAACGAGGGTATTGAAATCTCGACTATCATATAGACATATGATTTTATAGCCACGTATATTATGTATAAGTTCTAACCCTGTATTTCTTTTACTTCAGGATTCTTATTATGGGGAGGTGGGATCTGATTTTGTAAGAATTGATATTGATAGTGATAAGATCTAGTGATATTTTTATTAAGGATAATATTTTAAAGCTATAAATCTCATATATATATTTTATAGTGGGGAATTTGAATTTCTATTTATTTTATGCCTGTACATGTGTGTACTTATGTATCTATACATGGGTCCTCATGTATGTCGTCATATATATCTAAAGAGAGTAAACTATTAGAGATGATCCCCATTCTTCTTATATACTCATAGAGAGTAAAATATTACACATGACCCCCATTCTTCGTATCCCCTCCCCTCTCCCCCCTTTTTTCGATAGATAGATAGATAGATAGATAGATAGATAGATAGATAGATAGATAGATGATCATCGGACCTCATCTATTTAATTTAATGTTTTAATACAATTTATAATTATTCACCGTTATTCCAATAGTTTGTGATAGCTTCTTAAACTATTTGTCTACAGTTCTATTCCATTTGTTCCTATGATTTTGATATTATTTGTTTCTATTCCCCTCCATTTTTACTTGCCAACACTATTTTTCAAAAATGTCTCAATCAATTTATATTATTGATCAATGGCATCTATGGGTATTATAGATTTTTACACATTTTTTTCCGTTATAAATGTGTACATATATCAATTGGCGTTTTTATGTATTCATCTTAATTTTATATATATATATATATATATATATATATATTTTTTTTTTTTTTTTATTTATATTAATATATATTGTATACAGCTTTTAACCACTTCAGCCCTGGAAGGATTTACCCCCTTCCTGACCAGAGCACTTTTTACAATTTGGCACTGCGTCGCTTTAACTGCAAATTGCGCGGTCATGCAATGCTGTACCCAAAATAAATTTGCGTCCTTTTCTTCCCACAAATAGAGCTTTCTTTTGATGGTATTTGATCACCTCTGCGGTTTTTATTTTTTGCGCTATAAACGGAAAAAGACCGAAAATTTTGAAAAAAATGATATTTTCTACTTTTTGTTATAAAAAAAATCCAATAAACTCAATTTTAGTCATACATTTAGGCCAAAATGTATTCGGCCACATGTCTTTGGTAAAAAAATTTAGCTGCTTCTCCTGAGTATGGGGATACCACATGTGTGGGACTTTTTGGGAGCCTAGCCGCGTACGGGGCCCCGAAATCCAATCACCGCCTTCAGGATTTCTAAGGGTGTAAATTTTTGATTTCACTCTTCACTGCCTATCACAGTTTCGGAGGCCATGGAATGCCCAGGTGGCACAAACCCCCCCAAATGACCCCATTTTGGAAAGTAGACACCCCAAGCTATTTGCTGAGAGGCATGGTGAGCATTTTGCAGCTCTCATTTGTTTTTGAAAATGAAGAAAGACAAGAAAAAACATTTTTTTTTTCTTTTTTCAATTTTCAAAACTTTGTGACAAAAAGTGAGGTCTGCAAAATACTCATTATACCTCTCAGCAAATAGCTTGGAGTGTTTGGGTCATTTGGGGGGGGGGGGGGGTTGTGCCACCTGGGCATTCCATGGCCTCTGAAACTGTGATAGGCAGTGAAGAGTGAAATCAAAAAAATTTTTCGGGGTCCCGTACGCGGCTAGGCTCCCAAAAAGTCTCACACATGTGGTATCCCCGTACTCAGGAGAAGCAACAGAATGGCATGTTTGAGCAATATATCATTTAGTGACAACTTTGTGCAAAAAAAAAGATTGTCTCTTTCCTGCAACTTGTGTCACAATATAAAATATTCCATGGACTCGACGTCCCTCTCAGCAAATAGCTTGGGGTGTACTTTCCAAAATGGGGTCATTTGGGGGGTTTTGAACTGTCCTGGCATTTTATGCACAACATTTAGAAGCTTATGTCACACATCACCCACTCTTCTAACCACTTGAAGACAAAGCCCTTTCTGACACTTTTTGTTTACATGAAAAAATTATTTTTTTTTGCAAGAAAATTACTTTGAACCCCCAAACATTATATATTTTTTAAAGCAAATGCCCTACAGATTAAAATGGTGGGTGTTTCATTTTTTAAAAACACACTTTTTTAAATTTTAATGCACTAAAACACACTATATTGCCCAAATGTTTGATGAAATAAAAAAGATGATCTTAGGCCGAGTACATGGATACCACACATGACATGCTTTAAAATTGCGCACAAACGTGCAGTGGCAACAAAATAAATACATTTTTAAAAGCCTTTTTAAGCCTTTACAGGTTACCACTTTAGATTTACAGAGGAGGTCTACTGCTAAAAGTACTGCCCTTGATCTGACCTTCGCGGTGATACCTCACATGCATGGTGCAATTGCTGTTTACATTTAACGCCAGACCGACGCTTGCGTTCGCCTTAGCACGAGAGCAGGGGGGGACAGGGGTGCTTTTTTTTTTTTCTTAATTTTTTTTGCTTTTTTATCTTATTTTTAAACTGTTCCTTTCATTTTTTTTTTAATCATTTTTATTGTTATCTCAGGGAATGTAAATATCCCCTATGATAGCAATAGGTAGTGACAGGTACTCTTTTTTGAAAAAATTGGAGACCCTAGATCTCTCCTCTGCCCTCAAAGCATCTGACCACACCAAGATCGGTGTGATAAAATGCTTTCCCAATTTCCCAATGGCGCTGTTTACATCCGGCGAAATCTAAGTCATGAAATGCTCGTAGCTTCCGGTTTCTTAGGCCATAGAGATGTTTGGAGCCACTCTGGTCTCTGATCAGCTCTATGGTCAGCTGGCTGAATCACCGGCTGCATTCTCAGGTTCCCTGTTGAGACAGGAGAGCCAGAAAAAAACACGGAAGACGGCGGGGGGGGGGGCATTCCCTCCCACTGCTTGTAAAAGCAGTCTAGAGGCTAATTAGCCGCTAGGATTGCTTTTACATGAAAGCCGACCGCTGGCTGAAAAGAATGACACCAAGATGATACCTAAACCTGCAGGCATCATTCTGGTATAACCGCTCAAAGTCGTGAATGGCGTACCTGAAGACAAAAAAAGGGTTAACAATAAAACATAGTAAACGGTAAAGTATAAAAAAATGCATACCTGAAAAGCAAACATGATAAAACATAATAACAATAAAGCATTGCAGAATAGAATACAGTAAAAAAGAGCAGAACAACAGAGAGAGGGGAGGACATGACGACTCAGACGTGATGTGACGTGCTGTGTGTGGGGAGGGGCCTGGTAGTGGGGCGGTGGAAGGCGGAGGTCGGAGGTTTGAATGATGGCGGCTATTCTGAAGGCACGGGGTGAGAGCCCGGGGCCAGCCGCTTAAACCCCCTTCCGAGGCGGCGAGGGTGTACGCCAGGCAGCGGGTCACACAGAAGACCAAGGGCATACTTTACAGCGAACAGGACAGGACGGCCAGCTGTTAGGGCAGTCGCTCGCGGCCACAGCATCTCCCACATCCATCTCCGGCTCCGGCATCTCCGGCTCGGTCCCTGGGGCCTCCTGCACACCCCCCGATCCATCCCCCCAGTCGGCGTGGCTGATCTACTTACACCAGGAAAGCGATTGTGAAGGGAGCAAGCAGCCTTCAGCGGTCTTAGTGTATGAGAAGCGGAACAGTGAAGATCAGCTGACGAAAGACTCCCCTGTGTACAGACAGCGGTTTGACAGGGCAGAGCGCTTTAATCCTAACCAACCCCCACTGAAAAACCCAGACTAAGTCCGAAGAGGTCTACAGGACACAGGTATGATCTTTTCTCTTTTGTGAAAAACGTATTGAGAATACTTCCACCAACTGGATCTGTGGGACTGTGAAAGCGATCAGCCAAAGCAAAATCAAAAATCTAAAGGAGTGGTGATTAGGGGATACTCAGTGGAATTGTATCGTATGACCACACACTTTTTAATCAAGAGATAAAGTGTATATCATACAGATTGGTGGGAGAGGGGACCCCCCTGCAGCCTACTGGCGTGATATAAACATCAAAATATAGGAGGTGGGATGAGTGGTCTAAGGGATCGGAGTGATCCAGGGCAAATCTAATAGAACTGTGTAGATATACAATTGTACAGCGAAGCTGAAAGGGGCCACCAGGGCGAACCTTATGGTCTGACACTGCACGCTAAGTTTCCGCTAAAGCAGAAGTGAGTGGGAGGTGGGCTATCCCTACAGAAGTAAAAAGCTGGGGTAAAAGGTGAAGAAGCGGAGAGCTGGGAAGAGGGGAACATGAGAGGACGCTCACAAAAGCAAGCAGAGCTCAACAAGCCCAGAGATAGTTTGAACTCCAGCACAATCCAAAAATATTTAAAAAGCCCAGGACCGGATAACAAACAGCAAGAAGTTAAAGACAAAAAAAAGGTCACAGCTAAGAACAAAGGTGTGCAAGGGGGGACCGCCAACATAGAGGCCCAAGCTGAAGTAGAACCAGGCCCAAGTATGGAAGCTGATCCTGCAGCAGAAGCCCTTCCAACTAAATTTGAGATACAAGATATGTTTATCAGGCTGGAAAACTCAATTAAGGCAGAAATCCTTAATGTCAGGACAGATCTGGGACATCTCCTAAAGCGAGTAGAAGAGGCGGAGAGGGTGGTGGAACAACAGGTCCAGGATATACAGACCCTTAAAAAACAAGTAAAAACCCTCCAGGGGGACCAATATGAGTTGAAGTACAGACTGGAGGAACAAGAAAACCAAAACAGGCGGCAAAATCTAAGAATTAGATCCATACCAGAGCAGAGAGGGGAAGACTTGTTTATAGTGATGAAAAAACTTTTCAACCCACTTCTGGGAAGGAGTCCAGATGGTGAAATTAAAATCGACGGGGGGCAGGAGGCGGAGCCTAGCGGAGCAGACATGCATTGTTAGAGCTCCACACCGCTGAGGAGAGAAGAGAAGGACAAAGCGGAGCTTGCAGGCTCAAAAGGTATCCATTTGAACCTTTTTGCCCCAGGGAACAAACTGTGAAAGTTTGGGCAGGAAATATGGTACTGGGAGGAAACCGTGGCAGAAATAAAAATCACCTCACAAAGAGCTCACAGGCACTCACTGCAGCTGAAGCAGCTCCAGTCACCTCACAAGATACAGCATCAGGGCGCTCTCACAGACAGAAAATGTCACAGCAAGACTCTCCATTTGAGTCAGATACAGAACAAATCCTCTCACAAACTTCTCCACAAGCCTCCTCAGCATCCCCAGTAATATTATTACAATTTGAAAAGCTGCTTCATAAGGCTTTAAAACAAACCTCAGACCAAATAACAAAAAGCCTAACCAAAGAAATAAGAGAGCTGGGAAACCGCACCGCAGCCTTAGAAATAAAAATGGATGAAATTGAAATTACAACCCAAGAAAATATAACAGAATTGGAACAATTAAAAAAAGAGAATTTAATACTTCAAACTAAGCTCGAAGATTACGAAAATAGAGCCAGACGTTCAAACTTGCGCATAAGGGGAATACCTGAAACTGTGACAGACCTGCAATCTACTATTACTGCTCTATTACAAGAACTAAAGCCAGATATCCCTATTGAACGTTTAGAACTGGACAGAGTACACAGAGCCCTCACAGCCAAAAAGAAAGATGGACCCCCATGTGATATAATCACAAAATTTCATTATTACAGAACGAAAGAACAAATACTAATTGCTGCAAGAGAAAAAAAGGAACTTAATTTTCAAGGAGACAATTATCAAATTTTTGCTGACCTATCCCAACTTACTATTACTAAAAGACGATCCATGAAACCCCAACTAATGGAACTGCAACGCCACAACATTATGTATCAATGGGGCTTCCCCTTTTCAGTCAGATTTAACTACCAAGGTACAATTTACAGAAGCAGATCAGCAGATGAACTACAACAAACCCTTTTAAAATTAAATCTGACAGAACTCACAAGCAGCAACTCTCCCACACGCAGAAGAATGGCATCATCTTCACCTTCAGGCAGCACCCAGAAAATTTCAGAACAAAATGGGAATCATCATTCTCACAAAAGAGGCCGTTATGCCACATCATCCATGGACCAAGAAGATTCAATGGACTGACATCCCAATTCCTGATATCTCTTCATTTATTATACTAAGAGATGGTTCTCTATAAAAAAACTATATTTATGACTGAATGTAACTGCATTCTGATAGTCACACACTGTGTGGGATCATGTTACATTCCAGTTATATTTCTTATTACTTCTGATTCATATAGCCTTAGAATATATAAGTGAAATAAGGAAATTCTTGTTCAGTTATATATTATCAGGTAATAACAATAGATTTATTACTTTTTAGGACAAATATGTTCAATAATCCAGAAGTAATGGAAGCTTTTTCTTTCTTTTCTTAAAACAAATATATTATTACCTAACTAGTTCCTAGAATTACGTTTTTGTTTATTCTAATCTGAAGCAATACAACCTCAATTTTATGAGTTAACATATCTAAACAGTTACATATGAATAAAATATGTAATTGTTTACTCTAAAAGGGTTAAAATCCCAAAATAATTCAAACTATCTTCATCAATACCAAAGTTATTAACAGTACCTTTCTAACTGAATTATTTAGCCTAGGGCAAGACTAACCATATACAACCACCCTGGAATAAATAATTTTAACAAAAACTATATTCTGCACTCCAATTAATGAAACATCATTTTGATGTCTTTTGACATAGCACTTCTCTCCTGTAAGCGGAAGATCCGTGTACCCCCATTAGCCCTCCTCATTCTCCCAACCATATTATGTGGGAGTGTGACGAAGGCACTTATTCCCCTGAGAGAGATATTTATTCTCTTTCACGGGTAAATTGTGATTACTTGCAAAAAATAATTTATACAATGTATCATCTAATCTCATATGTTTTTTGTTTACTCTTTACTCCAGAATTCACTGGTTTCTTTTCTATCTATTCATCTCTTCAGTCCACACAGGTTGATCTGCGCAGTCAGCTCTGCATAACAAAAAGTAAGTCAAAACTATTTGATCTATTGCCATGGCACCACTGAATATACTTTCCCTGAATGTTCAGGGAATAAATGTCCCTCAAAAAAGGACCAAAGCCTTCCGTACTTTCCATAACAAGAAGGCACACATAGTATGCCTCCAAGAAACACACTTCACCAAAGATTCTACTCCAAAATATATTTCTCATTTTTATCAACAAATTTACACGGCTTCTGCCTGTACCAAGCAAAGGGGAACTCTAATTGCATTTCACTGATCCACACCATTCACCTTATCATTAGAAATTAAAGACCCAGAAGGTAGATACCTGATACGCATGGGTTATATAATGGATACAGCAATCACGGTGATTTCCTACTACGCTCCTAACAAACAACCTACACCATTCCTCTCACATATATTACAAGTGATTAATACACACAAAATAGGAACAGTGATAATGTGTGGGGATTCGAACCAGGTCCTCCTCCCATTTCTAGATAAATCACCTTTTACACCATCCAAAATAACCTCTAGATTACCTTTTTCTCAACTTCTTTCCAAATACAATCTGGTAGATTCATGGAGAGAAATTAACCCAATGAAAAAGAAATTCACTTATTTCTCGCACCCTCATCAAACCTTCACCAGAATAGATCATATTTTTCTAACAATAGGAATGATACCAGAAATTATTGCATCAGATATAATTCCGATTCCGTGGTCTGACCATAATGCAGTATACACTACTATAGCCTCAGCCATACCAAAAGCGCATGACCCAACGTGGTACTTACCGGACATAATGCTCAAACACCAACTACATCAGATGGCCATTGAACAAGCTTTAAAGGAATACATATCAATTAATAATACAACAGACATCTCCCCAATAACACTGTGGGAAGCTCATAAGCCTCTCTTGCGTGGTACAATACAAAGACAAATGGCACTATTTAAACGGGAACGCAAAAATCTAGCAAAAAAACTAGAACTCAATTTTAATGCAGCCTACATATCATTCCAAGATAATCCATCTCAGAGTACAAAATCTCATCTGGAAAAATCTAGATTGGAATACGATCTATTTCTCACTGAGTCAGTTGATAAATCCCTCAAACGCTCCAAACACAGTTTCTACATGAATACAAACAAACCAGGTACATATTTGGCTCGGGCACTAAATTCAACTAACAAATCTTTCAAACCAATACGTTTGAAATTATCAAAAAATGTTTACACTTGTAATCCAGTTAAAATAGTCCATAAATTTCACTCACATCTCGCAACTTTATACAAGACAAACAATGAATTTAATCCTACAGAGGCTGAATCCTTCTTCTCAAAAATAACCTTACCTGAGTTATCTCAGAATCAAAAAAGCAGTTTGGATGAGCCTATAACTATAGATGAAGTTGCTAACGCCATAAAAGACCTAAAACTTAACAAAAGACCAGGCCCAGACGGCTACTCGGCTTTATACTATAAAACATTCTCAGAAATACTCTCTCCCATTCTCACTGAAACTTTTAACAAACTTCTAGATGGACATTCTTTTTGGCAAGAAACACTAATGGCAATTGTTTGTATGATCCCAAAACCCCTTTCTGATGATACTTCCTGTGTGAATTATCGGCCTATCTCTCTGTTAAACCTCGATATTAAATTATTAGCAAAAATAATAGCAAAACGCCTCAATAGCATTATAGGAAAATTAATACATAGAGATCAAGTAGGCTTCATGCCAAATAGACAGGCAGGCGATAATATACGCAGGGCAGTGTTATTGGCACATATTGCTAAAAAACGGAAAATCCCTTTATGTTTTCTATCTCTCGATATTAAGAGGGCATTTGACACAGTATCCTGGCAATATATGCAATATTCATTACAAAAATGGGGTTTTGGACCCCACTTTTTAACATGGATCAAAGCATTATATAATAAACCCAAAGCCTATATAAAATATGCTGGATACAAATCTGAAGCCTTTAATATCGAAAGAGGTACCCGACAGGGTTGCCCATTATCTCCCTTATTATTTGCCCTTATACTCGAACCCATGGCCCAATACATCAGAACAAACCAAACTATAACTGGCATTGAAGTAGGAGGTATTACACACAAATTATGTATATTTGCAGACGATATATTACTTTTTCTATCATCACCACAGGTCTCTGGTCCTAACTTAATACCAGCTCTTGATGGATTTGCAGCCCTATCCGGCCTTATGATTAATCCTAAGAAATGCCTAGTGCTTAATATTTCACTCACAAACATGGAATTGATCCCGGCTAGGGCTGCACTCCCATTCACATGGGCAGAAAAATCAATCCCATATCTTGGAATTCATTTAACAGCATCTCATTCTGACTTATTCTCAACCAATTATCCTCCTGTATTAAGACAGATCACAAATCTAATAAAACAATGGTCGCAACTTCCTTTATCCTGGATAGGGAAGATTAATGCAATCAAAATGACTATTCTACCCAAATTGCTTTATCTATTCAGAGTCCTCCCTATTCCAATTCCTTCCTATTTTTTGAGAATAGTACAAAAAAGAGCAACTTCGTTTATATGGGGCTCTTCTAAACCACGTATACCTATACACACACTACATCTTCCCAAAAATAAAGGAGGCCTGGGATACCCTAATTTTACTAACTACTACAGAGCAGCACATTTGGCCAGTCTGTCCAAATACCATGCAAAACAGGAAATCCCATTATGGGTATTTATAGAGGCTTCAGAAAATGACCCTCTATTAATATCAAATTTATTATGGCTTGATCCTAAAGACCGCTTTAAAATTCATAATCCCATAACTAAACACTTCTTATCTCTCTGGGATAAACTAAAAACCAAATATCAGTTACAATCTCCACACAATCCTCTCCTTTCTTTTATCAGAAATCCGGCTTTTTATCCGGCATGGATCTACCCAAATTCTTTTAAAGCTTGGACAACGTCAGGCATTCAGACACTAAATGACTTCATAGCATCTAAATCATTCCTTTCATTCCCATCGCTTAGAGAAAAATATGATCTACCAAACTCTGAGATATTTAGATATCTCCAAATCAAAAATTTCTATACACCATTCCTAAAGGGGGATACACCATTATCCCAATTATCCATTTTTGAATCAATCTGTACAAAAGATCCATTTGCTAAAGGTACAATTTCATCACTTTATAATCAATTATATGGAGTAGCAAATCTTAATAGACCCTCTTACGTTCAGAGGTGGGAGGAGGACCTGGGACGAACTTTAGAAGACACGGACTGGTCTAACATATGGCTCACATCTAAGTCATCTTCACCCAACATCTTAGCACTGGAGACAAATTATAAAGTCCTAACTCGCTGGTACCTTGTACCCACTAGAGTGGCAAAATATTCACCTAATACCTCAGCTCTTTGTTTTCGAGGATGCCCAGAAATAGGCACATATTTACACATATGGTGGACGTGCCCAGTAATCCAAACCTTCTGGAAGGAAGTCTTCGTGATTGCATCTAAAATATTTAAAAAAATAATACAATCAGATCCATATTTAACTTTACTTAATCTAAAACCGGAATGGTTAACACTCTCTCAATTCAAACTTATGATCCAACTAATAACGGCTGCAAAACAAACAGTGGCCAAGGCATGGAAATCTCCTACATTGGTACTAGCAGAAACAATTCACAGAATGAATAATACAATGTCCCATGCTAAGATGGTAGCCATCGATCAAAATCAAATTCCAAAATTCGAAAAACTTTGGCATCCTTGGATAAAACAACAGTTCCTGTCAAACTTCAATGACTCTGTCCTGTTGCCATGGTAACAGATTAAATGACTTACAGAGACACCCATTCTAAGGCTTCAAAGAGAACTAAAAAGAATAATAAACTGAGGAGCGGGACAACCTTGTGGACCATACCTCTACCTTTCAACCCTTTTTCTTCTTTCTCTTTCCTTTTCTCCACCTTACGATTAAAGCTCATTATCAGAATTTATTTGACCTATATACACTCTACTTGTAAACAATATGTATAGTAGGTATAAATCATTTAAATACCTACAAAAGTAACTAAGGAAATGATATATATCTTTATTTTAGGTTTACGTGAACCCAATGTTTAATATTTGAAATTTCATGATATTTACCTATATAAACCCTACTGTAAAACAATGAGCTTACTTTATAGATCCTTGTAAACTTACTTTATGTATCTTTATAACATTGTATACTCAATAAACTACTTTTGACAAGGAAATTAAAATCGACAGAGTCCACAGGATAAGAAAACCACCTAATGTCAGAGAAGATGTGCCCAGGGATATTATAGTAAAGTTCCACCAATTTGAGGACAAAGCAAAGATTTGGAGAAATCTAAGAGGGGTACAACCAGTGAAATTTAACCACTTCAATACCAGGCCAATTCTGACACTTTGCTCCTACATGTAAAAATCATCATTTTTTTGCTAGAAAATTACATAGAACCCCCAAACATTATATATGTTTTTTTAGCAAAGACCCTAGAGAATACAATGGCGGTGCAACTTTTTATCTCACACAGTATTTGCGCAGGAATTTTTCGAACGCGTTTTTTTGGGGAAAAAAACTGTTTTGTGTTTAAAAAAAAAAACAAAACAGTAAAGTTAGCCCAATGTTTTTGCATTTTGTGAAAGATGAAGTTACGCCGAGTAAATAGATACCTAACATGTCACGCTTCAAAATTGCACACGCTCGTGGAATGGCGCCAATGTTCGGTACTTAAAAATCCCCATAGGCGACGCTTGACATTTTTTTACTGGTTACATGTTTTGAGTTACAGAGGAGGTCCAGGGCCAAAATTATTGCTCTCACTCCAACGTTCGCGGCGATACCTCACATGTATGGTTTAAACACAGTTTTCATATGTGGGTGGGACTTACGTATGCGTTCGCTTCTGCGTGCGAGCACACGGGGACAGCGGCGCTTTAAAAATTTTTTTTTTTTGTATTGTTAATTATATATTTTTTTTTATTTTGACACTTTTTTGAAAAAAAAAAATTGATCACTTTTATTCCTATTACAAGGAATGTAAACATCCCTTGTAATTGCATTATGACATGTCAGGTGCTCTTAATAGTGAGATATGGGGTCAATAAGACCCCATATCTCACCACTAGGCTGGGAAGCCTGAAATTAAAAAAAAAAATAAAACGATCGCCGCTTTCCAGCCGAAGCGGTGCCATTTTTTTTTGAATGGAGAGGCCGGGCATGACGTCATAACATCGCGCCCGGCCTCCGACGATCATAGAGACTCCGGGGACCATCTGGTCTGCCGGAAATCTCTATGATCTACATCCGGCGCAGACGGATCCACTCTCTGCCTCACCGATCGTAACGGTGAGTCGGAGCAAGCACCGGAGGGCGGCGGGAGGGGGGGACGTCCCCTCTCGCCTCCCATAGGAATGATCAAGCGGTGGAACGGCCGCTATGATCGTTCCTATGGTGTAGAGATTCGCCGGCTGAAACCGGCAATATCTGAATGGTGTCTGTAACTACAGGCATCATTCAGATATACCTGCTCAAAGCCCAGGACATCATATGACATCCGTGGGCTTGAAGTGGTTAATAATCAAGAGATCCAAATATTCTCAGATTTGTCGGCCTGAACTCTGGCGAGAAGACGCCAATTAAGACCGTTACTGGACTTACTGAAGGGAGCCAACTTAAAATATAGTTGGGGTTTCCCGTTGTCGCTGAGCATGACAAAGGAAGGCAGGACGTTTAAAATGAAACACATGGGGGACCTGCAGGACTTTTGTAGGAACTTAGAGATCTTAGTTCCAACTATACCAGATGGGGTTATGCCTTGTTAAAAGGGTCATAGACCATATCTAATACAATCAAAGGGGGGGGTGATGGAGACGGGGGGGGTTGGGGGGGCGGCTCGGGGGGGTTGAGTTGTCGAGAGGGGGGGTGGGGGAGGCTGGGGAAGTGGAGTGAACAGGTGGTTAGAAAGTGGACCTCTAGGGGCACGTCCCCACCTCAGGGAGTGGGGCCACCACGGCTGTCCATGACCAGAGTCCCACCCTAGAGCACGAGGGGAAACAGGTCGGGAGTATGTTATTCTCGATTCTGCATCCCATTGGCCAAGTAGTGGCCGAGGGAGGGTGGGAGGGGGGGAATGGTAGGGGGGGGTCGCTCTTGCAGATGCACAATAACTGGTAAGGCGGATGAAGGTCGGGATAGAGGTTAGGTGTTTGTCCTACAATGTGAAGGGGTTAAATTCATCAGGGAAGAGGCGGAAAATCCTGAATGAATTACAGAGGTATGATGCAGATGTGGTCTTCCTGCAGGAGACCCATCTGGTGCAGGAAGAAAACATCAAGCTGAACTCAAAGAATTTTCCAGTCTGGATGTACTGTGATTCACCAATTAAAAGGGCGAAGGGAGTGGCTATCGGGTTCTCAAAAAGGATCAAATTCACACTGATCGAGAAGAGGGTGGATGAAGAGGGGCGGTTTTTGTTTGTAAAAATTAACCTAGGGGATAGGAAGTACACATTGGCTAATGTTTATTGCCCGAACAGAGACCCGATAAAATACCTCTCCCAGACCCTTTCCAGTTTGAATGCATTTAAGGAGGGGGAAACAATTTTGGCAGGTGATTTTAACTTTTGTTTGGACCCAGCCTTGGATAGGTCCTCTGGGACCCGGGATACGGGGAAGAGGTCATTGCTGAGATTAGGGAGAAAGCTCCACGATAGCCATCTTATTGATGTCTGGCGGGTACAGCACCCCAAGGTGAGGGACTACTCCCCTTTTTTTCCCCGGTCCATAGGACCTATTCAAGGCTGGATTATTTGATGGTCGACCATAGCTTGCTGGAGTGTATAGTAGAGTAGAAGATTGAGGCTATGACACTGTCAGACCATGCCCCAATTCTGATGACGGTAAAGCTCAGGGGCCTTCTAAGGGTCCCGTTCTCATGGAGGTTTAATGAGGTCCTTCTTATGAAAGATACAGTTGTCGAGAAAATTCAGAGGGAAATTGATGAGTTCTTTATTAATAATGAGTCGAGTGAGATAACGGGGGCGGTCCTATGGGAGGCCTTCAAGGCATACATAAGGGGGGTTATAATTTCTATAAGTTCAGGTGAGAAGAGAGAAAGGGGAAAAAAAGAAAGAAAGTCTTGTCGCTAAAATCTACCAGTTAGAACAACTCCATAAAGCCTCGCTGGGAAGTGAAGAAGCCACATTTAAAGAATTGACACTAAAAAGAGAAGAACTCAGGGAGCTATTAGAAGAAGAGATGGCAAAAATTAAGAACAAACAGCAAAAAAGGTTCCATCTGAAAGGTAATAAGGTGGGGAAACATTTGGCATCAGTCATTAGGAAAAAAAAGGATGAGAACTACATAGAGAAGATCAAAAATAGCAAAGGTGAAATGAGGTACACTAACAAAGAGATAGGAGAGGAGTTCAGACAGTTTTACGCATCGCTCTATTCGGTTGGCCAGGAAGGAAAAAAATAGGGGAAACAAGGAAGAGAAGATGAAAGAGTTTATAAAAAGGGCAGGACTTCCTACATTGTCGGAAGCTGATACATTAGAGCTAGAGCGCCCGATAATGGAAGAGGAGATTTATTTGGCACTAAAGTCTTCCCCCCCCGGACAAAAGCCCAGGGCCAGATGGCTTTACAAGCAGCTTCTACAAGAAATTTAGCAGTACCCTGGTCCCTCGGCTGTGCCAAATATGGAATGGTCTAGGGAAGCAGGGAGAATTGTGTAGAGATGCCTTGTTGGCTGCAGTAACACTTATTCCAAAGGAGGGGAGAGACAGGACTTCGTGCACGAGTTACAGACCGATCGCGTTTTTAAACGCGGACACCAAGTTATATGCAAAGGTGTTGGCAACACGGCTTAGAGAGAAAATGTCCTTTTTGGTCCACCCAGACCAGGTGGGATGTGTCCCTCGGAGGGAGGGTAGGGACAACGGGGTGCGGTCCCTCCTGATAATGGAGGCATTTAAATCGAGGGGGGTCCCCAGTCTACTTCTGTCGATTGACGCTGAAAAAGCGTTCGACAGGGTAGACTAGGGATTCAGGTTTTGTACACTCGAAGTAATGGGAATAGGGCCCACAATGCTAAAATGGATAAAAATCTTATACAATCAGCCTTCAGCATTTGTAAAGGTCAACAATATCCCCTCAGCACAATTCGTTATAAAAAATGAGACGAGGCAAGGCTGTCCTCTGTCTCCTCTATTGTTTGTCCTGGCCTTAGAACCCCTCCTAGCTATGATCAGGAAAAATCCGGAATATAAGTGGCTGTACAGTGGGAGAGGAGGAACACAAACTGGCCGCTTTTGCGGATGATGTACTCTTTTATGTTTCCAACCCTAGAATTACGATGCCAAATTTGCTGTCCATACTGAGGATTTACAGTGAGCTCTCAAATTTTAAAATAAATATAGAAAAGTCAGAAGCCTTCAAAATCAATATAAAAAAACTGGAAGCGCATAGACTTGGTGAAGTGTTCCATTTCCCATGGAAAGACAGTTTAAAGTACCTGGGGGTTAATCTAATAGGTGACAGAGAGAAGTTGTATAGGCAGAATTTTATTCCCCTATTAAATGAAATAAAAATGGAAATAAATAGAATTAAATATTGCCCGTCTCATGGATGGGGCGAATCAACTTAGTAAAGATGGTGTTAGCCCCAAAGGTCCTTTATAAGATGCAGATGCTCCCGATCCCCCTTCCGGACAATTTTTTTAGAATACTGTCCAGTCTTATAAATAAATATGTTTGGGACAATAAAAAACCAAGGATTGCCCTGAAGATGTTGAGGAGAGAAAAAGCAAGTGGAGGGCTGGCCCTATCAGATTTTAGGATGTATCATAAAGCAGTAGTTTTAGCACGGGCACTGGATTGGGCAAATAGCAGGGAAAACGAAAGATGGGTTAATCTAGAAAAAAGGTTGAGTAATACACAATTAAATCACTTGATTTGGAACCCCCCACACTTCAGGAAGTTGGGAAAGGATACACATTATATTACACACCTCACATTTAAAATTTGGGATCAGTTACACATAAATAACAAGTGGGAATACAATTCTCCTTTAATGTTTCTAAAGGAGAACTTACTCTTCCCTCCGGGGATGGAGAAAGTGGGTGGTAATTGGATACTGGATAGAGAGGCACAAGTTAGGGGTATTATTAAGCGAGGAAAAATTTGCACTTTTCCAGAAATAGCAGCACAAGAGGGGGTTTGGATTTTAAATGGGTGGAGATACGGCCAGCTAGCACACTTCATTAATAGCCTCCCATTAAGGGAGCAAGCAGATTATAGACCGATAGAGAAATTATTCTGCAAGGAGTTGGTGAAGGGGAAAATTTCAGAAATTTATAAAATCTTGGTGAGAGAAATGGGGACGAGTTACCTTCGTTTATTAGAAAATGGGAGGGGGAGTTGAGAGCATGTGGCGATAACGAGAAATCAAGGTGCATCTTGGAGGCGATGCACGGAACGGCAGTTGATACAAAAACTAGAGAGAGCAACTACAAGTGTCTGACTAGGTGGTATATGACCCCGGTCAGAGTTAGTAAGTTTACACCAAATAGGTCTCCGAACTGCTGGAGAGGATGCGCGTCCCCAGGAACTATGTCGCACTTGTGGTGGGAATGCCCAAAAATAAAAATCTATTGGCAAGAAGTGACCAGGATAATTGAAGTAATAACAGGGAAGACGATCCCCCTCGACCCTTGGGACTGTCTGTTCCATAGGTTGGAAGGGGGAAAGAGAGGGTATAAAACCTCAATAGTTCCGGTACTATTAAATTCAGCTAAAAATATTATCCCAAAGAAATGGCAGGAACAAGAAGCGCCCAGGATTGGGGAGTGGGTGGCTAGAATTAACGAAATATATTTCCTGGAGACAGTAGAGTCAGGAGAATATCTAGGAAGGGACCAAAATGCACAAGGGGGTAAATGGGAGTGCTGGACCACATTTAAAAAAACCGAGCGCTATATTGAAGCAATTACATTGTAGGACGAGATCCGGGACATAAGAACTCCTCGCCAAGACTAAACGAGATGAGAGGAAAGCTGCAGGGGCTGGGGGGGGGGGCAAGGGAGAGATTACACTTGGGGGAGTATGTAAGACATAAGTTTAAGAGAATTGGAAATTTTTTGTTGTAAATCTTACTGTATCCCCCCTATTTGTCTGGGGTTTTTTTTGTATGAAGTCTTGAAAAATTAAATAAAGATTTAAAAAAAAAAAGAACAACAGAGAGAGAATAGAGAGAGAGAGAACAATAAAACGACAACTATTTTTTTTTATTTTATAACTGTAACCGGTTCCAGGTTCGGGTCTCTCAAAATGCGATGGCATCTTGGGAGACCCTGTGAAAGTGTGCCTAGTCTGTGCAAACGACAACTATTTTTTTTATTTTATAACTGTAACCGGTTCCAGGTTCGGGTCTCTCAAAATGCGATGGCATCTTGGGAGACCCTGTGAAAGTGTGCCTAGTCTGTGCAATGCTGTACCCTACGCTAATACTCAACTAGTGCATGGTAGCGTTCAAAACATTCACCAATGCAAAGACCAGGATTGTTAGGACAGGAGGGACAATAATAGCGGGTTTCACGCCTATATCCGCGCTTGCTGCAGACACAACATCTTTTTTGGGGGGGTTCGTTGGGTAGGGGTACTCGGGAGGACATAAAAATGCCTCTCATGCAGCCGACTGCATTTGGTTGGGGATGTGAATGGGGGATGTACGAGTGCTGCAGAAGTGGTGGGTTCCAAATTAGGATTGGCGAATGCAGCAGGAAGGGCATTATGGGCACGACGGGCCTGTGTTTGTCTTCTTCTTGGTGGCAGAGGGACACTACTTGTGCTTGCCACCTCACCAGCTTAAACTGCACTTATGGGACTCGCCACATCACCAAGTGTTACTGCAGTGCTGGTTTGACTACGACCGGGGTGTACTAGGCCGCTGCTGCTTCCCCAAAACGCTACCCAAAAAACTGTTAGCGATCGCAGGGATCAGGCCTGACTCTGCGAACGCTGCAGTTATGCGTTTAGTGTTTTGTAAGTGACAGTGATCGATCGATACTGCACTTGGGTGGGCTGGGCTGAGCTGGGCGGAGGGGCAAAACGCAGGTGCTAGCAGGTATCTGGGCTGATCCCGCTAACACTGCGTTTTTGGGAACCCTAAACTGCTGGGGACGCTAGTATAGATCTGATCGGATCAGATATTCATCCGTTCAGATACTATACCACTAAGGGAGGTGTACGGTGCGTGCGTGCGTGGGTGTTAGCGGTACTTGCACTAACCTGATGCTGCCTGGGGCTGGTGCTTGCCAGTTCACCAAAACGCTACCAAAAAAACTGTTAGGGATCGCAGGGATCAGGCCTGACTCTGCGAATGCTGCAGTTATGCGTTTAGTGTTTTGTAAGTGACAGTGATCGATCCATACTGCACTTGGGTGGGCTGGACCGGGCGGAGGGGCAAAACGCAGGTGCTAGCAGGTATCTGGGCTGATCCCGCTAACACTGCGTTTTTGGGAACCCTAAACTGCTGGGGACGCTAGTATAGATCTGATCAGATATTGATCCGTTCAGATACTATACCACTAAGGGAGGTGTACGGTGCGTGCGTGGGTGTTAGCGGTACTGGCGCTAACCTGACGCTGCCTGGGGCTGCTGCTTGCCAGTTCACCAAAATGCTACTAAAAAAACTGTTAACGATAGCAGGGATCAGGCCTGACTCTGTGAACGCTGCAGTTATGCGTTTAGTGTTTTGTAAGTGACAGTGATCGATCGATACTGCACTTGGGTGGGCTGTGCTGGGCCGGGCGGAGGGGCAAAACGCACGTGCTAGCAGGTATCTGGGCTGATCCCTCTAACACTGCGTTTTTGGGAACCCTAAACTGCTGGGGATGCTAGTATAGAACTGATCGGATCAGATATTGATCCGTTCAGATACTATACCACAAAGGCAGGTGTATGCTGCGTGCGTGGGTGTTAGGGGTACTGCCGCTAACCTGACACTGCCTGGGGCAACGCATATCACCGCCGGGCGATCAGGGGGCTAAACCTTTATTAGGTAATAAACGGCGGGTGCCCTGACACTATAAAAAATAAACGAACTAACCAGCGTCACCTGTAACAGTTATACAGTGATCAGTGGTGAAAGGGTTAACTAGGGGGCAATCAAGGGGTTAAAACATTTATCGCTGACGGCGAACCTAAATATTTACCTCCTTAACTAGCGTCACCAGCGACACTAATACAGCGATCAGAAAAATTATTGCTTAGTGACACTGGCGACGGGGGGGTGATCAAGGGGTTAAAACTTTATTGGGGGGGTTAGGGGGGTACCCTAGACCTACAGGACACTAACTGCCCTACCACACTAACTGTCACAAACTGACACCAATGCAGTAATCAGAAAAAAAAAAAACTGCTTGGTGTCAGTGTGACAGGGGGGGAGGGGTGATGGGGGGGAAATCGGGGGTAAAGGGGGGTGTAATGTATGCCTGGCATATTCTACTGAGTGTGTAGTGTTTGTGCACTCACATTGCAGTCTTCTCTCCTCGGTGCCGGAACGGAAAATGCCGAGCCGAGGAGAGATGACATCATTTCCTCTGCCTCTGTGTACTATACAGAGGCAGGGGAATGATCCCATTGGCTGGGAGCGATCTTGAGGGGGGGGGCCACGAATGGATGACCTCCCCCTCACCTCCGATCGCCGGGGGACAAACGCCAACCACCTCGGGCACCGGGGGGGGTCCGGTTGGACCCCCCGCCCACGGGAGGCAGATCACGTAAAGGTACGTGATTCTGCCTGCCCGTGCCATTCTGCCGACGTATATCGTCGTGAGGCGGTCGGCAAGTGGTTAATGTCTAATATGTCCATACATTAATATAACAACAATAATTCTTAAAGAACAATTATGATTCATTTTCCAATTTGTTATGGTTGATCTCCTCTCTTCTTTCTACATTATATATTATTACACTTTTTATGTATATTTTTTATACATATATATTTTTTATATATATATATATATATAGTTCATATAGTTATTTCCTTTAAAGCATATTGTTTTTTAAAACATATTGTTTTTTAAAAATAGTGTTCTAAATATTCCACATTAGCGTCTTCCTAAGGTTTATTTATGCACCTGCATGTCTGTTTTATTTATTGTCTTCAACTGCATGTTTGGCCCGTTCGGAATCTAGTTGTAATTAGCATGGCCTGTCCTCTGATAATCATTGTCCTCTCCTCCCAAGTCCATCCCCCTCCTTTATAATGAGCCTATGCTGTCCCCTTCACTAAGTCTGTTGAAAAAGGAGCGCGGCTTGCTGTACGATTGCAGCGCACATGCTCAGGAAACGCATCCACTACTGGTGACACCATCTCCCTGCTGCCATCTCTGCCATCCCTGAGTTCCAAGCCTCGTTCTGATCACCAAGTTCCATCACAGCGGCCGGCATTCATCCACATGGAGTGATACTATCCCAGACAGCGTCGGAACAATATGGACGGAGGGAGCAGCCTGCAGGAGAGGCCACCTAGACTTTTTGGGACTGATATGCTCTTAATACTTCTTCAAAATGTGAGTGCATAAACTGTTTGCCTATTAAAGTGTTTGTTGAAACGTCTACTCTTAGAGGCGCCTCTCTCCTTGTTGTTGCTGCTGAATGGTCTTCAGCTTGTTTCTGTGTTCTGTGTTCCTGTTCTCCAGGCCCCAACGAACACCCTGCAATGCACTGAGTGCTGCACAGTGTATTCTGCACCCTGATTGGGCAAAGCTTTGCCCAATCAGGGCGCATTGTAAGCTGGTTGTTAAGGAGCGGCGCCCTTAACAACCAATGAGTAATCAGCTGTCAATGGGTTTCCCCGCTGACAGCTGAAAAAAAAAGTGCCAGGTGATGTAGCCGGTTGGCCCTGCTCTTTACCTATATAAGAACTATCAAAGCGCAGAGCGGTCATACGGCTGGAGGCCTCCCTGGAGGCAGAGTGTTTTTATTTTTTTCTATTTTTCGGGTCTGGCGGGCGTCATGATTGATGATGGATTTACATCGAGGGGCACTATTTTTTAATTTTTAAATAAAGGACTTGTCAAAAACAGTTTTTTGTGGTTATTACTTTTTGACACTTTGACGATGTACCTGATACCCATTCACATAGGGGGGCCGGGATCTGGGGCCCCCTTGTTAAAGGGGGCTTCCAGATCCCAATAAACCCCCACAACCACAGCCCAGAGTTGTTGTGTAGAGGCCCTTGTCCCCATCAACATGGGGACAAGGTGCTTTTGGGCCATGTTGAGGGCATGTGGCCTCCCTTTACCTGACCGGCTGGGCTGCAAACTAAGATAAGTGTCTGGTATGGATTTTGGGGGGTCCCATGCCATTTTTTATTTAATTTTGACATGGGGATCCCCTTAAAACCCATACCAGACCTAGAAGGGTCTGGTATGGACTGGGGGGGACTCCATGACGTTTTTTTCTTTATTTTTTTTTAAAAGCCGGGTGCCAGCAATTGTAACCTTGAGTCATTTTAAATGGGATTTGATTTGTTTTTTTATTCTTTAGAAATGTCATTTTTGCTGTGGCATGTTTTATGCATGCTACAGATGCGCCACTTTAAAGGGCACATTAAGGAGACCCCCCCAGGCACTATATTTAAAGGAAATTCATTTAATTTTTATTTTTGTATTTTAAGCATAAAAATCACTGCTCCTCAAAAAACAATTGGTTTAAACTTTTTTTTTTAGTCATACATGTCCCCCGGGCAGTACCCAGACCCCCATACCTCTTTTATGGCCAATTACTTCCATATAAGCCTTCAAAATGTGCACTTTTGATTTTTACTGTTCGACTCCCATAGACTGCAATGGGGTTCCCCATTCGGGTTAGGAACATTTACCCTGTTCAGGAGTTCTGCTGCGAACAGGGGGGTTGTTGGCCCATACCTAACTATAATGCCCCGTACACACGGTTGGACATTGATCGGACATTCCGACAACAAAATCCTAGGATTTTTTCCGACAGATGTTGGCTCAAACTTGTCTTGCATACACATGGTCACACAAAGTTGTCGGAAAATCCGATTGTTCTGAACGCGGTGACGTAAAACACGTACGTCGGGACTATAAACGGGGCAGTAGCCAATAGCTTTCATCTCTTTATTAATTCTGAGCATGCGTGGCACTTTGTGCGTCGGATTTGTGTACACACAATCGGAAATTCCGACAACGGATTTTGTTGTCGGAAAATTTTATAGCAAGCTCTCAAACTTTGTGTGTCGGAAAATCCGATGGAAAATGTGTGATGGAGCCTACACACGGTCAGAATTTCCGACAACAAGGTCCTATCACACATTTTCCGTCGGAAAATCCAACCGTGTGTACGGGGCATAAGTTTACTTATAGGTACAAGTTAAAAAAAACTGCTGACTACCGCATTAACATGCTGTTTTTGAATTGATTATTGATGCACTGACTGTGTCTAGTACACCATTACCAAGCTCTATGTTTTAACCACCTCAATACCAGTTTGTTTTTTCATTTCCTAAAAATAATGGCAAAAAAATTAGTTCACCTTAAAGTGTCTACTTTCCAAAAATGGGTAATTTTTGGGGTGTTTACGTATAATGTCCTGTCATTTTGAAATGTTTTAATACAGAAAGTAGGGGAAACTGTTTGTTTTTTTTTCAGTATGTTTGGTCTTTTTCCTGGTCACATGCACCACTCTCCTGAAACTACAAAACACAGTTGTTAGTATGCCAGATTACGGGCCAGATTCTGCTCCATGTGCATTCTCTTTTTTATTCAGTGGGAGGTAGGTAGTCCCCCTTTCACTCTGAAGCGGGTCAGTGCTGTGTGGATGAGAAGGAAGAGAATGGTGCTGTATGCATGATGATTGTATCATTTGGAGTTTTATGCTTTAACATGCCATTGCTGGCTGCATCGGCATATACAGTATATTACTGTAGTCCATGTCTTCAGAGCACCAAGGAGAGTGGCTACATTTCCAGGTACAGTGGGACCATGCAGAATGAACAAAGCCACCCCTTGTAAAGGAAGTGCAAGCAAAACTGATTTTAAACGGATAATGGATTTTGGGATGTACTGTTCAACTTTAGTATAAGAAGGGTCAATGATGTCTGCAAATTAAGGTAAATTCTATGCTAACTGTTTTTATAAATTGGGTTTAGTGACAACTTAGGAATGAACCAAAAAAGCAAAAAAAAAAAAAGAAAAAGTGGAAATAAATAAATAATTGGTCACTGGTACTCAGGTGTGGTGTCCTTAGACTGAAGAGAGCTCAGGGAAATCAACAAAATTAATAAGCCGCTAAAGGACATTAGTTGTGAGACATGTCTACAAAAATTTTAAAATATTCTTCCTGGAGAAGAGGCACTTAAAAGGTGATATTTCCAAATACAAATCTATCAATGGTGACTGTTTCATCTAAATTCTGTGAATAAGACATGCAGCCATACAATGAAGTTGGACATGAAGTAGTTTAATCTCAAGCTGCATAAGGGGTTCTTTACTGTTAAAATGGTAAAAAGATGTGGTACTCCCTTATACAGTTAGTGGTATCAGTGGAGAGTGTAGATACTTTCAAAAAATAGTTAGATTTTCCCATTGGACACAATATACAAGGATATGGGAATTCTTTATTTACACACCTTGAACTGGATGGGCTGGTCTTTCTTCAACCTTTCTAACTATTTATCTATGTAAATATATCATAAGCAAGCTTGTACAAATGTAAACATGTTTTTGACTGAATATTTAGATACTTACATAAACCCAGTAGGGACTGGTTATCCTTATTTCCCCTTAATTTGGATGTACTTTAACTGCTTGCTGACCAGCCGCCGTCATTATACTGCAGCAGGTTGGCGCGGCTGCACCAATCGCCGTAGGTGTATGTTTGCCACTTAATTGTCAATGGTCCCAAAAAGTAACAAAAGTGTCCGATCTGTCCACCGCAATGTCACAGTCCTGCTAAAAATCACTGATCACTGCCATTATTAGTAGAAAAAACCCTATAAATTAATAATTAAAATCCCATAAATCTATCCCCTATTTTGTAGACGCTATAACTTTTGCGCAAACCAATCAATATATGCTTATTGCGATTTTTTTTTTTTACCAAAAATATGTAGTAGAATACATATTGGCCTAAACTGATGAAGAATTTTTTTTTTTTTTTGGATATTTATTATAGCAAAAAGTAAAAAATATTGGGTTTTTTCAAAATTGTCAGTCTTTTTTTGTTTATAGTGCAAAAAATAAAAACCGCAGAGGTGATCAAATACCACCAAAAGAAAGCTCTATTTGTGTGGAAAAAAAGGACATAAATTCGAAGTGGTTAATATTGTAAAGCAGCCGGTTAAATGTTTTATTAGGAGGTATTTAGAAGTTTGTAATACGTTATCATATTATATTAGTTAAAGGTGAACACCAGACACTGATAGAACCAATGACTTAAACTAATAAATAATCTACTGAAACTATTCTTGGCTTGTGTTACTATTTCATACATTGTACACATGGAGGTTTGTTTTTTAGTGGTAGAGAACTGGAATAAATGTATCTTTTTTCATGAATCACGTTTCATTCTATCTCAACAACTGTGTAACACTAGTCACAGAAAAAAAGGGAAAATTAATTTTGAGACCTGACTTTTCCTTTGAGAGAGATAGATGAAAAATAAAGATACTGCTGATAAAAAAAATCTATTTGAAAGTACATACATTGGAGCTTTAGAAGTAAAACGTCCACAGCAATGAACAATGTCTCTGACAGCTTCCATCTAATAAATGTTGATTTGTTCTCACTCTTACATTGTTTCAATTTTTGTAGTATCATAACTCCTGTCATTTTCATTATAGTTACCTGTTAAGTAAAGTTCCAAATGGCTTTCTTTATAACCATTAGCATACGCTCCAATACTGCAAATATAGCCCATATAGAAAGAAAACACCAAAAATAACAATGGTTTTATATTTTGGTTATATATACTGTATTTACTGTGAGAGATACATGTTACATTTGGTTTTAAAACAAGCTTGAAAAGTAAATTCCACAAATCTTTTATATAAACTCATGCTAGTAGCCTTGTCATGCTCAACCAATGGCTTCAAAGGAAGCTGTATGTAGATCAGGAAGTCTCAGTTAATTTCCTGTATACTTGTTTCTAGTCAGTGACTCAAAATATATCAAAGCCAAAGATAGCCAGGCAAATAGAACTTTAGAAGGATATCAGCATTAGAAGTCCTCATATTTTCATCTGTACAGCTGTCCTGTGTGTACTATATCACAATATGGCGTTAATGATATTGACCAGACCTAGGAATACTCTTGATTTTAAAATGAATTGGTCACACTGCCAAAGTGACATGTTCCCTTGACAGCATTCCCTACTACTGCCCACCCCATACTGATACTTACCTTCCTTGTGCTCCCCTGCCTCTCAATTCGCCTGTCAGTGTCAGGAATTAAACTCATTGTGAGTATATGTTAGAGCTTACACAGGGCTAATGACTTTACCTCCATGCTTGTTTAGACCTAGTGATTAGCACTGCATTGTGGGAGATAGGGAAGGGAAGAAGGTCACATGCATCCCCATACCTGGAAGTGCCAAGGGGCAAGGATTCTGGTAGGGCAACTGAGTGGAAGTAGAGAAGTATCAGCAGGGAAGGAATTTAAAGGTGTTAAGAAGGTAAGCTGGGGGGGCGTGGCCTAGCGCGCCATGTGAACAGACCTGTTCACCAGAGCTCCTGCTGTTGATCCTCCTAACGATCCTATCCTCGCTGTTCCCGGCGCCTAAAAACCGCAGTGTTCGGTAGCTACAGCCTCCCTGACACCCCAGGACACAGATACAGCTGCAGTGTGGGGGTATGATGACCCGTGGAAACCGCGGTGAAGCCGCGGCCTCGGCCGCTCCGGACTTCCAAGATGGCGCCTGGACATCTCAGCCGCAGAGAACGCCACGAGGCCAGGACAAGAAAGCAGACCAGGGGGGTAAGTCACAGAAACCCCCTAAGGCCAAAGACCAACCCAGGGATATGCTATACTATGCACAGAAACTGGCAGGCTCTGCAGACTCCACACAGACTAGCACACAGACCCCAGCAGTGTCCATGGAGCAGGCAAGCAGGGAAGACACAGACAGGCCAGAAGACACAAACATCATGGACTCTGTTCCGGATCCTATGCCAGGCCTGTTTGATTTACAAGTGGAAGACAGTCCCCAGCCTACACTCAGTGAAATCTTACATGCAGTCCATAGATGCACTGCCTCAGTGGATGATCTTAAGGAAAAATTTGGGGGACTGAAGGAGACCGTCTCTCTCCTCCGCCAGGACATTCAAAAAATCAGGGAAAGAACCACGGCAGTGGAGGGGAGAGTAAGTGACATAGAAGATCAGATGCCTCATTTAACCAGAGATGTGCGGGGGGCTGCACAGCACGCTCACCAGGCCTTTGAAAAGACTGACGACATCGAGAACCGCCTGAGACGCAATAACGTTCGCATAGTGGGGCTCCCGGAGAAGGTGGAGGGCAGAGACCCCACAGTGTTCGTCGAAGAGTGGCTGCAGGAAATATTTGGTAAAGAGGCCTTCTCTCCCCTGTATGCGGTGGAACGGGCACATAGAGTGCCGCCACGACCTCTACCACCTGGAAATCCTCCTAGAGCGATGCTGGCCAGGCTCCTTAATTATCGTGACCGTGAAGTAGTGCTACGACTAGCCAGAGAAAAAGGGGCTGTGCAGTTTAACGGAACCAAAATCTCCTTTTACCCCGACTTCTCGGCCGAAGTGCAGCGCAGGAGATCCAAATTTGCGGATGTCAAGAAACGGCTGCAACGCTTACAGCTCAAATATGCAATGTTATTCCCTGCCAAGTTGCGAATTACAGCTGGGGATCAAAATCACTTTTTTGAAAACGCGCAAGATGCTGCAGGATGGCTGGACCGAAATGAGCAAGACCTGCGTCGTCGCAGACGCGACAATGAAGATGGATGACTTCCCTTGTTCCATTCGCCACAGGGATAAAGGGCGCCCACAATACACCGTCACTGTTACTCCTTACACAGAGGACCTTTCCTTATCACCTAGCACCAGCGAGGAAATTTCAATGTTATGAGCTCACTGCAAGTGTCGAATAACCACTTGGGTGGATGGCAGATATACTCCGCAACTGAACTTTACGTGTTGCCACTGTTGTTATGGCTTGAGATGTTGTGCCCTGTTGGCACGGTTGGGGCCTATCGAGCCCCGCACACTCTGATACCCCTCTGCGTGGCACAACCAGCGGGGATGGTTTCACAAGTCCTTTTTCTTTTTCTTTTTTCCTGGACCTACTACTTGGTTCACTTTACTCTGCAATTGAGTATACAGTTTTTCTGTGACATTTCGTTGCTTCTCCAATGTCTGAACTGCATCACCGACAAGCCCTGTGATCCAGGTGGCCGGCTGGCCACTTTAGTTTATGCAGGCATTGCTGACTGGAGATCCCCGGAACTGCTGCAAGACAATATGAAACTTTGCTACACAGATAGGAACTGGACTGAACTTCTGCAATGTCTGATACACCCATAGTGACCTGGAATGTTCGGGGAGTGAACGATCCATTGAAAAGGTCCATGATCTCAGCCGGACTGCGGAAATTCCATCCGGCTGTGATTGGCCTGCAGGAAACCCACCTGCGGGATGATACGGTTGGCTTCTTGCAATATGCATGGGTCGGCAAAGCCTATCACTCCACCTACTCCGCTTTTTCGCGCGGAGTAAGTGTACTGATACACAAAGCCCTAGTGTACCAGGAGCTAGACTCCTTAGTAGACATATCTGGTAGATTTGTGTTTTTGCACTGTAAATTGTATACGATTACCTTGATACTAGCTTTTGTATATGTGCCCCCTCCATTCTCCAGAGAGGTATTGCAATTGTTAATTTCTTATTTAGCTAACAAGCCGGATATTCCGGTATTAATAATGGGTGACTTCAATTGTTACTTAGACCCTAAACTAGACAGGCATCCACCTGTACAGCCTCCTGGGGGTGGACGGGGCACTGCTCTCAGTCGTTTACTTGCAGAAGTAGGATGGATAGATATTTGGCGCAATCGTAACCCAGAATGCAAGCAATTTTCCTGTTTTTCCAAGACACATGGGTCGCTATCACGTATTGACTTATGCATAGGTACCCCAAATCTGGTAAGCAACATATCCAAAGTGGAATATTATCCACGAGGAGTGTCGGATCACTCCCCACTGACTTTGTGGTTAACTACTAGACCCCCCAGCAACCTACCTAAAGCCCCGTGGAAGCTGAATGCTTTCTGGTTAAAACTCTTTGTCTCACAGGAGGGAATAGCAACTCAGATTGAGGCTTTCTTCAAAACACACAGATATCTACACGATGCCCATTTGAAATGGGAGACTTTTAAGGCACATCTGAGAGGGATTTTTATCCAGGAAATACAACAGGTCAAACACAACTCCTCGGTCCTGCTAGAACAGGCTGGGGACTTGGTAAAGCAACTAGAAATTGCCTACATAACTGACCCTACCGACTCCACCAGGGAGGCATGGAGGTCGGCCCAGGACTCCCTGGACCGGCTGAGATCCTCCACTGTGGAACGTAAAAGATTCTTCACGAAGTTAGCATTTTATGAGGAGGGGGAGAAGACGGGCCGCCTACTGGCAAAAATTGCACGATCACAACAGCAATCACCAGCCATCGGAGCCATTCGGGCTGCCAATGGGAAAGTAGTCAATTCTCCGGAACTTGTCATATCCGAGCTGGCATCCTTCTATGAAGACCTATATAGGCCGAGGGATGCCTACTCGGATGCAGAACTAGCAGAATATATGTCCAAGATTGATTTGCCTTCATTATCGGCAGCAGTACAGAAACAATTGGATGCCCCGATAACCTTGGAAGAGCTTCGGGTGGCGGCCTGCTCTTTTCCCACATGTAAGGCACCGGGTGGGGATGGCCTCCCTATGGAGGTATTTACTCAGTATGGCGAACAGATACTTCCTAAACTATTAAAAGTATTTAACGCTTGCCTGGACACAGGCAGACTTCCCGAATCTATGGCAAGGGCAAATGTGATTTTACTTCTTAAACAGGGGAAGGATCCGGTTGACCCCGGCTCCTAAAGACCTATTTCATTGCTCCAGAGTGATGTAAAGATCCTTGCAAAGGTCCTGGCGCTTCGGGTCAACGGGGTCATCTCCTCCATCATACACCAAGACCAGGCGGGCTTCATGCCCCAAAAGTCCACAGCCACCAATTTGAGAAGACTGTTCCTTAATATGCAACTGCAGGCAGATAATGTGGGTCAGAGAGCACTGCTATCCCTAGACGCCAACAAGGCTTTTGACAGCGTTAGCTGGACATATCTCTGGGCAGTATTAGACAAATTTGGATTTGGGGAACGGTTTATAACATGGGTTAAGCTGCTGTATGCGTCCCCTCAGGCCAATATTCGAATGACAGATGGGGTCTCGCGTGCCTTTGCTCTGGGCAGGGGGACGAGGCAAGGTTGTCCTCTGTCCCCACTGCTCTTTGCGATCGCGATAGAGCCCCTAGCAGCCCTTATCAGAGACAGCGACCGGATTCAAGGGTTCCTTTATGGAACTCTGCATGAAAAAATAATGTTGTACGCAGACGACATGTTACTCTTTCTGGGGGACCCGAGCAACTCACTGTCAGAGGCAATGTCTATAATAAAATTGTTTGGTCACTACTCTGGGCTAACCATAAACTGGTCCAAGTCAGCCCTGATGATGCTGGATGGAGATTATGGGGCCGCGCTTCCTGACCATTGCCCCATCCCTCTGGTTACTAGTTTCAAATATCTGGGCATACAAATAGCGCCCAGGATTGGAGACTACTGCTCCCTAAACATATACCCCCTGCTTTCACGTTTTCGAGATAAAATAAACACATGGAATAACTTAAAAATGTCCCTGGCAGGTAAAGCCAACTTAATTAAGATGATTCTAATGCCCCAATTATTATACTTCCTGCACAATACACCGGTAGTAATCCCCCTAAAAATTTTCAGAATAGTAAATACCCTTTTTCGTAAATTACTATGGAATACCAAACATCCCAGAATTAAGCTAGAACAGTTGCAGCAGTCTAAGGACAAGGGGGGGCTGGCGGTCCCCAACCCCTGGTTGTACTACATAGCGTCCCAATTGCAGCAGTTGGTTGGCTCTATGGCTCCAGAACCACAGGGCTCAGCAGCGCGGTTGATGCTGATTGCTTCTGGAGCAGAGACCATCCCTATGGGTCTTGAAGCCCAGCTGTTTGCGAAATCCAACAAAAAGGCCCCAACCCTGTCACTGATACAGAAAATATGGAATAAGGTCAGACAAATCCAGGGGGTGCAAGGGTTCACGGATTTCAGTCCAATATGGGACAACTGCTCCTATAGTGAACTGGGAAAACTAAAGCAAAAGTCTAGATGGTGTAAGCACGGGGTAAAACTACTTTCTCATATATTTGGGGACGGTAAACTGCTCCCTTTCACAGAACTGCAAGCCAACTTTAACCTACCGAATAATATGCTTTACTCGTACCTTCAGTTGCGACACGCGGTTGATGCGCAGGGGAATGCCGTTGGGTGGACATTGTCACCCACTCCGGTATTTCATGTGCTACAGTCTAGTAGGGAAACCAAAGGAATCATATCCCAATGCTACCAGATGCTGCTGGTGAGACACTTGCGGGCTTATCCATGCAAGGCGGCTCCTGCCTGGGAGAGGGATCTTGGCCAAATCACAGATGAACAGTGGGAGGAGGCTCTTCAGTCCATATCTAATTGCTCCCTTAATGTAGCACAAAAGGTTTCCCAACTGTTCATAGTTTTGAGGGTACATTACACCCCTAAGAAGTTGCACAAGATGGGCAGGGCGACAAGCCCTTTATGTTCCCGCTGTCAGCAGCAGGACGGAGACCTTATTCACCTTCTATGGCGTTGCCCGAATCTCCATCGGTATTGGAATGGGGTGCTGGGCACGCTCAATGAAGTATTTCAGACAAAGGTTCCCACTGATCCTAAGTGTTGCTTGCTGGGAGTCCTGGAGGAGGAGATCCCGGAGGAGATGGATAGGGTCGCCTTCTCTAGGGCTCTATTTCAGGCCAGGAAACTTATCCTAATGGGGTGGAAATCCACACTGCCACCCACCAGGGGCTCCTGGGTGGAACACATGGGACAAACCCTTATCAGGGAAAAACTAATATACCAACACAGGGGATGCCCAAGTAGGTTTGAACGTATCTGGTCAAAATGGCTAGACACACCGGGATTGAGCCCAAGAGAGTTGGTGATGTCTAGACTCCTGCAATCTCTTTAATCCAGATGAGGGGGAGCGAAACAGAATGTATAACAATAACAATGTGGGCGGTGACAGCCAAAACAGGGAAAGCTGTATTGTAGATGTCTGGAAAAATGCAACAGATTGACAAATTAGATGGAAAAATTACTGTATACATGGACGTGAACCTAATTGGTATTAATGATGTAACTGTAAATGCAACATGAACAGTGATTATTGCTGGACTACATGTGAATGTTCAATAAAACCTTCTTTGATTTAAAAAAAAAAAAAAGAAGGTAAGCTTGTCTTTTAATGCACTACTAGATTCTTCAAGCTTTGACTGCCACATTTAAACTCACATACGTATGCTATATTACCTGTAACTGCTGAAGCATTTCTTATGCAGAGTGCACCCATGATTTTAAACAGTTGGGTTGAGAGTTCCTCACATGTGTGTTGAACATGCTAATTCACAGGGAGCTGGAGCGTGTTATTGAGATTGAAATAAGACACTAGTCCATCTAGTTGGCACATCGCTCACACAGCTTGCATCAGCCTCTTTCTCCTCACCAGTACAGGTGTGTGTTGATGAAACACGGGACCCCAATGTAGACAGATATCAGTCAAAATGTAACTTGTAGAGGCAGCTCTCTGTCAGTATCCCCAAGGGTCCCTGAAGTAGCAAAACCTGATTAGGCCAATAAGAACATTATTTTTTAAGGCATAATCAAAAAGCTATTGTGTTTTGGGGGCTCAAAACTTCCCTTCCTCAGGGCTTATTTGTTGGCAGTAAGTAAAATTACAGGCCCTATCCAAGCCCCAAACTACCACCAGTCGTCTGCCTAAAATGGCTTTTAAAAGCACCACAATTTGCTGCCAACCCCAAAACCCTCCTAACACTACGTCACCTTTTTTCCCACCCTCCATCCACATCCACATGTGATCTCTGATGATTCACTTGTTGACGCTGATGCAGACTTCATGTCATTTAAAGAGATTATATGAAACACATGCCTACTGTATTAAAATTGACTTTGCCTTTTAATTAAAGATGTAAGGGAAGCTTTCAGAACAGAGATTTGCACCAATCACTCAGACCTTTGTCACCTCTCAGATAAAGTGGAGTCAATAGATGAGGAACTCATGGTCTTCACACTTAAAGGCAAGGTCTCAGCAGAGGCCTCCACCATTACAGACTTTCAAAGACATCTAGAAGATTTGGACAATAGAGAGCAATGTAACAATATCAGAGTCTGTGGCCTTCCTGAAGTGAATCAGCATGAGGACATTAAACTGACCTTGCAAACCAACTTCAGCAATAATTTATACCACCCTTCTACCGAAGCAATTCAACTTGACAGGGCCCACAGAGCCCTAGGGCCCCACGTCTCCTATCTAGACCAAGAGACTTCATTCTGATAAAGTAAATTAAGCGCACAGCCAGGAATATATGCACAATAAAATTTGATTCAACAATTTCTGGATATTTCCTGGATCACCATACTGCAAATACATACCTTTTAATCACTAATTATTACATGGAGGGATTTCTTACTGTTGGGGTTTCCCAGTTAGCTTGACGGCACTCTCATTGCTTCCTTGAAAATCTTCCCTATTTCTGCAAAGCTCTGAATATACCATGACCCATTGTCCCAGGCTGGGACCGCTTCCCACTTTCTCCCCCAATACCACAATATGGTACGGTCTACTGTTGGAAGTGACCTTGGCAACCAAGCCCAATGGCATAGCTGTGAAATAAACTTTCCCCACTACCTTCTGGGATCTTTTGCCTTGTACTGTAACTGGTTATACCTATGGCTACTTCAAGGATCAGTTTAAAGCTTTTGTTACCCAACACTTCGTATTCCGGCAAAAACAAACCTTACAGGGGTTATAACCCTCCCTTACTCTATCCAAAATGAAAAAAAAAAGTTTTGCCTATAGTTCTACTTTAAATATAGGTGCATTTATTAATTATGTACACAATGTGGAATATGCCTTTTAAGCATACTTTTTGTATGCCCATTATCAAGGCTGTACAAAGCTGCAGAGAAGTCATAATCACCTGTCATACATTTATAATACATCCACTGTTAGCAGCATCAGGCGTACATATTTAGGCTGTCAGCCGGTATTACCAGTTCCATAAATATTCTAATAATTGTATGTAAAATAGCAGATTCATCTGTCCTTTATTTCATAACTTATACACAGAACCCACCATAATAATAGAAACTGGAATAATGGTGCTACTTAGTGCAATTATTCTGTATACAGCTGAATTGCAGATGGACTAAATCTCGCTGGTACAAAAAATTGCTTAAGTCTTGTGGATAAAGGTTGTGACTATTAATGTAAAAACAAAAATACAGGGAGCTGAAATAGTTTTTCTTTCAGTAACACAAAGAACAATATGCACAGAACAGGTAACTACTACAAGGGAACAAATGCAATCAAGGCTAAGTATTTTGCTGATGTGAGTTTGACTAAAATTTGAGGTGCAGCTAAGATGGCAGCCCCAAAGCATTGACCCTTGAAAACTGAGCAGCAATGATAGCCCCACACCTAAACCATTATCTTGTTTTTTCTTTAGCCTCCTTCACAGTAGATGTCTTCTGCTCAGGTACCGTAGCACCTTGTCTTACCATTGGAACATACAGTATTCATTTATATTGTCCAGCCTTATATTTATAGGCATACACATAAAACGGGGCTTAGGAAAATGTTCTCATCAAAAGGTTTCCTATTTGCCAGCCTAGGCTGGCAAACATTCCAAGGGCTGGCAGGCTGGCCTTTGTTTAATTTTCATTTTAAAAAAATCACTTGTGTGTTTGCATGCACACAAGATAACATACAGTTTTGATTTCCTACAGCACAATTGTGACAGCCTACGAGTGGCCACACCAGAAATCTGCCCTTGCTAGTGTCAACTGCAGCATCACTTCAACATAATGACACATAACTATTAATATGCGTATAATATGTTTGTGCACATATAATATCTGAGATGCTTACGACCATATGAGCATTGTACAAATACATTTCTGAACATAATCTAATTGATCTACAGCACTTTAGTTAATATGAAAAATATAATACACTTCTAAGATTGCCCTGTATTTGGCCCCATCCACCTTCCCATCAACTCTGACCAGCTTCCCTGTCCCTGCTGAAGAAAAGCATCCCCACAACATAATGCTGCCACCACCATGTTTCATGGTGGGGATGGTGTGTTCAGAGTGATGTGGAGTGTTCGTTTTCTGCCACACATGGCGTTTTGCTTTTAGGCCAAAAAGTAAAATTTTGGTCTCATCTAACCAGAGAATCCTTCTTCCACATGTCTGCTGTGTCCCCCAGATGCCTTTTCACAAACTGCAAATGGGACTTCTTATAGCGTTCTTTCAACAATGGCTTTCTTCTTGCCACTCTTCCATAAAGGTCAGATTTGTGAAGTGCACGACTAATAGTTGTCCCGTGGACAGATTCTCTCACCTGAGCTGTGGATCTCTGCAGCTCCTCCAAAGTTACCTCTTGGCTGCTTCTCTGATTAATGCTCTCCTTGCCCGGTCTGTCAGTTTAGGTGGACGGTCATGTCTTGGTAGGTTTGCAGTTGTGCCATACTCTTTCCATTTTCAAATGATGGATTGAACAGTGCCCTGTGAGATGTTCAAAGCTTGGAATATTTTTTTATAACCTAACCCTGCTTTAAACTTCTTCACAACTTTATTCCTGACCTGTCTGGTGTGTTCCTTGGCCTTCATGATGCTGTTTGTTCACTAAGGTTCTTTAACAAATCTCTGAGGGCTTCACAGAACCGCTGTATTTATACTGAGCTTAAATTACACACAGGTGGCCTTTATTTACTAATTAGGTGACTTCTGAAGGCAATTGGTTCCACTAGATTTTAGTTAGGGGTATCAGAGTAAAGGGGGCTGAATACAAATGCATGACACACTTTTCAGATATTTATTTGTAAAAAAAAAAAAAATCACAATTATGTGCCACTTTGTGTTGGTCTATTACATAAAATCCCAATAAATACATTTATGTTTCTGGTTGTAAAATGTGTAAGGGATTAGCTCAGTAGCAATGTGTGCAGGACCCCCTGGATGGGTCACAGCACAGTGAAGTAGGCATGGACAGACAGCAGGATCTTTATGAAAACAAAACAGGGGTTTATTTGCAAGTCTGTGGTTACAAGTGCGGGTATCAAAAACAGCAAAAATAAAATAAAACAGAAAATAAACCTTTGCCACTTTGGGCGTCTAACTGCAAAACATAGGAACCTATCTACCTAGTCTGGAACAGCCTACCGCTGCCCATAAACCTGTCTGACACACAGAAAAACAGAGTCTTTTAGTCATACAGACTTAATCTCACCACTCAGAAGAAGCTGCTCCCCAGTCCTAGGCAGGAATCTGGTTCCAGGGTGGAGCAACTTGTTGAAGCAACCTGGGAGTTTTATAGAGCCCTGAGTGCTTCATCTGTTACACCTGAGCTTGTTAACCCTCACTGAGCCCCAAGCAGGCTCACTGCCCAGCAGAAACCCAAAAGCAATCAGTGTACAGCATAAATCTGGAACAAATATATCTCCCATCTTGGACACAACCCATAGATTTTCCTGGCTTCCTGTCACATACCCCCCTTTTATTTCAATCCTAGGGTTGGGACACAGGTTGACAGGCACATGTGCACTCGGGACAAAGCACCTGCATTTACCATTCTAACACCAGGGCGATGTTTCACTGTAAAACTGAATTCTTGAAGGGCCAAGAACCACCTATTCACCCTCCTATTGGTCTCTTTGTTCTGTGCCATCCACTTTAATCGAGCATGATCTGTTACCAGTTCAAATTGTCTACCCAAGAGATAGTACCAGAGAGAATCTAAATCCCATTTTATAGCTAAACATTGTTTCTCAATGGTGGCGTAATTTTCTTCATGGGCCTTCAATTTCTGGCTGAGGTAAATGACAGGCTGTTCTTCCCCCTTGAAAACCTGAGACCAGCTCCCAACCCAACATTTGATGCATCAGTCTAGACCACAAAGTCCCTTGAAAAGTCAGGCGAGTATAACACAGGCTGACTACATAAGGCCTGTTTTAAGGCCTCAATAGCTGCTTCTGCTTCGGGGGTCCATTTGATCATGACAGACTCCTTCCCTTTTGTCATATTGGTTAGGGGAGCAGCCTGTGAGGCAAGATGGAGAATAAAGCAGCGATAATAGCCAACGATTCCTAAAAATGCTCGAACCTGCTTCTTGTTGGTTGGGCGTGGCCAACTCTGAATAGCCTCGACTTTGTTTACTTGGGGCTTTATTAGACCTCTCTCAATGGTATATTTGCCTCCTCTAGCCCAAGGGTACATTTTTTTTGATTGGCTGTAAACCCGGCTTTCCAGATGGAATCTAACACAGACTGAATCGTTGGTAAGTGTAAGTCCCAATCCTCACTATGGATGACCACGTCATCTAGGTATGCAGCAGCATAGGCTCAGTGAGGCTGAAGGGTCTTATCTATTACCCGTTGAAATGTGGCCTAAGCATTCTGTGCAGGTAAGGTGGTAACTGGAAGCAGCAGGCTGGAACACTGGAGATGCAGAGATCACTGGAGCTGGAGCTGAAGGTGCAACAGCAAGAACAAACAGCAGGCACAAGCAGGGTCAGACAGTCCGGGTCAGCAGGTAGGTGAAAGAGGCAATAACGGCAGGCAGAGGCAGAGTTAATAGGTAGGCAGAGGTCGGCAACGGTATTTGGCAGAAGCAGCTGAATAGTCAGGCAGGCCGGGTCGGGTTGGAGCGGGACGGATGGTCAGACAAGCCGGGTCAAATCAGGTAACAATCAATCAGGTGCAGGTTAACAGAAATCACAGAGCTGAGACGAAGCAGCAACGCACCCATGGAACCCGAGCGCCGCGCTGATGCGTGGTAACAGTAGAAGTTTGCTGCAGTGTTTGAACAGGGGCACGCTGGCGCATGCAAACGCCCAGGTCTGGCGCTGGTAGATCCCTGACATTGCCCCCCCCCCCCAAAGGGCAGCCTCTGGATGCCCATAAGCCTTCTTTTCTCAGGATGGGTAGAGAAATAGGCGCAAACTAAACGCCTGGCATGAACATTACTGTCTGGTTCCCATGAGTTACTTTCTGGGCCGTAGCCTTTCCATTTAATTAGGAATTGGTTTTGTCCTTGTCTTCTTCTACAGTCAAGGATAGCCTCAACCTCAAATTCCTTGCTGCCATCAATAAAAATAGGTTCAGGAGGTCTAGTTCCTCTACCCGGGAAGGGATCAGGTACAGCAGGTTTAAGCAGAGATACATGGAATACCGGGTGAATTTTAAGAGAATCAGGCAAAGTCAGTTCGTAAGAAACTTCATTAATTTTCCTGTTAACCGGAAAAGGTCCCATAAATCTAGGTGCCAACTTCTTAGAAGGACATGCTAATTTGATATTATTGGTAGAAAGCCATACCTGATCACCAAGCTGTAGCTCCAACTCCCCTCTTCTTTTTCGATCGAAGACCCTCTTGCCGTCTGCCTGGGCCTTGGACACTGCTTCCTGCAACATCTGGTTGCTGTGACTGAGGAAATCCACTGTACTCTGTACTGCCGGAACTGAAGACTCTGGAAGGAAATCAGGTAGAAAGGTTAAATAGAAGCCATAATTGGCGAAAAAAGGGGATTGTCCGGTGGCAGAATGTTTGGCATTGTTGTAAGCAAATTCCGCTAAAGGCAGCAGGGATACCCAATCATCCTGTGTGAAGGAAGTAAAGCATCTGATGTATTGTTCAAGGGTCTGATTGGTCCTCTCTGTCTGCCCATTAGTTTGAGGATGATAGGCCGAGGACAAGGCCAGTTCAATTTTTAGGGTTTCACACAGGGCTCTCCAAAAACGTGAGGTGAATTGTACCCCTCTATCAGAAACTATGTTTACAGGAACTCCATGTAGTCTGACGATTTCCTTGATAAATATACGGGCAGTTTCAATGGCAGATGGGGTTCCCTTTAAAGGAAGAAAATGGGCCATCTTGGTTAAACGGTCCACCACCACAAAGATTGCTGAACACCCCTCAGAACATGGAAGCTCCACAATAAAATCCATGGAAATCATTTTCCAGGGTCTATTGGGTACAGGCAAAGGTTTTAACAAGCCCCAAGCTCGATTCCTGGATGTCTTATTCTGGGTACAGATAGGGCAGGAGCTGACATATTTTTCGCAAAAGTCTTTCAGATTGGGCCACCAGAATGTACGTTGTACCAATTCCAGGGTTTTGCGAAACCCAAAGTGACCTAACAGTGGGTGATCATGAAGAAGCGTCATGAAGCGAACCTCCTCAGGGACAAAAATTTGACTTCCTTTCCAGAACAATCAATCTCTGTTTATCAGAGTAATCCCTGTAGGCCTGGCTGACTCAGAGGATGCTTCCTTAATCTGGGAGAGTAGATCTGTTTGTAGGAGTAGGAAATTGTTTGCGGGTAAGATGGTGTCAGGAGTAGATAAGTCCTTTGGGTTGTCATACATTCGTGACAACGCATCTGGTTTAATATTTTTTGAGCCTGGCCGATAAGTAATATGGAAGGAAAAACGTGAGAAAAACAGAGCCCAGCATGTCGAGGCTTCAGTCGTTTAGCAGATTGCAAATACTCCAGGTTTTTATGGTCAGTGTAAATTAGTATTGGATGCATAGCCCCCTCCAACAGGTACCTCCACTCCTCCAGTGCAGTCTTAATAGCGAGAAGCTCCCGGTCACCAACATCGTAGTTCCTCTCCGCAGGGGGGGAGTGTACGGGAGAAGAACCCCACAGGATGCATTACGTCTTTGCTGCCTTTACGTTGTGAGAGTATTGCACCCACCGCTATCTCAGAAGCATCAACTTCTAAGATGAACGGTAATGACGGTTCAGGATGACTGAGGATTGGTGCCGAGGTAAACAGTCTCTTGAGATTCTCGAAAGCATCTTGGGCTGGTTGATCCCAGGAAAAACGGGAATTCTGTTTGGTCAACTGCATGAGGGGTGCAATTATGGCTGAGAACCCCCTGATGAACTTCCTATAAAAGTTTGCAAACCCGATAAACCGCTAAATTCCCTTCTTGTCCAGGGGTACCGGCCAGTCCAGAACAGCGGAAACCTTCTGCGGGTTCATTTTAATGCCAGTTGGAGAAATTATCAACCCCAGGAATTGAATGCTCTGTTGCTCGAACTTGCATTTTTCTGCTTTTGCATAAAGTCTGTGTAAGCGGAGACGACCCAACACCCTGCAGACATGTTCTCGATGCAGATCAAGAGATTCCGAGAAGATCAAGATATCGTCCAGATATGCGATCACAAACACATGTAGAAAGTCCCTGAGAACATCGTTGATCAGGTGTTGGAAGGTCGCAGGGGCATTGCAGAGTCCGAAGGGCATGACTAAGTATTCATAATGCCCGAATCGGGTCCGAAAAGCTGTTTTCCACTCATGCCCGGCCCGGATACGGATCAGGATATAGGCCCCTCTTAGGTCAAGTTTAGTAAAAATGACGGCAGTCCTTAATTTCTGAAATAGTTCAGGTATCAAGGGTAAGGGATACCGATTCTTGACCGTGATTTTGTTCAATTCTCGGTAATCTATACATGGACGGAGAGATTTGTCCTTCTTGGTGACAAAAAATATTCCGGCACCAGCTGGGGAGGTGGAGTGGTGAATGAACCCCTTGGCCAGGTTTTCATCTATATACGTCTTTAGTACTTCTTGTTCCTTTTCTGATAAAGGGAAAATGCGTCCGAATGGAATTTTGGATCCTGGCAGCAACTCGATGGGGCAATCGTAGGGGCGATGAGGTGGAAGAGAGTCTGCCCCCTTCTTACTGAAAATGTCTTACATCTATGTACTCGTGATATTGTTTAGGTATGGCTTGGCAAATTTTCTGGTCGGTGTCAAGACAAAGCAGAGTGGCTGAGGGATCCGGATCTTTCATCAAACAGTGCTCTTGACAGTAGGGTGACAGGAATTTTACTTCTCCAGATGCCCAGTGGATGTGCAGATTGTGGGCCTGCAGCCAGGGTATGCCCAGGATAATGGGAAACATAGGAGAGGTGATGGCGTCAAGGACCAGCAGTTCCTTATGTTGGGAGGAAGTGGTAGCAGGCAAGGGCAGAGTCTCTTGAGTTACTTGTCCGGATCTGATGCGAGAACCATCAGCTAGGAATACAGAGAGTCCATGGGCTTTAGTCCGTAAAGGGATGTTATGTTGGTTGGCAAAAGTTAAATCGATAAAGCAGCTGCATGCTCCGGAGTCAATGATAGCGTTGACTGGGATTATCTCTTCTTGGAGCTGTAATGAGAGAGGAATGGCAAGGTGGGTAGAATTCGCAGACAGAGCAGAGAGACTGGTATACACAGGAGATGGGCACTTACTTATTTTGACTGGACAATTATGGACATAATGCCCGGTTCCACTGCAATAGAGGCACAGATTAAGTTGCCGACGTCGAGCACGTTCTTCAGAAGACAAGGCAGGTCACATCAGTCCTAATTGCATGGGTTCAGAAGTGTCAGGCGTGACATTAGCTGGATTCATACTGGGTGCAGGTAAGTAGCGTGCTGCAGGAACTGGAGCCCGTGCTGTCATCCAGGCCGGGCGGGATTGTAAAGCAGAGCATTCAGATTGACGTTCTCGGAGGCGACGGTCAATCTGAATGGTCAAGAAGATCAGAGCCTCAAGAGTATCTGGTATACCCACTCGAGCAAGTTCATCTTTTAGTCCTTCAGATAGACCCATGTGGAACTGGTGGCGCAGGGCCACATCGTTCCACTGTGTGTCCGCGCTCCAACGCCTGAAGTCAGTGACATAGTTCTCAGCAGGTCTGCTGCCTTGCTGGAGCGCGAACAGAGCTGATTCCGCTGTGGCCATCAGTTGAGGGTCCTCATATAGTTGCGCCATGGCTTCAAAAAAGGAAGATAAAGATTGGGTCAGGGCTGAGTCCCCCTCCAGTAAACGATGAGCCCAGGTCTGAGGTTCCCCTTGTAGGAGGGAAATCACAAACCCCACCTTGGTGACTTCCAGCGAGAAGGTTCGGGGTTGTAAGGCAAAAAAGAGCTGGCAAGCATTGCGAAAGGCCCGAAACTTAGCCCGGTCTCCGGAAAATCTCTCAGGAATGGGAACCCTTGGTTCAGGTGGAAGCATCACAAGTGAAGGGGCTGGAGCAGTCTGTGCTGGAGCTGTGGCTGAAGAGGAGGCCATGGGGTTAGACCCCGCAAGATTCTGAACTTGTCCTTCCAGTCTGTTATAGTTATCCTGAAGGGATTGCACTGCTTGAGTGAGGGCCGCAAGGTGTGTGCATATTTCCTTCATCGGAGAGGTGTCTCCTGCAGGCTCAGTCATGGCTGCTTAGTACTGTTAGGTACCTGGTAGTAGAGCCTGACTTGTAGGAGAAGACCTCTCATACAACGCTGGTTCAGGAGCCACTGGAGTGGGGACAGTGGTCTCCTAAGCGCAGTGGGGTAGGAGTGCCTGTTGAAGTAGAGTCTCTGATGCTGGAGTGGAGCGAAGATTCTTCCAGGGATGGCTGGACTGCAGGTAAGGTGGTAACTGGAAGCAGCAGGCTGGAACACTGGAGATGCAGAGATCACTGGAGCTGGAGCTGAAGGTGCAACAGCAAGAGCAAACAGCAGGCACAAGGTAGGTGAAACAGGCAATAACGGCAGGCAGAGGCAGAGTTAATAGGCAGGCAGAGGTCGGCAATGGTATTTGGCAGAAGCAGCAGAATAGTCAGGCAGGCCGGGTCGGGTTGGAGCGGGACGGATGGTCAGACAAGCCGGGTCAAATCAGGTAACAATCAATCAGGTGCAGGTTAACAGAAATCACAGAGCTGAGACGAAGCAGCAACGCACCCATGGAACAGGGGAACTCTTATGCGCTCCTTGCGCCAAAACGGCGCTAACGCGAACGTGCGCGCACCCGCGCGTGCACACACGCCGCGCGCGCCTGAGCGCCGCGCTGATGCGTGCTAACAGTAGAAGTTTGCTGCAGTGTTTGAACAGGGGCGCGCCGGCGCATAGGCGCATGCAAACGCCCAGGTCTGGCGCTGGTAGATCCCAGACAACACCCTTTGGTCAGGTCTAACGTCGTCATATAGCGGGCTGTCCCTAGGCGATCAATCAGTTTGTCTATGTGGGGCATGGGATAGGTGTCAAACTCAGTGATTTTATTCAAGTGGCAAAAGTCATTAGAAAACCGCCAACTTCCATCTGGTTTGGGCACTAACACAATAGAACTGGACCAATCGCTATTTGACTCTCCTATAACCCCCAGCTCACGCATTTTTTTAAACTTTTTCTGCCTCTCGCTAGGCTTTATGAATTCGATAAAGTTTCAACCTGACTCTTTTCCCTGGTGTGGTGACAATGTCATGGTCAACCCCAAACACCAAACCTGGCAATTCTGAAAATGTTTCTTTATTTTGGAGCACAAACTCTCTAGCTCCCTGTTGCTGAGTTTTGGACAGAGTCTCTGCTATCCCAACTTCAGGGATAACCAGGTTAGATGGAGAAGAAAGTGGGGTAGTCTCAGCGACCAAGGATTCCCTATTCTTCAATGGTTTTAGCAAATTCACATGATATATCTGCTCAGGCTTTCATCTTCCTGGTTGGCCAAATTTACAATTCACATCAGCCATTTTTTCCAACACTTCGTAGGGACCCTGCCATTTGGCTAGGAATTTACTTTCGACTGTGGAGACAACATCAACACCCTATCACCAGGTGCAAAAGAACGGACCTGGGCACTATGATTATAAATCCTGTGCTGAGCCAACTGGGCTTGTGCCAAATGTTCCTTCACAATAGGTATCACTTGCGCAATTCTGTCTTGCATTTGTACCACATGTTCATTCACACTTCTATAAGTTGAACTCTCACTCTCCCATGTTTCCCTGGCAATGTCCAGTAGTCCCCGTGGGTGCCTCCCATACAGTAGCTCAAAAGGAGAGAACCCTGTGGACAATTGGGGAACCTCTCTGATAGCAAACATCAAAAAAGGGTGTAGACAATCCCAATTCTTTCCGTCTTTATCAACCACCTTCCTCAGCATTTGTTTTAATGTCTTGTTAAATCTTCCAACCAGCCCATCTGTTTGAGGCGGATACACTGAAGTACGTAATTGGGTCACTTTCAGAAGTTTGCAAAGCTCTTTGGTTACTCTAGACATAAACGGGGTGCCCTGGTCAGTTAGTACTTCTTTAGGAAGGCCCCCCATGACTGAAAACTTGAAATAGCTCTTTGGCAATGGTTTTGGCAGAGGTGTTTCAGAGAGGAATCGCTTCTGGGTAACGGGTGGCATAGTCCATTATCACCAAGATGTGCAGGTGCCCTCTAGCGGACTTCAGCAAGAGGCCAACCAAATCCATGGCAATCCTCTCAAAAGGGACCACAATGATGGGCATGGGTACCAAAGGACTGCAGAAATGTGGCATGGGTGCAGAAATCTGACACACTGGACAGGTCTCTTTCCATGATGAAGTAAGGGAGGGCAATCCTCTCATCGGGGTTAACTAATTCCCTATCTATTTTCACTACATTCTCCCAGGCCCTTAGTAATTTGGGGTCCTTCAATTGTTGAGTGGCAACATTTTCTCTGTGTTCCTCTAGATCTTCAAACACTGGAGGGTGCTGTTTCTCTTCTGAGGTTGCAGGCTCTTCCCTAAGCCCTGTTGTTTCCCCTGCTAAGACTGACAAGGGAAACTCAGGAGAATCCTTACACTTAGAGGATTCCTTAGTAGAACCTTCAGGTTCTGAAGAACCACTTAATGGTGAATCTGGGCAATCCCAGAGCTCCCAGAATTTTGGGAAATCCCTTCCCACAATGGTAGTTGGGAAACCAAACCCACCTGGTGACACAGGTTACCGAGGGAGGTTTCAAAGGATACCGTAGTCACAGATACTCTCGAGTGTCCCCATGTACACAAATGACTGCCATTTTCCTAGCGTGCAAGGTTTTTCACACCACCAGTTCAGTTTTTACCAAGGTAACCAGGCTACCTGAATACAACAATACAACAACATTTTTACCATTCATGTGGAAATATTGAGGCCTTAGTTTTTACTTCCAAGGACATCAAATTTGGTCAATATGTATGAACTTTTTGTACTCTCCACAAGTTGTCTGAATAGGCACTATACCATCTGTCTTCATCACCATAAAACCCCCATTTCCTGTCAAAGGTCTATATTAAGTGTGGCCACCTGTGTTATGTGAGGTAATAGGTCTCTCTTCAACCCCTCCCCCCACCCTTGAGTGAATGTGGCAATGTCTTAGGATATGTGAGAGGGGGTGTTTCTACCTGGAAGGAGTTAAGGAGAGGTGGACTTTTGCAAGTGTATATATTGGAACACAGATCACTTAGCCTCTCTTAGCCTCATGGTCTCAACAAAGCATGATCACGTAAGGTCTGTCTGTGTAACGTATCCGTATTATCTTATTTCTCTTTTCTTTTCTCTAAATTTTTCTGTCCTAGGATTTGCCTTATAATGCACTGATAGCATCTGTATGTCCATTGTAACAATATATCCTTTTTGTATTAATTATCTGCGTCCACTGGCAACACTGTATTTGTACCATCATTACCTTATATTTGGTAATATCTGATTATTCTAACGTTTCTTTTCTGTATAAATAAATTTGATTGTTATTCTTTTTGCACAGTTATCACTCGTTTTTAAATCTATCCGTAATAGCTGCAACCGTAATAGGTGTATATATAAAATGAATTTGTAAGTGTGAATGATAAGGGCTCCGTTTGGAATCTTGGAGGCTGTGGAAAAGGATATGTGCCTCTCTGCCAAAAAGCAATTTCAGTTGACCCTTTGAATGAGATTAGGCCAATCTTTGTGACTGAAACGCACCTATGGGCATAGGGCTACATTTCCACTGGTACAACTCCAAGGTCGCACAATTGAGAGTGTGACTGAGGTGCAACTTTAGTGCGACTGTGGTGTAGCTTTGAATGCGACTTTGATCCAAATTTACACTCTGGGTCGGAGTCGCATCAGAGTGGTGCAGGTATATTTTCAGAGCCGCTGCAGCTTTGAGTCATATATATTGGAACAGGTGCTATTGAAATCAATTTGCTTCGACTTGTAATTCAACTTTATGTGTCCAAAGTCACATGACAAATTGCACTAGTGGAAACAGAGACTAAATGACACTGAATGGTCTTGAGTATGAATCTTTCTTCTTTGCAATTACTAACTGGGGATTGTAAGCTTTGTAATTAGACCTGGGAACACCGGCTATACTGTAACTGATACAAATCATATTGCAAATAAGTGTGCCTCAGTTGACTGCCTTCTGTACTCCAAGCAGGCATATATTTTCATGATTATCCAAGTTTGCTCTAATCATTCTTGAAATAACAAAAGTAATAACCCTACTTTAAGAATTAAGCATTTTTTAGAATACCTCAGAAAAGTCCACGAGGGAGATTGAACTATTAACGACTTTGCAAAATGTCAAGGCTGATTTTAAGCACTATCGTCACGAACAAGGAAAATATTGTTCTGACCTGTCAAACAAATCACTGTCCAGAGAGTAGCTACCTCTGGAAGAGCAACCTATAAAAGGTTGGGAAATCAGGTCAGGGTCCAAGTATCCGTAAGGATGGGTAATAGAATTGCTTTAAAGAGGGTGTCTGAGAGTAGTAAACCCTACCAACTGACCCCAAGGGAAGAGATGATAGATAAATATGGGCCCTGGGTGGTAAAATATATTTGTGATTGGGAAAGTTGGAATGGAAAGAGATTTTCTAAGAAAGGTACATTTAAGCTTAAAGTATGGGAAGATCTGTACTGTGCTCATCACAAAAAGATGACGCGGCCATATGAAAAAGATGCTTGGAGTATATGGATGCTGGAGTCAGCGAATAAAACAGTGGAAATTAATGTTTTTACTATGGGATTTAAGGAGAAATCATTCCAAACAATACTTGAACGTAGGGACAAGCAGAAACCATCACAACCCCCAAGTGGTTACAGTGATTTCCAGAGAGAAAAGGTGCAATTGTCAGGACTTGGGCCTTATGCAGTTGCCCAGTCCTTGTCAGCAAAGTGCTCAGGGTGTCGCCTTTAAGTGGCTGACAAAAAGGGAGAGCCACAACATAACAAGTCTGATACCCCAGTAAAATGTGAATTACAGGGGGATTGTAAGATCCAGGAAGAGGAAGACAGAGCAGCAAGGCATGGAAAGGAAATAGCCATGCCAGCATTAAGGGAGGAAAGTCTCCAGGCAGAAGGAACACTTTCTGTCCCTCTAACGGGAGAGGATGTGAAATTAAATTTCACTGAAAGAAGCTGTAAGCGCACGGGAAAAACGCCACTAATCTTTTTTCAACCAGGTGGTTAGGGAAACAGTCTGAACATTTGAAAGTGCAAAACACATCCCTAAAAGGACCACTAGAAATAACCAAAGGTAACATCAGTACTTTAGAAGCTTCTATGTCAAATTCTGAGGCTATCCACCAGCAATTAGTAATAGAAAACCAGAGATTACAGAAAGACATTCATCAGTTGGGAAAAAGACTGAAGGATGCAGGTGAAATGAAACCATTATCTGTCAGCTGCCAGGAGCCATTTGCTCAGTTTTCAGAGAGAGGATATAACAGAACAACTGATTTGGGTAGGTCTGAATTCAGGGGCACATCCTCCACACCTAAGGTATGTACCAACAAGAATAAATCCCTGGAAGGTAAGAGCTCTTTAAAAATTGCCCCTATATTTTGTAAGCCGCAGGTAAAAACTACTAATCCAGAAAAAGCCATCCCACTTTCTCAGTCGTCTAAAACAAAGCCTGTCATTAGGAGATGCTGTACCACTTTAGATAAGATAAAATGTCGCTTCTGTGGGTTATTTGGTCACATCGCGAGATTCTGTCTATCCAGTTCCAGTGAAAAAGTCGGTAAACATAATCCATATGGGACCACAAGGCGTGATTCTGAAGTGTACTCAGTACGCTTTGCAAAGTGGCCTAGGTTTACGAAGTATGAACTGCCTACATCATGGGTCCCATTCCAAAATCCTAAGAATGCGTCCATACAAGCTGAGAATGGGCTAATGAAATGGAATGAATTTTTGAAAGAATTTCAACCTTGCAAAACAGATGTTATGGGTTTAAGAAGTACAGGTTATTATACAAAACATGCTGTTATGTGTGATGTCTAGAGTTTGTCTTTAACCCCCCCTTCTTTCTGACCAGGTCTGTGAGAGTGTACAGAGAATGGTATTGACATGCAAATTACCTGAGCCAAGATGACTCTTAAAAGAGAAATATCTGTAATAGTGAATTGAAATGTGTATTTACTAAAATGTGTTTGTTTTCCAGAAGACACAATTCTGGAGAGGTTCTTTGTGCTGGGGTATTATTATTTGTAGATAAATGGTACCGCTAAAAGGTTTATTACAAGTTGCTAATTTTTTTCTCACCACGGTGAATACATTTTTTTGGAGGAAATTAATGGTATACCATAAAATAAACATCCACGTGGTAGTCATAAAGTTGAGCTCAACAATTTTTGGTATTTTAAAAAAGTGCACTGTTCCAAAACAAATAAGAAAGACTTTCTTTATGGAATGGAATGTGATGTATATTTGTGTTTCATATGCTAATTCCTTGTTACAGGTGTATAAAAGTCCAAAATGCAGTGCTTGTTTCAAATAACAGGTCTTTCCAAGAAGGGATAGATATGAAAGGACCCTTCACCAGCTTCAGCGTGCATGGAAAAGCGCACCATACCAAATGTGAATCCAATCTGCTTACCAGAAGGTGATAATAAATAGGCATAAACTCATCAATCACAAGGCATCACTGCATCACTTATCCAAACACTGATGGTAATAGACTTGATCAAATCATAGAATATAGCTCGTAAGGGGCATTTATTCATTTAAAGCCATCAAAATCACGAACTCCAAGGATATGGTAGATGTAATTTATCCAATCAATAGGTCTGCAAACAATGACTACATAAGCATCCAGCATGCATGAGCAGAGAGAGGTATATAACCAATGGTTTACTTTGTTTCTAGGAGAAAAAATTAAAAAATTGAGTGTTCATTACTAAACTTTATTGGTGTTTTATCCCTCAGAATCGATAATTGTGTTTCATGGCTTTCAGAACGACGGGAGATCACAAAATAGTTTTTCTTTTTCCTGGTTTGTCGGTTTTCACATGTGAATGTTTTAGGTTTTCATCACCATTTTTTAGTTGGTGCTTCTGTTTCAGTCCGTTTGGCTGTGTTTGGTCTCGGATGTGTGTGGTATGTTCTGATCCAACATGTATTAAGCTCTGGTATGAAAGATTTTATTTGCTCCACTAAATAGCCATTCTGATATTGCAGGTCCATCGCTTTAAACCTTAAAGGTCTGCTGTTACTTTAGTGTAGACTTGTGTTTAAGACTGCCTAACCCCCTGCTGTTATTGTAATTAGTTACACGCCCAGCCAGTGCTTACTTTTCAAGTTTGGCTTATTGCCTCAGGTTAATGTATGTTAATGTCCCTAGCAGTCTATCTGTGTGTCCCTAAGTGTATTTCAAGCCTATTTCCTGCCCAGTGTCACCAGGCAACTCTGTTTGCTCCTAGAGTTTCCTGTTTGTCTGTTTTTACATGGCTATTTGTTACCAATTGTCTAATGTGTCTTTTATGTATCTGTCATTAATATCTGTGTGTTTCAAGGCACACCGATTGGCTCGAATTGTACCCCCTACTGTTCAGCGATCCCGGCGCCTCAGTGCTGCAAGAGATTTTTCTTTGTCTGTTGACCAGTTGTGTAGCAGCAGTTCCTCGAGCTGGATAGACATTATACATTTTTTGTTGTTCAAATTCCTTTAGGTTTACCTTCAGATGTCTAGTATGAGGGCCTGCCTGATTGCATACAAGTTGAGAGTGTATAGGTCCAGCCTTGTATTGTATAGTTTTGAGTGAGTCTGGAAAAGAGTTGTGCAGGAAGATTACTTAAAAATTATTTTCTAGTGATCTCCATATAATTTGTTTTTTGTGTGTGTCAAGTTACCACAATAACATTATTATCTTGTATTTTTTATTAATCTCAAGGAGGTTGGTGTCCCTTGTTAATTTGACATTGTATTTTTGAAATGTACCTGCCTACTCACAAACAAACTGTCCTTTTTGAAAAAAAAACACATAGGAAAGTATTTATTGAAAATAAAATATCCATTTATTCTGGGTAACAAAATAAAGAGAAGTCAACGCTGAAGAAACTTTTGGAATTTGCAAAGCCTTTTGGCCCCCAGGGCACACATCAAGTCTGTGGAAAAGAAAATTGGAAGCTTGAGGAGTCCATATAATAGGGAACACAATCTGGTCCAGGAATCCCAGAGATCAGCACCAGCAGCAGATGACATCTTCGTTCCCAGGCTGTGGTACTACACCAGCCTTCTGTCAGACTAGACTGAAGCCAGGCCATCACTTTCTTCTCTTCGCTGCAGCATTCCCTCCACACTTCCCTGCACCCTTCCCTGCAGCCTTCCCTGCAGCCTTCCTTGGAGGCTGTGGCTCTGGTGGTGGACTTGTGGCAGGAGGAGGAGGAGGATGAGGAGGAGGATGGGCTTGCTCATATATGTTGCTGTTCTCAGTCAGCTGGCCCCTCAACCCCTTCTGAAGGGCATAAAAAAAAATTCTCTCACAGAGGAGGCATTGGTTCTTCTCCAGTTCCAGCAACCTGGTGGCTAGATAGCAGCCATAGGCCTCTTCAGTGTCGGGGGGGTTCCTGAGGAAATCGCTGGCTTCCCTAATGAGGCCCAGTGCTGCCTCCTCCTTCATTGTCCCCATCCTGGGCCTTTAGACCCCATTCACACAGGGGCAACACGACTTGCCGGTCGCCTCAGCGAGGCGACCTGCAAACGAATGGCCGGGCGACTTGCAAAACGACTTCTGCATAGAAGTCTATGCAAGTCGCCCCAAGTCGCCCCCGAAGTCGTACAGGAACCTTTTTCTAAGTCGGAGCGACTTGCGTCGCTCCCCTTAGAACGGCTCCATAGTACAGAACGGGAGGCGACTTGTCAGGCGACTAGGTCGCCTGACAAGTCGTCCCTGTGTGAATGGGGTCTTAGGTGGTAAGGCAGAGGGGAAGCACCTGGGATTGGGTGAGGCTCCTACTGGGCCCAGCCACCTCCTGGCTGCCACTGGGCATGGCCTCCTCCTGGCTGCCACTGGGCACGGCCTCCTCCTGGCTGCCACTGGGCACGGTTTCCTCCTGGCTGACGCTTTCCAGAGCTTCCTCCTGTGTATAAAAAAGGGACAATTGTGCGTCATTAATCACACACAATTTTGAGCTCATGACTTGCAAATTGAATGTTAATAAATAGAAAAGACTATCATTCTGACCCCAGTATTTTTCAAGCTGGTCACCAACATTTTTGGCCACTACTGTCTAGTGATATGTATACATCATTTGTTGTATAAAATCATTGATTTGTAAGCAATTACTAACATCTAGTTAATATGATTAATATTAGGACAATTAATATATCTAAAAAAGAATATACCTGACTCCAGCTGGGCACAGCCACTTCTTCCAGGATGGAAGGCCCAGGTTGTTCCTCGTTAGCTTCTGCTGGGGTTGAGGGAACGGTGGAGGGATGGCTGTAGGGAAGGGTAGAAAGTGATTCCCTGGCTTCAGTCTGGTCATCCAGAAACCGCAGTTTGTTGAAGTACCACAGTCTGGGTACATACACTTGCGCTGCTGATGCTCCTGATTTGAGGAATTTCTTGATTTTATTATGCTCCTTCTTATACATGTTCCTCAAGATCCCAATTTTATTTTACACAAACTTGATGGTTGCATCAGGGACCCGAGTCTTCACAAATTCCAGAAGTTTCTCCAGCGATGAACTCCTAGCTGGTTTATTAAAATATAAGCTGTGTTTCACCTCCCACAAATTCCTCATCTCCTTGTATCTGTCTATGAAACTGCCCATGAATTCTGGGTCCTTAAAGGGATTCATCTTTACTGTAAGATAATACACAAGACAAAACCACTAATGTCAGCCTAAACTCTCATTATCTTATCCCAATATAGGCCTCAATCTTGAATCAGTATAGGCCACTGTGATGGGCCAAGTTCAAATTTTACTTTCGTTTAGCACGCTCGCCACTTCCGTTCGTCCTTACACACACACACACACACACACACACATATCGGACGTACGACAAATGCATGTTAGCTTGATATAGACTGCGCATGCGTGAAACTCTGCCCGCGTCGCCCGCCCCTTATGTTCTTTCTCGAAGATTCCCGCCCCGTCTCTTTTATCACAGTGGGAGAGGAACATGGCGGAGGCACAACAGGTGACTACTAATAGTAGTAACGAGGAGGAAAGCCCGGAGGCCGAAATGTCCCGATCCAGGAGGAGGTTAAAGGCCTCCAATATGTCATTTGAGGAGATGGTGGAGATGGACCACATATTGAGGAGGGCCGACTATGATGCTAAGAATGTGCCGTACCCAAACCCCAATCTGCGTAAGGCCAAAATCATGACGAAAGTGGTGAAGAGTCTGAGTCACAAATTTTGGATACGACGATCAAAGGAACAATTAAGAAAACGCTGTCAGACCTAAAATTAAGGGAGCCGGATCAGTACAGAAGGATAGAGAAACTGCTTAGAAAAAGTAAGTACTTGTCGTGTGTTCCTATTATGATTATTAACTTGCATGCTGCTCCATGTGCTTTTCTTTACTGTTGTACAGTTTTAAATGGCTACTTTCATGTTCGTGGGCACAGTAACCGTTCGTAGGAAACATTGTTCATTTGCAAATAAATATGATGTTTTTAGCTGATACAGGGTTAACTACATTTTTGTCATGCTAATTTGTCTTAAAAGAAGTTTAGGACATTGTTGTCTAGATCTCTTTGAAACTAGAATGAATTGCAAACTTGATTCAGTGGAATGTAAGGACAGGCCTAGGGATGAGCCGAACACCCCCCCTGTTCGGTTCGCACCAGAACATGCGAACAGGCAAAAAATTTGTTCGAACACGCGAACACCATTAAAGTCTATGGGACGCGAACATGAATAATCAAAAGTGCTAATTTTAAAGGCTTATATGCAAGTTATTGTCATAAAAAGTGTTTGGGGACCTGGGTCCTGCCCCAGGGCACATGGATCAATGTAAAAAAAGTTTTAAAAATGTCAGTTTTTTCGGGAGCAGCGATTTTAATAATGCTTAAAGTGAAACAATAAAAGTGTAATATTCCTTTAAATTTCGTACCTGGGGGGTGTCTATAGTATGCCTGTAAAGGGGCGCATGTTTCCCGTGTTTAGAACAGTCTGACAGCAAAATGACATTTCAAAGGAAAAAAAGTCATTTAAAACTACTCGCGGCTATTAATGAATTGTCAGTCCAACAATACACATAACAGTTAATTGATAAAAACGGCATGGGATTTCCCCACAGGGGAACCTCGAACCAAAATTAAAAAAAAAAAATGGCTTGGGAGTCCCCCTAAATTCCATACCAGGCCCTTCAGGTCTGGTATGGATTTTAAGGGGAACCTCACGCCAAAATTTAAAAAAAATGGCGTGGGGTCCCCCCAAAAATCCATACCAGACCCTTATCCGAGCACGCAACCTGGCAAGCCACAGGAAAAGAGGGGGGACGAGAAAGCGCCCCCCCCTCCTGAACCATACCAGGCCACATGACCTCAACATTGGGAGTGTGCTTTGGGGTCCCCCCCAAAGCACCTTGTCCCCATGTTGATGGGGACAAGGGCCTCATTCCCACAACCCTTGCCCGGTGGTTGTGGGGGTCTGTGGGCGGGTGGCTTATCGGAATCTGGAAGCCCCCTTTAACAAGGGGACCCCCAGATCCCGCCCCCCCGTGTGAAATGGTAAGGGGGTATAAAAGTATCCCTACCATTTCACAAAAAAAGTGTCAATAATTTTAAAAATGACAAGAGACAGTTTTGACAATTCCTTTATTTAAAGTCTTCCTCTTTCCATCTTCTTTCTTCTATCTTCCTTCGGTTTCTTCCTCCATCTTCTTCTTCCTCTTGTTCTTCCTCCGATCCTCTGCTTCTTGCTCTGGTGTTCTCGTCCGGCATCTTCCTCCGCGGCGTCTTCTTCCCTTCTTCTTTCTCGGGCAGCTCCGCATCCATGATGGGAGGTTCCCGCTGTGTGACGCTTCTCGTCTTCTGACACTTCTTAAATAATGGAGGGCGGGGCCACCCGGTGACCCCGTCCCCCTCAGATGCACGGGGTCTTGACAGGAACTTCCCTATGGGTTTCCCTGTGACGTCAGAGGGGGCGGGGTCACCTGTTACGTAACCGGCTTCCAGATTCCGATAAGCCCCCCGCCCGCAGACCCCCACAACCACCGGGCAAGGGTTGTGTGGATGAGGCCCTTGTCCCCATCAACATGGGGACAAGGTGCTTTGGGGAGGACCCCAAAGCACCCTCCCAATGTTGAGGGCATGTGGCCTGGTACGGTTCAGGAGGGGGGGGCGCTCTCTCGTCCCCCCCTCTTTTCCTGCGGCCTTCCAGATTGCGTGCTCAGATAAGGGTCTGGTATGGATATTTGGGGGGACCCCATGCCATTTATTTTTTTAATTTTGGTGCGGGGTTCCCCTTAAGATCCATACCAGACCTGTAGGGTCTGGTATGGATTTTGAGGGGGACCCCCACGCCATTTTTAAAAAAAAATTTTGACGCAGGGTTCCCCTTAAAGCCATACCAGACCTGAAGGGCCTGGTATGGAATTTAGGTGGACCCCCACGCCATTATTTTTTTTTAATTTTGGTTCGGGGTTTCCCTGTGGGGAAATCCCATGCCGTTTTTATCAATGAACTTTTATGTGTATTGTCGGACCGACAATTCATTAATAGCCGCGAGTAGTTTTAAATGACTTTTTTTTATTTGAAATGTCATTTTGCTGTCAGACTGTTCTAAACACGGGAAACATGCACCCCTTTACAGGCATACTATAGACACCCCCCAGGAAGGAAATTTAAAGGAATATTACACTTTTATTGTTTCACTTTAAGCATTATTAAAATCACTGCTCCCGAAAAAACGGCCGTTTTTAAAACTTTTTTTTTGCATTGATCCATATCCCCTGGGGCAGGACCCAGGTCCCCAAACACTTTTTATGACAATACCATGCATATAAGCCTTTAAAATTAGCACTTTTGATTTCTCCCATAGACTTTTAAAGGGTGTTCCGCGGCTTTCGAATTTGCTGCGAACACCCCAAATTGTTCGCTGTTCGGCGAACTGGCGAGCAGCCGATGTTCGAGTTGAACATGAGTTCGACTCGAACTTGAAGCTCATCCCTAGAAAGGACACTCAGCAGCTGTTTACACATCTGGCCTCAGGAGTACTAGTGTGGGACAACAGAACACATTTTTTAGGGTGACCCACACAGGTGTTCCAGTGGATACTTGGGGTGTCTCCATCTGCGAAACTTGTCCAAAAAAGGTAAGTATTCCAGCTTGGTTAAAAGGGAATTAATCATGTCTTCAACTTGGAAATCTGCCCAAACAGACAATTGTACACCGCTTAAAAGCAATGTTTCATATTCCTATCTGGACTCAAATATCTGTGTGCTAAGTATACCTTTTTTGTTTCATTCTCATAGGGGAGAAAAGACTCGGAGGACACTAGACATGTGCATTCGTTTTCGTCCGAATTTCAGGTATTTTCGTTATCGTTTTAACAAATGCTTTATTTTCATTTTCAGTGAGACAACAGTTCGATATAGATAGGAGATTCGACATGACGCTGACAATAGCGATCTGTGTCCATCGAACCTGTGGTCGAATGTGCCTAACCTTAGCTCTATTAGTCCAAGATTATTCGACATAGAGAGAAAAGATTCAACATAGAGACAAAAGATTCTACATTATAGAGACAATAGCAAAAAAGGTCGAATGTGCCTAACTTAACTCTATTAGTCCAAGATTATTCGACATAGAGAGAAAAGATTCAACATGAAGATTCGACGAAGCAGTCGCCGAGAGCGGACATTTATGGTCAAATGCTTCGCCCATAGGCTATAGAAGAATTCTAATGTTGGTTGGCTAGTAATAATAATTAATAAATATAATTATTGCTAGTGTCATACATTAGAATTCTACTATAGCTTGTAGGTGGAACATTCGACCGGAAATGTACGATTGCGGCGTCGTACAGTTTAGCTGCTCCGTCGAATCTTCTTAGAACATTCGACAGACACGATAAGCCTTCAATGACAGATTCGACCTTAATTATTTCAGATTTTCGGATGAATGCATTTTTTAATGAAACAAAATAAATAAAAACGAATTTCTGGAGTAACTAAATAAATGTATTTTTTGGACCAAAACGAAATACCTAAACAAAATATTTCAGTGTGCACATGTCTAGAGGACACCACTCAGAGGATATCAGGGACCCCCCACATCACCAAGAATGGCAAATCAGCCCAAGCCCCCCCGAGGATCTGGAGGAAGGAGAGGTGGAGGAAGTGGGTGAGATGGTCACCCAAACAGGTGAGTGTCTGACACCCCAGCTTCAGATAATCTATGTATGCCTGCATATTTCTAATACATGTTTTTTAACCAATTTTTAGGTGATGTGATGGTTGTGGAACAGGAAGCTGAACCTTTTACTAGTGACAGCGCCCAAAGGCTCATCCACGACATCATGATGTGGAATGGGGAAATCGACATTATGCAAAATAAACTGCATGTTATGGAACAACAAATGAAACACATGATAGATGTGTTGGGGAGAATATAAATTTAGTGAAAATCACATCTATTTTCCCATTTGTTGGACTCAACAAAGAAATTGTTTTTTTTTTACATTTTAAAGGCCACATTTTGAAGATGCACATGGTGTGTCAACAAGTGCTATCTGCCATCAGGCGATCTCAATGTACGTGTTTTGTGGGTGCAACCCCTTCCTCGTAACTATAGTAGGTGAGAGGAAGGGGTTGCACTCCCAAAACACGTCCATTGATCCCCCATGATGGGAGACAGCACATGCTGACATTACCCATTTGGACTCCCAATTTGTGTGCATCTTCAAAATTTGGCTTTTACAGGGGTGACATCACCCCATCTGATGAAGGCAAAATCAAGACATTTTTGACACTGTAATGTCTAATATTGCCTTCAGTTTTTATAATTTGAACTTTGTTAGTTCCAGAGTTGTGTATGTTATGTTTTAAAACATGCCTGTTTGTAAAAAAAAAAAAAAAAATTGAGAAAAAATAACAAATATTTTTCTAAAAAAATTTCTAAACGCACTTGTGATTTTGCACAGAGTAAAAATTTTGAGAAACAACAATGTGTGGCTTCTTCTTTCAATGCTCAATACCAGTTTTGTAAGTAATTTTGTGTTTACAGTGACAATTTGGCTTATTTACTAAAGAAAAATCCACTTGGCACTACAAGTGCACTAGAAGAACCTAGGAGACAGCCAAAAAGAAAAGCAAGCAATAAAGAAATTTCAAGATTTTATCTGATCATTTTTTTTGATTAATAAAAATTAGACATTGTCTGGCATTGCAATGGCCCCCCTACCCATAAAATAATTAACATATTTCTCCCTAACTTCACAGGCGCTTTGGGGGGCCAAGCCAGTACGGCCAGTATCCAGGTCTGTCAGGGAATTCTGCGTAATAAGTCCGGCCTCAGGCCCAACTGAGGCTGTATAATTCTGTGAATTTTTTTATAAATAATTGTGCAGTATGCAGCAGCATTGGATGATATGGTTGATTTTGTAGTCCGCCATATGGATTGCTGTCAGAAACAGGCAGAACTGGCTGGCCATTATCCCGAAGGTATTCTCAACGACTCTTCTCGCTCTGGCCAGCCGGTAGTTAAAAACCCTCCTCTCCAGGGTGAGGGTCCTTTGGGGGAAATGCCTCATCAGGTGCTCGCCCAGACCGAAGGGTTCATCTGCAATATAGACAAAGGGGAGTCCTTCCACGTTATCTGCATCAGGTGGCAATGATAGGCCACTAGTCTAGAGATGCCGGTAAAACTCTGTCTGGGCGAAGTCTCTTCCATCCTCCATCTGGCCATTCTTCCCCACATCCACATAGAGGAACTCATAGTGGGCCGACACCACCGCCATTAACACTACACTATTAAATCCCTTATAGTTATAATAGTAATACCCCGAATGGGGTGGTGGCACAATGTGGACATGCTTCCAATCTATAGCCCCTCCACAGTTGAGAAAGTCCCAACGGTCAGCAAAATGGGAGGCCATAGTCTGCCATTCCTGTGGTGTTGAAGGAAACTGTGGAGTCAAACAAGAAAAAAATATAAGTACTTTTGCACACAAAAAACATTATTGCACAACATCAGTATAACATTTATTTTAAGGAGTATTTAAAGACAAAAATATAAGGCCCACTTATCAGATTCCTCACCCCCTCTTATGGCCCATTGATAAAATTGTATGGGGGGCAGGGTTTGAGGTGACTTTGGGAGCCAGAAAAAAAAGCCTCCAGCACTCTGCCTGAGTTTAAGGACACACATAACATTTGGACACATTTTAGGGGGGAGGGAGGGTTAAAAATGAATTTAAGGACAGACATAACATTTGGACACATTCTGCTGATATAATGGGTCAGCAAAGCCAACAGACGGGTCCGTCATCCTGAGATAATTCCTGAAATCATCAGGATTATTCTCCTGGATCTCACGAAGCAAAGGCATGTGCGAGAATTGGTCACGCTGGAGTAACCAATTCTTGGTCCATGAACTCCTCCTCGCCCTGTTCATGGACTAGACTTGGTTCAAAGTATGAACCCCAACACCAAGCCCCCACACAGCATGAACTCAAAACGGTCGGCTGGTCAGAACGAACTTAACAGGACGCACTGAAGAACTGAAGAACAGCAAGGCCTGTGAAGAGTGAGCTGAAAATCAGCAACAAGCGGACAAAAACGCACTGAACAAAACAGATACGAACTGACTACACGCACTGAAAACCAGATACAAACCCACAAGTACAAACTGAACAGCAGTAAAATGATCTGAAAAAGCTGGAGTCTGAAAAGCGCAAATCGTCTCTCACCAAACTTCTACTAACACGAGATAAACACGAGATTAGCAGAAGGAGCCAAAGGATGGTGCATTTGGTATTGAACTTCCTTTTTCTAGTGCCGTCATACGTGCTGTACGTCACCTCGTTCTGGACAGTCAGACTTTGGTCGGACTCTGGTTTGACCATGTGTAGGCAAGACTGCTTGAATGGAATTCCGTCGGACTTCCGTCGAAGAAACCTTCTGAGTTTATTCCGACGGCAAAACTGGTCGTGTGTACAGGGCATAAGACTTTTCTGAACTTTCCTTCACCATGCTGAAAAGTGCCATCTCATGGTCCGATCCAATCTTTGCCAACTTCACACAGCATTCCCAAGTTAGGGAACTAAAAGATGCCAGGATCCCGCCATCGATGTTGGAGTTCCACTCTTCCAAGGCAGAAGAGCGTGGAAACATCGCATCACAGGCACTCATGGTCTGGATGTGAATTCTTTGATCGCTCAGTCTCGTCTATCTTGATGTGCTCATCAGAGCAGATAACAAGGTTTGTCATGTTCGAGAAAGGAAGAGGAGGCCGCAGTGGTGGTGGTTAAGGGTTGGGGCCTTCTGGGCTGCCGTGGGTGGGTGCATAATCATTGAGGGAGAGCATAAGTTCAAGAATGAACTTCAGGGAGAACTGATGTGGAAATTTAAGCCCTGAAAATGATAGACTTTATTATTAATGTGACTTACAGTGAACTTTCGATGACTCTGTCATTTCAGAACATGCATAGAAACAGCAGAGACACCATACCCAGCTGTGGAATTTTATTTGAAGTAGCTATCTGACAAAAGCCTCTTCTCTGACCATTTGATAGCATAATCTATGGACTAGTTGGAATGTCACTTCAAAGGAGGTGGGAGGTGGGAAGGGAACAGGAGTAACTTGATCCTAAAATGGCAGCTGGTGTCCTAGCTTAAGAGAGCCCCCACCCCCATTTGCTCAGCAGTCTTAGCATATGGAAGGGGGGTGAGGAGAGGTGGGTTTTTACAAGTGTGTATATTTTAGAATACACACCCCTGGCTCAGTCTATTTGGTTCATGGTCTAAGAAGCATGGGGACATAAGATTTCTCTCTGTAATGCACCTCCTTTAATTTCTTTGTGTGTAACTTAATCTTTTCTGTAACTTTTCCTGTCCTACAATTTGTCCTGATATACTGATAGCATTTGTAGGTCCATTATAGTAATATTCCTATTTGTATTACTTTGTATCATTGGTAACATCTTTGTTTTAAGGTTGTATCATCTATGTTATAGTTGGTAATATCTGATTAATACAAGTTTCTTTTCTGTACAATATTAAGTTTAAATAAATTTGACTGTTATTCTTTTCTCACAGTTATCATTCGTTTTAATTCTATCCGTAATAGCGGCAACCTCATTGGTTGATTATTATATAGACAAAAGGTTTTAATCACTTATTTTATGTATCATTAATCATTTAAGTGAGATATGAACATTGCCATTACACCATCTAAACACATTTTGCATAAAGGTTTCTCATTTCCCTTTACTGCAGTGCATGTAGTTGCAAATAGGCACTGCCATCTCTCTGTAAGAAAGACAGTGCACTGATTCATCAATAGCAGGGCAAACTGCCGCTACATGTCACTCTTCCCAGCAACGGTAACAAATTAACTTTTTAGTCACCTCATGTGGGATTGGTCTTCCAGGCCGTTCTCGCCAGACATTAGAAACAGTCCCAAAAATACCTTTTTCACTCCTTCCACCCCCATCCCTTGTTGCAGTCTTACCCGTAGCTGGGGATGGTCTGGTCTTGGGGTGGAAAGTCTGTGAGTCTCTGAGGGAAGATGTCAGATTCTCAGTCATTAGGTACCTTTCCACAAGGTCTACAAGTTTGTCTGCTGTTTCTGGATCTCCATGGCTCTCCCATTTCTGCAAGGTGGTAGAGAGAGACCTCAGAAATTTGCCCATGACTACCCGCTCCACAATTTTTGGCCTGGACAGAGTTTCTGGCTGCAGCCATTTCCTGGTCAAGTGGATAAGGTCATACATTTGTAACCAGGGTGGCTTTCTCAGGCGATAACTCCAATTGTGGACACGCTGAGCACAGACAGCCAGGGTTACACCCAGATGTGCCAATATTTCCATTTTCAAACTATCATAGTTTTTTGCATCCGAAGGCTCCAAGTCAAAATTTGCCTTTTGGGATTCTCCAGATAGTAGGGGGGCCACTGGTCCAGCCCATTGTTCTTTAGGCCAACTTTATTTTTTTGCTGTCCTTTCAAAGGTGGTCAGAAACATCTCAGGGTCATCATCTGCAGTCATCTTTGGCAACAGGTGGCTTACCCGAAGTAACCCAAAGTTGGTATGTTACTGGCATGACTCCCAGCCTCGGGTTGCTGCCTCTGCTGAAGCCGTTTCACGATAGCCTCAATTTTCTGCTGGTGTCTCTGTTCCTGCTGTGTCAGCAATTTCCTATGGCGGGCCTCCGCCTGTTCTAGGGCTTGTTGCTGGGCTGCTACGCTCTGTTGCAAACCTGCATTTGTGACAGTGATTTGGACTGTGGATACATGCCTACCCTATGGCTGTAATCGTTAGGTTGTTTTTAGATGGTTGTAGATAGGATTGCAGATCTTTGGAGTGTGTGAGGGGGAAGGTTTGTCCTTCCCTCATAGCTCACTACAAAGTAATTTGTGAGTAATTTATTAGAATAGGTAGAATCTCTCTCTTTTTTCATTTTATATTTTTATAATTCATCTTTATAAATTTATGATGTATTGTTAGTAATAATATTTATGATCTACTAAATATCAAATATAGGTAAAGAATTGATGCTATGATATTTATTTTATTTTATTTCATTATTATAACTAATTACATCTGTGATATAGTATTAGACATTTATTTTTATTGCTAATATGTCAGCATACATATGTGAACATGTTTGTAAATTTACCACGGTTTATAAGATGGAAAGTCATTATTGAATCCATTGGTATAGATGACACCAAACAGGAAGACACTGTAAAGATGTTTCTGGTGTCTCTCTCCTGCATTGCATGTATTTTAGAGCGTGGTGTGTGATGTCTAGACCTAGCCTCCGTCCCCAGTCGATGCCTTGTATGGGGAAATGCGTCAGCTGGAGCACCAGTTCTTGACGTCACCACGTACCAGCTGGCTGGCTTGAGTCGCGGCTGTTTGAAAGTACTGTTTTACTGTTCTTTGGATGTCAGTGCCTACAAAGTTTTAATACATTTTTAACCTGGAAGCCTTTTCTTTCAATCCTGTGATATGTCCCACTGTTGGAGATTACTGGGAGAGAGTTATCACCGCATTTGTGAGGAATATCATATCAACAAAGAGTCCGCTGTATAGAGAGGATCCCTGCATGGAGTACTAAACTGGGTGATCCCTGGATGAGCGATTTTGATCTCTATAATCTGAGATCCACCCAATCTGGTAAGCGGCGCTGTTATTTTATTATTATATTATCTGAACAGAAGCACCAAGTTTTATCTGAGTGTCCGACATCACGGTTTTATCCATAGAAGCACTGTGTGGACTTTAATATTCAAAACTGTGCTCATGCTTTTACATCATTTTTGTTTTTGGTTGCGCATTTCTACTTTATTCACAAATCTGCATTTGCCTGCTGTTGGTTTGCATCTGCCTGCTGTTGAGCTGCAGGCCTCTGTTGCAAACCTGCATTTGCCTGCTGTTGATTTGTATTTGCCTGCTGTTGATTTGCATTTGCTAGAGCCAGCTGTCTCACTATCTCCTCCAAGCTGGCCTTACTTCACCTGCCTGCATCGTCCACCATGTGTAAGGAATTAGCTCAGTAGCAGGGTGTGCAGGACCCCCTGGATGGGTCACAACACAGTGAAGTAGGCACAGACAGACAGCAGGATCTTTGTGAAAACAAAGCAAAGGTTTATTTCCAGGTCTGTGGTTACAAGTGCAGGTATCAAAAACAGCAAAACCGAAAATAAACCCTTGTCACTTTGGGCGTCTAACTGCAAAACACAGGAACCTATCTACCTGGTCTGGAACAGCCTACCACTACCCAAAAACCTGTCTGACACACAGTGCTGTTACACCTGAGCTCGTTAACTCTCATTGAGCCCCAAACGGGCTCACTACCCAGCAGAAACCCAAAAGCAATCAGTGTACAGCATAAACAAATATATCTCCAGTCTTGGACACAACCCATAGATTTTCCTGGCTTCCTGTCACACATGACAAAATATGGAAAATTTAAAAGGGTATGAATACTTTTTTAAGGCACTGTATACAATTATCAAATTTTCTTCAAGAAAAGTGAATTTATTATAAAAACGCCCTATGTTGGAAACAAAAGTAAAAGTTATTTTCTGTAGGTTCATCAACTGGAGTTTTCCATACTAACAGAAACATTAAAGTGATTGTAAAGGAAAATGTTTTATAAAAAAAATAACAAACATGTTATACTTACCTGCTCTGTGCAGTTGCTTTGCACAGATTAGCCCCAATCCTCCTCTTCTCGGATCCCCACTGGTGCTCTTGGCCCCTCCCTCTTGCTGAGTGCCCCCATAGCAAGCCGCTTGTTGTGAGGGAACTCGCGCTGGCTCGCTCCCGAGCCAGTTCTGTGTCCATAAGACACAGAGTGCATGGCTCAGCCCCACTCCCACCTAACTGGCTGTGATTGACAGCAATGGGAGCCAATGGTTTCTGCTGCTGCTGCATCTCAGCCAATCAGGAGGGAGAGTCCCGGGAAAGCCTTGGGTCTCATGCACATCGCTGGATCGAGATCGAGTTTAGGTAAGTATTAGGGAGGGCTGAGGGGGGAGCTGCGCACTGAAGGTCTTTTACCTTCATGCATAGAATGCATGAAGGTAAAAACCTTTAGCCTTTACAACCACTTTAAGCATTTTCTGAAAATGGATCTTTTCATATTAGCCAATAAGGAGGATTTTTTTCAAGTTGAAATGAATCACGTTGGGGTGCTGCTGCTGTATTTAGGCCAAGGTATTGTAAAAGTAAAAAAATTATTTACACACTGAAAACAGGTGATGCCAGAATATGGTGTCACTGTTGCTGTCTGTGAAAATGTTACAGTTCTGTAACACCACATACAGCTTAAAAGCATCTCCAAAGCATGTAATTTAAAGGATTTATGTTTTTTCCATGTCACACATGAAGTTGCAGGACTCTCTCCCTGCTGTAAAAAATATTTTTAGCTCTGTTAAATACCACCCATGGCAGTTCCCAGCTTTCCAAGCAAGCCAACCTCGCTGATCAATATTGTGATTTGGTTTCCGTGTGCTCATTGCTCTGTGTCCTACGTCTGATACTGTTTACCGATCTTGGCTTGTTCTTGACTATTTCTGCTTGCTTGTGACCCCGAACTTTTGGCGTGTTCTCTGTCTATTCCTGTCTGCTAGTCGCCCTGACCTTTGGCTTATCTCCTTACTATGCCTTGTTGTCCTGGACTGCTGCTTCCTCTCTGTCCTCCTGTAGCCTACTTTGAGCGTAAGCTGGGACACCCTGGGGGCCGCGACCTGGAGCCAGTTGCAGCTCAGTCCATCCTCACCACTAGAGGCTCCGGTGAACACCTGCTGGCTCTTAGACTCCGTGCCCTGGGGAATCTATGCTCTAGCTCCCAGTGGGATCTGTGCTGTTGCTCTAGTGGACCTGCCTTCCTGAACCACCCTGTGTTTCACTCACAGCAGTCAGCCGTAGGGTCCACTACCTTGCGGTGCACTCCAGACCCCAGCAAGGTGCATCTGTCACCTGGACTCAGGTGACCTGACACCTACTAACCCTAAAAATGTCCAGAATTTAGTTTAAAGCTCACATTCGCCCTGAACCCTTAGTGGGGTTTGATGCTAAGTTTGGGTTTGTGGATTTCAAGCAGTACACAGCAAAGCTCACGTGAAGTGAACCTAGGGAGATTCGAACAACCCCAGAGAGCAGTGGTCCAACTCTCCAGTGTGCTGGCAGCACAGAGTATTTAATTATTTGCTGCAGCAAACAAACTTATTTAATAACCACTTAACCTCTGGAAGATTTACCCCCCTTCATGACCAGGCCATTTTTTGAAATACGGCACTGCGTTACTTTAACAGATGATTGCGCGGTCATGCAACACTGTACGCAAATAAAATTGTTGTTATTTTTTTCCCCACAAATAGAGCTTTCTTTTGGTGATATTTGATTACCGCTGCAGTTTTTATTTTTTGCGCTAAAATGAAAATGTTGAAAAAAAAAAAACCTATATTTTTTACTTTCTGCTATAAAACATATCCAATAAAAAAATTTAAAAACATTTTATTTCTTCATAAATTTAGGCCAATATGTATTCTGCTACATATTTTTGGTAAAAAAAATCCCAATAAGAGTATATTGATTGGTTTGCGCAAAAGTTATAGTGTCTACAAACTATGGAATATATACTGGAATATTTTTTTGTACTAGTAATGGCGGCGATCAGCGACTTATAGCGGCGATCAATCGGACTGACACTTTGTGGGAACCAGCAACACTAATACAGTGATCAGTGCTAAAAATATGCACTGTCACTGTAATAATGATACTGGGTGGGAAGAGGTCAAACATCTAGGGTAATCAGAGGGTTAACCATGTGCCTTACCAGTATTTTTCTGTAAACTGTGTAATGTTTTTACCAAGGGAAGTGATGGATTTTATTCCCTGCTTCGCAGGGACACAAAATCCTTCACTTTCCCCATCGAAACGGAACACTGCCTTGTTTACATAGGCAGAGCCCCGTCCTGTGTCTCTGCCCGGCAATCGGAGGACATCCATTGCCTGGCACCCGCAGATCGGCTTCTGCTGTAAATGATCACAGCAGAAGTGGCCCACTGGAGGTGCGCGCCCCAAGGCGAAAGGGCAGAATCACATATATACGTGATTCTGCACAGAATGGCTGCCCTGTAGCAGTATATCTGCTATGGGGCGGTCGGGAAGTGGTTAATATATATCAGAATCCAGATCTGAACTTGGGACCTCTGCAGTGCCCAGCTGCTGTACTTCTCACTGTGCCACCTGAAATGCTGTACAGCTACCTCTCTGCTCCTGTGGACATTCCTGCTTTATACTTGGTCTCTGTTGAACCTTGAATTCTTTGCCACGCTCAAGAACTTCCCATTTAAGCCATGTCCTTGTACTTCTTGTTTGCAAGACTATTGTGCTCTCTCTAGCCAATGTCTTATGCCCTGTACACACGATCAGACATTGATCGGACATTCCGACAACAAAATCCATGGATGTTGGCTCAAACTTGTTTTGCATACACACGGTCGCACAAAGTTGTCGGAATTTCCGATCTCCAAGAACGCGGTCACGTACACCACGTACGACGAGACTATAAAAGGGCAGTTCAGAACCAAGTGCGGCACCCTTTGGGCTCCTTTTGCTAATCACGTGTTAGTAAAAGTTTGGTGAGAGACGATTCACGCTTTTTCAGACTCGTGGTTTTCAGATCGTTTTCTGCTGTTCAGTTTGTGCTTGTGGGTTTGTATCTGGTCTTCAGTGCGTGCAGTGAGTTCGTATTTGATTATTCAGTTCGTTCTTGTCCGCTCGTTGCTGTTTTTCAGGTCGCTCTTCACAGGCCTTGCTGTTCTTCAGTGAGTTCTGTTACTCCGTTCTGAGCAGCCGACCGTTGCTGTGCGGGGGCTTGGTGTTGGGGTCCTTACCTTGACACAAGTCCAGTCCATGAACAGGGTGGGGAGGAGTTCATGGACCAAGAATTGGTTGCTCCAGCGTGACCAGTTCTGTCATATGCCTTTGCTCCGTGAGATCCGTGAGAATAATCCTAATGATTTCAGGAACCTTCTCCGGATGACGGACCCCGTATTTCAGCGTTTGTTGGCTTTGCTGACCCCTTATAATAGCAGGCAGGATACCTGCATGAGGCAAGCCATCACTCCGGAGCAGAGGCTAGTCGCCACCCTGCGGTACTTGGCGATGGGGAGAAGCCTGCAGGACTTGAAGTTCTTGACAGGCATCTCCCCCCAGGCTCTGGGGATCATTATCCCGGAGACCTGTTCTGCCATCATCCAGGTCCTGCAGAAGGAGTATATTAAGGTAAGATTTTTTTTTTTTAACATCACATTTTATTGTATATAATGTTTGTTGATATATTGTATTTCTTTCCTCATTCCCGAATTACCATGATTGTAATATGCTGTGAATGTCCCCTTTGTCCTCATGCATGCTGGTTTTTTTAACAATTTTTTTTGTCCTTCATACATATTTGCCTTCACTTACCTCCCCAGAATGCTCTCCTGGCCCTATATTCACCTCGTGTAGTCACTTAACAATGTATTTTGTCAGCTCCATAGTAGTGCTTTTACCCCAAACACCCCCTAAAACGTGTAAAAATGTAATTTGTGCTTTAAATTCAGGCAGAGTGGCAGAGGCTTTTTTTTGGTGTCCAAAAATCATTTGGAACCCTCCCTCCCCCCAACTGCTAACTCAGCTGATAATAATCCTCTAACTGCTGACTTTGCCAAACCCATACACACTATACCCACCTCTTTTGTGTTCAAATTTATGGATGAATTCCCCAAAGCATGTAGTGCAAGGGCCTGCCTGAATACTTTCAAATGGTACTGTTTAAAGTTTTTGTATCCTATTATTATCTTGCTAGGTAATAGCAGAATGTAAAAATGTGCTAAAATGTGTACAGTGTGTATTTATCTCTTTGTATTATGACACTTCTTACCTGTCCAGTGGGCTGCCAATAGTGTAAAGTAAGGAGGGGTTGGCCAAAGTACAAAGTACACATTATTTAGGCATTCATCTCTCTATGAAGTGGAGAGAGTTACCTGTCCAAAACATCTCCCCCCCATAAAATTTTACAAATGGCCCATGGGGGCGGGGGGGGGGGGAATCTGATAGGTGGACCTTATACCTTTGTCTTTAAATACTCCCTAAAATAAATGTTATACTGATGTTGGCCAAGAATGTTTGTGTCTAATGTGCTTTCCCTGTTTATGTGCAAAATGATTAATTTCTTTTTCTTGTTTGACTCCACAGTTTCCTTCCAACCCACAGGAATGGCAGACTGTGGCCTCCCACTTTGCTCAGCGGTGGGACTTTCCTAACTGTGGAGGGGCAATTGATGGGAAACACGTCCACATTGTCCCACCACCCAACTCAGGGTCATACTATTATAATTATAAGGGTTTCAATAGTATTGTGATGTTGGCCGTGGTGTCGGCTACTTATGAGTTCCTGTATGTGGACGTGGGGAAGAATGGCCGGATGTCCGATGGTGGAGTCATCGCCCAGACAGAGTTCTACAGGCATCTCCAGAATGGCAGCTTGGACTTGCCACCTCCAGAAGACAATGTGGAAGGACTCCCATTCGTCTTCGTTGCTGATGAAGCGTTTGCGCTGGGGGACCATCTTATGCAGCCATTCCCGATGAGGACCCTCACCCCGGACCAGAGGGTTTTTAATTACCGGCTGGCCAGAGCCAGAAGACTGGTGGAGAACACGTTTGGAATCATGGCCAGCCGGTTCCGCCTATTTCTTACACCCATACACATGACGGAGTATAAACTGAATCATATCATCCTGGCGTGCTGTGTTCTACACAACTTTTTAAGGCGAAATTCTGCCAACTATGCTGCCTCAGTTGGGCCTGAGGCCAGAATTCAAGTAAATGAACCAACCCTGATGGCGCTTGAAAGTGGCCGTCCTGGCTTGCCCCCCCTGAGTGCCCGCGAGGTCCGTCTTAGATACCTTGATTACTTTGCGGGTAGGGGGGCCATCAATATGCCAGACAATGTCTGATACATTTTTCAAATAAAAAAAAATTAACTACTAAAATCTTTGCTGACATTTACTGCTTGTGTTTCTTTTAGCTGACCCTGACAGAAATGTGGGGAGTCCTGAAAATGTTGTGATTGTGTAACCTTAAAAAGCACTGTTGGGTGTTATTTACTAAAGGAAAATACACTTTGCACTACAAGTGCACTTGAGCCAGCACTGAAATTGCACTTGTAGTGCAAAGTGGATTTGCCCTTAGGAAATAACCCCCATTGTCACTGAAAACACCAATTTTACCTTAACAAAATCTTAGGAGCATTGAAACAATAATCCACACATTCTTGAGTATCAATCTTTTTAATACCAGCACAATCACATGTGCATTTCTAAAAGGTTTTTAAAACAAACCAACATGTTTGTTGTATAACAATTTTTTGGGTCACATTAATAATAAGTAGAAATGTCCATTTAAGATAAAACAGGCATGTTTCAAACAAACAAGAAATACACAAATCTGGAACGTACAAAGTTCAACTTTTGTATAAATTGAAGGCAATATCAGACATGAGTATTTATAAACTGTGTTTGATATTGCGTTCAGATGGGGTGAAGTCACCCCTGGAAAAGCCAAATTTTGAAGATGCACAGAAATTTCCGAATGTCAACATGTGCTAGCTGCCATCATGGGGGATCAAGGGACGTGTTTTGTGGGTGCAACCCCTTCCTCACAGCTACTTTATTATTGAGGAAGGGGTTGCACCCACAAAACACCTACATTGATCTCCCGTGATGGCAGATAGCATATGTTGACACACTGTGTGCATCTTCAAAATTTGGCTTTTCTATAAAATGGCAAAAAATGATAAAAATTTTTAAATTACAAATACCACAAAAAAGGAAGGGATTTGGAGGTGTTTTAAACTCTCCCTAAAACATCAATGATGTTCTTCATTTTGTTTTTAACATTATTGATGTTTTTCTGGATGTTTTCCAAGTCCCTATTACACCCCATGACCTCCCCGATCAGGATCTGTGCACTTTCACTGGTGAAATTACCTGGATCCACAACATCACGATCACCTAAAAATATAGAAACAAAAACATACCATGTATTATAAATCTGCCGGCATCCATCTCTTACCTGAGCCTGTGGTCGCAGACACTCACCTGTTGTGGTGACAATTTCCACCACGTCTCCCTCCTCCTCCTGTTGGCTTTGGGGGATTTCACCTTCTTCATGAAGTGGGGGGTCTGTTGTTTCTTCTGCTGAGTGGTGTCCTCTGAGTCTTTTCTCCCCATGTAAAAAAAAATAGGTATACTTAGCACACAGATATTTGATGACAGAAATAGGAATATGAAACATTGCTTGGAAGTGGGTACAATTGTCTGTTTTGGCAGAGTTCCAAGATGAAGAAATATTTTTTTCCTTTGTCAAGCTTGAATACTTACCTGTTTTGTACAAGCTTCACAGATGGAGTCACCCCTATAGTATACACTGGAGCACCTGTGTGGGACCCCCTAATAAAAAGGGTGTTCTGTTGTCCTACACTAGTGCTCCAGTGTCCAGATGTGTAAACTGCTGTTGAGTGTCCTCTCCTTACACAGAATCTAGTTTGCATTACATTCTAGTTACAAGCCCATCTAGACAACAAAATTATTTTAAGAGAAGTAGGCTAGAAAAAATGTATTCAAATGCATATGGCCAAAACAATGGTGTTTTATAGGCCGAACGAACAATGTTTCATACGAACGAACAATGTGCCCATGAACATGAAATTTGCCATTTTAAACTGTCCAACAGTATAAAGAAAAGCACATGGAGCAGCACGAACGTAATAAAAATCAAGAATAGGAACATAGGACAACTACTTACTTTTTTGCAGCACTCTCCTGATCCTTTTGTACTGCTCGTGCTCCCTTAATTTGAGGTCCGACCACCGCTTCCTGAGTTTATCCTTGGATCCCTGTACTCCGAAATTCTTCTGCAGACTTTTAACCACTTTCCCCATGATCTTGGCCTTTCTGACATTGGGGTTGGGGTAAGGTCCATACTTCCCGTCACATTCGGCCCTCTTCAGTATGTTGGCCATCTCCAACATCTCCCCAAAGGACATATTTGAGGCTTTAAATCGTCTCTTCCGGGATCGGGACGTTTCTGGCTCCGGGCTTTCCTCCTCCTCCTCGTTGCTGTAATTAGCACGCACCTGCTGTGTCTCCGCCATGTGCTCTTCCCCCACTGCGCCGAACGAGAAGGGGCAGGGAATAGACTAGAAAGAACGTCAGGGGCGGGCGGAGTTTCACGCATGCGCAGTATATATAAATGCTTCTAGATTGAGGCCTGTATTTAGACAAGTTTATAAGACTTTAGGCTGACAGGGTTTGTCTGGTGTTGTGTCTTGCAGTGAAAATGGATTTAGTCAATGATCAGGACTTTATGCCAATCTTCATAGATATGTTCAGGAGCTGCCCTGTCTGTGGCAGATAAACCACCCCGAATATAAGAACCAAACAAAGAGGAAGGCAGCGCTGGATAGATTGCTGCAATTTGTGAAGCCGGTGATCCCCACGGCAGACATCACCTATTTGAAGATCCTAATTGGTGGCATGAGGAGCACTTATCTAAAGGAGCACAAGAAGGTCCAGGATTCCCAGAGATCAGGAGCAGCAGATGACATTCATGTCCCCAGGCTGTGGTACTATGACAGGCTGCATTTTCTGTCAGGTCAGACTGAACCCAGGTCAGCACTCTCCAGTTTTCCTTCCACGCTTCCTTCCCCCCCAGCTGAGGCTTCTGATGTCCAACCTGGGCCTTCCAGGCAGCAACATGTGGATGAGCCCAGCTTGAGTCAGGTGTAACATTCTTCAAAATATTTATGGTTGTCCAATCAATGATGTTAAATAGATGTTAGTTTGGAGTACTAATTTATGATTGTGATTGATGAACCAAAAACTAAAACCATGTCCCTTTTTCATACACAGAGAAGTCTCAGCCAGGAGGTGGCCGGGCCATGCAGGCTGCCCAATACCCAGGTCCCTCCCCTCCGCCTTCAAAGAAAAAGTGGCAGGAAGAGGAGTAACCTGGAGGAGGCTGCAATAGGCCTATTTGGGAAGGCTACTGAGGCTCTCAGAACCCCCCCACAATGTGGAAGATGATTTTGCAGAGCTAACTGCATGCAAAATGATGCAGATGGAGGAGGGCTAACGCCTCTTATGTGAGTTTGTAATTTTGGAAGCTCTAAATGAGGGGTTGAGGAGCCAACTCACATGTGAAACCCACATTTGTCAGCTCACCAATGGTCCTCCTCCTCCAGGTCCTCCTTCTCCTCCTCCAGGTCCTACTCCTCCTCCTGCCACACCTCCAACACCAGAGCCACAGCCTGGAAGGAAGCGTTTAAGCAAGACCAGAGAGTGATGGCCTGGGTTCAGCCTGGTCTGGCAAAAGTTGAGCTATGGAATGTTCTGTTTTTGTCTTTTATGTGATAGCCCTTCCATGTGCTCCTTGCTGTGAAGGCCAGTTACAGGTGGGGGCAAGGGCCATTTGTTTGTTTCTGATGTATATTGGTCCAGGGACACACTGTACACCTTTGCTGCCATTGTGCTCTTGCTGGGTGTCCAGTGTGCTCCTGTTCCTTTAAGGGGGATTGGGCTGCCTCCAGGCCCACCTGCTCTCATCTATCCATTTAATGCATGTGCTTCCATTGTGGAGACACTTATAAATTCAGTAGTGTTAGGACTGCAAGCATAAACAGGGTGCCGTGAAGAGGCATTGCAGCTTATGCATGCGTTTTCAAATGCATGCTAACTAAACCCCTGTTTTTAATGCAGACTGTTGGACAGGTTAATTTGGTTGGTTGGCAGACTGGTTGGTAAGTTGAGCTATGGAATGTTCTGTTTTTGTCTTTCATGTGTTCCTTGCTGTGAAGGCCAGTTATAGGTGGGGGCAGGGGCCATTTGTTTGTTTCTGGCAAAAGATGCAGCCTCTTGTATGACCACAGCCTGGGAACATACATGTCATCTGCTGCTTTCACGATCTCTTGGACTTCTGGACCAGACTGCACTCCCTTAGATATGGACTCCTCAGGCCACCAATTTTGCTGTAAAATAATTGATGTCTGCCCTGAGGGCCAAAGGCTTCGCCAATTTCTGCTGTTTCTCCAGCATTGCCTCCCTCTTTGTTTGAGCCCTTAATAAAGGATTTTTTGTTTCAATTATACTCACCTATGTGTGTTTTCCTTCAAAAAGGACAGTTTGTTTGTGAGGAGGCAGGTACATTTCAAGAATACAATGTGAAATTAACAAGAGACACCAACACCAAGCAATCTCCTTGAGATTAAATAATGCAAGATAATAATGGTATCCTGAATGCTACACCGCCCTTCAATCAAAAATTACCTCCACTGCGCCACCAAATGATGTGTAAATCAATATAAATGTGATTAAGTGAATAATCTCATATATTCTCCTCTATATAGAGCTGCCCATTTAAAAAATACACACAAATAATATTTGATCTCACATATCGGTACACCCAAACGATCCCTTTTACAGATATACAAGAAGAAATAAGAGGCGCTCTCACCCTCCCAGTGCAAAATATTGCTAACACACAATTAAAGTATACTTTGAAATCTACTGTGTGTCGCAGAGTGTGCTCTGCTACAAACATAAACAAGTGAACCCGATGATATCCACAGTAAATTACACACCAAATCTATACATATATATATCCAGATTTTTTCACCAAGTGTTCAATGTGAAAAGTACCATTGGTGTACTACAATAGTCCATATATAATGTGAACAAAAATCAGTCCAAAATAATGTGACAAAAAATGTGATAAAAAATAGTGACAAAAAACTCAATAGAAAACTGGAATCTTGATAAATTAGTGATCTCCACATGTCTTCCACCTCACCACCGCGATGCGTGAATCCACTCCCAATAGAAACACACTCACCGATTCCTATTGCCAGCACTCTCATGCACGGCAAAAATCGCTTGTTTACCACACTCCAGGGTAATCAGTTAAATTCGATATCCAACAGTGTATGATAGAATCGGTCCACATGAAAAATAATGAAGTGCTCCAATAGTGGAAACCAGCACAGCAAATTTATTAAAACCACTACAATCTTTTAGAAAATCACTCACATTTTAAAAGATTCAAAACAGCGGACCCGAGGTGTGTTAGTGCTTAGACTTCCGATCTCACCCCTTCCTCGATGGTTCACCGTGCAATCGAATCACCCCTACTACGGTGCGGCTTCCAGCGTTACTTGCCACTGGCTTGATCCCAGATTGTGACAGTATGTGACAGTATATGTAGCCATTACAATTACATTACAGTAGTCACACAAGGCTTAGTTGCTCCTGAAGAAATAGAATTAAGAGATTTAGTAGCCAGCCACAATGTAGTGCTTAATTGACCAGTTGCCAGACTAAAGTAATAAAACATAGAGGGCATATATAGAAAAATACAGAAAATATTTGCATAATAGTTTTGTTTGGTCCACAACACAACTCAGTGACAGACAAGACGTGGTAATAGATCCTTATGAGATCAGAGGATGCCTGCTATATAGTGTGATCTTTGTGTTTATATTTGGTTTGCTAATAAGAAATGGGCTTCTGAGGTCTCATAAATTCACTGCTAAAATAATTCATACAGCACCTTACAGTGTCACTGAGAATGTACTTCCTGAAGCCTGTGCTTCATAACTTCTTCACTTTCGGTATCCTGTATTTCCAATTGCATCCAGACTTCCAAGGCTCTTCGTACCAGCATTTCACCAATAATTTTAATGATATAATATGCACTGGCAAAATATTAATTCTATCTTTGTTTACCTAAATGAACACCAGATGTTATTTTTTGAAGCAGCCACACATACAGTAATCAACTAAGTCAGTATAAATACAAGCCAGAATATGGATGACTGTTTCAGATTGTCTAGCATGTGGCTCTATAAATTTACTATATGAGCATGGTGAAAATATTTCAAAAGTATTCTCTTTTGTACTACTTGAAGAAGCTTATTACGATGAGTACACTGGATATCACAATTCTGATTGTTGACGGGGAAAAGTCTATGAGCAGAATCAATTGAAAACAGAAAGCAAAGGTGTGCTCAAAAACACAACAGGAAATGTGATCTAAGGAGTACATAAATATAATATATGTGGATAAAATAAGATTTTATTACTTACTGTAATTCTTTTACTTGATGTCCTTTAAGGGATGCAGGAATGTAGTCATTCTTGGACATACAAGGCTACAGGCTAAGCTTGAGCTTTGCAAATTGAATGGAAGAAACTTCTGGGAGACCCAACAATATTAGGAAACGATAACCCACTCGTAAAAGTGCGGGTGTACTTCTAGAGAGAGTAATAGTAGGTTCTGAAAGTTCTGAATCAGAAATAATGGTAGGGGCCTCAGACACATACAGTATGTCAAACACAAGGCCCAAGGGCTGCATCCGGCGCTCAAGGCCTTGTTATGAAGCCCTTGCACCCAGTTTTGCAGCAAGAACATGGCAGAACTCCATCTTGCCACCTCCAGTTCTCACCCTCAGCTCCTTGCAAGGTGAAGCAAAGCCACCTACACAGGGAGGTACTAGAGCCAATCAAGGTAGGAGAGAGAGATGCAAGGAAGATTTGGGGAGGGGGGTTGGGGTTGTACACTGTGCATAGTGCACCTCTAAACCCTGCACTCTGTAAACAGCACTCCCCTGAACTCTGTATGTAACGCACTCCTGAACCCTGCATGCTGCGCATCCTGAACTCTGCACACAGTGCACTCTTGAACTCTGCACTTCTTAATGTAGCGCACTCCAGATACAATTGGCCCTTTGAGGGCAACCATACTGCTGATGTGGCCCAGGATGAAATTAAGTTTGACACCCTGCTCTAACAGATAAGGACCCAGTATGGTCAGAACTAGGTTCTGCCACAGATGGCACCAAGGTATGAATCAAATTTATGTGAGCAGACCATTCTATTAATCTTGCACAGACTGACACAAAGTCAAACAGATATGTTGCACCAAATACAGTAGAAATAGGCAACTACTCTACAGCTAGGGCAAGGCCCAGAGCACTCACAAATGTAGGCAATAGGTTCTGGTGAGGGTTGTAGGTGGCTAGTGCTAATCAAGTTACTGATGGTGTGCAATGGAGCAAGAGCAAAAACCAGATGATCCACAATCTGCTTGAAGCAGAAGTGGATAGAGATTTCCCACTAAATCCAAGGGCAGAAAAAGAACAGGGAGTGTGGACACTGTCCCTAGTGGATGGTGTTAGCACAAGTTTCCTCAGCTTGAATAGTTACATCAGTAAAAAGGTATGGAATCTTCAAGAGAAAATTGGGGTCCAATGGGTAAAATGGTGACGCAGGTCCCTTTTTGCAGCTTGACTGGCCTTAACCATTAATTGTAAGAGAAAGACTGGGGGCACACCAACAGGCTATGCTACACCTCTAAAACAGAAAAATACTTAGCAAGATATTAACAAAGTGCAAAAAAGTTAGATAGCAAGATATGCAAACTACAAAAAGGGGTACTTAGAGAGGAAGAGTCTTTGGAGACAGTGTCACACCAAAGGCTGTGCCAGGGCTCTGAAAAAATAACATTGTTTGCAGCTAACTGACAGTACACAAAGGTCTGGAAAGCACCACCATATAGATTTTAGTGCCAGAAGATCTCATAACGGGCTCATATCACACTATTCTGAGGTTTACACAAACAGCTGGTTTACAGACACTGGACACTATAACTGCTCTGGACTTGGGAAGAGTTTTACGGTAAATTAGCACAGTGTACAAAGCACCACAATGAGAAGCTAAGTACCAAAAGGCCACATACCAGAATATTATTAGTACATCAAAAGGCTTACACACCCTAGGAGACATCAGAGACTGGGTTACACCAGAGGCTGTATCACCTGCTCCAAAACTGGACAGCACTCTGCAGCTGACACATTATACACAACTCTGGAAAAGGGCCACAATGCAGAGCACATTGTCAGAAGGTCACATTCCAGGCTAACTTTGCCCCATCTATGAATTTGTTCAGAGAATGCGTCTTCAGAGACTGGGTTGCACTATGCCACAACTCTGAACCTGGAGAGTGTTATACCATTCACTAACACAGTACCAAAAGCCTGGAATGGGCCACAAGTAAAGCCCAGTGCCTTAAGGTCACATTTCAGGCTAACCCAGCAATCTTTGGTCTAGCAGGTTCTGGTTATGGCCTCTAAGGCTGTTACTGAGGATATTGATATAGAGAAAAGCTCAAAATGCATATTAAATGTCTTGATAGAAGAGAAAAAACATCTAATTAATAGAAGAAACAAAATCAGCAAACAATAGCAAAATGTATCTAGCATTATCCTCAGCAAAGTGTCCAACCTCCTAGGGCACTAACAAAATGGACACTTTAGGGGTTGGGTTATTCAGGAGCTGGCCTTCAATGTTTTTCTGTTTGCCAGTGTCTACTTCCTGAAGGCAGCTGCAAATATTTTATCTCACAAAGGTGAGTACACCCCTCACATTTTGGTAAATATTTTATTATATCTTTTCATGTGACAACACTGAAGAAATTACACTTTGCTACAATGTAGTGAGTGTACAGTTTGTATAACAGTGTAAATTTGCTGACCCCTCAAAATAACTCAACACAGAGCCATTAATGTGAGTACACCCCTAAGTGAAAATGTCCAAATTGGGCCCAATTAGCCATTTTCCCTCCCTGGGGTCATGTGACTCGTTAGTGTTACAATGTCCCAGGTGTCAATGGGGAGCCGATGTGTTAAATTTGGTCTCGATGTGGTAAATTTCGCTCTCACTCTCTCCTACTGGTAACAGGAAGTTCAACATGGCACCTCATGGCAAAGAACTCTCTAAGGATCTGAAAAAAGAATGGTTGCTCTACATAAAGATGGCCTAGGCTATAAGAAGATTGTCAAGACCCTGAAATTGAGCTGCAGCATGTGGCCAAGACCATGTCTCCACACCTAAACCCTATTGAGCATCTGTGGGGCATTCTCAAACGGAAGGTGGAGGAGTGCAAGGTCTCTAATATCCACCAGCTCCTTGATGTCATCATGGAGGAGTGGAAGAGGACTCCAGTGGCAACTTGTGAAGCTCTGGTGAACTCCATGCCCAGGAGGGTTAATGCCGTGTACACACGGTCAGATTTTCCGACGGGAAATGTTCGATGTGAGCTTGTTGTCGGAAAGTCTGACCGTGTGTATGCTCCATCGAACATTTGCTATCAGAATTTCCACCAACAAATGTTTGATAGCAGGTTCTCAAATTTTTCTGCCAACAAAACTTGTTGTCAGAATTTCCGATCGTGTGTACACAAGTCCGATGCACAAAAATACACGCATGCTCCGAATCAAGCAGAAGGAGCCACATTGGCTATTGAACTTCCTTTTTCTCGGCTTGTCGTACGTCTTGTACGTCACCACGTTCCCACGCTCGTAATTGTTGGCCAACATTTGTGTGACCGTGTGTATGCAAGACAAGTTTGAGCCAACATCATTTGAACAAAAATCCACAGTTTTGTTGTCGGAAAATCCAATCGTGTGTACTGGGCATAAGGCTGGGCTGGAAAATAATGGTGGCCACACAAAATGTTGACACTCTGGGACCAATTTGGACATTTTCACTTAGGGGTGTACTTACTTTTGTTGCCAGCGGTTTAGACATTAATGGCTGTGTGTTGAGTTATTTTGAGGGGACAGCAAATTTACACTGTTATACAAGCTGTACACTCACTACTTTTCAGTATAGCAAAGTGTAATTTCTGCAGTGTTGTCACATGAAAAGATATAATAAAATATTTACAAAAATGTGAGGGGTGTACGCACTTTTGTGAGATACTGTAAATATGTCCAAGAATTACTACATTCCTATGTCCCTTAATGGATGATAAAGAATGGGTAATTTCTGAGTATCTATAAGGGGTTACTGTACAACATTGCTCCCTGCGTGAAAGTATTTAAAGCTTGTAAATATACCTTAATGTAGTTTATATGAAATGCCCAACAGTATCAAATAAGCCTACACATTAATTGATATAAATCTAACACTTGTCAGTCACGCTGAGGCAGTTTTGATGCAGTTTAACTTTGCTCCCTCGGGTAATATAGTTGAAGAAAATGGTGTTTACGAATTTACAGAATCCATTATAAAGAGTGGGTTATTTTTGTTTCATGCAGACTTTGTAGGTTTCTCAGGAATTCCTTTTACATTAGGCATTTTATTTACCAGGCTCTGTTCTTGATGCATTGAATTAGGAGCTTTAAGTGGACCTGGTATATTGATTTTTAAAGTGTTTACAGGTTATAATTTCTCATGGGATGCTGCTTCTGTTCAGTTTAGAACATAACAGAATAATATGCTTACTTTTATTTTACAGATCAAAACATTTCACACCACAAATAAACATTTTTTTTTAATCCCTAAGATGATTTAAAGGAAGCCCTCTCCCAAGCACTCTGGAGGGCATTAAAGTGGCTCTAAAGGCATTCTCTCATTCTCTGCAATACAGTGTATGTAAACTTTCACTTTGTAAAGCAACCTATTCAGTTTAAAATAGAAATGAAAGGTAAAACATTTGTACATTTGTATATAGATACAGTTGGGCACATAAGTTTACATACCCTGGCAGAATTTATGATTTATTGGCCATTTCTCAGAGAATATGAATAACACAAAAACTTTTTTTTCACTCATGGTTAGTGTTTGAAGCCATTTATTATCACTCAACTGTGTTTACTCTTTTTAAATCATAATGGCAACAGAAACTACCCAAATGACTCTGATCAAAAGTTTACATACCCTGGTGATTTTGGCCTAATAACATGCACACAAGTTGACACAAAGAGGTTTGAATGGCTATTAAAAGGTAATCATCCTCACCTGTGAACTGTTTGCTTGTAATTAGTGTGTGTGTATAAAAGGTCAATGAGTTTCTGGACTCCTGACAGACCCTTGCATCTTTCACCCAGTGCTGCACTGACATTTCTGGATTCTGAGTTATGAGGAAAGCAAAAGAATTGCCAATGGATCTGCGGGAAAAGGTAGTTGAACTGTATAAAACAGGAAAGGGATATAAAAAGATATCCAAGGAATTGAGAATGCCAATCAGCAGTGATCAAACTCCAATCAAGAATTGGAAAATGAGGTGTCAGGTAGACCAACTAAAATTTCAGCCACAACTGCCAGGAAAATTGTTTGTGATGCAAAGAAATACCCACAAATAACTTCAGGTGAAATACACAAGTCAATTGCCTCATTCAAAGTCCCACATTCCTTTCTTGTTACTTCTTGGCTTTGTCTTGGGGAATTGTACTCTAACCTTGAGAGGAAAAAGATGTGAGGCCAGCCCATAATGTCACCTCAGGGCACTGGATGTGTTTGGCACTCACCTGGGCATGTGGTGAAACATGAGTTAGCTACAGAATGCTCTACAGCTGGTGTCCACCTTGTCTGGTGGAACCTAGTCCCCAAAGACCCCTTGGGCGTATTCCCATTGGATGGGCAAAGATTGCTGCATGGGCTTATACCCAACACCTTGTTTATCTGCCTTGGGGGGGAGAGTTTGGGGTTGTGATGTCGCTCCTGGGTTTTTACATTGTAGACCCGACCAAAGCCAATTCCGACTTCGTTCGCGACTCCACACAGCCGGCAGACGATCACTCTGATCTTACATTTGGCGTGAAGTGATTAAAGTAGTAGTAAAGTCATGTCTGCCATTTTTACCTACAGATAAGCTTATACTGAAGCTAACCTGTAGGTAAAATGAATATCTCCTAAACTTGCACCATTTAGGAGATATTCCACGGAGTGGCAGCTATTGACGTCACCAGCGCATTTGCTCTGAAGGAACAGTATACAGTGCCGTTTCTTCAGAGGTCTGTGAGATGCATACTAAGACATTATGACTTTATGATTTTTTTTTTTCTACAAACTTTACTACTGCTTTAAATGGGAGCCCAGGTGTGCTGCCCTGCTTGCTTGGTTCTCAGAAGCGACTAGTAGGAAAGGATAACATTTTGTTTAAACTTGGTACCCTTTTTGTTTCCTAGACTTGTTTCCAAGTGTCAATGAGCCTGTGCAGCCTCCTTCTAAGTCTGTCCCTGCTGCATTTGATTGCACCATTTTGGGGTATGCACACAGACCTAGGTCAGCTGGCCTTCTCCTCACCTGTACCAGCAATCCTCTGGGATGTATCTTCTGGGCTCCTTGCATCTCTTATTGACTGGTACAGGTGGCACTAACCCCTCCTGCTGTGCAGTGTATTGCGGGTATCCTTGGGGAGTTCCCTCACACCTATACCAAGGCAGATCATAGGTGCAAGCTAAAAACTGCTATTTTTTATCTTAATTGACAGCATAACTTCTGCGTGGTGAGTTTCTGAATTGGTAACCTTAACCTATGAAGAACCTTTTCTTCTTTCTCATACACAAAGACAAGGTGGTTTTGAGGTCCAGAGCATCTTTTCTTTTCAAACTGGTTTCTTCTTTTCACCCTAAGCAGGGCATTGTTATACCATCTCCATGTCCTGCTCCTAAACAGGTTTCCTTGCATTATCTGGATATTGTACGTGCTGTTTATCTCTGAACTACAACTCCATTCCGACTCTCTGTCAGCCTTGAATGTACCCACAGAAGAACAGTATGCTTTTCCTTTCACTGGATTACCAAGTGGATTCGGCAGGCCATCAGTTAAGCTTATGCTCTCAAGTGCAAGGCTCCCCCTTTCCTGGTCAAAGCACAATCCATTAGATCAGTTAGTGCGTAATGGGCTTTTTCAGGCTTCTATTTCTCAAGGCTGACACTTGGTCTTCTGCTTTCACGTTTGTTAGGCTTTACTTGGTGGATGTTCAGGCCTTAGTTTATGCCTGCTTTGGTCGTAAGGTTCTTTAAGCAGTACTGAAAGTTCCCTGGAGCCATCCTTGTTAATCTGTTATTTTTTTTCTCCTTGTGGACCTGGTAGCCTTTCATTTACTGTTGCCCACCCCTCGGGTGGACTGCTTTTGGATGTCCCCTAATGTATGACTAAGAAAATAGGATGTGTGTCTTACCTGTAAAATCCTTTTCTTGGGGTACATTATGGGACATACTGTAGGTCCATACCCTCTGTTCTTATGATCCATTCCAATCATTGCTTGTTACAAAACTGAGGCATGCTGGAATGCAGGAAGAGTTATACTGGACTGTTCATACAGCTTTGCTTGCCAGTGTCCAATCCTCCTGAAGGTGAATAGCCAGTGCTTCAGAATACTATCCTGTGTCCTGTAATGTACTCCAAGGAAGGGTAAGACAAAAATCATAGTTTTCTATGTGTGTAATTGGCTCTCTGGTTTCTTCAGAAGTCTGCACTGAGATACCAGGCATTTCAGATTTTAATACATTTTTATTATTGTGTAATACTCTCTAATGCGCATCCCAACCTAGAGGGATAAAGATTATGCAGATTTTTTTGAACAGAACACTGAGATTACACAAGGTTATTATAAAGGGGACAGACCTTTCCATTCACAAATCAGTTTGAGAAAGAACAGGGTTGAACAAAAGAACAAGTTAATTATTAGGGCTTGTTCAAACATGTGGCAGGCGGTTGAGCCATGGTTTTACCAATCCCTGACTGCCCACCTGAACAAGGAAATGCACTTGCTCAGGGCTGTACAAATGCTGTTGCAAAAATGAAACCCCCTGTCACTTCCATTGGGCCATACCGCCGCTAAACAAGACACATTTAAGTTAATGGGGCCGAACCACAACCGCCCTGCAACAGTGTGCAATTAATGTGGTTGTGGTGTGGTGATGTGCCCTTTGAGGGTCTCCCAGGGGCTTGTCAAGTGCCCTCAGAAAAGTAATCCACAGAACCAAGGGCTGCCAAACTTGAGAACAAGCCATGGTATAGAAAGATATGAGTCTACAAAGAAGTATGCCACATCCTTGCTATGCACATCATTTATCTAGAGGAAAATATTTCTTCAACAAAATTGGAGTTACATTTTAAATCTCTATAGCACTTTACTTGTGCCAAATGTTGTGCTGAAAATATCCACATTCAAGTCTATAGGGAGATTTTCTGACAAAGGTATAATGGTCTGGAGGTGGCCAAGGAAACATTGATCTGCCTGTACTGTGTCAGACTATTAAATGTCAGAGGAAAAACTCTAAAAAGCAAGCAGAGAAATTGTAGATATGAATAAAAAGACTTGCTCTAAACCTCCTTGACCCTAGTCAAAATTGCTCAGTAGATTTTAGATAGAATTGTCAGAGAGATAACTCTTGTCTAGTGTTTTCTAAAACCTTAATAGTAGCTATATTCTGTAATATCACAAGATTTACTGATGTTCTATTTAAAGACACCTAAAGATACAGTTTCTTTACACTGTTTAGACAATGATCAGCTCAGTGTTATTTTATGAGAAAGTTGAGAACTTGACTCTGTTTTGAGTTGAAATATAGGTTACATGTAAAATACTATAACTCTGCACCCTAAACCCTTCCTAAACCGCAGGTAATCTTTATTATAAGCTTACCTGTAGGTACAAGTGTCCAAGTAGTGTTTACTACCAGTAGTAAGGTACTAAAGTAAGGTCTCAGCTGTTATTGTTCACCCTTACCATCTCAAAAGCGAGCTCTAAAAATCTCACTATCTCCTCCTTCGCAGCATCATTGAGCCCAGAGCTACTGCGACAAAGGAGAGAGAGAACCTGCGAGGGAGTTTGTATCAGCTGGGAGTGACTTAGCAATGTCCCAGCAACAAGGGAGGATGAGGTGATATATCTGGGAGGTTTTTGGACAGGCACATAAATGACATGCATAAATGGCCTACACCTGTAACAAGGGCATTTTTCAACTTTGGTAAAAGCTGTACAATTTGCTCTCATATACAGGCGCCCCTTACCTGCATAGGCAGCCTTTTGGTGAAGGTGAACTTACCCTTGAAGTATCTTTTTGTTAAAAAATATAACCTTATTCTAAGTTATTCTAAAGGTATAACCAGGCCTTTTGGGAGATTTAATCCACTTCATTCCAACTGGACACGTCTGACATGCTAAATTCAGACCTGGGGCATATAGGATGTGAAAAGTGCTCCTTCCAACTGACTGTAAGCAAAGATGTAAATAAAATCCATGGTAAAAAAATTTGGATGGCCCACAAGTTCCTTCAACTAAACTCTGACAAGACTGAAGCCATGCTTATTTGCACCCCCCATCAATTATGTAAGGCCAGTCCTGGTAGCCAATCTATAGATGGCACTGTACTTAAGAGCTTCAGTCTAAATAGAAAAATCTAGGGGTGATATTTGATGCTAGTTTAATCTTTGATCCACATGTACAAAATGTCATCAGAGCATCTTTTTTATACTTGAGAAACATTGCTCGGATGCGTCCTACGCTATCAGGCACTGTAACTGAAAAGCGGATCCATACATTTGAGCTCTCCCAACTTGATTACTGCAATGCTCTACTCACTGGTGTACCTAAATCGACTATTGATCGACTGCAATATGTATGAAATTCTGCATCCAGAATCCTGACTAGGTCTGGTACAACTGATCATATTACCCCTATCTTGGAGTCCTTCCACTGGCTACCCCCCAGGTTTTGTATAGACTTTAGTATCTTCTTGCTCACAGGGGCGGATCCAGGGGGGGCAACGGGGCAATTGCCCCCTCCAAGAATGCAGGTGACAGTGCGGGCAGCCCTGCAGGTGACAGTGCGGGCGGCTCCGCCGCGGCTGACAGCGCGAACAGCCCTGCAGGTGACAGTACGGGCGACTCCACAGTGCGGGCGGCTCGGTCAGTGAGTGAGTCGGTGAGTGGGTGGGTGAGGGGGGTAGCTGGGCGGCTCCATGTATGACTGTGAGTGGGCTGCTGGCCAATCAGGGAGCCGGCGGGCTGGGGAGCAGAGAGATGACATCTCTCACCACCCTGCGCCCGCCCTGCATCCCTGCAGTTCCGCCCTCACTGTGAAGGCAGCTGTGGGCAGCAGAGAGATTACATCATCTCTCTGCTGCCTGACTCTGGGACATAGCAAGAGACCACCTTAGCAGGAAAGTGACACGGCAGGTGGCAATCCGCATCTGGTGACAGGCGACGTGGCAAGTGACAATCCACAACGTGTGGCAGGTGACAATCCACAGTGTGTGGCAGGTGATGTGGCAAGTGACAATCCACAACGTGTGGCAAGTGACAATCCACAACGTGTGGCAGGTGACTTGGCAAGTGACAATCCGCATCTGGTGACAGGTGATGTGGCAAGCGACAATCCGCATTTGGTGGCAGGCGACGTGGAAAGTGACACACTCAGGGCTCACACTGATTCTGCATTATGGTGAGTTGAACTATTTAATTTTATATTACAATGTAAGAATAGAAATAATGCGCTTCAATCATCCTGACACCATAATAACCAGATTGCCGTGATGATTGAAACGCCAACACCAGCCGTTTCGCCGGTAAATTGCCCGCAAAAAAAAAAAAAAAAAAAAAAAAAAAAAGGTATTTTCTGGCAGTGCCCCTCCCGAGACTAGACTCTGGATCCGCCCCTGCTTGCTCACGTATAAGGCTTTTCATGGCTTGGCACCCTATTATCTGTCTGAACTTTTATCAGCTTACAGTCATCTCAGTCAAATCAAATCTAAAAACTTTCACATAATTGTCCCTTTTTTCTTTTACTTTATCCATTGTATTTCTTGTGATTTTGTTTCTCTCGTCTTTGTAAAGCACTTTGAGAAGCTACCTAAAAGGCTCGGTTCACACTGCCGTGACCTGAAAGCTGTGCGACTTCACCAGGTGACTTCCTGGCGAATTCAGTACTACTTGATGCGACTTTGAAGCAACTTTCAGGGAATGCCTGGGGGTAATCTTCCTGCAATGTCAGATCCAAATCACATTAATATAGATGAGGATCTGACTTGGAGGCCTTAAAGTAGTACAGGAACCTTTTCAAAAGTCAGAGCGACTTCAGTAGTGCTAATTAAGACAGCTCTCATTGACTAACCTGGGATTTTAGGTCTCGCGACTTGGGGTCTCACAAGTCAGATCCCAAACCGCAGCAGTGTGAACAGAGCTTTAAAGGTGCTATATAAAATAAAGTTTAATATTGGAAATAGAACAATGTATGGAAACATGATTTCTTTAACCACTTATGCTCTGAAAGCCTTAATCCCTTCATGACCAGGCAATTTTTTGATATTTGGCGCTGCGCTACTTTAATGCTCATACCTTGCTATACTCAAACAAAATTTGTATAATTTTTTTTTTTTTTTTACACAAATAGAGCTTTATTTTTGTGGTATTTGATCACTAGTGTTTTTTTTTGCCATATAAAGAGGAAAAAAGACCAAACATTTTGAAAAAAAACAAAACAATATTTTCTACTTTTTGCTATAAAACATCCAACAAATAAAAAAAAAAAAATCGAATTTCTTCATAAATGTTAGCCGAAATGTATTCTGAATAAGTGTATTTTGACTGGTTTGCATCAAAGTTATAGCTCCTACAAACTATAGTATATATTATACTGGAATTTTTTTTTTATACTACTAATGGCGCTGATCAGCGACTTATAATGGGACTGAGATGCGGTGTTAAATCTGACACTAACTGACACTGACATCATCAGTGGCATTAATACAGTGATAATATTATAAACTGTCAACACAGAACAAAAAAATGTCACCAGCACACCAGGGATCTCCAAAATGGGTCGAAAGCTTTATTAGCCATTACATCGTTACAGCAGAAAGCAATGTTTCGGAGCCACTCAGGACCTCTTCATCAGGCATGTGACATCATCTTCGTGGCTCTGAAACGTGGCTTTCTGCTGTAACAATATGATCGCTAATAAAGCTTTCGACCCATTTTGGAGATCCCTGGCGTGCTGGTGACATTTTTTGTTTTGACTTTAAACGGTTCCAATCCGGTGCTCACTATAGCACCCACTTAGATGTACAGCCATTTCAACAGTTCGTGTGCGGTGGGATTAGTACATTTGTATTTATCAACACAGAGCTCTGGGCTGTGACTGTACACAGCCAATCAGCAGGTCCCGGCTGTGAACCATTGGCTGGGACTTGGTGACAGGCTCCTGCTGTGTACAATCACAGCGTGTGCTCAGGGGGGTGCGCAGGCGTGCCCTAAACCCAGCAGTAGGCAGCGATGTGCAGTTATGTCGCATTGCCTACAACGGTCGCATTACAGGCGGGAGGTCGACAAGAGGTTAAAATATGCGCTATTCAAAACACAGCACAACCAGAAAGAAAAACACAAGCAAAAAGTACTTCTTGAAGCATACATACACACATAAAAATATAACTTTAAATAAAGTGTGACACGCATCTAGTAAAACATCTTGCATTTTATTGAACACATGGACAATATTTCATATTAAGAATGTACACTACCATAGAAATATGAAAATGGCAACCAGCAACAAAGCCAATGCAAATCCTGTAAAAAAAATGTATCCCATTGTATTACAGTTAATTGTGAATATAGTAAACTTATTTAAAGTGGTGTTAAACCTAAAAAGGAAAAAAAAAATGGCGATCCTTCCAGCAAGTCTGTTATTTTCCAATTTCCTTTAACAGACCGAGCTGTCCAGCAAAATAATCAGTTAGAGGGTTGAGGCACACCATTTACTACTGACATGGGTGCTTACAATAGTCAGCTTTTATTAATTCATAAAAATAGTCCAAAAAGAAAAAAAAACTGCCGCTGTAACTGCTTAAAAAGTGTTAGCTGGAGTATGACCTAATTTTTTTGTTAAGTCCATCTAACACTACTCTCTGCCTAGGTTGGCCATGATGCTGATAAATGAGTCTCATCTCTTTCATCCAGAGTGGAAATACCTTAAAGTGTTACTAAACCCAGGACCCTGCATTCACTATATCTGGTCTCCCACAGTAATCATTTTAGTAAATATAAACTGCTAAATACCTTTTTTTTCATCAGCAGGTAGAGCAGTCTTGTGATTTCTATCAGTGTCTGGTTAAAGCTTGGAGGGGGAGTTTTCATTCTGGTCTGACTGTCCTACAAGGCTGCAGGACCCCTGACCCTCTTTCTGGACAGTGCAGATTGGACCTGTGCTGATCGCATTCACACTCCCAAGAACAAAAAAAAAAAAAAAACGCTTTAGCAATACACACCAAGCTGATCATGTGCAGAGTGCCCCCAAGGCTCTGTACTGTCAGGAGATGGATTGGGGTCTGTGGAAGAAGGGGAGGATCAGAGAAGACAGGATCAAACAACCTTATTACACAATGCGGAGGATCCACCTTGGAGGATTCACCCCAGGTTCCACAGTAAGTAAGACAAGCATGCTTTACTGCATATACAGACTGATTTTACTGCTGTGGGTTTAGTAACAATTTAACCACTTCAGCCCCGGAAGGACTCACCCCCTTCCTGACCAAGCCCTTTTTTGCAATACAGCACTGTGTCACTTTAACTGACAATTGCATGGTCGTGCGACATTGTACCCTAACAAAATTGACGTCCTTTTTTCCCCACAAACAGAGCTTTCTTTTGGTGGTATTTGATCACTTCTGCGGGTTTTTTTTTTTGCGCTATAAACAAAAAGAGAGTGAACATTTTGAAAAAAAAAAAAATATTTATATTTTTTACTTTTTTTCTATAATAAATATCCCCCCAAAAATATATAAAAAAACTAATTTCTTCCTCAGTTTAGGCCGATATGTATTCTTCTACATATTTTTGGTAAAAAAAAAAAAAAAAAAAATCGCAATAAGCGTATATATTGATTGGTTTGCGCAAAGGTTATCGCGTCTACAAAATAGGGGATAGATTTATGGCATTTTTATGATTTTTTTTTTTTTTTACTAGTAATGGCGGCGATCTGTGATTTGTATTGTAACTGTGATATTGTGATTGACAAACCAGACACTTTTGACACTATTTTGAGACCATTAGCATTTATACAGCGATCAGTGCTATAAAAATGCACTGATTACTGTGTAAATGTCACTGGCAGGGAAGCAGTTAAACACTAGGGGGCGATCAAGGGGTTAAGTGTGTTCCCTGGGCGTATTCTAACTGTAGGGGGGATGGGCTCACTAGAACATAACAGAGATCACTGCTCCCGATCACTGGTCATGTTGCGAGACAGAACAGGGAAATGCCTTGTTTACATAGGCATCTCCCCGTTCTGTCTCTGTGTCACGATCGCGGGCCACCGACGGACATCGAGTCCGTGGGACCCGCGGGCACGCTCCCACTGCGTGTGCCGCTGGCGCAGCGCAAGCTAGCCACCAATGACATACGGGTACGTTGTTTTGCGCACCCGTGCCACTTTGCCAACGTATATCGGCGTGAGCCAGTCGGCAAGCGGTTAAGACCGGAATCGTGTTACTGGACAGATCACCAGGTGAAATCAAAGGGGAGAAAAGACTAAAAAAAAGAAAACTAATGCTGCCACCACATTCAAGGATTGGTTAACTGAAATGTATTACATTTTTGCTTTTGGGTTTAATACCACTGACTGGTAAGCATACACATATGATGATTGTCACACAGTGATTCATTGTGGCTGCAGTAGATGATGATCCTCACGTCTACAGCCATCTTCAAACTGAGAAGCCCAGCTGACAGATTTCAGGGAAAATGAATATTAAAGATTGTGAACAAGCACGGTTCTTTTCGCGTGAAACGCGTCAACTGATCATCATTGCAATTTTGTCTGGCTCATGACAAAGAAATTTCTACAGCATTAAGTGTGTGATCAATCTTTTCTTCTTTTCTATATATTAAAGATGCTGGAAAATGTGAGATAACTGATTTTGTCTTTCCCGCAAAAAAGTTAGTGCTGGAGGTATTGGTTTATGTTACCCCTTCTGTTTCACTAGGCATCAACAATCACGCTCATGTGATCTCAGAGCTCATATGAACACAATAGTTAGTGGGGAAAACAGACTCCACGTTTAATGCTCCTTTCAATTGTTTGTTTGGGACAAAATGGCCCAAATAAATTAACTGCATAAAGAGGTGCGCTTTCTGGGTGCTTTAGCTACATACAGTATACAGCACCATGTTCCTGCAGTGGGAAGAGAACTTCCCGTTTCACTCCCAGAACAAAATAGAGTCAAACTGAGAGGTGATCAGCTCTTCACAGGAAGCTTTTTATTCTCTGATCAGGTGGGTGATGTCACAAACTCTGCCTCAGCCAATCAGAAGAAGCTTTGAATTCATGAACAGTATTACAAAGATCCCTGTGAATCGCCGAGCAGTGCTGATTTTGTTCGAGGATCAGGACAGAAAGGGATTTCAAATGGCTTGAGGCTTTAAGGCTCCGGCTGCTTGTAAAATGTTTGGCAAGAAATGCAAACCTCTGTTAATAAAACTGCCTCAAATAAAACCATAGAATTCCAAATGAAGTAACCCCCAACCAGGAATTAAATCCCCTGCTCACAAGTAGCCATCAAATGGCTTGAAGAGCCTCATAAACGCAGAAAATAGCCTTTAACATGTTCACCATAGGAAATGAAGCTTTTATTTGGTTCCTTTATTTGTTTTTCACATATCAGTGAAACAGTCAGACCAAGAAAATCATCATTGTTCCTTACAAGCAAAACCAGAAAATAATACAGGGTAAAAAATCTATTGGTTTTGTGGCAAATTTATAAACACAGTACATCATTTGAGGGGATCTGAAATAAGAAACACTTTGCCAAAAAACATTTAAAGCTGAACTCCAGGCAAACAGCTAAAAACAAGCGATATACAGTACATATATTAGCTTTTTACAGTACATGCCAAATAAATTATATTTCTGTCCATCTAGTCCTGATGTTTATAGAGCTCTGCCCCACAGCACAGCCCTGTCAAGCAGGGAAGTTGACCTGATGTGTTTTGCTGCTGTTCACTTTTACTCTGTACTTCTATCCTGTGATTGAACAGCAAAAGGAGAAGCAGAAAATTAATTGGCTCATCTTTCTGCCATTCCTTACTTCCTTGCAGTGGAGCATACCCGATTGGTTCCTCGTACTGCTTCTCCCTCTCTGGGCTCTGCCGTATAGACTGTACAGTAGACTGTAAGAAGCTGATACAGATTCAGGTACTAACACTGCTTGTATTACAAAAAAAAAAAAATCTATTGATTGTTAAAGAGCTACCTTAATTAGTGTCCTACATCTGTCTGGAGTTCAGCTTTAGGCCCCTTTCACATGGCCGCCTCCGCTAAGCAGAATCCAGTTTCTCAGCGGGGGATCTTTCCGCTGAGCAGGCGGATGACAGGTTCGTGTCTGCTCCGCTGAGCAGAGCAGACACAGTCCCACTTTCCTCTATTAGGCAATTGGATGGAAACAGAACGCCATGTCCGTTTCCATCCAATCCAATGAACGGATGGGGAATAGGACCACCACCCATCTGTTTTTGGCGGACAGGATCAGATCGAATGGCGGCAGGTGTCAGCGCATATGTGTCCGCTAACATCCGCCACTCCATAGTCGAGACTTGAGGGTCCGATCAGGTACACCTGAAAAACCAACAGATGGAACCGATTGGATAGTCCGTGTGAAAGGGGCCTTATTCTAAAAGTTGGGTCTGAAAGGATGTGTGTGCTGCTCCTGGCAGCCAAAGAAAAAAATATCACTTCTTCTATGAATATAAAATATTTGTTTTTTTTTTTTTATACAGTGCAGGGCTGGTTCCTATTAGGGTGGGACTTGTACCTGGAGTTGGGTTTTTAAAGCAATTCTATCAGCCATTTTAAACCTTAAAAAATAAAATGACCTTTATAAGTACTTTCTTTATTACCTAAAACGGTCTTCCCTTTGTTACTAAGTTTGAGATTCCCAACTGCTAGGCTAAACTTCCCAAGTTAAGCCACACTCAACCACCACCCCTTTGTCCGATTAGAGCACCTCAGTAGATAGTAAAGATGACTGGTAGCATCGACTTTTAAGCAGGATTTTTAGATTTGTGGCTGGCAGGTGTATTTAAACTGTTGTGCTATCTAAAATTACTGGCAAGGATACCCGTACCTTGTGACACAGTGGGGTGTCGGCTTGGACCAATGTTTCTCAACTCCAGTCCTCAAGGCGCCCCAACAGGTCATGTTTTCAGGCTTCACTATTATTTTGCACAGGTGATTTGATCAGTTTCACTGCCTTAGTAATTACCACAGCATTTCATCTGAGGGAAATCCTGAAAACAAGACCTGTTGGGGCGCCCTGAGGACTGGAGTTGAGAAACACTGGCTTAGACATTACTGAGTTGCTTTAAAGAAAAACAAGCATTTTCTGAAAATATGTATTAAAAGTTAAAGCAGGAAATTAGGCAGGCTAGTTTCTAGGAAAGGATAATATTTTACAGGTTCAACATCCTTAATCATTATCTTAGGAAGACTAGCACACATGTAAGTTAAGATTTGCAGTCTTTGGGTTATTCATCAAACCAAGGATATATAGAGCACAAAAATATAATTTTACTTTTAGACATTACAATAGTTTATTAACTACATAGTTGGGCAGTAAAATACAGGAATATTTGTTTCTCCAGCAAATAGAGAGGTTGCAAAACTCATAAAAAAATTATGTTATTACCTATAATTTTGCTAACAACAAAAAAAAATCAAAAGGGCACTTAGGGAACTTTATTATTTCAATACTTCTAGGATAAAGCCAACTAGTCTTAAAAATGCTCCAACCACCCGCCTAACACGTATCCTGACCTATTATCAGGCCCCTCCAGTCTGGTCACGTTAACTCCCGTGTCAGCTGCAGGGGAGAGGAGAAAGCGCTTGACAACGGCTGGCAGTGTTTGGGAGCGGTGACATCATCCATAGGCTATTGTCAGCATCCCCTCCTCTCTTCTATAGTCTTCACTAGCTAACACATGGAAGCCATATCACGTGACTGGAGCAGGCTGAAAATAGGTACGTTTACAAATCTTTTTTATACAGGTTAGTCAGCATAGGTGTAGGGAGGGGAAGGGAATATTTTTAAGATTAGTTAGGGTTATCCTGTAATTTAAAATGAAAGATTCCAACATAGCACTACTTGGTGAAAAATATTCCATCCCAACTACAGTAAATATAGTAGTGTGTACTTCATTGGTGCATTAAAGTGATTATAACGTGTTTTTTTTTTTAAAAACAAAACATGCTATGCTTACCTGCTTTGTGCAATGGAATTGCACAGAGTACCCTTAATCCTCCTCTTATGGGGTCCTTCACTGGCACTCCTGGCTCCTCCTCTTCTTTGTCTGCCACCATAGGAAGCCGCTTTGCTTCTTCCTATTGTGGCACACCTACGGGCTCGATCTCGAGCCGTGCTGCCTGTGTCCATAGACACAGATAGTGTGGATTGGCTCAGCCCCCTGCTCCTATGTCACAAGATTTGACTGAGAGAGCCAATACAAAACGGGCACAGTGCTGGATTGAGTGAGGGCTCAGGTAAGTATAGGGGGGATGAGGGAGGTGATATTGCTACCTAGACATTTGTTTACCTTAACGCAGGGAATGTACCAAAGTGGAGTTCCAGACATTTTTGAGTTTATTAATAATCAGCCGCTACAAAATGTGTAGCTGCTGACTTTTAATAAACACACACTCACCTCTGTCCCACGGTTCATCGATGCAGCCGCCCGAACCCTCGTCTCTCCCCGGCATCGCAAGTGTGGGCACCTGCTGTGGCAGCTGTGCCTCCTCAATGGCCGGGTGATCTCCTGGGACCTGTGACGTGTCCCAGAAGATTGCAGGGAGGGGAAGAGGATAACTTCCGCTTGAGTCGCCTAGGGGGCCGAGTAGAAGTGGGAGCTGGGTACCTGTGAAAACTAGGCACCTGCTCCCCCCCCCCAAAAAAATTGACATTGCAAATGTGGCATGTCAGGGGGTAAGGAGTGCTTAAAGCGGAACTTCCACTTTTGGGTGGAGCTCTGCTTTAAGGTAAAAAATGTTTAGTCTTTAAACCACTTGAACTTGAACCTTTGCAGCTGGATGGTAACAAAATTTAAACACACACTAAGTTGAAAGCTAAACATTTTCAAGGTATAACTGTATATAAATGCCATCCTACCACCTGTCAAAACTGCCTTACTGGAAAGAGGCAGGTTTATTTAAAAGGCGAATATACAAAGCATTAAATGGGTTGTAAACCCTTGAGGTTTTTCACCTTATGCATTCTAAAGCATTAAGGTGAAAAACCTCCTGTGATGCAGCAGCCCTCCAGAGCCCCCCTTTTTACTTACCTGAACCCGGCTTTTGCAGTGACGAGCACACCAGCTCCAGCCGGTGTCTCGGGTCCTGATTGGACAGATTGATAGCAGCGCAGCCATTGGCTCCCACTGCTGTCAATCAAATCCAATGACGTGGGAGTCGGGGGAGGGGGGCTTGTCTGTGTCAATGGACGCAGCAGCAGGACTCAGGAGCGCACCCACACAAGTGCCCCGAGGGAGAGCGGCTCTCCAATAGGGCACTCGAGAAGAGGAGCCAGGAGCACTGCTGAGGGACCCCAGAAGAGGAGAATCGGGGCCACTCTGTGCAAAACCAACTGCACATAGGAGGCAAGTATGACATGTTTGTTTAAAAAAAAGGAAGCTTTAGTTACCCTTTACTCTATATCCCGCATCAACTACTCATATTTCTTCTGTCACTAATCTGTCTGCACTATTGGATGCAGATTTTTTTTTTTTTTTGGAGGGGTGCAATGAAGGGTTATTATTATTATGTTCCTGCAGATACCTCAGGTCAATGCTCTCATCCAGGAAGCCAAGAACAAATGTAGATACAACTCACACAAAATATGTTCATGTGCTTCCATATGATCAGCATGCAGTACATTTTAAAAAGTTTGAGCCGGTATACATAGAAAATGTACAAAGCATTGCAATTGTCCAGTAGTTTACATAAGCCCCAGCTATTTCCCTAAGCAGAGTACAGCTGACTCAAGTGAGTTGGACGAAACTTTCTGATGGGCAGACTGGATGACCCCCCTTTGTAAAGTCCTCATCCCGACTGATTGACAAAAGGAATGATCTGGAGATGAAGCTACATTTTATACAACATTTTGTGTAAAAAAAAAAAATGGTTTGCATAATTTGGATGTTCAACAATTTAAAGTTCTTTCTTAGTAGATGAAAGGCCGGCATTATGATGGAGTCTTCAATGCTTCTTTCCCCACTTTGGGCTTAGAAAAGTAGTACTAAAAGTGAGGACGGAAATTCCAAGAATGTGCTTTTGCTTGGTACTTATTCACAACACACACATAAAAGGAATCAATAACATGTTTTAAATAAATAATCAAGCTGCATGAGTCCAATGAATCAATAAAAATATAATAAAAGTCAGCTAGTCAGTATATACAATATATACACCTATTTCCTCTGAAACACAGTGTTGAAAATATGCTTTAAATGTAAAAGTAATGATATCCCGTCTTTCCCTTCAAATTATATCTAGGCATCAGTCATTAGAGTAACCCGCTCAGTGATCCCTTTACCTTCCGGCTATCAGAGATTATGTAAACAGCACCTTGATAATGTGCTATATAATAGGGCCCCTATCAGTTGGTGCCGTTTATCATGGACAGGAAGCTAGAGATCGGCTCATGGACAAGCATCTTTGTTATAGATGAAGATTTAGAGTTTAGAAAAGAGAGGTGGGCCTTCACACATGACCGATTTTAATTTAACCCAGTCAGAAATATACTGAAATGTTGATCTTTCTTGTTTCAGCACCTTGGCAGCTTTTTTAAGTTTCTCTTCATTGCGATCTAGATATTGCTGGCCGTCTGACTGCAGTTGGTTAAGCTTTTCCTTGCGGTTTTCGTCCAGTGGTACATCTTCATTCATGACTGGATTGAAACGGAAGTAGGTGTCTGGTGGCAGCAGGGCATCCAGCATTCTATGTACCTCTGTTTTTTGGGAAACAAAACATTAACATCAGAGTTAGTTCCTACACTTATCATGCAGGCTCCATGCACACCAGCTTTTTTTTAGGCTTCTAGAAGCTGTTATTAGCATTTTTTTTTCTACTCCTAGAAGTTAAATAGTGTTATCCTTTGTGTCCATGCACACTACTTTAGGCTATTAGTGTTTTTTGAGCTTCAGCCTTTAGGAGCAGAAAAAAAGATGGTTTTTGTTGAGTTTTTGGGAGTGTTTTCCCAGCAGAAAAAAAACGCTAAACGCTACTAAAAGCTTATTTTGAGCATTTTTTTTTCCTCATGTACTGTAAAAATGCAAATAAAATGCTAACGCTCCTAAAAACTACTAGAAGCTGACACAAAAATGCTATTATCAGCATTTTTCATCCAGTGTTTTTTTCTAGCATTTTTTGAGCTTATAAAAAACACTCGTGTGAATGGAGCCTTTAAGTACATAACTTAGGCAACATTCAAGAACATTGTACAGTGAACAAACTTAGTAAATCACAGGTAGTTGTCATTTTTCTGGCACAGATAAGAAAACATCTCACTATGAACAAAACATATTCATCTAGCTTTGTTTATACCCAATAATGACCAATTAACCACTTCCTTACTGGGCACTTTTACCCCTTTCCTGACCAGGCCAATTTTCAGCTTTTAGCGCTGTGTGCCATGCAACATTGTACCCAAACTAAATTTTTATCATTTTTTTCACACAAATAGAGCTTTCTTTTAGTGTTATTTAATCACCATTGAGTTTTTTTATTTTTTGCTAAATAAATGAATAGAATAAAATTTTGAAGAAAAAAAAACAAAACGCTTTAATAGTTTGTTATAAAATTTTGCAAATAGGTAATGTTTCGCCTTCACTAATTTGTGCTGATGAGGCTGCACTGATGAGGAGGCACTGATTAGATTGCACTGTTAGGGAGCACTGGTAGGCGGCACTGGTAAAGAGGCACTGATGGGAACTGACTGGCAGCACTGGTGGGCACAGATTGGCAGCACTGGATAGCACTGCAGAGAGTGCACTGATAATTAATGCCCTGATCATCAGTGTCCCTTTTAGAGAAGCTGGTTATCGGCACTCTTCTCCTCTCCTTATGCTGTCAGCATAAGGAAAGGAGTGCCAATAACTGGCTTCTATTTACATCCATGATCCGCTGTGATTGGACGCAGCTGATCACATGGTAAAGACCCGCTGATTGGCTCTTTACCTCAATCTGTGATCGGCAGTGTCCTCTGGACACTGATCATAGAGCGCACCGCCTGTGCCCTGCAGCGGGCACGATCATGTGAGGATGTCATATGACTGTCTCCCAGAACTAGCTGTCCACTCTGTAGCTGTCATCCAGATATAGCGCGGTTGGCAATTGGTTAAATATTAAAGCCAATAACACACAACCTCATTTTAATTACTTATGTGATCTATGAATGGAAGGGGCAGATCTGTCAATCATCTGATCTAAAGTCCCAATATTCTATTTTCCTAAATTACCGGTCAATCATCTGCCCATCCCCCATTCACAGATTGTGTTTCATTCATAGACACTGTAGAATGCCTTCTATGAATGGAGGAGCTGAGTGAAAAGGGCGGGCATGGTTGGGCGGCACTTTTGATGGGTGCCTGTTGCAGCTCTGCCGGCTCCATTGACCACTGGGGTGGTAATCAGAGGAAGATGATTTCTACTAAAGGACTAGCCAGCATTACTTATTGATCATAAGTAATGTCCTTTGTGCTGATTTTTTTTTTTGCATAAACTTAGGCTTTAACATAGTGAGTCACACTGCGCTCCTAAAGAACACATTTAAAAAGTGGAGGTTTTACCTTTAATCATTTAAAGTATAACTAAAGGCAAAACTTTTTTTTTTTTTTGTTCTAGATAGGAGGGGAGCTGGATTAGAACACCTCACGTACCTGTATGTCATTTGACTTCAAGTGGTTGTACTGGACCCTGGTACCGTTTTTTTTTTTTTTTTTTTTTTTTAGAGCCATCGGTCAGCTCTCTTGTACTAATAATTGATCATTGTTATCACAAGCAGCAGGAGGAGACGTAACCCCCCCCAATCTCCTTCAACCACTCGCCTGGACCCAGCAGTCCCACCGGGAGACTCAAGCGACCAGCAGGCACATCTGCAGACTGGCCGGAGACCCGAAGAAAGCCGGATTGGCTTTGATCGGGTCTCGAATGTAGTAACCTGAAAGCACCGTCATGACATCACTTCCGGTTTAGTGCAATCTTAACCACCTCAATACATGGCACTTACACCCCCTTCCTGCCCAGACCATTTTTCAGCGCGGTCACGATTTGAATAACAATTGCGGGGTCATGCTACACTGTAACCATGTGAAATTGTTATAATTTTCTTCACAAAAATAGAGCTTTCTTTTGGTGATATTTAATCACTCCTGGGTTTTTTTTTTTTTTTTCTAAAAAAAAAAAAAACTTTTGAAAAAAAAAAAAAAAAAAAAAAAAAAAAAAAAAAAAAAAAAAGGGTTTTCTTCTTTACAAAATTTACTGACAGAAACGGAATTAATTTTTCTCCTTCACTGATGGGCGCTGATGAGGCGGCACTGATAGGCTGCACTGATGAGGTGGCACTTATGGGCACTGATTAGGTGGCACTGATGAGGCACGAATATGTCACACTTATGGGCACTGATAGGTGGCACTGATGGGTGGCACTGGGCACAGATAGGCGGCACTGGTGGGCACAGATAGGACGGCACGGAAATGCAGCACTGATGGGTGGCATTGATGGGCAGCAGTGATGAGCATTGATGGGCAGCACTGAAGGCCAGCCCTGACTGGCATCACTAGTAGCCACTGATTGCTGGCACTTGTGGGCACAGATTGGTGGCAATTGTGGGCACTGGTTTGCACTGATTGCTGGCAGTGGTGGGTAATTATTGCTGGCACTGGTGGGCACTTAATTGTAATTGATTACATACCTAGCTGTCTCCTGGGAGGAGATGCCGCTGATCGGCTCTCCTCTCCTCACACTCTGTCAGTGTGAGGCGAGGAGCGCCGATTACCGGCATCTCTGTGTTTACATGTGACCGGCTGTGATTGGACACAGCCGATCACATGGTTAAAGAGCCGCCGCCGCAGCTCTTTACTAAGATGGGGGTTGCACACTGTCTTAGCAACACGGCGCAGCCGCGATTGAGGTGCTGCACGCCCCCGGGGGCCCGTGAGAGCAGTTGTTCTGGGAAGCAGTCATATGAGGTCCACCCAGAACGGGAGCCGCACCGCCTTGCCGTCATCTGAAGGTGGGCGGGCGGCAAGTGGTTAAAGGCGCCAGTTTAAAAAAAAAAAAAATCGAAAGTATTCAAAGATGCTGATCTTGTCGTTTTTAATGCTTTCAAGTGCAAAGGAGAGATTTGGTGTCTTGTTGACCCCAGATCCCTTCATAAAGAGTTCCCGTCACGTGCCTATTGCTGTTACAAGAGATGTTTTCATTCCGTGTGACAGCAATAAAGGTGATCCAAATTTTTTTTAAAGCAACAGTGAAAAAATCAAAAAATTATATAAATGAATAACTAAAAAAAAAAAAAAGTGTCCCCGTCCCCCTCCCCCTCTGTGCTAGCGTGCAAAGGCGAATCAGTGCGTAGGTCCCGAACACACACAAACTGCGATCTTCCAACACACGTGAGGAATCACCACGAATGTCAGATCATGGGCAGTAATTCTAGCACTAGACCTCTTCTGTACATCTAAAGTGGTAACCTGTAAAGGCTTTTAAAGCTTTTTCTATGGAAAGTACAATTTACGTAGTTTGCCGCCATTGTATGGGTGTGCACAATTTTAAAGCTTGACATGTTTGGTATCTATTTACTCGGCGTGACATCATCTTTTATATTTTACAAAAACATTGTTTTTTTTGCATTAAAATTGAAAAAAGTGTATTTTAAACATTTTTTCCCCAAAAAACTGTTTGAAAAAACACTGTGCAAATACCGTGTAACATAAAATTGTAAAGCCCACTATTTTATTCCCTAGGGATAATGTTTGGGGGCTAGAAGTAATTTTCTAGCAAAAAATACTAATTTACACTTGTAAACAAAAAGTGCCAGAAAAAGCCTGATCTTCAAGTGGTTAAAGGTTTTGTTCACCCAAAATTGCTCAGCTTGGCCCAAAGCACTTGCCAGACTCTTTTCTGTCTGTCAGGTAGAGCTTTCATCTAGATTTCACCCTTCCACCCATAACCTGCCATTTGTTTAGTCTGCTTTGGGCCCAGCCCACATTGAATTAAGAACACTTCAGTGCATCAATCATTACTAGTTTTCTGTTTGCACTTAATGCATTAAACATGTGCTTTACTGAATCTATATGCTCCCCTGGTGATATGAAAAAAACAAAAAAAAACAAAACACTTATTAAAAGCCAAAGTGCAGAGTCCTGATTCAGCTCTGCAATGCGTACTGGAGTAAGATTTCAGGCGAATTAAATATTGGCCATGCTCAGAACTGCAATCCACTCAACTTCTGAATATGCTGAGCTGGCAGGACAGGACATCAGCAGATTAAAAATAGCTTCAACATCACTCTTATTGTTAGCCTGAAACACTGAAACAGTCAAAATGGAATCCACTGAAAAAAAAAAAAACATGCCTGGATATTAACATGCTTGTTATATGACATCATTTAAATGTCAGTGATTTTCTGTACAAAACACAACATATTTTCGATATGATTGCTACAATGATATTACCTGATTTTTAGGAGTAATAAAAATATTGTAGCAATATTAAAGTTGTATGTGCTTAAAAAAAAAAAAAAAATTACATTTGATTGGTTCAAGGTTACTTTTCCTAAACAGAACATACATAATTGACCATAACATGCATCCCAATCTCAAATCTCAATGTGGTAGGATGGGACACAACTATAGTGGTTGCAGCATTAATTTCAACGGGGTTCGACGATGTACCAATGACCCCAAGGTCATTAAAGAAGAGGCTCCAAACTACGGCCCTCGGGCTGTTGCAGAACTACACGTCCCATGAGGCATTGTAAAACTCTGAAATTCACAGACATGACTAGGCATGATGGGAATTGTAGCTCCTGAACAACTGGACGGCCATAGTTGGAGTCCTCTGATCTAGATGATAATCTTTACAGGACCATAACAAAAAAGCCGGTAAATATATAAATATTCAAAAAACAAATGTCTCCCACATCCTGAGAGATTGAAGAGTATATTTATAAAAGACTGGTGGCCAATTTACCAAAAACATTCACCCTACAATTCTTTGGACAACATTCCCCTTCCAAAGCACTAGAGCCCCGATGCTGAAAGGTACTGGGATCTTTAGTATCCCTGACACCCTGGAGGGAGTGCTGGCAGGTTGTATCTCCCAGTCCATATTTGGTACTAGTCCAAATATGGGCAATGCGCTTGTCCATATTTGGACTGAGCCCAAATATTGCCATTGATGTCCCAGCAGGAACTCCAGGGAGATGCCTCCTCATAGTTCCCTGCAGACGTTAAAAGCATGCCACTGCTGGGATCCCCATTTTTTCTTGATCCAGAGGTTGAAATGTAAAGCGACAGAACACACACTCCCCCTTTTGAGAACCCAGTACTGAAGGAGACCTACTGTGGGACACTTTTCAACATTTCTGGAACTTGAAAAGTAAATATCAATGACATTTACACAAAGACTTTTTTTTTTAATAGGTGTTGTTTTTTCCATTAATTTACATGTCATACCTGTTCACGGAGTGAATTGGTTAGGGGTACAAAGGGCCCCTTAACCACTTCCCGCTCAGCCCTTTAGCAAAATGACAGCCGGGCAGTGGTTCGGTTACCCTGACTGGACATCATATGACATCTTTTAGGATAACAGCCGGTGTGTGCCCGTGGGGGCATGCAGCGTGACAAACAGTGGTGTGGCCTGTCAGTCTGACACACCGCAACACCAATCACAGTAAAGAGTGTCTGATGGAGGCTCTTTACCACGTGATCAGCTGTGTCCAATCACAGCTGATCGCGGTGTAAACAAGAAGAGTGGTGTATCGGCTTTTTCTGACTTGCGTCTGACAGAAGAGTAGACGTGAGTAGAAGAGAGACGATCGGCTGCTCTCCTGACGGGGGGGGGGGGGTGTGTGTGTGTGTCTGCACTGACTGATTATCAGCGCTGCCCCCGAGCATGCCCACCCTGGACCCCAGGGTTCCCCACCACCGATTACCACCAGGTATGCCACCCATGGCCACCAGGGATGCCAATCTGTTCCCAAAAATGATGCCAATCAGTGCCCATCAGTAATGCTTGCCAGTGCCACCTTTACACAGTGATGCCCATCAGTGCCGCCCATCAGTGTCCATCACTGCAGCCTTTCAGTGCCCATCATCAGTGCCCATCAGTAAAGGAGAAAACGTACTTATTTAAAAAAATGTATAACAGAAACGAAGACAAAACATTTTTTTTTCAAAATTGTCAGTCTTTTTTTGTTTATAGCGCAAAAAATAAACGCAAAGGTGATCAAATACCACCAAAAGAAAGATCTATTTGTGGCAACAAAATGATAAAAATTTAGTTTGGGTACAGTGTTGCATGACCGCGCAATTGTCATTTACAAAGTGACAGCGTTGAAAGCTGAAAATTGGCCTGGGCAGGAAGGGGGGAAAGTGCCTGGTAATGAAGTGGTTAAACCAGTTCGCCAGGCAAGGGCAGACCATCTAATTGCCCTCAAGCCAAGGGGAAACTAGGTGAAATATAACTCCTTTCTGTTGTTAGCACCCCTTGTCCTTTGGAGTGCTGAAGCGCCTGGTGCCTCTTGTCTTTTTGGGGAATCCTTCTAAAAGCACCCTCCAATACACCAACATAGCAGGGTAACTGCATGCTTACTGCCCCCTGCCTATTGGGATACCTGTCCAAATGTCCACTTTCAGCACTATAGAGCACCCCAGCTGGCACTTTCACTAGCAGGCGTAAAAGCAGTTTGATAGCTTACTGTACTTGTGTCATTCAACAGCTGTTAAATGACACAACCATCTGCCACATTATTATGATAAATAGGGCATGTCAAGCAAATGCTGTAAAATGTCATTTGGGGTGAATGACACTAAATTATTTACTGGGTGAATTCACATAGAATCCTTTATAGTTACAAAGCTTAGTATGTGTGACCAAATCTTCCACGTGTTAACATTGTGAAATGTGGTTTTCTCCAGCTATAGGTGCGCTATTAGAACTGTAACATAGGCAAGCAATGCAGCAAAAATAATGAATTAACTTAAGAAGGCATGTTTTACTTGAAAGATTCATAGGACAGAATGCACTTTTTAGACATATTTTAGGCTATCACAGTAAAAAGGCCCTTTCACACTGGGGCGGGGGCGGCGTCGGCGGTAAAGCGCCGCTATTGTTAGCGGCGCTTTACCGTCGGTATGCGGCCGATAGCGGGGCGTTTTTACTCCCCTGCTAGTGGCCGAGAAAGGGTTAAAACCTCCGCAAAGCGCCTCTGCAGAGGCACTTTGCCGGCGGTATAGCCGCGCCGTCCCATTGATTTCAATGGGCAGGAGTGGTGAAGGAGTGGTATACACTCCGCTCCTTCACCGATCCGAAGATGCTGCTAGCAGGACTTTTTTTCCCGTCCTGCTAGCGCACCGCTCCAGTGTGAAAGCCCTCGGGGCTTTCACACTGGAATGAAAGCAGCGGCACTTTCGGGTCGGTTTGCAGGCGCTATTATTAGCGCAATAGTGCCTGCAAACCGCCACAGTGTGAAAGGACCCTAATATGTTTCACATAGCTGTCCTCTGCTGCTCTGTATACTTCATAAAGTATGGTAAATGAGAAAATATACCAAAAGTATATACACATGTGCCAATAATTAAAATTGAAATCTAAAGTGCTAAAAGGGACAGCTGCTGTGACATACAAACAAGTAATTAAAGTGTTAAACGGTCCACTAGGGTGACTCCAATTTTATTAAGTGATCCACTGGAGTGACTCCATGTGAAAAAACAGCGCTAGTCTAATATTAATCAAAAAGTGCCCTGTGCATGAGGATACATTTAAATAGGATAAAAATAGATGATGAAATATAAATACAATACAATTCATGTGAAAAAAGTCCAAAATATGTGAAATATCTCTGCAAACAGAAAAAGTGACATCCACTAAAAAGAAGTCCTCTCGGTGTAAAACGTCCTCATAAAGAACAACCGTAATGGATGAAGTACAGCATGAACAGCAAATGACAAATTTTCCGATGAAATACCATGTGATAAAATTGCCTACTCACCGGACGTAGTTGCCCCTTATGGCAACAGGAGTCAAATCAGGCTTAGTGGTCTCCGTGACCATTAGTAGGAAAGAGCCCACCAATCCCCAAGTCCCTCCTCACGATGTTCCGACACCGAGAACTAGGGTCAACTATGTCCGATGAGTAGGCAATTTTATCGCATGGTATTTAAATTGGAAAATTAGCAATTTGCTTTTCATGCTGTATTTCAGCCACTATGGTTCATCTTTACGAGTATGGGAAATAACAGTATCTTCTATGTTATTGACATTCACCTGCTAAAAATCCTGTAGATGTATAAACAAAAGACCAGATAGTGGTCTTGTACACCTGGGCCACTGACACCCGATGATGGATAGCCCAAGATACTTCCACATCTGGTAGAGAATCTCTCCCCAGAAAAAAAATACGTTTTTGCCATTTACACCATAGGCATCATTGATAAACTGGCAGATCCACTGCTAAATATTCGACCTGGATTCCTGGGCTCTTCTGGCAGCACAAACCAGGATTCCTGACTTGTGCCGACAACTCAAGTAGACCCTGTGTGTGTAAACTACCTCTAGAGTAGGTAGCAAACTTTCTCCTGCCGACTGTGGATTGGGAGAAAAATAAAAAGGCAAAAAGACACTGTCCTGATTCAAGTGAAAACTAGAAACCACTTTAGGCAATAAAAATGGATGAGGACACAACATCACCTTATGATGCGAGACCAAGAATGGCTCCTTGCATGAATGAGCCACCAACTCTGACACTCCACTTCGTGAAGTGATAGCAACCAAAGAAGCCAACTTCTGAGATAAAAGGACAAACAGAATCCCCTGATTGGTTCAAAAAGTGGCCTTTGCAAGGACAGTCAAGATCAATTCAAGTCCCAAGGACACAAGAATGGCCTGTCAGGCAGGACTGTCCAAGTTACATGCTGTATGAGGTATGGAACATATACATGTAGCCCCAGGCAAATGTATGTAGTTCCAGGAAAACAAGTACATATGTATACAGCTTAATGTAAATAAACATACGTATGCAGGACAAATGAAGCCATGCCAGCATGTGTTTAAGCAATATGCATCTATGGAAGCATGCGTTTATGGAAGCATGTGCTTATGCAACTATGTATTTAGGCAAAATATGAACGCGTGCGTTCCTGTAAATATGTATCCATGCAATATGTGCTCATGGAAACAAGCATTTACGCAATAAGAAAGCATGCGTTTATGAAACGTGTTTATGCAACATTACGCAACACGTATCTATGCAGACATGTATTAACATGAATCTTTATGCAACCATGTATCCTTATACGATCATGTATAACCATGTATATTTAAGCAAACATGTATAAACATGTATCTTTAGGCAACTATGAATCTTTATGCGATCATGTATCTTTATGCGATCATGTATCTTTATGCAACCATGTATATTTAAGCAAACATGTATATTTAAGCAAACATGTCTAAACATGCATCCTTATGCGACTATGTATCACCATGTATATTTATACAAACATGTCAAAACATGCATCTTTATGCAACCATGTATCTTTATGCGATCATGTATCACCATGTATATATATATATATATATATATATATATATATATATATATATATATATATATATATATATATATATATATATATATATATATACACAAACATAAAAAGTAAGAAAAATACTGCGCTACTGCAAAACATGAGATATAAAAAAAAATAAAAAAGGTAAGCAGCCACACACTATATAAAATAAGAAAAAATTGTAGCAGCGCTAAAACATAATTAAAAATGTGAAAAATTGAATTTAAACTGTTTTGCTTATGTCTATCTAGCAAGGTTACTCTGTGGTATAAGCAGGGAAGCTGAGATTTCTGCAGTGTGTAAATGTGCTTTTACTATACAAAGATGCTGTACATACAAAACTATTACAATATTAGGAATACAATACAAGACTGACAAATATCTATAACAAGCAAAATGCCTAGCAAACTGAACAGCCTATGGTCTATAATAGTACAAATACACTCAACTGCTTGCCGACCGCTGGCTGTCAATTGATGGCCAGGCGGCGCGGCTCTCGTTGCGGGAGGGCGTCATATGACGGCCTCCCATTTAAACAGGCAATGCACGCAATCGCGTGCGCGCATCCCTGTTCCTTCGGTGGTGGCGTGTCACGGAGACACCGCTCGCCACCGAGGGGGGTGAACAGCCATTGGATATGACTGTTTACCACGTGATCGGCCCTGATGAAGTCACGGCCGATCACAGATAGGTCCACCCCATTGTGCACAGCGCATGCGCGGGATCGCGAGCGCGCTGCGTGTGCACGTCGGTGGCGGAGTGTTCCCGGGAACACTACTCGTCACCGACGCCGGTAAACAGCCATTGGCCGGCTGTTTACCCACGTGATCGACTGTGATCCATTCACAGCCGATCATAAATGTAAACACAGAGCGGTAACTAGCTGTTACCAGCTCTTCTCTCCTCACACACCGTTTCCAGTGTGAGGAGAGAAGAGCCAGAAGAAGTGAGTTACCGATCTGTGTTCTGTAGTGTCTGCACCAACACCACACCTGTCCCATCGCCCCCCCCAATTGTCATCTGTCACCCAACAGTCACCACAGTCACCCAATAAAGTGCACCTGTCACATAAGGGACTGTCATCAGTGAACGTCAGCGGTGCACCTGTCACAAATCAGTGACCGCCAGCCATCTCCCGTCACCCATCAGTGACCGCCAGTCATCACCCGTCACCCATCAGTGACGGCCAGCCATCACCCATCAGTGACCGCCAGCCATCACCCGTTACCCATCACCTGTCACCCATCAGTGGCCGTCAGCCATCACCGATCACCTGTCACCCTTTAGTGACTGCCAGCCATCACCCATCACCCATCACTGTCCGTAGCCCGTCACCCATCAGTGACCATCGCCTGTCACACCATCATCACCGATCAGTGAATGTCAGCTGCCACCCATCGCACAGCCCATCAGTGACCGTCACCTGCCACCTGTCACACTGCGTCATGTCCAAAAGAGTATACAGCAGCGAGGAGGCGTTCCAGATCCTCTCCATGACTGATGAGAGCAATGGGGAGTTCTCATCAGATTCCAATTCTGATTCTGACTCAAATTCGGCATTTGAACCAAATAGTGAATCGGCAAATGATTCAGAGGAAGAATGGGTCCCTTCCCAAAAGGGCACGGCACTCTGGAAACCAGGATTATACTCCCAGGCCCAGTACCAGCACTGCCACCACCAATAGGCCCCAGGAACAAATTCCCAGGCCCAGTACCATCGCTGCCGACAGCGTTAGGCCCCGGGAACAAATGCCCAGTACCAGCGCTGCCGCCGGCGATAGGTCCCAGGAACAAATGCCCAGACCCAGTACCAGCCCTGCCACATTACGCCTGAGTACCAGCACAGGAAATTCCAATCCAACTACTGCAGTGTCACCCCCCCCCCCCCAAGAGCCAGGGCCTCTACATACATGCCAGATGGTCTTGCCAACCCAACATGGCTGCCTTCCAACTCGGCATCACCAATTATTCCCCCGTTCACAGCACTGCCAGGTGTGCAGAACAACACCCAAAATTTCTCAGAGATTGATTTCTTTCATATGTTTTTGCCCGACACTATGTTGCAATTTATTGTGGACCAGACAAATTTATATGCCCAGCAATATATTGCCAGCAACCCCCAATCATCCGTCCTTTTGAGTGGAGAGATCTGAATTTGGAGGAGTTCAAAGTGTTTATGGGCCTCACCCTAAACATGGGGATTACAAAAAAAAAAATGAAGGACATGCCTATTGGTCCACCAACCCTATCCACAACATGCCCATTTATTCTGCCGTAATGTCCAGGTCCCGATACAAGATGATAACGCGCTTTCTTCACTTCAGCGACAACAACCAGTGCCCTCCCCACAATCATCCAAATTACGACAAGTTATACAAGATTCGCCCACTGATAAATTTATTTTCCCAACAATCTGCAGAACTCTATGTCCCCGATCAGAATATATGTGTCGATGAGTCCCTGGTACCCTTTTCAGGCCGGCTAGGAATAAAGCAATATTTTCCTAGCAAAAGGGCCAGATACGGAGTAAAGTTATACAAGCTATGTGAGAGAGCCACGGGATATTTGTATGCGTTCCGCATATATGAAGGAAAAGATTCCCAGCTCCAGCCCCCTGAGTGCCCGGCCTACATGGGCACAACTGGAAAGATTGTATGGGACCTGGCATACCCACTTCTAAACAAAGGATATCACATATACGTTGACAACTTTTACACGAGCCTGCCCCTTTTCAAACACTTATACATTGCAAAAACCCTGGCCTGTGGAACCTCCAGAAAAAATAGAAAGGGCTTCCCACAATCTTTAGCGAACAAAAAGCTGCGAAGAGGGGAAAGAGCATCATTGAGATGCAACGAAGTGCTGGCCTTGAGGTGGAAGGATAAGAGGAACGTGCACATGATGTCCACCATCCATGACGACACTACAATTGAGGTACAAAGAAGACTACGTCCCATTGAAAAGCCAACATGTGTCCAAGATTTTAATCTCTACATGGGGGGGTAGATTTTAATGATCAAATGATTCAGCCCTATTTGTCAATAAAGAGGTCCCGATTCTGGTATAAGAAGGTAGCAATTTATCTCATCCATTTGGCCATTTACAATTCCTACATAGTCTACATTAAATCCATTGAAAGCCCCGCCCCCTTCCTAAAATTCATAGAAGTTGTCACGTCCCTCATTTATCACCAAATACCCCCCCAGAAGACCTTCGCTCTGAGGCTGTTTGCCGACTTCATGAGCGCCACTTCCCCTTCAGCATTCCCCCATCTGAAACAGGCCGAAGACGGCAAAAAAAATGTCGCGTGTGCACCAAAAAAGGATTTAGAAAAGATACCAGCTACCATTGTCCCCAGTGTCCCTCCCAACCTGGCCTTTGCATTGGTGAATGCTTCCAACTTTATCATACATCCCTAAAATATTAGCTCATATTTTTAACCATTTCCCCATTTTCATCTTCTGTGCTGACCATTTTCCATTCTTTCCCAAATAACCACCGATTCCACGTGAACTGACCCTGGCCTGTTTTGTGACTATGCCTCTGCCTACCGTTTGGACTGCTTCCACGTGAACTGACCCTGGCCTGTGTTATTAACTACGCTACTGCCTACCGCTTGGACTGCTTGCACATGAACTGACCCTGACCTGTTTTATGGACTATGCTATTGCCTACCGCTTGGACTGATCTGTTGCCCTGCTACTGTAGTACACAGGGGTCTCACATATGTGAGGGGCTCCAGAATTGTTTTTCCGGATGGAGAAAACAATTTTTTTGTTTCGTAATTTCCGGATAAGGGTCTGGAGTCCGGCGGCTTCATAGAGATTTGGGTGGGTCGAAGCCTCTACCCCTGTGCCCCCTGATTGTGGCCCTCAGCCTGCTGTTGACTTACTGCCACCATGCCTCTGCCTGTCGCATGAATGGACCACACTGCTACCTGGACTATGCAAATAATTAGCTGTAGCAAGAGGCAGTATGTTTATGAAGGGCTGGAGAGTGGTACAATAATGAGTGTCTGCAGGTAACAGTGTACCAGGACCAATATTATGGCTGTGCTGGCTGTCTCTGCCTGGACAATTTCTATGGACTGTGCTGTCCTGCCTGCTGCCTGGATAGTTACTATTGCTGTCGCTAAGCACATCCCTGCCTGCTGCCTGGACCAGTCTTCTCCTCTGTGGATACTACTAAAAGCACAGGTAATGCTTTTTTTTTACCCTTACTGCAACAGAATCTTTGGATTGTAATTCTTGGTATGTGCATGCCATGTGTTAGAAATATGAAGGGTTTTCAAAAATGATAGGTTGCCAGGAAATTATATATGTCATTTTAAACTCCTAGAACGCTTGATGGTGCTACTTGGATGTTGGGCCTCTGTATGTGGCCAGGCTGTGTAAAAGTCTTACACATGTGGTATCGCTATACTCAGGAGGAGTAGCAGAATGTATTTTGGGGTGTCATCTTTGCTATGTACATGCTATGTGTTGGAAATATCTGATAAATGAACAACTTTGTGAAAAAAAAATGCGTGTTCATTTTATTTCCCACATTTCCCAAAAACTTCTGGAAAAAAATGAACCGTTCAAAAGACTCATTATGCCTCATAGATTATACGTTGGGGTGTTTGCTTTCCAAAATGGGGTCATTTTGGGGGAAATTCCATTGTCCTGGTCCTCCAGGGCCTTCAAAAATGCAATAGGTGGTTGAGAAATGAGATGTGTCATTTATGCTCGTAGATCATCCTCTATTAATTTGCAAAAAACAGAAAAATAATATAAGCGGCGCTAATGCTAGTGATATAACGCAACCCAGTGTCCAATATGTGTGACCCTTGCACTGTGGTGGTACTGAGTAGCAGTTATATGTATCACCCAAAAAGGAATATATATATATATATATATATATATATATATGCGCAACGAATCAATAATGCATCATATGTGAAAACCAAACATAAAATAAAAAATAGTGCAGTCCATCCATAGAAATGTCCATAGAGAGAACACCGTGAAATAGTGTGCAGATTTCTGAAATGTCCACCAAATCAAAACTTGCCAGTGATTCCTCTCCCTCTGGATTCAACACTCACCGGATGAATATGCCTCACACTCTCGTGTTTTGGCGAATAAGCATGGTAAACTGGACAATCAGGTTAAGGTGAAAAATCCAAGATCCATCCATCCCAGTGTCATCTCATTCCATATGCAAATAAAAATACGCAAATAGTGTGATACCGTAAAACACAAAATTTATTGAACTGTGTAAACTTCAATCATTACACTCACATAACAAACTCTTTAAATCAAGCCAAACCAACACAGCAATCCGAGTTCCCAATCCTCCTATGTGAAAACGCCCAGCACTAATGTAAAAGATGGTCGCGGCGGACCCAAGGTAAGCGGAAACAGGCTCTCACCCCCACTCGTTAAAGCTCGTCTGATCGAGCAAGGATCTTCCGCTGACACACGGAGATGAGATGCAGCGTCATCTCTGTCACACTCTGCTACTGATGGATGCCGTACAGCCATGTCCCGACATGTTTCGCCATACCTGACTTATTCATGGGATTGGCTGTACGGTACGGCACCTCCTACTCTTATTACCCTTCACATCTAGCCCGGTTAAAGGTTACACTGCAATTCCGCTTCACCAGGTGTCCCCGCGGCCGCAATACATCCGCACTGAGACGATCACATACCCCGGGAGGCGCTTACATTCAAAAACACCTTCAAATGTTCCATTGACAGTGAAGTATATCGGAAGGCATTACATAAATTTAAATGATTCATAGACTGAATAATAAATATGTGCTATATAATGTAATATATATATGCTCGTAGATCGCCCGATGGTGCTACTTCAATGTTGGGCCTTTGTATGTGGCCACGCTGTGTAAAAGTCTCACACATGTGGTATCGCTATACTCAGGAGGAGTAGCAGAATGTATTTTGGGGTGTCATCTTTGCTAGGTACATGCTATGTGTTGGAAATATCTGATAAATGGACAACTTTGTGTAAAATAAAATGCATTTTCATTTTTTTCCACATTTTCCAAAAACTTCTGGAAAAAAATGAACCGTTCAAAAGACTCATTATGCCTCATAGATTATACGTTGGGGTGTTTGCTTTCCAAAATGGTGTCATTTTGGGGGCAATTCCATTGTCCTGGTGCTCCAGGGCCTTCAAAAGTGTAATAGGTGGTTGAGAAATGAGATGTGTCATTTATGCTCGTAGAATGCAAGAAGATGCTACTTCAATGTTGGGCCTTTGTATGTGGCCAGGCTGTGTAAAAGTCTCCCACATGTGGTATCGCCATACTCGGGAAAAGTAGCAGAATGTATTTTGGGGTGTAATTTGTTGTATGCATATGCTCTGAGAGAGAAAAAACCTGTTAATATGACAATTTTGTTAAAAAAAAAAAAAAAATCATCTTCATTTTGCAAAGAATTGTGGGAAAAAATTACAACTTAAAAAAATTCACCATGCTACTTAATACCTTGGAATGTGTACTTTCTAAAAGGGGTCATTTAGGGGGTATTTGTACTTTCCTGACTTGTTCAGTACATTAGGTGTGATCAGATGTGATCAATTTTCAGTGATTGATGCCATAGTTTGTAGACTCTAACTTTCACAAAGACCAAATCATTTACACTAATTTGGGTTATTTTTGCCAAAGATATGTAGCAGTATAAATTTTGGCCAAAATTTATGAAGAAAAATTACTAATTTGCAAAATTTTATGACAGAAACAAAGAAAAAGGCATTTTTTTCACAAAATTTACGATCTTTTTTATTTATGGCACAAAAAATAAAAAACCCAGAGGTGATTAAATACCACCAAAAGAAAGCTCTATTTGTGTGAAAAAAAGGACGTAAATTTCATATGGGTACAGTGTTGCATAACTGAGTAATTGTCATTCAAAGTGTGAGAGCGCTGAAAGCTGAAAATTGGTCTGGGCTGGAAGGGGGTGTAAGTGCACTGTATTGAAGTGGTTAAAGGTTACTTATCTTCTGTCACTGTATGTTCGTGATCTCCATTGGCAACGATTTTTTGGGAGCATCAGGCACTGTTCTTCTATCGTGTGGTTATGTCAAAGGCATGACAAAAAATTGAACCTATAAACAGAAATATACATAGAAAAAGTCCAAAATTGCATGACATGTGTGATAGTAGGATAATACATCCACAATAAAGGTAAGTCTGTGAACACAGGAGTGCATAAATAGATGAATAATCAGTGACAAATTCCTCCACCGCAAACAATGTGCTAACACCACACAAAATGCACGCTTACCACAAGGCAAGCTAGATAAGCTTGCAGCTAATTGCCCAGCCGGGGCCTTTATCCAGGGGTGATTCAAAACCTCCAAAAGGTCAGTATGGTGTAAAGGATATGTCCAGCAGACAGCCAGGATACCCTGATCAGGCAGGTCCCATAGGAGTGGTCAAATGTTACCCAGAATAAAAAGGGAACTCACTATAGTATAATTCCTCTCCTCCATGTGTTCATCAGCTCTAAAGGTGAGCACATGGAGGAGAGGAATTATGCTATGGTGAGTTCCCTTTTTATTCTGGGTAACATTTGACCACTCCTATGGGACCTGCCTGATCGGGGTATTCTGGCTGTCTGCTGGACATATCCTTTACACCATACTGACCTTTTGGAGGTAACGGTTTCGAATCACCCCTGGATAAAGGCCCCAGCTGGGTAATTGGCCGCAAGCTCATCTAGCTTGCCCTGTGGTAAGCGTGCATTTTGTGTGGCGTTAGCACATGGTTTGCCATGGAGGAATTTGTCACTGATTATTCATCTATTTATGCACCTGTGGATGTATTATCCTACTATTACACGTCATGCAATTTTGGACTTTTTGTATGTATATTTATAGATTCAATTTTTTGTTAGCCTTTGACATAACCACACAACATTAACTGGTTTATATTCAGTTTTTCACATTTTTAATTATGTTTTAGCGCTGCTAACATTTATACAAACATGTCTAAACATGCATCTTTATGCATTCTTGTATCTTTATGCAATCATGTATAACCATGTATATTTATGCAAACATGAACAAACATGCATCCCTGTGCAACCATGATCATGTATATTTATGCAAACATGTATAACCATGTATATTTATGCAAATATATAAAAACATGCATCTTTAGCAACCGTGCGTTCCAGCAACCATGCGTTTTAGCTAGTTTGCAAGCATGCACCTGCTTAACTGCAGTTGACCCCATACTAGTCCTGCAGAATTTAGCCAAGCACACATGCACTATTCTGGAGATAAAACTCCTTAAAATGCACCCATGCTCATGTTTTTCCAAACGTGTATATTAAAACATGCATTTAAGCAACAAGTTTGCAAGCATGTATACTACGCTGCACCTGCCTACTGAGCAGTCAACAACACTTTAAAGTAAACTGCTAACAATCCAGGGGTGTATCGACTTACAGTTCCCCTGGATAAGCAGTAAATATGCAGCATATAATCATGACTTGTCTGTCACACAGTTCTCCTATAGTAAGTACTCACACTTAGTTATCCATGGGCTGCTGCTATGTCTCAAGAGGCCTGCTGAACCTGTTGCCACATGGCATGGCCGCCCTTCCACTTCCTGCCTATATAAAAATAGGCCATACTGAGCAAGCCTGCGCCCTCTAGTGACTGGAGGAGAAACAGCAGCCCACATAACCAAGAAGTACATAGCATGATTAAACAGAACTCTGTTCCCAGTGACTCGTAGAACAAATCTCCCTTTTTTTTTTTTTTTTTTTAAAGAGAAACTACAAAAATGCAGACAGGAGTCCAATCTTCACCCATCACGACGAGCTTTGTCATAAAAAGACCTTCAGAGACTAGGTCCCCCTTAATCTGGGGTCCACTTCCCTGGACCTGTATAGCACCCTGCAGGAAAGCACCTTGGTCAGAACAAACACTGCACAGGGTTCTATTACACAGGGTCCAGTCCAAAAGGCTGCATTACAGGCAAACCTTGAGGAATCTTCTCTCCTTCCAATGAGGCTCGGGTACCATCCATTTTGGCTGACAGCTTTTTTCAAATGGATCCGACTGAGGTCCATGATTCTTAATAGAAGCGTTCAGACCTCCAAGTATGCTCAAAGAACACATGTATCACATCAGTGACCACCACCTTGCAGACACTGGCAAAAAAAAACTGAGATACTTCTTGTATGGGAGGGGTTTTTTATAGAGGGGGACTTCCTGTCTTTTTGGTGTGCCAGTGTCCATTCACCTATAGGTGGCGTATAACCCAGATATTAATTACTATAGCTGCTCTGTGTCCCATGATGTACAATAAAGAAATACAGGTTTTTGCTGTACTCTGGCTACTCTGTATTAGAGAATAGCTGCTGTAATGGTATTGAACAGCCTCCTTCCTCTTCTGATGTTCCTCACCGGCCCTCTCCGCTCCTCCTCTTCTGTGTACAGGGATGCCATGGAACCCCGATTGAGGAAAATATGTCTCAGGTAAACAAACTATCTCTTTATTCCAGGAAATGTACAAGGGGCAAAGGACTAGGGAACTTTGGTTGATGGAAAGGTCAGTGACAGAAAAAAATATGTTTGCTTTTCTTAAAATAAAATAGTAACAGTTATAATTAAAGTGTTACTAAACCCAGGACCCTGCACTCACTATATCTGGTCTCCCACAGTACACAGAACATGAAAATGCAATTATTTTAGTAAAAATAAACTGCTAAATACCTTTTCTCATCAGCAGTAAATAGCAGTCTTGTAACTTCTATCAGTGTCTGGCCTTGCACTGGTTAAAGCTTGTAGGTGGAGTTTTCATTCTCCATTGACTGTCCTATGAGGCTGCATGACCCGTGACCCTCTGTCTGGACAGTGCTGATTGGCCCTGTGCCGATCACATGCACCCTCCCAAATACACACCTAACCGAACATGTGCAGAGTGCCCCCAAGGCTCTGTACTATCAGTAGATGGATTGGGGACTGTGGAGGAAGGGGAGGTTCAGAGAAGATGGGATCAAACAGCCTTTTTTTACAATGCACATGATTAGCCCCTTAGGTTCCACCTTGAGTATACAAAGCATGCTATAAAGCAGCATATACAGACTGATTTTACGGTTGTAACACTTTAATAATATACAGTATGGAAATTGAATTTAGATATTCGATAGATTTGTCTTTTCTTAACATACAATAATTGTGCACCCTGTGCTGCTGGCATGTGAAACAAACACAACCTTCTTAAGAAGTCACATAACGAAATGCATCGGCCGGAGGAGAGATCACCACACACAGACCGGAAGTGACGTCATCACGCATGCAAAATCTGAACTGATTTTAAAGGGGGATTAACTTTTTATGATCCTGTGAGTAGTATTTAAGTTCTTGTTTTTAGGGATTGCATACTATGAAGGTGCTTTTATTTTTAATTTTGAGCAATATCTGGCTGCAAATTTGAGAAAGGAGGATTAAGGCCCCTTTCACACTTGAGCGACTTTTCCTGTGACTTTGGACATAAAAGAGTCACATGACAAGTCGTACCCCATGATTCCCAATGATAACCATTCATATCTGTGCCACTTCAAGTCTCTGTACTACTTTGGTCCAACTTTGGTGCCAGTTGAGGCCATAGGCCTCAAGTTCACACAGGCATTCCCTGAAATTGCATTAAAATTGCGGTAAAATTGCGCAACTTTTAAGTCACGGCAGTGTGAAGGGGGCCTAAGTGGAAGACCTTATTCCAGCTTGGTTTAATAATAGTACAAACAGAGGGGAGAGGTTCTAAATCACGCATCTAATTCGCAATAGCAGGAGATTTTGACCAGCTCTCTATGGAGCCAGTTCACATATCTCCGCAACAGATCCGATGCATTTTGCAGAAAAACGCTGTGTGTTTTTTGGTCTGTTTCAGGTCCGAATTCAGCTCAAAATTCAGGCTGAAATCGGACCTGAAATGGTGAACCAAGACTCAGTGGACCTCTGCTGTGAGATGGATGCGGGGATGGTGTGAACCCAGCCTCAAGGATCAGAGAAAGTGGAGTGGAAACCCAACATAAGCTCCATGCAGGCTGGAAGGAGGTGGACATTAGATTAGACATACTCATCTCGGTTTTTGGCCTACCTGCAATTAAGGGATCAATATATTCTGGTGAACCTCCAAGTTTTTGTGAACATTTTATTTTTATTGAACTTGTGCTTCAGATACCGCACTAATGACTTTCAATTTATACGTATTTGTTTTATTATCACTTTTGAGAATTTATACCACATTTATTGTAAAAACTTCTATAAGAGCACCTGGCTAGATTAGTTAATGGTAGGTTTGGGGTATTCACAGTGCACGTTTTTAAAAGTAATCTGTATGTGAAACGGGAAGCATATAAAAAGGCAGTAAAAATATTAATGAAACCACTGGAGAATGAGTGCTTACCTTCTGTATCAGTGGCACTGCTGATCACATTGGTCAGTTTGGCTTTCAGACTTGTGTGTGTTGCTGTGCTCTTGCCCATACCTTCATATCGTCCTGTGCCAAGAGAGATCACACACTGGAATTGCACGTCTGGCCACAAACACTTACATTCGTGAAGTGCCAGTGCACATGGATTGTTAATAAGCAATCCTCCATCCTGTAACAAAATATTAAGAAATACTTTAGAAACCCAGACTGTACCAGAATGCATGTGTTGAAATGACCACTTATTTATTTCTAATTTTAACCACTTCCCGTCCGGCCTATAGCAGAATGACGGCCGGGCGGTGGTTCAGTTATCCTGACTGGGCGTCATATGATGTCCTGCAGGATAACAGCCGCCTCGCGCCCGCGGGGGTGCGCATCGCAGGGATCAGTGGTGCGGTGTGTCAGTCTGACACACAGCTACACCGATCTCGGTAAAGAGCCTTTACCACTTGATCAGCCGTGTCAAATCATGGCTGGTCACGATGTAAACAGGAAGAGCCGTTGATCAGCTTTTCCTCACTCGCGTCTGACAGACGAGAGTAGAGGAGAGCCGATCGGTGGCTCTCCTGACAGGGGGGGATCTGTGCTGATTGTTTATTAGTGCAGCCCCCCTCTGATGCCCACACTGGACCACAAATGGGCTCTGACTGGCACCTCTATGGCACAAATAAAATCAGTGATGCCCAGCAATGCCACCCATCAGTGTCCATTAGTGCCACCTAACAGTGCCCATCCATGCCTATCAGTGCCCATCCATGCCACCTATCAGTGGCACCCATAAGTACCCATCAGTGCCACCCATAAGTACCCATCAGTGCCGCCTACGAGTGCCCATCAGTGCAGCCTATGAGAGCCCATCAGTGCCACCTATCAGTGCCGCATACCAGTGCCACCTATCAGTGCCACCTCATTGGTGCAACCTCATCGGTGCACATCAGTGCAGCCATAACAGTGCAGCCATATCAGTGCCCGTCATTGAAAAAGAAAACATACTTGTTTAGAAAATTTTTAACAGAAACAAAGAAAAACGTTTCTTTGTTTTATTTTTTTGCGCAAAAAATAAAAATCGCAGGTGATCAAATACCACCAAAAGAAAGCTCTATTTGTGGGAACAAAATGATAAAAAATTTGTTTAAGTACAGTGTAGCATGACCGCGCAATTGTCATTCAAATTGCGACAGTGCTGAAAGCTGAAAATTGGCCTGGGCAGGAAGGTGTATAAGTGCCTGGTATTGAAGTGGTTAATCAGGCTTATGCAGGCAAAAGGCTGTAATAGCAAACCTTAAAGTGTATTTCCATGTTTGCAGATTGGGAGAACACCCATGTTATATTTGTTAAATGTTCCCAATTACAAAGCATATGTTAAAAAAAAAAGAAATTGCAGTTTACATTTTTTGATGCTCTTTTGTGGAACTTCCAGCAATAAAAAAAATTCTCCTAAGTCCTCTGTGTAGTAAGGACTGGGAAGCCATGTTTACCACAATTAACCCTGTCTGGAAACAGCTAACTCATCAGTTGTACAAGATTTGAACATATTTTTAAAGGGTTAAAAGTTTTAGAAGCTAGGCTCCACCCACACGGCCTTGTCATTTATTTACAGTTTCCTGTGACTGAATAGGCTACAAGTACCGCTGGCTTGTAGTTCTTAATGAACTGCGAGGGCACTGGTGAGCATCCTCAGTTTATTGATTCTTCCTGCCATTCAGTAATTGCCAGCCCTTATCGGAAGTACAGGCAGACAAGTGTACTGACAAGTCTGCAGGATTCATGCATTGCAACTGCAAATCTGCTGATCGCAGGTGCAATGCTTTATACAGGCTCCAGTATAAAAATAATAAATGAACATTTTTGTACCTACAAAAAGGTGTGGTGTTTTTTTTTTTTTTTCTTGTAAAAAGGTGAATTATTATTTAAAGGTGTTTTGTGCACATTTTCACTAATTTGCATTTAGTCGTTTAGAAGGGTGATAGCATGAATTTATATTTTAATAAGCCAGCAACTGTGTTCTGGCTTGCTGCCACACCAGTTCCAGTGTCCCCAAACAGGTGTAAGCCAGCAACAGTGTTCCTGATCGCAACCACACCAGTGCGAGTGTCACCAAAGCAAGTGCAGTCAGCAACAGTGTTCCAGATTGCCACAGCACCAGTCCCAGTGTCACCAGACCAGTGCAGCCAGGAACTAGGCAGCAAAGTGTTTAGCACTTCTGCCTGGCCGCACTAAGGTCATTAGTTTGAATTCCAAACACTGTACTACCTGCACAGGGTTTGCATTTCAGTCCCTGTGCCTGCGTGCCCTTGATCTCCACAGAAGAGTTCCAGTGTCACCAGACCAGTGTAACCAGCAACAGTGTCCCTGATCACCACCACACCAGTTACAGAGTCACCAAACTAGTGAAGCTAGCAACAGTGATCTAGATTGTCACAGCACCAATCCCAGTGTCACCAGACCAGTGCAGCCAGCAACTGTGCAACACACGGTGGCTAAGTGGTTAGAACTTCTGCCTGGCAAGCACTAGGGTTGTCAGTTCAAATCTCAACCATGGCACTACCTGCATGGAGTTTGTATGTTCTCCCTGTGCATGGGTGGGTTTTCTCCGGGTACTCCAGTTTCTCCCTCATTCCAAAGAGATGTTGATAGATGAATTGGTCCTGTCAAAATTTGCCCCAGTATGTATATGTATGAATGTGAGTTAGGATGTAAGCTCCTAGAGGAGCAGTATCAGTATCTCACAAAAGTGAATACACCCCTCACATTTTTGTAAATATTTTATTATATAGTTTCATGTGACAACACTGAAGAAATGACCCTTTGCTACAATGTAAAGTAGTGAGTGTACAGCTTGTATAACAGTGTAAATTTGCTGTCCCCTCAAAATAACGCAACACACAGCCATTTAAGTCTAAACCGCTGGCAACAAAAGTGAGTACACCCCTCAGTGAAAATTTCCAAATTGGGCCCTATTAGCCATTTTCCCTCCCTGGTGTCATGTGACTCGTTAGCGTGTGTGAATGGGGAGCAGGTGTGTTAAATTTGGTGTTATCGCTCTCACTCTCTCATACTGTTCACTGGAAGTTCACCATGGCACACCATGGCACCTCATGGCAAAGAACTCTGAGGATCTGAAAAAAAGAATTGTTGCTCTACATAAAGATGGCCTAGGCTATAAAAAGATTGCAAAGACCCTGAAACTGAGCTGCAGCATGGTGGCCAAGACCATACAGCGGCTTAACAGGTCAGGTTCCACTCAGAACAGGCCTTGTCATGGCCGACCACAGAAGTTGAGTGCACGTGCTCATCATCATATCCAGAGATTGTCTTTGGGAAATAGACATATGAGTGCTGCCAGCATTGCTGAGGAGGTTGAAGGGGTTGGGGGTCAGCCTGTCAGTGCTCAAACCATAGGCCGCACACTGCATCAAATTGGTCTGCATGACTGTCTTCCCAGAAGGAAGCCTTTTCTAAAGATGATGCACAAGAAAGCCCACAAACAGTTTGCTAAAGACAAGCAGACTAAGGACATGGATTACTGGAACCATGTCCTGTGGTCTGATGAGACCAAGATAAACTTATTTGGTTCAGATGGTGTCAAGCATGTGTGGCGGCAACCAGGTGAGATGTACAAAGAAAAGTGTGTCTTGCCTAAAGTCAAGAACGGTGGTGGAAGTGTGCACAAGTTTTGCCGATACTGGGGAGCTAAAGTTCATTTAGGGAACCATAAATGCCAACGTGTACTGTGACATACTGAAGCAGAGCATGATTCCCTCCCTTTCAGAGACTGGGCCACAGGGCAGTATTCCAACATGATAATGACCCCAAACACACCTCCAAGATGACCACTGCCTTGCTAAAGAAGCTGAGGGTAAAGGTGATGGACTGGCCAAGCATGTCTCCAGACCTAAACCTTATTGATCATCCGTGGGGCATCCTCAAACAGAAGGTGGAGAAGCGCAAGGTCTCCAACATCCACCAGTGTCGTGATGTAGTCATGGAGGAGTGGTAGAGGACTCCAGTGGTAACCTGTGAAGCTCTGGTGAACTCCATGCCCAAGAGGGTTACGGCAGTGCTACAAAATAATGGTGGCCAAACAAAATATTGACACTTTGGGCCCAATTTAGAAATTTTCACTTAGGGGTGTACTCACTTTTGTTGCCAGAGGTTTAGACTTAAATGGCTGTGTGTTGAGTTATTTTGAGAGAACAGCAAATTTACACTATTATACACTCACTACTTTACATTGTAGCAAAGTGTCATTTCTTCAGTGTTGTCACATGAAAAGATATAATAAAATATTTACAAAAATGTGAGGGGGTGTACTCACTCAGACTGTGTATAGATATATATATATGTATGTATGTGTATATATATATATATATATATATATATATATATATATATATATATATATATATATATATATATATATAAATATATATAGCGTAAAATTGTGTAAATTATCGGCGCTATATAAGTAAATAATAAATGGTGTTCCTGATTCTTAGCACTATCAAACGAGTGACCATCATCAACCAGAGCAGCCAGCAAACAATGTTCCTGATCCCTAGTCACATCACTGTTACCAGAGCCAGTACAGCCATCAACAGTGTCCCTGACCTTTGCTTGTTTATTGACCATATCTCTTCCCACAGCCTAAACCACCTGCATATCCCACTAACTTCATTCTGACGAGACAGCAGTCCCAGCCCATCCATGTAGACAACTGCACTCCTTGAATGACAGGAACTCTTGTTCGCCCTTTATTCAGCATCCTGTATTCCTGGCCAGTGAACATAGCACTCCTGGGGGCAGCCACATGCCAGCAGGCTAGGATTACTTGGCTTACAGGAATGGGGACTGCTATAGGCGATGCTACACTAAGCTATATTCCTTTACCACTCATTTTTGATACAATGTTGTTTGATTTTTGTGATACACAAGAAACAATATACAGTGTCAGGTAAATAACTAGTCCAAACACTGAAAAAATCTCACACGTGGTCCTTATACTCAGAAGGAGTAGGTTTTAAAGAGTAATTCTAAGTATGACCATACTGTGTCTTTGGAAGTATCTTATTAAACTGACAATTTCTTGTAAAAAAAAAAAATGAATTTTCATTTCCTTTTTGCATTTTCTAAAAAACATGGAAAAAAAAAACTCTTTAAAAGTCTCACTGTGCCTCTTAAAAACTACCTTTGGGGGTTCACTTCCAAAAATGTGGTCATTATTATGCATCTAGGCAGCGAAAAATTCTCACACATGTGGTGGTATCCACATACTTGGGAGGAGCAGAAGAACGTTTTGTGGTGTAATTGTAAAAGTATGCCTGTGCCAGAAATGAAAATTAACTTATAAAGTTAAAAATAAAAAACTTTGTAAAAAAAAAAAAAAAAAAAGTTATTTACTTTCTTAATTTTTCAAAAATTTGTAGCAAAAAAAGTACATTGTCAAAAAAAAACTCACCATGCTCCTTACTATTTACACTGGAGTGCCCACTTTCCACAAATGGGTCGTTTTGGCAGAGTTTATACTGTCCTAGCATTTCAGGGCCTCAAGAAACGAGATAGACAGTCTGAACATCAGGGTTGATAAATTTCAAATATAAATATACCATAGCCTGTAGACTCTATACCTTTCACAAAGACTAAATAATGTACATGGGGGTGAGGGAATCAGTATAATAGCAGAGCTGTTTCCCATAGTCAACATTAAGGCTTCCTCAATCATTTAAAAAGAAAATGAGACAAGAGATCTGACTACACTAGCAAACATACTTTTTTGTGAAGTGTTTATACGTCAGTCAAGCAGTCACTGGTTTTAATAAACCTATTTCTTATTTAATGGATAAATTCAACTACTGTATTTAAATATGAACAAAAAGACGTTTCTTTGATAATTTTAATGTAACCAGTCCATTTTCCTCCTTGTTGAATACGTTTAGTCATCTGGGCTAAGTTGTTATAGTTAATATTTTTCAAATCATGTGAGACAATAAGCATTTTCCGTGCATAAATATGGCACCCTTTTGATCCTCCCCCATAGACTAGGTCCCCGCTTTTTATTTCTTTTGAAGAGAACCTTAAGAGAGCATCATAAATTATTAACTAGTGATTCATGCTGAGAAGTATCATTTAACCACAGCAGTGATGGATACAGAAGGGATGTTAAATTGGGCCAAGAAAAAAAAAAAAAAAACTTAGCAAGCTTCTCTGTTTATCAAGGTACCTGGAAACTAGAGATTTTCTGAAAATTAAATTATTGCTAATGGCTGGAATAAATAGGCCAACATTTATGTAACAAGTCCTATTTACACAAAACATGATGGCTTCTATTCCCCATTTACCAAGCATCAAATGTTTTGAATCGCACAGCATGTGCTGTCTGAACAAACTACAGAAATGTGATGGGCAAGTGATATTTTGTAGATGCGGTGAATGTTAAATAAGCCACAGCTGTTAATGTGTTTGCGTTTTGAATTTAAAACACATTATGTTAATAATCTCTCATTGTCACCAGCGACCAGGAAACTATAATCATGCTAAAAACCATATTTATTTTCAAAGATGCCAGCATCTCAATGGACACGTCTTACATCACTTGGGAGAGAAGGCTTTTCAGCACAGAATGTATTTGTACACCCTCACCGAATATTATGACTAGAAGGATACTGAGCAATCAATAATAAATAACAAGAAGATCACTGGAATGGTTTGCACATTAACTTGCCAAATAACTGAAAAGCTTTTCCAATAAATAATGTGCTTGTAAATGGACAGTTGACAGACTATAGAAAACTAAAGGAAATGTCTGCTAACTTTCCTACATAAGCAGAGAGTTCATTACTGACTGATAATGACTATTCTATGTCCATATTATACGGAAGTAACTGACCCAGAAAGTCAGCCATATTATATAAGGCACACTGGCTGAAAGGCCTGTAACACAAATTATTTAATTGATTGAATGAATAATCAATCATTTTGCAAAAAGTGCATCCTGTAACAGTTGCAAGTTCTATTTTGTGACATATGCATACCTCTTGACCCAATGTTTTTTTACCTGGCTTCCGCTCATATCTAGGTTTGTTTTGAATGTGGAACGTTGGAGAAATAAAATTACATGCATATAGTTTTTGATGTTCACCAATGCTTTAGGCTGGGTTCACACTGATGCCGGATGTGGCTTGCAGCAGGGGTCTGGTGCGTCCCTGTTCTCTGTTTCAGGGACAAATTTTTGCCTGAATTCAGCCCTGAAACAGAGCCAAAGATGCACAGGACACCTGTGCAAGCCGCTCCGGAGCCTCCACGGAGGTGTGTGAACCAACTCCATAAAGAGGCTGTTATCCTAAGCAACGGGAGGGGACGCAAGCCCCCCCCCCCCCCCGCAGCTCACCCGGGCTCTCCCGTCCCACAGGAATCAGCTTCGATCAGGTCTTGGATCTAGTAACCTGGAAGCGATGTCATGACATTACTTCCGGTTTACGGAAGACTTAAGAGGTGGCAAATTAAAAAAAAAAAAAAAAAGACAGTATTCAAAATTGCCAAAGGCTTTTTGAATGCTTTTAAGTGCAGAGGAGGGGTTTGGGGTCTTATAAACCCCAGATCCCTCCATAAGGGACAGTGTATAAAAAAAAAACAAAAACAAAAAAAAACAAAAAAAGGGGCCCCATGCTCTGTGCTCGCGCGCAAATATGGATTTAACTTGTAAGCAACAAATGTCAGAAAAAGGCTTAGGCATAAAGGGGTTAAAATGCATTAAAAAGCACTTTTTTTTAAACCAGAGCAGCAGCAATATCTTCTCAGTAAAATTTCAGCCACATCATAAATACTTTACTAAAATAAATCAGATAATAAAAAATAGTAAAATGTGCCATTTTACATGCATCAGTGCACTGTGCTTTTGTTCTCAAATGAGGATGATACAGTTAAACACAATGTAATGAGCAGCAGAAAGCAGTGTGCATTGAGAGATATATGACTTGGCATATACAGCTGTAATATTTGGAAGCGAGGTCCTCTGACTCCATAGTAACCATTTTACATCAATGCCTGGCAAGACATGCTTTGCATTGCTAGTTACCCTCGCTGCTACTTTCTTTGTTAAAAATTGGAAAATGAAAGAAACAAAATAATTTTCTTCCTTACAGTAAATATTTAATGTATACATATTTGTATACAGATGAAATTTCACAAAAATGTCTCTCCGAGTAAGGCATCAAAATCAGCATATTTTAGTAGGTACTGATAACAAAAAGGTATTATCATTTTTTTTTTCTTTTTTAGCATATATAGTAAAACTTTGTTTCAACTATGCTGAAAATAAAAGTGTGTACCCATGTAAGATTGAAGGGGCATGGTTGTCAACTAGTACGTGAGGATGCAGATACTCTGAGCTCCCGATTTATCTTCCTATCCATGCATTTTTTGGGGTTAGGATTCCCCAGTGTTATTATTTAATGAATTTGCTGTAATAAAATTAATGTTTTGATAAATATGTTTGTCTAAAGTCTTATCTGTAGGGAGGTTTCAGCTCCATTAAAATCCTACACATTCTTTTTTGTATTTTTTTTTGGAAGTGCATTGTTGTCAACTAGTACGTGAGGATGCAGATTCTCTGAGCTCCCAATTCATCCTTCTATCCAGCAGTATGTCCTATGATCTTTTATGATCTTTTGACACTGTGGATTGCTCTGGCCAACATAGAAACATTTCTGATCTTAGGAACTACGCTTTAGGCTTTGTGGACTCCCAGATGGAATGGAGGGCAAGTAAATATTAAAGGACCCCTGTTGTATTACATACTAGCCTTATGCATATGCAACCCCCCTCACCTAGAATCCTAAACTACAGCGAAAGATGGGGAAAAAAAAGAAGGATGGAAAGAAGGAAAAAAAAGGAAATGACTTTCAATAATAGCTGCATCAGACATGTTGAAGGGAAACCTTTCTAGATATACAGAGAAAGCTTTGAGACCTGGGTTTAGGTATGTATGCAATATGAAGAAAAGCTTGTTGTAGACAGCAATAGTCAACTAAACATTCATTTATTTCCCAGTGTAAGGAGTTAGAAGCTCTATTACAGAAGAAGAAATACTTTTTGTCAGTAGAGGTAAAATCCATGGTCATGATAGAAATCTGACAGAGTGATAACAAATGTTAAGCTCTGTTATTTTCTCAGACTGAAGTCTCTACAAGACCACTTACTTGACACCTATGTCTTACCTGTCGTTAGTATCCCCTACTTTGCAAGTCATACGTAGTCTCTCATATATACAAACACCAAATTCTACCGGTCCTGTATCTTTATAGATAATATTGCATGTTTTCTGTTGGATTCAGCACAATAGCAGTACATGGAGGTGGTGTTTTTTTTTAGATTTGGCTCTAAACGAGTAACTAGAATAGTTATGGTACTCTAGTCTCAGAGCATGAATTAGGGTCGCAAGTTGTGTTACTGAACCCTTTTCTAGATCACAAGGTACCTGACAGGGTTGCCCTCTTGCTCTATATGACACGCCTTAGGATACTTTGTATAGGGAAAATAGAGGAATATCTATCTCTGTAGGCTTACAATTTACTAATATATCTAGCTGATTTACTGTTTTATTCTCGAACGTATTGGTTAGTAGAGCAGCCTGTATTTAGTGTTAACAATATTTTTTCCCATTAGACCCTTAGGTGGTAACCTTTATCTCTCTTTGATGCGGCTTTAGGATTTTCTTTTAAATTTAAATACCCAATTGTGAATACCCATTTTTTCCCAATAGGAAGTTAGAGTTGTCAAAATAGATCCTGACCAGAGGGAAAAATTTGTAATTTAGTGCTGAGTTCTGAAACCTTCATAACTGGGCCTACAGGTATATGCAACCTTAACAACTCAATAATGGACTTATAATCCTTGCAGAGATTATACAAGACAAACAGAAAAGATTCCCATTTGTGCTGATGCCCCGAGTCATACATTCTGGGTTTCAGGGAAATATATTATAAAAAGACTCCATATATCTAAGCATGGAAGCTGACTTATCTTGGAAAAAAACAAACAATCAGAAATATGTTGAGAAACCTGCCTGCTCTCGTGTTTGGCAAATTCTGCCATAGGCTTATGTGTGGTTAAATTTGGATGTAGAAGTGATTGATCTGTACATGAGAATGAGCACACTTACAGATGTAGCCATTCACTTATGTTGGTGGCTGTATGTGGCACCCCTTATGATAGAAGACTTGTCAGCATGTAAACATCATGGGCACGAGGCCTAAAACCTCCAGAAGGGGTTGTTCTTTCTACATTATTCCCCCCCCCCCCCCTGTCTGATCAGTATACAGTAGACACCCAATAATAAACTGTAGATATAAATGTTTAAATAAAATGAATATTATCTTGTCTCTTTTGTATTATGCTTCAGTTATATGCTCGGCTTCAAAAAGAGTATGGAGCCAATCTGACAAATTCAATAAAGGCTCTTAAGCTGGAGTTAAAAGACACTGGTCTGTCAGGACTTGTACACAGAATTCACACTTGGCATGACAGACACATCTACTGTAAGGAGGTATATTTACTAAGAGCTTAAGCTGTCACTGGAAAAAGCACAAGGGTTAGTAATATATTAGTGTAGACAGATAAATTCACACTACTGTCTTGAAACTTGTATTTCAGATGTACACAAAATGTTTCAGGTAAATTTTTTTGTCAAGTGGCAATTAAGAGCATGTTCTGAAACATAGTGTACAATACCAAAAAAAAAAAAAAAAAAAAAAAAAAAAGTTTTGAGGCAGAAATGTGCCTCCCTTTTTCTATACTGGTATATTGCATAAGGCTCCATTCACACTAGCGCGTTTTTTGATGCATTTTGCAGAAATGCATGGGAATTTTTTAACATGGGTTCCTATGGAACATGTTCACATCAATGCTTTTTTGTATCTCTGCGTTTTTGGAAAGGGTCGGGGACTTTTTTTCATGCAAAAAGCAGCGTTTTGCATGTAATGGATTTCAATGGACCAGCATCAAAAACGCAAGTGCAGCGTTTTTGCAGCGTTTTTGCCGTTTTTTTTTTTTTATTTTTTTATTTTTGTAATTTTTTTTTAAGACTGTAAAAAAAAAAATGAAAAAAAAAAAAAAAAAAAAAAAAAAAACGCAAAACGCAAATCGCAGCAAAAACGCCACAAAAACGCTGCTCAAAAACGTGCCAAGCATGAAAAAAAAACCTCCAAAAACGCTCAAAAGCAACATGCATAGGTGTGAATCGAGCCTTAGTGGAGGTGATCTGGCATCAGTGAACAGGAACCTCAGGGCCTGTTTTTTTTAGGGTGGTATCATTTGGTGTAAAATTGAAAAGGGTTTTGCTAGCAGCAGCAGTTGTACTTTACAGGGAAAACACTCTCATCCCTAAATACTGGTAATCTGCAGCATGGTTAATTGCATCTTAAAATGGCTTCAAATTTAGGAATTTGTTATGACATTTAGATATTAGACTATTAAAAAAATAAACAAGATAGAAGTCTTCCTAAATAAAACTGAATTAATGTTAATATAAATAAAATTTAGAACTTATATTTATAAAAGGAATTAGTTAAACTATTGTGAGCCAAAATCTTTGCTCCTATAAAATTTTGGAACGCAGAGCAAACAAAATGGCAAGAATTCCAAATGAAGCTCTATACGTTGCCAAGCAGTTATCTTTCATTCGGCCCTGTATTTTATTTTCACATAAAAGTTTATCAGGCTTATTCAATTGGGCAAAGAAGGCAACACACAGCAACCAAATACCCTTGTATTATTCTGGCAGCGCTAGCCTATTTACTTCAACGAGTTTTATTAAAGAATAAGTTCACCTTATATATATATATATATACACACACACACACACAAACATCTTTTTTGCAGGTAAACAAAATGTGCATTTATTATTTTTTTTTACACTGGAGCCTGTAAAGCATTGCACCCACCATCAACAGAAACCATACAATGCTTGTGTGTCTTTGATAGATAAATAAATAGGGCTGTTCTCATGGGCAATAATGGTTGTGATGCACTAAAGAAAACCTGGGTGTTGTATGAAGGGTAACACAGCACTCTTTTTTATGGGAACCCGAGCAAGTGAAGTCACAGGGCACAATATTCTGTTTCTCAGTAATGTTTTTTATTAGTGTTAGGGCTCTTAAAGCAGAGTTCCACCCAAAAATGGAACCTCCACTTTAAGTGCAGGTGACCCCCAGACATGTCACATTTGGCATGTCATTTTTTTTGGGGGTGGGGGGAGCGGATACCCTCTTTTTAGAGGCACCCAGCCCCCACTTCCTCCCGGAGCTCCGCAGCACCGAAAGGAAGTTCACCTCTCCCCCCTCCCTCTCAGCAATCTTCTGGGACAGGTCACAGGTCCCAGAAGATTGCCAGTCATTCACAGCGTGGCTGGCACATGCTCAGCGTGTGCCTGGCTGTGAATCCACAGCCGGGCGCCCAGAGTAAGAATGCCAGCGCCGTTGAGAGGAGGGGGAGATGAGTGGGGCTTTGTATGCTCGCATCGCTGGACCGTGGGACAGGTGAGTGCTCGATTATTAAAAGTCAGCAGCTACACTTTTTGTAGCTGCTGACTTTTAATTCATTTTTTTTTCGGCGGAACTCCGCTTTAAGCTGCAGTTGCATCATTCCAATTCAGATTTCTCTTATTTTATTGGATAGGGTAATCATAGACTTGGGAGAAATAATAATGTGTCAGGGCTGTGTCCGACAAGATTATCAAACAACCTACGGGCAAAAAGCGGTTTTCAGTAAATATCGCACACACAGACCTCGGTGACACAGAGGAAAGAACATCTTATGATATAATTTACAAACAGAATACAATAGATAACCTGGATGGAAGTCACACTGACCTGATGCAGATCATTTCCAAGTACATACTCCTGGAAGTACCCAGGTGCTGCTGAAGATGCTCGGATAGCTTGCCACAGATTATATTGACAACCTCCTAAATAATGTGATTTAACACCCGGAAAATGATTGTAATTTCTGAACACAAATGCTTTTGGAGGTATTCCTGTATTAACGACGGTGCTCACAGCAGCAACCTATAAACAGAGAAACACAACATGTAATATAACAAAACTCTACAGAAGCTATAGGTCTCTTGTATAGAACAAATTTAACATTTCTGCTCCGCTTTTAAAAGCAGGCTTCTCAAAATGCCACAAATTAACAGCTTAATTAACTAAATTGGCAAAGATGCTGGAGGAAAAATTTGGCCCGGGGCTTGTAAATCAGTGATGGTTCGGTTTGATAACAATCTCCACGTAAACATGTAGGAAAATTAAAGTTACGCTTAACGTCTTTTCCAGTAGTCTTTCAGGACAGCCACCTTGAGAGACCTTGGCTCCTCCCCTTCTTTGGAAACACTGCGCCAGCCCCTATAAATTTACACCTCTCCCTGCCAGCCTCAGTTTTTTCTAGAGCACCTCCGGTTAGCTGGGGAGACACAAGAACACGTTAATAACATACTATCACATATTACTATCGTGCCCCTTTTTAGGTCTTGCTCAAGACGCCCCAAAAATTCGGGTGGGTACTAGGACTGTCCTGAAAGACTACTGGAAAAGACGTTACCGGTAAGTGTAACTTTAATTTTCCCTCCCCGTCTTTCAGGACAGCCACCTTGAGAGGATAGACGAGCACTTACCACTTAGGGTGGGACAACAGCTTGCAATACCTTTCGCCCAAAGGATTGCTCACTTGCTGATACCAGACCCACTCTGTAGTGTTTCACTAAAGTGGTGAAACTGGACCATACAGCTGCCTTGCAAATCTGCTCTGGTGTTGCTCCAGCTCTTTCCGCCTGTGAAGCTGCCATAGCTCTGGTAGAGTGTGCTTTAATTCCCATGGGGGCTTCTCTACCTGCAAGCCTGTAGGCCTGAGCAATATCTATCCTGAGCCATCTGGCCATGATGTGTCTAGACGCCCTCTGTCCTTTTCTTGCTCCGCAAAAAGAAATAAAGAGAGAGTCTGACCTTCTAAAACTCTTCGTCAGCTCTAAATAACGTAAGATACATCTCCTGACGTCTAAAGTATGAAATCTAAATTCCCTTTCACTTGAGGGATTAGATCAAAAAGTTGGCAAAATTACCTCCTGGCTTCTACGGTATTTCGAAGCCACCTTTGGTAAAAAAGCCGGGTCAGTCTTAAAAACGTCTCTATCCGAAAACACAACACAAAAGGGGGGTCTAATTGAAAGGGCCTCTATTTCACTGACCCTCCTGGCCGTGGTTACAGCCACCAAAAAAACAGCCTTATAAGTTAGGTCCTTTAGAGTACACTCTTCTAAAGGCTCGAACGGGGGTTCCGTCATAACCTGTAAGACCAGGGAAAGGTCCCACTTAGGGGAGGAAGGACCTTGCACTGGTCTCTGTCTTGAAAGGGCTCTGAAAAACCTGACTACCCAGGAGTTGGTGGCCAGGGATTTCTCTAGGTACGCGCTAAGCGCTGAAACTTGGCTTTTAAGGGTACTGATGGCTAACCCCTTATCTGCCCTGCATTGCAGAAACTCCACGACTGCTATAGGGCTCTGCACCTTAAAAGAGTTTTCTAGGCACCAAGCTCTAAAACGCCCGCAAACCTTTTGGTAGATTCGGCACGTCTCCTCCTTTTTACTATCAAGGAGGGTGGATACCAGTTGTTCGGAAAAGCCCTTGCTTCTTAGCATCTCTTCTTCGGAAGCCAGGCGGCTAAGTTCCAGCGGCCTGCTTGGGGACAGAGAACTGGGCCCTGAGATAGGAGATCCTTTCTGGTTGGAAGGAGCCAGGGAGGTTCCGCTGCCAACTGCCCGAGGACTGAGAACCAAGCCCTCTTGGGACAGTATGGAGCCACTAAGATCAGTGTGGTGTTTTCTACCTGAAATTTCCTTAGAACTGCCGGCAGAAGCACGGGAGGTGGGAAGGCGGAAGGCGTAGCAAAGTTTAAAGTGACAATTTTGTGTTAGGGCGTCTACCCCAGCGCATTCTCCCATCTGCTGAGAGAGAAGAAATACGGGGTCTTTGTATTGCATTCAAAAAGGTCCACCTCTGGGAGGCCCCACCTTCTGACTAGGAGGTTGAAGACTTCCTGATTGAGTAACCAGTCGGCCTCTCTCAGCTGTGTTCAGCTGAAGAAATCGGCTACTACATTCTCTTTCCCCCTTAGAAACACTGCTGAAAGGGAAAGAGCATTGGCTTCTACCCAGCCCAGGATCTCTGAGGCTAGGGTTGACAGAACCCCGCTTCTTGTGCGCCCTTGCTTGTTCATATAAGCAATGACCGAGGAGTTCTCCAAACGCAACTGGATATGTTGTCCCCAGAGGTCCCCTTTGAAGGCACTGAGTGCCAGTCTGACTGCTTTTAGTTCTTTCCAGTTGGACGACCTCTTGAGTTCCTCTTTTTTCCACGTCCCCTGTGCCCACCGCGATCCCAGGTGTGCGCCCCAGCCTCTGCCTCTTGCGTCCGTGGTAATCACTCTGGACACTGGAATGATCTACAAGCGCCCCTGCGACAGATTTATCCACTTCCTCCACCACCAGAGGGATCTTTTGATCCGAGGAGGTATTGAAAGCAGGGTGTCTAAAGACTCCTGGCTGTGGTCCCACAACTTTAGAATCAGTGCCTGCAAGGGACGGAAGTGAAGGCCTGCCCACTGGACTGCCGGAATGGCAGAGGTTAGTAAGCCGAGAGCTGACATGGCCGTCCGTATTGACACCTGTTGATTGCTCTGCAGGAACGCTACTGCCCGGTCTAGCTTTAGAATTTTCTCTGGTGGGAGAAAAACTCTCAGCTGAGTAGAATCCAGCAGATATCCTAGATAGGAAATCTGCTGAGCTGGAATTAGGCTGGATTTTTCCAGGTTTAGTAGCCATCCTAGCCCCATCAGGGTTGACTTTGTTAGTTCCAGATCCCTGATTAGTTGCTCTGAGGATGCTGCGAATAGAAGAAGATCGTCTAGGTATGCAATAATTGATACCCCCCTGATTCGCAGAAAAGCCATGGCCTCTGCCATGACCTTCGTAAATACTCGGGGTGACGAGGATAGGCCGAATGGCAGCGCCTGAAACTGCAGGTGAATGGTTTCCTCTTCCACCTTTACCGCCAGGCGCAGGAATTTTTGAAAGGCTTCCGCAATGGGAAAGTAGAGGTAAGCGTCTTTTAAATCCAGTGACACCATGTAACAGTCCTGGGGCAGTAATGCCCTGACTGTAAATATCGATTTCATCTGGAATCTCTTGTAGACAATCACTTTGTTCAGGGGTTTCAGATTTAGAATTAACCTGTAACTCCCCGAGGGCTTTCTCACCACAAAAACGTGTGAATAAAAGCCTGTCCCTTCCTCTTCTTTTGGAACTCTGCAAACTACATTTTGTTGCTCTAGTTCCTTTAATGCCCCTAGGAGGGCTTCTGCTTTTGCCGTACACCTGGGGAGAAGCGTTGTTAAGCTTCGACATGGAGGGGGCTTTGTAAATTCTAGACAGTACCCACGATCCCCAGGATAAATTGGTTGGGGGAGATTACTTCCCATTGTGGAAGGAAGGCTCCCAATCTTCCCCCCACTGTGACCCTTGAGTCACTGGGTCTTACTGGGCTGCTCAGGAGGGCGAAAAACCGCTCCTCCTTTGCCCTTACCCCTTTGGCTCAAAGTCTTTTTCTCCTGTGACTTGGGAGGCCTTCTTTTTTGTGGACCAAACCCCCTCTTGGGTTGATTCAGGGCTTTACGTTTTACTGAGAATGCCTTCTTTTTATCGGCGGTACGGTCTAATACTGTTTCTAGACCTGGGCCAAAGAGCAGATCACCGGTCAGTGGAATGCCACATAGTTGAATTTTTGAGGCATTGTTGCCTGGCCATGTTTTGAGCCAGAGGGCGCTTCTGACTGAGTTGGCCAGTGCAGCAGTCCTGGCTGACATGCGCACTGACTCAGCCGAAGCATCCGCTATATAGGCTACACCTCGTTGAATCGTTGGAAAGGACGACAAATAGTCTCTTTTGCCGTACCTGCCTCAAACATGAGCCTGGATTTGTGTAAGCCAGTGCTCGAGGTTTCGGGCCACCACCGTGACTGCCAACTCTGGTTTCAGATTACCTAGAGTTGATTCCCAGGTCTTTTTTAACAGGGAATCAATTCAATGCCCATGGTATCTGTCAGAGTTCCAAGATCCTCAAAGGCCAGATCTGTGTGTCTGGACACTTGCGAGAATGCTGCATCCAATCTGGGGTTTGTGTTCCAGATTGTGGCAGGGTCGTCCGAAAAAGGGAATCTTCTTTTTAGGGACCTAGAAAAGAAGGGTTTCCGTTTGGGATCCTGCCATTTTTTCTTGACTGTTTCTATTAGGACCTCATGAACAGGAAATACTTTTCTTTTCTGTTCCTTTAAGCCCCTATACATCTGGTCATGGAGAGATAGGGTTTTTCGTTCTCCTGAATACCCAGGGTGGTGTAGATAGCCCCTAAGAGGTCCTCTACCTCATCAAGGGACAACTTGTATCTGGAGGGCTTTCTGCACTCCCCGTCCCTTCTCTCTCCCTCTGAATTGTCCTGAGAACCAGATGTAGCACTGTCTGGTTCCTCCCTAGCTTCCTCTCTGGAATTGCCCGCCACTTCTGCTGAAGTAGTGGCTCCAGGTTGGGAAGATGCAGAGTCCTGTGCTAAGAGTGGGGTTGTATTCTGCGATGCAGGTGAGGGTTTAAGGGGAACCTGAAATCCCTCAAACAGGGTCTTAAATGATTGGAAAGTTGAGGATAATTCCTTGACTGATGCTGCTAACCCTGACTCCTGTTCAGATGCTCTTTCGTTAACTAGTGCATCAATACAGTCCTTACATAAGACCTTTTTCCAAGCCTCCCCTAGGGTATCCCTACAGGAGGCACACTTTCTCTTAGAGCTATGGGGAGGTTTTTTCTCAGAAGATTTCTGAAATACATGGAAAAAACAAACATCAATCAATATCCCCATAAAAACCTCACACATAAATACAACCATGGGGAGAGTCAAGTTCCTCCTACAGAATGAGGAACCTGGTCTCTCCCCTCCCTCTGCCCACCTAGAGGGGTTCCTTCCCCTCCCGCTCATTACAGGAACCATGAGGGGGGAGGGAGAGCCTAGGTAAAGGGGGAACCCTTCCCCAGGGTACCCTTACCTTATGCTGGCTGGAGCTGGCATCGCTGAGCGCCGTCTGAGCATCAGCTTCCGACATGCTGGTGGAGCGGCCTGTGGAGTCTTCACACTGCCTGTGCTGTGAAACAACTCCTCTCCAGCCTGTGCCCGGCCCTCTAACAGCGCCGGGCGACCCGGCACCGGAAGTCGCGGATCAAAGGACACATATCCGCCCCCCCGCCAGAAATGACGTCACCCGCAGTCCAGCCCACTCGGCTCCACTGTGGCCTGTACGCTGTAGAGGGGGGACAGAGATGCCTCCTGCAAACAGCCCTGTGGCTGTGAAAGAGGGCTCCCCCAGACTTCCACCAGCGCTCGGCGAAGTGGGGGAGGCAGACGAGATGCGGCCGGTGAGTAGCCTGCCGCTGCCCCAGAGAACCCCTGTCTCTTAGTTAGGGACTTTTAGAAATATAGCCCCCAGTCTCCCTGACTGTTTAGACCTGGTTCCTAGCGCAGTGTCTCCCCACCAGGGGAAACACAAATAACTGAGGCTGGCAGGGGAGGTGTAAATTTATGGGGGCTGGCGCAGTGTTTTCAAGGAAGAGGAGGAGCCAAGGTCTCTCAAGGTGGCTGTCCTGAAAGACAGGGAGGGAAAAAATATTTTTAAAATGGACTGTGCCACTGTCAGTGCACTTTATTATTAGGCAGTACAAGATAGACTTCTCCAACGTTTACACTAATATTTGAGTGATTTGAGTGCAATGTAAAGAAATGTGGTTATCACGCTGGGCACTTGACAGGCAGGTGTTTAATACTAACTGAAAAAAAAAAAAAAAAAAAGAAGGACGTCATACCTAGTTTCTGTTAACACACAATGCCTAGAAGTAAAGCCAGCGGACAACAGATGGAAAATCAGATGTTTTTTTTTTTTTTACCATGTGCCCTTAAATAAGGTCAAACACTGTATTACTGTACAGAGATTTGAAAATGCAGTTAAAAACGTATCTAAACTCAAAAATATAACAAATGGCAGCTTACCAGTCCCTACATGCGATGGCTGTGTTAGTTATCTTTTTCTCTTCATTTAAACCTACAAATAGCACACTTTCTGTCCCTTCATGTTTACACTTTTTCCCAACTGTACCTATAGGGCAGCCATGGTTGTCACACAGCCCTAATTTGGAACAGGTTTTCCTTTTTTCATCCCTATTACATGGTGGATTGATGGGACTAGTAGTTTACACAATAAAGAAAAGGTTCACTGAGCTTTCTTAAAAGCTGACAAAAACTAAAAAGAAAAAGCTTTGGGTGCTTTTCCAGAATTTAATCAAAATACAAAAAAGGCAGAAAAAAAATGATTCTAACAAAGAACTATAACTTAATTAGCTGATAACTCCCTTGGGGTAACATTCTTTAACCCCATAAGCATGTAAAAACATTTAAAAAGGACAAAACAACATTAGTCATATACCACTTTGTCGCCAAGATTAGGTAAGCTCTGTATACAGCCACCTCTATATCGCAAATTATTGGTACTGAAAATGGACACATAAAATGGTGAAGTTGAATTTGTAAGACCTCATGTACACTGCAGCTCCTAAATATGAGTTTAGGAGCTTTTGGCGTTTTTTTTGCCAAAGCCCCTGAACTTAATTCAATAAAAGCCTATGTGTCCATGTACACATAGGCTTTTAATCAGCGTTTAGGAACAGCAGAGTTTAGGGGCAGTTAAACGTCCCTCTCCTGTACGCAGAAGAATCACGTTCAGGAGAGGACCGTTTTGGCCAAAAAACCCCAAATGCGGCAAAAACGCATCTAAGCGCTAGCCATGATTAGCACCTGGGTGTTTGTTTATTTCAATGGCAAGTACTCTGGCAAATGAAATTAATAAATTCCAAGAACTAAAAGCCGCAAAATTGTGGTAATGCTTTTTTGCCGCTCTTATCGTTTTTCTGCTGGCAGGAGAGTTAGCTTAGGGGTGGCCAGTGTACATGCAGTCTAAATGTGTCCAAAAAGGTACCATACCAGCTTGCTTGAGACACTCGCAGCACATAGCCACGAAACATGTTGCCAGACACTGGCCTTGTTTTTAACTTTGTTGTAGCAGGACACAACCACAATCTACTAATTTGGCAAATACACTCATTAATTAAAGTGGTTGTAAACCACAAGGTGTTTTTTTACCTTCATGCATTCTATGCATAAAAAGGTAAAAAACCTTGTGTGTGCAGCATGAGAGCCTTGCCTCTCCAGAGACTCGCACTGCTGATTGGCTATTGGCAGCAGCGGGAGCCAATCAGGAGACAGTGGGAGGCTGGGCTGAACCACAGCTCTGTGTGTAAATGGACACACAGAGCAGCGACTCAGATACCCCCATAGCAAGCTGCTTGTAGTGGGGGCACCTGACAGGAGGGAGGATTCAGGGGGACCGGTGTGGGACCTGAGAAGAGGAGGCTCTGGGTTGCTCCGTGCAAAACCATTACACAGAGAAGGTAAGTATAACACGTTTATTATTTTAATGAAAGATAAAAAAATAAAGCTTTACAATCACTTTAACCATGAGTTTGGTTTGTTTACATCTTGGAGCTTATATTCTCAAAATAAATGTATCTCAACTAGGTTTTATAAAAGCTTAGTAAAGATATACAATTTGTTTATTCTTATGAATACTACAAATGGTCTATTTCTTTAAATTATACCTAATGCAATTTTGGGGGGGGGGGGGGGGGATAAAATGTGGAAGTTTTTAAGGTTTTCATTGCTTTCCGTTTCCCTGCTGAAAAGATTAACTCTCTCTACTTGTGCTAATGACTAGTAATGAGCTATGGTTTGGTCTAAACCCGTGGGTAACTGTCACACGATAGCAAGCTGCCAGACCAATCGGCTGCAGCCAGGGAATTCCCCACAACACAGTCTCACATTACAAAGGGAGGGGTATGCTGGTGCCATCAGTGCCCTAATATGGCCACAAGGCCATATTAGCTCAATAATGTCACCAGCATACCCCCTCCCCTCTTGATATTGTGAGACTGTGGGATGGGGGAATTCCTTACCTGCAGCTGATTACGCCAGCAGCCTGCTAGTCCAGTAAAGAGACACTGTCAAATTGTTCTTCAGCCACATGTGTTTGCCAAGTGTCATTTCCAAAAATAATTTCCAAAAAAAAAAAAAAAAAATCCACATATTTAAGTAGGCTTAAGATTTTGTGTTGGGCCGCAGGTTGGACACCCCTACCTTAGCTCATCACCACTGAGGGCAATTTTCACTGGAACTAGAAAGACATGGGAAATACAAAATTTGTATTGTTGTCACAAGAACAGGAGGTTGGCAGTTATGCCGGAGCTCTGCTCTGGTGACAACTGTGTAAGAGAGGGATTTCCATTAATTTTGTGTTGCATCTCCAAGACAGGAAGTGAAGGTAATCCTCTCTAATGGGATGCAGAACACAAAAAACCTGATCGTTTCATCCCCGTATGTCTTTCCCAAATTAAGACAATACTTTGGCTTTAGATATTTTTTAAGGTGCTGGTAATTTATAGAACTTTTGCTTCCATGTACATTTTGTATTTCTGAGTGTACATGGGGACAGCCATATTTGCTCCTTTTATCTACAAGCTCTGCTACCCTTTCATGCCTTGTTTTTTACCACCTGTCTCATTGCATGTTAACAAGACAAGATATGCCCAATTGAAAAACAATAGGTCCTCAGCAGTCTCTAATAACACAATGACTTGGAACACTCACAATGCTTCCGGCAGCCAGGGGCCATGTGATCTTTTAGTCTAAGCTTTAGGTCATATAAAAAAGGAACAAAGGAGAGGCTTTTTTTTTCATGGCAATTTTCCACTAAAAATAATAATGTGATTTAAAGATGCTGACATGTCCTTTTGATTCCTTGAAAGCATGAACTTCAATGATAGATGCACTTTAAGTAAATGACAGGTTGTTCACACTGCTGACCATTTCCACCAACTGTATACAAAGACTCGGAAATGGAAATTCACATAATAAATCCAGCATTTCCTGTTGGAACGCTCCACTCAATATGGGATCTTCTGGAAAACAGTAGCAAGACTCATCAAGAACTTTTTTTTTTCCCAGTGGTAAACACAGTGTGGCTGACATTCAGAAAAACAGTATGTCTGGTGCCTCCGTCAATCGAATTACTATTTTGCAATTCAACATTTTATAAAGTGGCCTTTGTATTTTACAGAATCCTAGCAGCATTACATCAGCACTTGATAAAGCAGAACATAGCAGTGAATAAACTCCCCAGCCCACAGTTGTATTATGCTAACTGAATAATTGATCCACTTAAGGGTAAGTGATGCTTTTCAAAGCTGAAAAACAACCTTCTTTCACAAAATGCCTTTTCTGAAGAAAATGTTAGCAGAAATATTCAGGTTTTTATATCCCTATAAATGACTAGAAATAATAAAATCCTAGGACGTGATTCTGAGCTCCTGTGTGCTCTGGTAATAGAAATGTAACATATTTGTTATATTTACCAAGGCAATTTTGCATTGAAGACCTAGTACTAGTAGCTACAGTGTATATAAAAAGTCTACACACCCCTGTTAAAATGTCAGGATTCTGTGATGTAAAAAAAAAAAATATGAGACAAAGAAATAATTTCAAAACCTTTTCCACCTTTAATGTGACCTATAAACTGTACAACTCAGTTGAACAACAAACTGAAATCTTTTAGGTGGAGGGAATTAAAAATAAAATAATATGGTTGCATAAGTGTGCACACCTTTAAATTAATACTTTGTTGAAGCACCTTTTGATTTTATTACAACACTCAGTCTTTTTGGGTATGAGTCTATCAGTATGGCACATCTTGATTTTGCAAAAACACTCCAAATCTGTCAGATTGCGAGGGCATCTCTTGTGCACAGCCCTCTTCAGATCACCCCACAGATTTTCAATTGGATTCAGGTCTGGACTCTGGCTGGGCCATTCCAAAATTTTATTCTTCTGGTGAAGCCATTCCTTTGTTGATTTGGATGTATGCTTTGGGTCGTTGCCATGCTGAAATATGAAGTTCCTCTTCATGTTCAGCTTTCTAGCAGAAGCCTGAAGGTTTTGTGCCAATATTGACTGGTATTTGGTACTGTTCATAATTCCCTCTACCTTGACTAAGGCCCCTGTTCTAGCTAAAGAAAAATAGCCCCAAAGTATAATGCTGCCACCACCATGCTTCACTGTGTTCCATGGTTGGAACGGTGTGAACACCACTGATCTTCACTATTATACATACATGCGGTTGCCTCATAACCGTAAGGTAAGAGGCCATCTTCACTGAAGTGTGTTGCACAGAAGAGGAGAAATAACTTTTGCATATTGTATTTATTTGCATGACTTTTGCACTTTAAGGACAAGTCACTTTATATGTTATATTTACACTCAGCTGGAGAGTGAACACAGCACCTTATTTTGTTTCCATCTAGAAGACTGTGGTTATTTATTTATTTGGGAAAATCTTTTTTCACGTGTATACTACTACCTTTAGCATTTTATTGTATGCTTCACTGTTTGGATATTCTTTAACATATATTGCTCAGGTAGTTTTAGTCTTATTTCAGCTTTAACTTTAACTTGTTAACAGCGCAGCACCATCTATTTTATAAATTTCATATGTGCAGGTATGGATTGACTCTTTTCGCTGCTTGGGGCGGTTAAATTATTATTTTCATAGTAGCGTGGGAATATATATTTAATTTATTTATGATTTATATCTTTGTCTCTTTTTTTTTTTACATCACAGAAACCTGACATTTTAACAATGGTGTGTAGACTTTTTATATCCACTGTATACAGGGAAGTAGCAATACTTTTAATAGTTTGAAGAACCTTGTGCCTGTCACAAGTCACATTACAAAGTAACTATTCAATTAATTCAACAGACATCCATTATTCACCAATATTTAATTGGTTAGCCATTGTCCTATATTAACAAATGAAAGAACATTTTTGAATGGCTAGTAAAAGGGTATAAAAATGAAATTTTTGCACAAAATCTTATACTGCCATAAAATATTTTTCAAATTTGAAATACTTCGAATTAAGTATAAATCATACGATCATGATTGGAAAGGGTTAAACGCTCTTCTCAACTATACCTGAAAGAAATCAATACCACGTCCACATAAAGACTGATAGATGCAATCGCACGCAGCAAACTAAAATATATTATACACAATCAATGAACACTGACAAAGCCATATACAAAACGAACAGCATTAATGTGTACGCTTTTTTCCCCCAAGTTTATTAGAACTCTACAACAAAGTAGAACAACTGTAGGCTACCACTATTGTTAAATAAAAGATAAAGCCGTGGAAAGAATATTGTCAACATATTGCATTGAAATACCAAAAACTACATCAAGGTACCTTACAAAACACTAACCAATTCTACACAAAGAAATGGGACCCATGGTTTAACCATGCTAATCTCTTCTTTAACCCTGAATAATTCTACTAAATACTGAAGTTCACTGAAGAGTATTATATGAATATAGAGTTTAATGTATAATAGGAATTGCTATATTTATATATAAATTTATACTCCATTCAAGAACCGCTTAATATATATTGTTATTCCTTTTTGTAGAAATTACTTTGATTGTACATTTTATGGCATATGTCAATAAGCTTTTTGTACTATTTCTTTGTACCAAATAAAACATTTTTTTTAAACAAAAAAAGATGATTTTCAATAAATAAATGTGAACACCCAATTGAGAAATCAAACAAAGCTGGCAGATAGGCAGTCTGATTCCCATAGGGCTGGAGTGAGCTACCTGTCCCCAGCGGCAGTGGCAGAAAATGCTCTTTTACTGTGCATCCTTACTACATCCTTGGCATGCACTTTAGAAAAGCAAATCTATGCTTGCCCACGATACCTAAAGACACGCAATGGACAGGTCCAGGACCTTCCTTCTGATTAGATGAAGGACTTGAAAGTGGAAGGCTTTAGTAACTGCCCCTGAAGCCCCCCAATGACAGGACAGTGAGGGAACAGCAATGGACTGATGAGCTCATCCTTCTGCTCTTTCCTTCTGTTAGCATAATCCTTGTCAGCAAGCACATGTGTATGCAGGACATTAGACTGACTCCCTCTTGCAGTCTAATGACCTGTACACACGGTCGGACATTGATCGGACATTCCGACAACAAAATCCATGGATTTTTTCCGATGGATGTTGGCTTGAACTTGTCTTGCATACACACGGTCACACAAAGTTGTCAGAAAATCCGATCGTTCTGAACGTGGTGACGTAAAACACATACATCGGGACTATAAATGGGGCAGTAGCCAATAGCTTTTGTTTCTTAATTTATTCTGAGCATGCTTGTGTGTCGGATTTGTGTACACACGATCGGAATTTCCGACAACGGATTTTGTTGTCGGAAAACTTTATAGCAAGCTCTCAAACGTTGTGTGTCGGAAATTCCTATGGAAAATGTGCGATGGAGCCTACACACAGTCGGAATTTCCGACAACAAGGTCCTATCACACATTTTCCATCGGAAAATCCTATCGTGTGTATAGGGCATAAGTACTGCTGTACAGGTTATTACAAGAGCCCGATACCAAGTAAAATTCAAGTATTTATATTTAGTTGCATTTAATAACATGTGAAGGGAGAGCACTAATGGCAGGCTAATGCAATGCAAGTTGGTACTTCGTGAAAATGCTCTGGAAATCTATATGCTTGTGAAGCTTTAACAGTAAAATGCTGTCCTGGAGGCACTGTAATGCCGCTAGGAAAACCTGACTTTCAATACTATTTAATGTAAAAAAATATATAGTTCCTAAAGTCAGTTCTAAAGTGGTTAAAGGATAAGTTCACCTTTCAAAAAAATAAACAAATAATAATGGCATGTTTCTCTGTGGGTAAAAAAAATGTGCATTTATTACGGTATTTTCTTTTTCTGAAGAGCCTAATGCATTGGAACCGAGATCGGCAAATCACGGGTGCAATGCCAGGATCCTGCAGACTTTCAGGCAGCTGTTTGCCCATACATCACGAATGGGCAGACAGTTACTGAGGAGCAAAAAATATCAATGAACTATGAGAGCACTCACTAGCGCCCTCGCAGTTCATTGAGAACTACAAGCAATCTGCTGCAGTGGCCCACAGTACTTGTAGTTCATTAATTTACAGGAAACTGTAAATGAATGACGCTGCTGTATGGGCAGAGCTCCGCACAGCCTTACTGTTTTCAAAATGTAACAGCGAATGCGGGGAGAAAGTTCCCTCGCTCACAGGTCACAGAACGATAGTGCTGGCGGTGGGAGGTGCGTGTATAGGAGCATGTTACACCCTAAATATGGGTGTAACATGCCCCTAAAAATGAATTTATCCTTTAAGAACACAACTACATGTATACATATAGTCAAAACTGAAATTAAACAAATTGTATTTACTGTGAAATTATGATGGCTTTAGGTCAAGTTTTGTGGTTATTTTAAAGCAGATAAAAAATAAATAAATAAAAGAAAACTTCCCCTGCGAAACTTGCCTTAAAACGAAAGCCCTCCAGCGGTTCGCTGTCACAACAGGGCTTCCATCTGGGTTTGCCACCTCTGGCTACATGAGTGGCCAGGGCCATGATGATGTCACTCTCACACATGCGCGCAGGAGCCTTTGTTTACGGCACGAGTTCTAAAGGTTCAGCACGGTCAACTGGACCTTCAGAGCGCATGTGCCAGTGACATCACTGGCTACATGGAGTGTGAATGTCTTCTAAGTAGTGCAAGTTTAGAAGATATTCACTGTACCTACAGGTAAGCCTTATTATAGGCTTACCTGTAGGTACAAGTTGAAAAAGTGAGTTTCCTACCACTTTAAGGACTATATGGTCTAAAATTGTTTTAGCACAGCTTTTACTACATTTGCACAATCTTTGTTTTACAAATAAATATTTAATACAATGGATTTCCAGAGCGCTATGGGCTAAGGCAGCACACCAAAATACTTTTGTTCAACTGGCAGATCAGATAAAAGCTGCTTGATCAGCACTGCAGGCAACAGGCTGCAGTGGTGATCTATAAATTCTGACAGCCGGGAAATCTCCCTGCCATCAGAATACAATAGCTCAGTGGGGAGGATTCCCCTATCCACCTCGAACCTGTGGATGGGGAGAACAGGTCAGGTTTTTTGTTCAACCGACTGGGCGAATGGACAAAACTGGCCCAAGCACTGTATGGCCAAAGCCTTACATACAACATGCATCAAAGATTGTCGCTTTCAGAACTTATCTGGTCCTGGTATATTCAACAAGATTCAGGAAAATGAAACCATTACTTTCTCTTGACTGTATGATTTATTGTGAAGGTGTACAGACATACTGTACAATATATTGCCAAAAGTATTGGGGCGCTTCCATCAGGCAGATAATATAAACCTGATAGATTAATTGGCAGTCATTCAAAATTACAAAACTGAAATAAACAAAGAGTCTCTGGTGGGTATACAGGGTATAACTGGTAGTAGATTGATGAGTGCACCGTTCACCAAACACTTAACCACCGCGTGCTCCACACACCCGCAAGGGATTCAAACTCACCAGAACCCGGAGGTTATCAAGCCCCAAACGGCATCCTATGGACAGCTGACGAGAGAGACGACTGCCGAACACACTCGGACGGTGTTGGTAGTGTCCAGAGAAGCTGGATCCCACTAAAAGTCTTGCTTGGCAAACTTACATGGCTGGTGAGCCTGCCTTTTTTGCATGTTGAATATGTGCTGAAGCCAAGCACATTTGCACCTCTGTGTTGTATGTGTATTGTGCTGATAAGAAGCTGCACCTCTTTTTGTTTGCGCTAAAGCTGAAGAAAAAGCCCGTTTGTGTTTGCTGCCAAATAAAAAGGATTTTATGTTTATAGAACTGTCTGACGAATGCCTAATTTTCCCCTCTGATCCTGACATGGTATAAAAGCAAAGAATGTGAAATGCAACAATAAATGTAAGTGCCTATTGTTGTATCCCATTCAAAATTCTGACACCACAATTTACATTGGAGAAACATGCTTCACAAAGTTCATACCCGTTGCAATTTTCCACATTTTGTCACGTTACAATCAAAAAAGGTAAATGTATTTTATTGGGATTTTATGTGATAGACCAACACAAAGTGGCACATAATTGTGACATGGAAGAAAAATTTTCCGCCACATATAGCATTTTGCTTTTAGGCCAAAAAGTTCAATTTTGGTCTCATCTGACCAGAGCACCTTCTGCCACATGTTCGCTATGTCCCCCACATGGCTTATCACAAACTGCAAATGGGACTTCTTTCAACAATGGCTTTCTTCTTGCCACTCTTCCATAAAGGCCAGATTTGTGAAGTGCACAACTAATAGTTGTCCTGTGGACAGATTCTCCCACCTGAGCTGTAGATCTCTGCAGCTCCTCCAGAATTACCATGGGCCTCTTGGCTGCTTCTCTGATTAATGCTCTCCTTGATCGGCCTGTCAGTTTAGGTGGACGGCCATGTCTTTGTAGGTTTGCAGTTGTGCCATACTCTTTCCATTTTCAAATGATGGATTGAACAGTGCTCCATGAGATGTTCAAAGCTTGGGATATTTTTTTTATAACCTAACCTTTGTTTTAAACTTCTCCACAAGTTTATCCCTGACCTGTCTGGTGTGTTCCTTGGCCTTCATGATGCCGTTTGTTTACTAAGGTTTTCTAATAAACCTCTGAGGGCTTCACAGAAGAGCTGTATTTATACTTAGATTAAATTACACAAAATGTGGATTCTATTTACTATTTAGGTGACTTCTAAAGGCAATTGGTTCCACTAGATTTTAGTTAGGGGTATCAGAGTAAAGGGTGCTAAGTACAAATGCATGCCACACTTTTCAGATATTTGTAAAAAAAAAATGAAAACCATTTATCATTTTCCTTCCACGTCACAATTATGTGCCACTTTGTGTTGGTCTATCACATAAAATCCCAATAAAATACATTTACATTTTTGGTTGTAACATAACAAAATGTGTATGAATGCTTTTTCAAGGCACCAACAGTTTGCGCTTTACAACATGAGGGCAGACAGTACAGTTACAATACAATTCAATACAGGAGGAACCATTAGAAAGATCAACGTACTATAAACATTAGGAGTCATAGGTTATATTCAGGTTATAATAAGTTATCAATATAACATTATGGCCTATAAATCTGATGTATATAGGACTTATCAGTGTTCTATACAAATTATGGGGGTGTTGCTAGGGACTTTTTGCTGTAGGATAGCATTTGTGGAGTAAGGACCCTCTATAGAATTGCAAGACCTTGTTCTAAAATTAGAATTTTTAAAACGTGCTACTGATTTATTTATTAAAAAAACAGCAATTCTATGACCTTCATTTGTCAAAGAGCTTGAAATCTTAACTGTCTGCTATACTCAAAGCAACCAATTATGTTACTGTTCATTTTCCATACTGCACTGGAGGAATGAATGGAGAATATGGTTGCTGTGACAACACAAAACCCTTTGATAAAGCAATAAACCCCTTTAATCAAAACTTTCCGCCAATAGCGTCGCAAATATGAATTAGTGAATATTGCGCAAAATACATTCAATATCTACAGCGTCGTAAATATGTTTTAGCATAGAATAGAAGCAAATATTTAAAAAATAATATCAAAACAAGTTATTATTATTATTATTATACAGTATTTATATAGCGCCAACAGTTTACGTAGCGCTTTACAACTTGAGGGTAAACAGTACAAATACAATACAATTTGATACGGTAGGAATCAGAGGGCCCTGCTCCTTAGAGCTTACAATCTAAGAGGGAAGGTCAAGAGATACAAGAGGTAATAACTATGGGTGATGTGCTGATTGAGAAGATAAATGTACAGTTGTTAGGTGGGGGCCAGATAGGCTTCTCTGAAGAGATGAGTTTTCAGGGATCGTCTGAAAGTGGATAAAGTAGGAGAAAATCGGACAGATTGGGGTAGAGCATTCCAGAGGATGGGGGAGGCTCTGGAGAAGTCCTGAAGGCGAGCATGGGATGAGGTGACAAGGGAGTTTGAGAGCAGGAGGTCTTGGGAGGAGCGAAGAGAATGATTAGGTTGGTATTTTGTGACTAGGTTAGAGATGTAGCTGGGGGCCAGGTTGTGGGTGGCTTTGTAAGTTATAGTTAGTATCTTGAATTTAATTCGGTGACTGAGTGGCAACCAATGGAGAGATTGGCAGAGGGGTGTGGCAGACGCTGAGCGGTTTGTGTGGTGGATGAGCCTGGAAGCAGCGTTCATGATGGACTGAAGTGGGGATAGCCTATTTAGAGGTAAACCAATGAGGACGGAGTTGCAGTAATCGAGGCGGGAGATGACCAGGGAGTGGATTAGAAGCTTTGTGGTGTCATTGGTTAGGAAGGGGCGTATCTTGGAGATGTTGCGAAGACTGAGGCGGCAAACTTTGTATAGTGATAGAATGTGGGGTCGAAAGGTTAGTTCAGAGTCCAGGATTACACCTAGGACCTTGGCGTGGGGAGATGGGTTGATAGTTGAGCCGTTGATCTTGACAGGGAAATCAGGGGAAGTGGCACCTGAGGGAGGAAATATCATGAGCTCAGTTTTGGATAGGTTGTGTTTGAGAAAGTGATGTGACATCCAGGCTGATATGTCTGCTAGTAAGTTGGTAATGCGTGAGGAGACAGATGGAGAGAACTGGGGGGTGGAGAGATAGATTTGGGTGTCATCAGCGTAGAGATGATATTTAAAGCCGTGGGAGGCAATCAACTGACCCAAGGAAGTGGTGTAAATTGGGAAAAGGAGAGGTCCAAGAACAGAACCTTGGGGGACCCCAACGGAAAAAGGAAGAGGAGAGGAGGAAGTAGAGTGACACTGAAGGAGCAGTGGGATAGGTAGGATGAGAACCAACGAAGAGTACAGTCACGGAGACCGAAGGAGTGGAGTTTTTTGAGGAGGAGGGGGTGGTCCACTGTGTCAAAGGCAGCAGAGAGATCCAGGAGAAGTAGTACAGAATAGTGTCCATTGGCTTTAGCCATTAGTAGATCATTTGAGAGTTTAAGGAGAGCAGTTTCCGTGGAGTGTTGAGGGCGAAAACTGGACTGAAGGGGATCAAGAAGTTTATTCATGGTCAGATGGTCGCTTAGTTGGTTGTAGACCAGTCTTTCAAGAAGTTTGGAGGAGAAGGAGAGTAAGGAGATGGGACGTAAGTTGTTGAGATTGGTGGGATCCAGTGAGAGCTTTTTTTTTTTTTTTTTCAAAGAAGTTTATTGAAAATTTTCATGAATACAGGGTATAATCAACATGTAGATTACATATTACATAACAATGTTCAGAAATGAAAACATAAATATTAATGAGGCAGGATATCCTGTACTCTTCAACAAAGGATGTGTGCGCTACCTCTCGAGAGGAGGATACATTGAAAGGCATAATTTCAACTAGTGTCAGTAGGTAGTTAGTCATGCCAAGCAAACTATACTCTGCACTTGATCACCCGAGAACCATCCACCCCTTGTGAGGGAACTTGCTGTGGATGGGGGGGGGCGACCAGGTACCTTTGAAGTTAGGTCGGGCATGGGACAATATGTGGAGATCGCTAAGTCAGTTTCGTTGCAGATTAAAGAAATGGGTGTGCAAACGGCGGGATGAGGTGAGGAGGGAGAGGGGGGTGTGATGGGGGAGGAGGGTGATGGGAGGAGGGGGGGGGGTGTTACAGGGACGTGATCAAAGCATGTTCTTACTGTGTACCCAGGGGGTGCAGTAGTACATAGAGTGTTTGAACTGTGGTGATAGCAGGGGGAGTGTGTAGTAGCCCTCCCGGGGCTAGTGGGTTTCACGTCCGGTGTGGACGACCTGGGATGTCAAATAATTGGCAATTCGGTGAGATGAGGTTGCGGGTGGTTAGATCTTACGGACGAGGTGATGAGGTGGGGGATGTGTATCCTGGGGTGTGGATTGTTTGTAGTGGAGCCAGCACGCCCAAGTGTTGTGGAATTTGGACGGGTTGTCTTGGGCCTGATTAATAAGGTTTTCCATGTCTGCGATTTTGTCAACTCGATTGATCCAGTCTTGTATTGTAGGGGGGGTAGTGGTCCTCCAAAGGAGTGGGATACAGAGGTTGGCAGCATTGATTAGATGTAGTGTGAGCGATTTTTTATAGGAACCTAGTGAGGTCTTGGTGTGGTGAAGGAGGTATTGTGCGGGAGAAAAATCCGGCGTGTAGGTAGTGATATACGAGATTAAGTGGTGGATCTCCAGCCAAAAAGGTTGGATGATGGGGCAGTCCCACCAAATGTGGAGGAGGGTGCCGCGCGCTGAATTGCATCTCCAACAGGTGGAGAGTACCGTCGGGTGGAAGTGGTGCACTTTGTCTGGGGTCCTATACCATTTGGAAAACAGCTTATATCTGTTTTCCTGGGTCGTGACGTTGATTGAACCTTTATGCAGGAGAGTGAAGATTTGGTCCCATTCAATGGGAGAGAGGTCTATAGAAAGGTCAGACTCCCATTGTCGAATTAGCCTGTCTTCCTTAATTGCATAGTTCGAGCGTAGGAGAGAGTAGATGGAGGATATTAGATGGTGCTGAGGTTCCGTACTAGAGCAGATGAGTTCAAAGGGTGAGAGATCCGTATGCCAGTAAGTAGTTTGTTTGTGGGAGGAGAAAAAGTGTCGCAGTTGGAGATATTTGAAGAAAGGGATATCGTAGTCTGGGAAGGAGAGTAGGAGTTCGTCGTATGGTAGGAGGGAACCGTTGCGAAAGAAACTTTGTGCTCTGGCGTTGAACGCACGTGCATTAAGAGTGGGGTCCTTGAGTGTGAGCCCGGGTGGAAATTCCGGATTGATGTCTAGGGGCGTCATAGGACCAGTGGAAGGGTTGATTGTGAGTGTTTTGCTGGTTATTTTGAATATGGTGAGAGTGGTTCCTATGAGGGGATGTGTTGTGTATTCTTTGGGGATAGATGCAGTTCCTATCCATGGTGCGTTCCGAAGTGGTAAGTTGGCAAAGGAGTCTTCTAAAGCAATCCAATCCTTCGAGGGATGGTGAATATGCCAGTCTACTGCCCTGGTTAGGTGACAGGCCCAGTAGTATTTTTGAATATTTGGGAGCCCTAGGCCTCCCAAAGGTTTAGGTAAGGTCAGCCTATCCCAGCAAAGACGTGGGGGTTTAGAAGCCCAGATGAAGAGTCTGCACATGTGTTGATATGATTTGAAGAAAGAGGGCGGTAATTTTATGGGGACGGCCTGAAGGAGGTAGAGGAGTCTGGGGAGGACATTCATTTTGATAATTGCGATTCTACCCATCCAGGAAAAGGATCCCAAATGCCATTTCTGCAGATCACCTTGTATTGATGTGAGTGCTGTTGCGAAGTTGCTCGCGTACAGGTCCTTCAAATTTGCAGGGATCTTAATTCCCAGATAGGATATGGCTTGTTTTTCCCAACTAAAAGGAAAATTGAGTTTGCATTGGGATACCGTAGTGTGGGGCAGGGTGATATTGAGGGCTTTGGATTTTTCAAAATTAATTTTTAGATTGGAAATAGCCTGAAAGTGTGAGAAGTCGGCCAGCAAGTTGGGGATGGTGGTGATGGGTTCGGTCAGGAATAGTAAAATATCATCGGCGTAGGCGGCCAGTTTGTATTGCTTGCGTTTAATATCTATGCCTTTAATGGAGGGATTCTCCCTGAGTCTACGGAGTAGAGGTTCCATGGTCAGAATAAAAACTAAAGGTGACAAGGGACAGCCCTGTCGGGTTCCGTTGGATACAGAGAAGGCGTCCGACAGGGTACCATTAACTCGGATTCTTGCCGTGGGGAGAGAGTATAGGGCCATAATCATCTGCAGCATGCGGGGTGGAAGGCCTATCGCCCGTAACGCGGCTTCCATGTAATCCCAGGCCACCCTGTCAAACGCCTTCTCTGCATCAAGGGAGAGGAAGAATCCTGGGGTGGAGGTAGTGGAGAGCCAATGATGAATGTTTAGCGCCTTTGTGGTGTTGTCCCGGGCCTCCCTGCCCGGGACAAAACCAGCCTGATCTAGCGATATGAGGTTTGGGATAAGGGGTAGGATGCGATTCGCTAAGGTTTTGGCGTATAATTTAACATCTACATTGAGTAGTGATATTGGGCGATAGTTTGATACCAACGTGGGATCTTTGCCAGGTTTGGGGATAAGGGTTACATGTGCTTCTAGAATATCCTTGTGGGATGGTGAGTCAGGGGTGAGATTGTTGAGGGCTTTGGTGAGGTTGGGGATCAGTAAAGTCGGGAATGTTTTGTAGTAACTGACCGATAGTCCATCTGGGCCAGGGCTCTTGCCCGTTTTCATTTGTTTCAGTGCTAAAAGGATTTCCTCCGTAGAAAGAGGTTGGTCTAAGTTTTGGGAGTCGTTTAAGGAGAGGGGAGTGGGGCTGTATCGCGTTAAAAAGTCAGAAATGGCGGTCGTGCGGTCCGTGTGATTCGCAAGAAATTGTGTTTTTGGGAGGTTATAAAGGTCAGAAAAATATCGAACGAATTGGTCCGAGATTTCTTTGTTAGAGGCCGCTACATCACCTGCTGGACGGCGTATTTTATGGATCGTCTGTGACGCCCTCTTGGATTGGAGAGCTCTCGCAAGGAGTTTGCCGGCTTTATTACTGAATTCATAATAAAGCTTTTGCGTTAGTGCAAATTTGCGTTTTAGAGTGCTGTTGAGCGTCTCCAGGAGTTCTCCTCTGGCTTCAGTGAGAGCAGCCAGAGCTGACGTCTCCAGTGATGCCTTGTGGGCCTGTTCTAGCGTACGAATGCGTGTGGTTAATTCAGTGATACGTGCATTTCTATACTTGTTCCTTTGTGTGGCTATGGCTATCAATTCACCCCGTACAACGCATTTGTGTGCGGCCCAGATGACTGATGGTGTAGTGGTCTCAGAGGAGTTTTCAGTAAAGTAATTTGAGAGGCAGTCAGTCACTCGTTGTGCGTTGACTGGGTCTGTCAATAGGGAACCGTCTAGTCTCCAAATGGGGTTCTTGGGGCGCGCTGTGGGTATAATGAGAGTCATTGAGATGGGGTTGTGGTCAGAGAGTATGGACGGATCAATAGAGGCTTTGGTTAAATTAGTCAAATCGTTCTGGGATAGAAAGAAGTGGTCTAATCTACTGTATTTGCCGTGCGGAGCAGAAAAGAAGGTAAAGTCCTTCGTTGTGGGGTTCAATGTGCGCCACGTGTCGTGGAGCAGTAAATTGTGTAGTTGTAGTTTAATAGCTTTGAGTACCCTGTAAGTCAGGGAGGAGGTACCGCTTGATGTGTCCATGGAAGGGTTGAGAGCGACATTAAAGTCGCCGCCAACAATCAATGTGCCAGACTGGAAGCTAGTGAGGTGTTGGAGAGTGGAGCGGAAGAAGGATACTTGTTTGGTGTTTGGCGCATATATGTTGGCTATCGTGAGATGTTTACCATAGATGGAACCCTTGAGAAAGAGAAATCTGCCCTGAGGGTCTCTCTGTACTGCGGTAACTGAGAAAGGGCAATGTTTCGAGACCAGAATGGATACGCCCTTTGATTTTGCTTCATCGTTGGAAGAGTGGAATACTGTGGGGAAGTAGTGGTCCGTAAGTTTTGGGATTGCGTCAGTTCGGAAGTGGGTTTCCTGTATCAGTGCTATCTGGGTCTTTGATTGACGTAGGCAGTATAAGAGTTTGGACCTCTTTTCAGGAGTGTTAAGCCCCCTAATGTTGAGCGAGCAGAGTTTGATGGAGTTGGTTGAAGGTTGCACGTTTGAGTCGCGGGGATTGATGGTGTTCATGGGCATCGTGGGGTAGGTGGGTTGTAAGGATAGAGGGAAATTGGGAGAAGGGAATCACCGCCGGGCTGGGAAGGAGTCGTGACACGTCAGTCACTGGTGGGGAAACGAAGAGGTGTGGAGAGGGATGTCCACAACCTCAGTGAGGATGGGTATCGGTCGAGTACAGTGTACGGCCAGAACGCGGGCACCCTATGAAGGTACCGCGCCCTGATCTGCACCTGTTTTGGGGTTGGTCTAACGCAGGACAGTGAGGAGAGTGCGCAATCAAATGCAATCGAACTGGAGCTAAAACTATAAATGAGATAAAAATAAAAGTAAAAGTGGGTATCGTTACCTGCCGCCACAGGATGGTAGTTAGTATGGTAGAAGGTATGACTTAAGCATATATGGTGGAGAAATAGCGATTGAAACCTAGATGCAATAATTATATGGGGGGGTAAATGGTTGGACAGGTGGGTGTAATCTAATGAGATCAGCTGTCCCTCCCAGCCTGGGGGCGTTAAAATTAAGGTGTAATACTGTAGCCCCCCCGGTAAGTTCGCGGGTGTCTGGTGCTTCTCGTAGCCAGGCTTGGAGGGAGAGCCGGTCTTGCGGCATGAATAACAGGTAATACAATAGTACATACGTGAGAACGCTGATGTGAGCTAGAGAAAGAGGCCCTATAGGTTACCAGAGTTGTCACATCATTCTACACAATTATAACTGCCAGTATCAAGTGCCATTGAAGCTAAACAAGTTGCTAGACTATGACAGCAAGGCTACTATGAACATCTAAAGAAGCGTCCTAAGACGTTAATGCTCGCCTGGTGAGGCCAAGATGAAGAAGTACCCAGAGGGGACGACATAGCTTATGCAGGCCGTGGGTGTACCTCACTTCAAGTACCTCGTCCGTCGATCTGTGCAGTAAGGCATTCTGGGGTACGAGTGGGTCGACCTTTCAAAAGTGCTGCCTCTCTTGATTGCAGTCAGATGACCAGTCGCGGAGTGTGCGGTGCGGTCGTAATTAGCAGTGTTCGTGTGCTTTTCCTTTGCTGAGTATGATCCGGCGAAACTGCAGGGCTCGTCCATCAGCGTTGTAATGGAAGGAAGCGGATCACACAGTTGGTATGGTCCGTTACATCAGATGGGAAGTCTCGCGGCGTTGTGTGGAGTCCGGCGTCGGATCAGGAAGAGAGTGGCACCCAGCTTGACGTCATCTCTTCAAGGGGTGTGGTTTTGAGTCCTCTGGAATCCTGGTAAATGTAGTAGAGGGCTGGGTAGTTGTTGTTGGGCAGACATCGAGGATAGTGCGAGGAGTTTGGTCCAATGGGGAGAGCTTCCGTTTAAGGATTCACTCAGTGGTGGCTCGGTAGTTCAGGAGCTGGGTGTGAGAGGGTGTGGTCATTCGGCCTGCGGTTAACTGAGAGACCTCGTCGCAGATTGACACTCGTGTGGTCCGAAATGACCACTCAATTTTGTGCTGTAGAGCGCTAGGGTAAATCAACTTGGTGCAGGACAAAGTGAAAAACAAAAATAAAAATACAGGGTAACTGAGTCCAAAGGGAACAGTCAGTTCAACGACCCAAAATAGAGGGGTCTCTTGTGGCGTGTCATTCAGAGGGGGCCAACGGGGCCAACCGAGAGAGAAAAAGGGTACACCATATGACCTTTTCAGCGGCCCCGGCGGGCTCTCCTGGACTGAGGGGGTTCAGGTGAGACTGGGGCCCTGTTGCGGTGGTAGTCTGCCCTGTAGTTGTGAGCAGAAGGAGAGCGTCTCCTGCGAAAGCTGGAAGTCTGAGTCTCCATGGGGGATTCCCGTTCCGTAGCGTTATGGAAGCTCCGAGGGCGGAAAGGAGCGTACCAGTTTGGCACCTGCATCATTGGAATGCCAAGTTGGTCACAGAAGTGTGGCAGATCCTCGGGCACCTTTAAGAGGGCAGAGCGGCCCTGGGAGGATGCGGACAGGCAAAATGGGAATTTCCATTTGTAAGGAATGTTCCTCTCCCTCAGGACGTCCAGTAATGGCTTGAGGTCTCGCCTGTGCTGTAGTGTGATGCCTGACAAATCCTGATAGATTTGAATGGGAGCGCTGCCGTGGAGGATTTGCTGCTGACCCCTTGCTTGCTTGAGAATTTCCTCTTTTATTTTATAGTCCACCAGGCAGCAAATAATATCGCGTGGGGGATCATTTTCCCTGCCTTTAGGGCGCAGTGCCCGGTGGATCCTGTCCATTGGAATGGGGGTCTGGGGAGGCCTGTGAAGGAGGTTGTTGAAAACGGCAGTGACAGCAGGGGTGATTTGATCGCCTTCTATTGCTTCGGGCATACCGCGGATCCTGAGATTGTGGCGTCTGCCGCGGTTGTCAAGATCCTCGATGTGCCTTTGCATGTCACGCAAGTGCAGCGTATGTGAGTCGATGGAGGAGGCGGTGGAGCGAAGGGCTGTGTCATGGCGTTCCGTCACTCTTTCCACTACGTTCACCCTGTCTGTCAGGTCCCGCATATCGAGCCGCAGCTCTGAGATGGCTGCGGCCAGGGTTTCCTTAATTTCGTCTGCAATGGATCGAAGATCTTGTAGGTAAATCGGTGTTTGTAGCCCAGGTTCAAGGGATATCCCTCCTCCGTGAGGGGGACCAGGAGGAGAGGTATTCTGAGGCGGGATGAGTAGTGGTGTCGGTTGTGCCTGGGAGCGGGAAGGCCCGTTCTGTGAGGACGCCATATTGCTCCTGGTGTTCCGGAACATCTCCGGGATATTATGTCTCTGGGACCCTGGGGGAGCCCTGGGGGAGCCCTGGGGGAGCGGGAACGAGAGGCGGAGGAGGATCGGGAAGCCGTCCCCATAGCGTGGCAAGATTTTTGGTGCAAATACCTTCGGTATTAGTCGGTTTGTTCCCATGGCGGCAGGAGCTCTGGATTCAAGCGTCTCTCCTCATGCCAGGTCAGGCCACGCCCCCAGTGAGAGCTTTTTTAGTATGGGGGTGACTAGCGCATGTTTTAGAGAGTTTGGGAAGATGCCACAAGAGAGGGAGAAGTTGAAAATGTGAGTTAGAGAGCGTAGAATCGAGTCAGAGGGTGAGCGCAGCATTTGCGAGGGAACAGGATCCAGGGGGCAAGTGGTTAGATGAGTGCTAGATAAAAGTTTAGCAACCTCAGTAATAGTAGCAGGGTTGAATGAGGGAAGTAATGATTGTGTCTGTGGACATGGGGTGTTGCATGGGGGAGGTTTTTGCGCATTGGTGATCTTCTCATGAATTGTATCAATCTTAGTTTTGAAGTGATTGGCAATCTCCTGGGCAGTGAGTGAGTTGGTGGGTGGAGGCAGTGGAGGACAGAGTAGAGTGTTGAAGGTAGAGAAGAGTTGACGTGGACTGGATGAGAAGGTGTTAATGAGTGTGATAAAGTAGGTCTGTTTGGCAGTGTGAAGGCAGGAGTAGTATTTTAGGAGGGCAGATTTATATTGTGTGAAGTCTTCCTGGGTCTTAGTCTTATGCCACAGGCACTCAAGAGCGCGGCTACATTTTCTGAGACTTCTGGTGTCATCTGTTTGCCAGGGTTGTAGCAGTCGGGGCCTAAAGTTCGTTAATTAATCATGAGTGACTATAAGAATGCCTAACAATCAAAGTGGACTTTTTGCTTCAAAAGTCAGAATAGCAAGAGACCAAGATAAGATCAACACATAAAACTTAGGTAAGACAGTCCAGAGCAACAAATAATGTCATGGGTGTGCGCACAGGGCAACAGATAGAGAAGGCCACATACCAGAGACACACACATACAGACAGCAGGCAGATCCCAATTTCAGTTAACGGTGGAAGATGTGGGTGAGCTGACACATACCAGAGACACACACATACAGACAGCAGGCAGACAAGTTATGCACTATGTTTCGGATATGCAAATTTACAATACAAAATAAAACACAAAGAATGAATGGATGAACACAGCAAATCAACTGGGATGAAAACATCAGCAACATAAATACATACCTTGGGACAATGAGGATTTCTTGCCGTTTCAATCATTAGGTCTGAACCCATTCTTTCCCTTGCAAATCAAGATAAAAACATATAAATAAAATTTTAAGTATATAATACAATGGCGGTACTCAAGAAACAATGTAATACATATTAAGCTGTAAACCGGTCTGGAAACCTGAATAAAATATAACCCATTAAAATGACTTGTATTCCCTGCATATGTACACTGGAGGCATAACAGCATCCAGTGGCTAGGTAAGAATATCTGGGTTGGTTTCCTTCTTCACTTTCCAAGGAAAATACCACAAAACTAACTAACTAATTTTAACTAAATACAACTTTTCAATAGTGCAAGTCAGGAAATTTGATGTTGTTTGACAGGCACCAGGATCACTTGTTTTTGACATTTCTCTGTATGGAGGAGAAGTCCATTTGTATTACTCATCTGTTCTGAACTGTCCCACAGTAGAGCTCCTTTCCCTAATAATTTTAGAAAGAGGGAGTAGCTGTCATTTTTTCTTTTTGGTGTGTCTGATACACACTTGAGAAGTCTTCAAATACAACTTCATGCATTTGTAAGCGCAGATCAACTAGAAGATGGTTTTCAATTTTGGGTACACCGGTTATACTTTACAATCGATGGTATCTATACTGATTACCAGGCAGTGAGCCCACCAGCACGTGAATGAGTGTTGTTGGAGGTTGGTGTTACGAAACAGGCAAGCCTATTCTTTGGAGGCCACTTTCTCTTTGGAACTTCAGCCTAATGAACCCAGTTCATCCCCATAAATATTCACCTCATAAAAAACAAAAAAATAAGGACCAAGAAATCAACTTAACAAACATTAAAGTGATTTTAAAGTCTACTTCTTTTTCTATAAAAATAATAAACATGTTCTACTTACCTGCCCTGGATAGTGGTTTTTCACAGAGCGGCCCAGATCCTCCTCTTCCTGAGTCCCTCTCCAGGCCCCTCCCTCCTGTCGAGTGCCCCCACAGCAGGCATCTTTCTATGGGGGCAGCCGAGCTAAGCTGCAGCTCTGTGTCCATTCAGGCCCTCCCCCTCTCTCCTCATTGGCTGACTTTGATTGACAGCAGCGGGAGCCAATGCGGTGCTGCGGTGTCTCAGCCAATCAGGAGGGAGAGGGGGCTGGGTCGAACCAGGGCTCCATGTCTGAATGGACACACAGAGCTGCAGCTCAGCTCTACTGCCCCTATAGAAAGACGGAGGCACTCGTGGATATAGCTGGATAGAGATGGGGTTCAGGTAAGCATTAGGGGTGCTGGGGAAGCTGCTGCACACAGAAGGCTATTTATCTTAATGCATAGAATGCATTAAGATAAAAAAACCTTCTGCATTTACAACCCCTTTAAAGTAGAACTAAAAGCAAAAAGTTTTTTTTTCCTTTTGGATAGAGTGCAGCAGGATTAGAAATGTTGTCAGTTTTTATTGCTGCCCCTGTCACCCTCTTCATTTGCCCTGTTCACCATTATCACTGAAAGTAAAAGTAAAAGAAAGTCCCAAATTTTGGGTTGTCCCCAGAAAAGTAATAGAGGGGAGATCTTCCAATGGGGACACTAGTTCTTGTGACCTGGGGGTCCCCAAGGAATTCCCTTAATTTGCAGGGTTTTCCTCTCAATTCCTGTTTGGCTATGGGACAGGAAGCGAAGGCAAATCTCCGCAATGAGAGACAGATGGGAAAAAAAAAAAAAAAAAATCTGACATGGGGTTATTACTCTCCCTTTCTCTATCCAAAAAAAAAAAAAAAGAGCTTTGCCTATAGCTCTACTTTAAGACATAAGGTTTTACATCCCAAAGAAGTAATAATAGCTGCAGATAGAACCAAACACTTTAAAGTCAACTTGCAATTGAACCATAACCACATACCTTAACATAAGCCTAATCTTTAAACACCATAAAACGCAACTCTTCAAATTATCCTAAACCCTGTACCTAATCTGTAAACTAGCCTAAGCCTTAAAGTAACATAACCCTTTGCTATAACACAATAAAGATAGAAAGATAAAGAAGTCACAGGTCTGGGACATCTGTGACCCAGAAATAGGAAAACTGGAATAGATGTTCCCCCACTCTTAAGCCTGATTTACACCTATGCATTTTTAGTGCTCTTTGCATTTTGCAGATTTACACTACAGTCCATTTTACATGGTTTCCTATGGAACACATTCTGTAGTGCAAATCTGCAAAAAGCACTAAAAATGCATAGGTGTGAAATCAGGCCTTAGGAGTGAGGGTGCCCCTTTATTGGGAGGGGGACTTTGGAGAAAACTTGGTGGGTTTTGGGGCCAAGTCTTAAGTTTTGAAGCTGAAGCTTGGGCAGAGCAGTTAGGTGTTCTGAGTTTTGAAGAGGTAGAGGCTCCTGAAGGAGGGGACTTTTGAATCTTCCACTGTGAAAGTAGAACCTGCCTTCCCCGTAGCATCTTTAATGAATTTGTCAAGTGCCTCCCCAAAAAGACATCCTCCTTTAAAAGGGCATATATGTGAGATGTCTTTTACAGGCAGTTTTAGCTGTACAAGCTTTGAGCCATAAGATTCTGCGCAATTCTGGAAATTTGTTTCAGTACTTATTCTAGGGCATTCACACAAAAAAAGAGCTGAGCAGAAGTTTACCGATGTAAACTGTTCAGTTAAACCACAACCCTGGAATACAGGATCAGGTTATTGTTCATAACCCTTGTTCCATTAAGTCCAGTGAGATGCAGTTTGACAGACAGCAACCTCAGTGATATCTGAGTGTAGGGCCGGGCTTGCAAGTGTAACGAGAGCCTGTAATAGCATCTCAAACATCCTACCTGCAGAATCTCTGAATGAAAGAACATTTTCAATTGGTGAGATCTTTAAGACAGAGAGCAAGATCAACTATCAGAAAAGACCACTTATTAGGAAACTTTTGAAGTCCTTGTGGCAATTGGACAGGAGGAAACACCCGAGTACCCTAAGAGATCTATAGGTGGAAGCAACAGTAAAGTGTGCGACCAGTGGTGTCATGTAACACGGTGAAGTATATACATTACCAACAGCCCTGATTATTACAGTAGCAGTCAGAGATACAGGGTGGCCCCGTCTTACCTGCACTCTTCATAGAGTCAAGGCTTTGCCCATCACAGTGGGCATAGCCTCCGAGGGGGTCTTCAGGGACTGGGTACCGTAGGGATGGACCGATTACTTTGGACTTTTAAAGCACCCTTCCGCTGACTACACACATTGCACAAAGTGGCAAGGTGAAAGGCCGTGCAGGATTTAGTGCCTGAAGCAACATTAAAGGCTGTCCCCCGCTGCGTGGGGTCAGGGTACTGTTGCACCGATCAGGATGCAATACTTTCATTGTGTTAAGAGTTGATTGAATAATTTAAAAGATAAAATAATAAACTTGATAAGCTAAGAGTGATTTCTCTGTAAGGGAGAAGAAGTCTATCACCTGAGGATACCAACAAAAAAACGAGGACTTATGGAGTGTGGTGTGTTGTCCCAAGCGATTTCAGTGTCAAATCACCTGAAACTACGAGGCTATAACCCAGGGGGCTTTCAATATCAAATCTGTAACTGCACTGTACGATAAGCATAATACGGATAGAATACCACCAATATAACCCAGGAACCTTTGTTAAAATTGATGAAAAAAACTCTGCATTTGAATTTTAATTCGTAGAACACTGGATTCGTTACCATCGCTCTTGGTAAAGCAATACCACAACATAAGCCGAGTACCCTTGGGCAGTGTCTCTGGAGGAAAAAGAAATATACAACTATATAAAAAAAAAAGTTTAACAATCTCCACTACAATCTAGTAAAGAAGTATGTAGGAGAAGGTCTTGTAAACTGCTGGAAGTACAGACTTTTAGTGTTCACTCAGGTCACTGAGGTAATTCTCTTTAACTGACAATTGTGCGGTCGTGCCATTATGCCAATATACGCCAGCAAAGTCGGCAAAGTGGCACGGGTGCGCAAAACAACGTACCCGCACGTCGCTGCATCATACGTGGCTAGGGGGTGCGCGTCCGCTGCGGGAGTGTGCCTGCCGACTCGATATCTGCCAGTGGCCTGCGATCGTGGCACGGAGAGGCAGAACGGGGAGATGCCCATATAAACAAGGCATTTCCCTGTTCTGCCTAGCAACATGACAGGGATCTACTGCTCCCAGTGATCGGGAGCAGTGATTTCTGTCATGTTCTAGTGAGCCCATCCCCCCTACAGTTAGAACACGCCCAGGGAACACACTTAACCCCTTGATCGCCCCCCTAGTGTTTAACCCCTTCCCCACCAGTGACATTTACACAGTAATCAGTGCATTTTTATAGCACTGATCACTTTATAAATGGCAATGGTCCCAAAATAGTGTCAAAAGTGTCCGATCTGTCCCCAGATAACTTTTGCGCAAACCAATCAATATACGCTTATTGCAATTTTTTTTTACCAAAAATACATATTGGCCTAAACTGTGGAAGATTTTTTTTTATATATTTTTTGGGGATATTAATTATAGCAAAAAGTAGAAAAATATTGCTTTTTTTCCCCCAAAATTGTCGCTCTTTTTTGTTTAAAGCGCAAAAAATAAAAACCGCAGAGGTGGTCAAATACCACCAAAAGAAAGCTCTATTTGTGGGAAAAAAAAGGACGTCAATTTTGTTTCAGTACAGCGTCGCATGACCATGCAATTGTCAGTCAAAGCGACGCAGTGCCGTATCTCAAAAAAGGGCTTGGTCAGGAAGGGGGGTAAATCCTTCCGGGGCTGAAGTGGTTAATATTTAATTGCCCAACAGTATTCCTCCTGCCATTATTCATACCAATTCATGTGTGTCACCACAGATTATTCTGTATATTCCTCCCAGCTGGTGCCAGTTCAAAACATGACTCATGCACTGTGCCACGTTGAAAACCTACAGTGAAGTTATATCTTCATGAACTTTGGGGATTTGAGTGGCATAAGTAAAGAAAGAGCTATTCACCATACTGACTTGTCAAATGTAAGTATCACACCATAAGTTCATATTTGTGTAGTTTACAATTTACTTTGAAATAAGCTTTCAATACCCACAACTTTTAAAGATGTATGGCATTATTAAAAAAGCATACGTACTTACCTCTATGCCTCACCCTGCTGCTCTAAGCCTGAGAACTGAGCTATCATCATACTTCTATTTTTTTACATTACCAAGACAATGCTATATTTATTAGTATATTACATGTCCAAGTAATATCATAGTAACGTATACAGATGGTAAATGTAAAATACATAGCAGTACCTTCTTAACACAAGGCATTTGAACTTCACTTATTTCCCAGATCCTGAAACTAAGGGGTTTATTCTTCATTTTAGAATAGTGACAAAGTGGCAAAATAATGGCAAAGCCATGAAAATTATTTCATTATGTCCTGGCAGCCAGCTGTACCTGGATCACCCAATTTAGCCTGTGTCTTCTGTCCCTGTTGTTGAGTCTACTTGCTTGTGACTCTTGCCTGCCGCTTGCATTAACTCTGCCTGTGCACTGACTCTTCTTGCAAGCCCCAACCCTCTGCCTGGAGGCTGACTATTCTTGCCTGTCTCACCTCCACCTGAATATTGACCATTCTTTACTTCAACCTCTGCCTGAGTTTTGGCCAGTAAAATTTCCGTTCCCCTGTCTCCTCATCATAGCCACTCCATTCCTGCTATCCCCCGGTAGCTTAATCCCAACAGCCACGACCTGTTGACATGTAGAAAAATAGTCCAGTGGCCACTAGGGTCACAAATCATCATCCCTGGGATGCTATGGTAAACCCAAAGATTCCACTTAGACTGTGCACCTCGGATGAGCCTGTGTCACCTGCAAGGTGTAAACCACATAACAGCAAGTCACAGCCGAGATGCATACTACTAAAAACAGTTCACCACTCAATTAATTTTAAGTAGATCTCTGAACTGAAGATCTTGATACAAGAAGTTCAAAGAGGTTACTTCCACTTTGAGGACCTCATCCAGTCTTTGGGCAGCCCAATGGTTGCCACAGTTATCTTCTCCAAAATTTCTGCCACAGCTCTGTCTGTTATGTCGGAACCCAAGTTGCCTCTTCTGGATCGTTATTCTGAAGACTGCAATTCGTTCCATTTTTTTCACAGTTCCTGTCTGCTCCATCTCTCCTTGCAGCCCAGACAGCTGTGTGGGCAAATTCAAGAGGGTACAATAATATCCTTTCTCCAAGTTGAACCCTAGGCCTGGGGTTTGTTAGCTTATGGAGAAAGGGAACGAGACACTGACCGATGTTTCTTCGATGCTTTAACAAACAAACATGATGATTTCTGTCACTCAGCTACTGCGGAGGCAGCCCTTTGCATTCTCCAGCAAGCCTGGAGACCAGCTGAGAGGTATATCGAAGATATCTGTAGATAAACAGCTACTACAAGCACAATCTGCAGAAGATGGGAGCCTTCCCTTCCACCTGGGCTCTTACTGACCCATCTTATGCAACAGCCTCCTCTTTCACCGGCATCCCTTGATACACCCGAGTGCATGCAGTTGGGTTTATATTGACCTACCCTGTCTCATGGAGAATGATAGCTTTCCCAGCAGTCTAAACTCTAATTTTACTTTTCGGGCTCTGGGCCATTTTTAAAATTTCTTTATTTTAGTTGTCATACATACAGAGAAATAAACAATTTCATTAATCCATCAATCATATGAGCTCCAACGAATCCATTCAAAATCCAATTAACAGCATTACTCCTATCTTAAATACATCTACAGAAAAAACAATAACTATTTATTTGTGATAGTCCCCATTCTGTCTTCCATTAGACCTGCTTCTCTTGTATGCCCTGACAACATACTTTACTAAGAAGAAAAACCTCTACATATCTGAAGAGGCAAAAGGAGAAGGTAAGAAGCCCCATGAGGGAAAGGATTCCTAAAAAAATAAAGAGAAAAAAGATAGAAACAGAGACGAAAAAAAAAAAACACTGATAGGGGAGAGGGAGTTGGAGGGGAAACGTAACGAGGAAAAGGCGAGGTTACTATACCATAATCCAGGGAAGTGAGGTCACCCCCCCAGGCCCCCCACTCCTCTCTTTTTCAAATACTCTCAGGAGCAAAGAGGGAGCTCCCTTCCTCCGAGAATTTAAATGTATTCCATTGGCCCCAAGTTTCTAAATATGTCTCCTTTCGATTTTGAGCCGATAATAACAAATCCTCCATCCTATTAACCTCTTCAATTCGTGTGACCCATGTAAGAATTGTGGGAGGGTTCGTATCTCTCCACTACTGTACGATACATGATCTAGCAGCGTTAAGATGGCGCAAAATTAATTTACTATACGTTTTCCCCGGTATGTTTGAGACATGTAACAAAAATGGGCCATATTTTAACTGCCCACCGAGTTACTTAGCAACTTTGTTTACGCTTTTGCACAAAGGCTCAATCTCTGCCTATTTAGATGGCTGCTGGATTATCCATCATCAAGGTCAACCACACAAAACACTTTCTACTACTCACAACCATTTCCCTGGGTAATCAAAAATTCCTGAGCTTTGATATCATACTTTCTCCATCATCCTGGGTATGCCCTGATTACAGGCTCATAATCAAAATATCAGTTAGTCCTCCAGAGAGATATCCTTTTTCCTCAGATTAAAGTCGCCAGTTTCGTTAGTCAAACCTGAGAGCCTTCTCTGTGTGGAAATAGAGAAAGAGATCTCACTATTTTACTGCTACTACTTAGATGCATTCTACAAGGAGGTTGTGAACTCTACTCCTTTACACCATATCTATGAAAAAGTCCAATTAAACTTTAACCTGGCGCCAAGATTGCGTTTGTCCAAATTTACTCCTTATCTGAACCTGAAATTGCTATTAAAGGACTAGATTAATGAGAATCTGAATTTATGGGTCTATCTCTCCTGCAGGCAAAGCTATACAGTATTCTTTGCAGATAAGACTGCTCTCTTTGCCCCTGTATCGACTACTGAACTCAAGACAGTAACAGTAAAGAAACTGTACCCTCTTCCACTTGTAAGTGCACTTTTTCAAAAATTGGGGACCTATAAGGTTTTTAACAAGCTTGATTTGCAAAGAACCTAGAATCTTGTAAGAGTGTGGGAAGCAGATGAGTGGAAGACAGCCTTTTACATGTGGTTCTGTTGCTTCAAGTACAGCGTGATGCCTTATTTGGCTCCAACGTCTCAGCAATGTTCCAACATGATGTGAATGACATCTTCAGAGATTTAATCAATGTGTTTACAGTCCTAAATATATCTACGATATGCTGATCGTCTCTTCCTCCCTAGAGAAACACAAGAGTCCATTTCAAGAAAGCCCAAGATGTGCAAGTCCGAAAAGGACTCCATTGATTTTCCCCTTATAATCTCCGAAGAAGGCATTGCCATTGGTTCCCAAGGTTTCTGCAGTTCTGGAATGACTGACATCTAAGAAAAAAGATTCAGTGGTTTTTGGGGTTCCCTCACTCACAGCAAGTTCATACAAAATGTTATGTGGGCAAGACTATTAGAGAACTTCGACAGAGGATAGGTGATCATCTGTATTACTCCTCTATTGGTAAGCTCGCTACTGTGGGTCGCCATATAGGCTTATATCACAAGTTCAAGCCTGAAGTAGTAAAATTCATGGTATTGGAGAGGATCCATGAGGAGACTGGGACCGATTGATCCTCCAACGGGAAACCGTGTGGATAGAGCGGCTCAGTGCTAATGTCCCCCCGGGCCTCAATGAAGTCCTAACATACAAGCCTTTCTTGTAATGCAACCTTGGTGACTACATGAATATACTGGCCCCTTTAGGATATTGCCCGATATCCATAAAATCAAGTCCATTATCCCCCCTTTTGCATACCTACCCAACCCTTTCCCTTTCTATTCTCCCCCACTTCCCCTCCCCATGCCTTCCCTACAATTTTCCTTCCTCCTCCCCCCGTTTTTCCCTTTTCACATCGAATAGCTTGTGATCACCCTTTAGCCTGATATGGTCTCCAATACGTCTAGAATAAATTATGTATTTATGTTATTTTATGTCACAGTTACTAATATTATGGACTAATTTGGAACTACATGCATTGATCTAAGTTTCCCTGTGAGTCTTGTTCTACTCTGAGATCGTTGACAATCACACGGCTGGGTTCAGGTGTTTGGCTCCCCCTGTGGCGGGCACGCGTCTCTCCAGGGAGGAAGCTTGTCTCAATTATTTCGGGATTCTTGGCTTCCTCCCACCAGGATGACGGCTGCCTTTGGTGAGCCGCACCCATGACTGGTCACATGCATGCGCGGCCACATCGCGCACGTGCAGTGTGGGGAAACGGACTCGGCGACGTCACATGTCGGCATCCGCTGGCGAGTTGAACAGACGCCAGGTTGGGGGTATAAATAATGCGCACTAAGCAGTTCCAGGAATGGCGGCTACTACCTGGGGGAATTTATACGTCAAAACTGTTGCTGGCAAATCACGCATACCCTAATGCTATCATATTCAATCCAGGTCATCACTGGGGGCTATTTAAGCCTTTATGTAAATGCTCCAATACACCCTAAATGTCAGATCCCCTTCTGTGAACTGTATATGAGCTATACAGGAGAACAAACAACCCAAACCCTGAAGCAATATCTCAGGAGCTTCCCCTCAGCTTCTCATGACAATTAGACCTTTCTCCTCCCCATGGCAGAGTTTGCTTTCAACAATGCCTCACACTCTGCCACTTTGCATTCTCTGTACTTCTAATTTCGGAGTTCAACCATCTTCTCTTTGCACAGGTTCTACTGAATCTACAGTTCCTAATGTGCCAAATGGGATTATTTTTTTAACTTTCATCTTGAAGAAGTTTCAGTATTTGCTGTCCCAAGCTCAAACTAGAGTAGACAGAAAGTGGTGGGGGATTGCCTTTCCTTTAAACCTGGAGGGTTGGCATGGCTTTCAACCACCAATTTGAAATGATGGTGATGTTTATGGTTCACATGACCCTTATCACTTCCCGGGTGACACTCAACACAAATAGAGCCATTTATTTCATACTTCCTACAGCAGTTTTAGACTAGTTTACCAGCATCAGTACAATAACATTTGGCTTATATGGAGTAAGCCTTATGGACTGGCACAGCTGTACAACCAAACTGGTTATGATGGGCCAAAAGAAAAAAAAGTGAAATTAATCTGTGTTTACTTCAAACATTAAACTGTGCGCAGATATTGCAAAAAATAAAAAAAAAACTCCCACATAACTAAGGTAGTGTGTCCAGAATTGACAACTTTACTAACAGTTCACAGATCTTCAGTTTACAGAGAGCGTGAAGATGCACTAAGGAAATTACTGTACATAAATTCACTAAGACTGGAAGGTCAGCATTAATCCATTCTGTATTCTACATTTATTTTTAACACAATGAAATTGAAAAAGTTAAGGTAAGGCCTAGTGTTTGTCTGTGTTAAGGCAACTGAACTAAAAAAAATACCCTGACCAAAATCCCCACGTGAGCATGTTCTTAAGAAAGCAATCTGCATACTTACTTGAGCAATTTTTCCCACATTTCACTGTCATAATAGGCATGGCTCCAGCCCATCTTCACTGTTCCCAAAATAACATTCTGTTTGAAGACATCGCTTCCCAGTTTACGATACATTTCTTCACAATCATCCAGTGGAATGTGGAATAAACCCAACATAAAGGCCAGTATAGCTCCTAGGAAGAAAGAAGCTACTTGTTAAACATACCTAAAAGTGTAGGCTATGTCTGAAGAAATATCACATACATTCAAATTCACACAAACTACAACACAGACATACCACCATTGTAGAGCTGCACGATTAATCGTGATTCTACCCCCCTCCCAATCTTAAAACAGCATTTCCCCGATTCTATGTAACAAGTGAAGAGAGTTCTCTGCTCACTTCTGACAGCTGCAAAAAAAAAAAAAAAAAAAATCCAGGCAGCCTGGCAAGTTTATCTAAACGATAAAGAAATATATTGTAAAATTTCGTTCTTAGATTAAAGGGATGAACTTCGGTCTGTAAATGAGGTCCGTTTAACCACTTAAAGACTAAACCTTTTTCTGACACTTGGTGCTTACAAGTTAAAATCTGCATTTTTTTTACAAGAAAATTTATATTTTTATTATATATATATATATATATATATATATATATATATATATATATATATATATATATATATATATATATATATATATATATATATATATATATATATATATATATATATATATATATATATATATATATATATATATACACACATACACACACACACACACACACACACACACATACATACCCCCTTAAATATTGCAGCCATTTGCTAAAATCATTTAAGTTCATTTTTTTTTCCTCATTAATGTACACACAGCACCCCATATTGACAGAAAAACACAGAATTGTTGAAATTTTTGCAGTTTTATTAAAAAAGAAAAACTGAAATATTACATGATCCTAAGTATTCAGACCCTTTGCTCAGTATTTAGTAGAAGCACCCTTTTGATCTAATACAGCCATGAGTCTTTTAGGGAAAGATGCAACAAGTTTTTCACACCTGGATTTGGGGATCCTCTGCCATTCCTCCTTGCAGATCCTCTCCAGTCCTGTCAGGTTGGATGGTAAACGTTGTGGACAGCCATTTTTAGGTCTCTCCAGAGATGCTCAATTGGGTTTAAGTCAGGGCTCTGGCTGGGCCATTCAAGAACAGTCACAGAGTTGTTGTGAAGCCACTCCTTCGTTATTTTAGCTGTGTGCTTAGGGTCATTGTCTTGTTGGAAGGTAAACCTTTGGCCTAGTCTGAGGTCCTGAGCACTCTGGAGAAGGTTTTCGTCCAGGATATCCCTGTACTTGGCCACATTCATCTTTCCCTCGATTGCAACCAGTCGTCCTGTCCCTGCAGCTGAAAAGCACCCCCACAGCATGATGCTGCCACCACCATGCTTCACTGTTGGGACTGTTTTGGACAGGTGATGAGCAGTGCCTGGTTTTCTCCACACATACCGCTTAGAATTAAGGCCAAAAAGTTCTATCTTGGTCTCATCAGACCCAAAGAATCTTATTTCTCACCATCTTGGAGTCCTTTAGGTGTTATTTAGCAAACTCTATGCAGTATTTCATGTGTCTTGCACTAAGGAGAGGCTTCCATCGGGCCACTCTGCCATAAAGCCCCGACTGGTGGAGGGCTGCAGTGATGGTTGACCTTCTACAACTTTCTCCCATCTCCCAACTGCATCTCTGAAGCTCAGCCACAGTGATCTTTGGGTTCTTCTTTACCTCTCTCACCAAGGCTCTTCTCCCCCCGATAGCTCAGTTTGGCCGGACGGCCAGCTCTAGGAAGGGTTCTGGTCATCCCAAGCGTCTTCCATTTAAGGATTATGGAGGCCACTGTGCTCTTAGGAACCTTAATTGCAGCAGAATTTTTTTGTAACCTTAGCCAGATCTGTGCTTTGCCACAATTCTGTCTCTGAGCTCTTCAGGCAGTTCCTTTGACCTTATGATTCTCATTTGCTCTGACATGCACTGTGAGCTGTAAGGTCTTATATAGACAGGTGTGTGGCTTTCCTTATCAAGTCCAATCAGTATAATCAAACACAGCTGGACTCAAATGAAGGTGTAAAACCATCTCAAGGATGATCAGAAGAAATGGACAGCACCTGAGCTAAATATATGAGTATCACAGCAAAGGGTCTGAATACTTAGGACCATGTAAAATTTCAGTTTTTCTTTTTAAATAAATCTGCAAAAATGTCAAAAAATTCTGTGTTTTTTTGTCAAAATGGGGTGCTGTGTGTACATTAATGAGGAAAAAAAATGAACTGAAATGATTTTAGCAAATGGCTGCAAAAAGTGAAAAATTTAAGGGGGTCTGAATACTTTCCGTCCCCACTGTGTGTAAATATATATAAATGTATAAATATATATATATATATATATATATATATATATATATATATATATATATATATATATATATATATATATATATATATATATATTTATTTGGCAGAGACCCTAGAGAATAAAATGGCGGTTGTTGCACTATTTTATGTCACACTGTATTTGTGCAGCGGTCTTTCAAACACATTTTTTTGGGGGGGAAAAAATACACTTTAATGAATTAAAAAAAAAAAAAAAAAAAACAACACTAAAACAGTAAAGTTAGCCCAATTTTTCCTATAATGTGGAAGATGTTACGCCGTGAGAATCATGATCTTTATTTAAAAAAAAAAAAAAAAACGTGATTCTCATTTTAGCCAGAATCTTGCAGCTCTACACCACTGCATTGCACAATCTGCCATTCTAAGCAAAAGCTTTGTTTATATACACAAATGCTGCTCTGCCCACTGCATGCTACACCGTAGCTAAGTACATTATATTCCAGACGCCACCAGTGATTCTCTTATAGGGATTTAATAAGCTAAAACAATCATTATAGTATACGGATTAGAGAGGCGCACATGGGATTAAATGAACTAAAACCTAGAAAAGGGGATTCTGTCTCACAATATATACATTAAATAATACATAGTCTGGTTCAGTGGGGTTTTTTCCACAATATATATATGAATATATATATATATATATATATATATATATATATATATATATATATATATATATATATATATATATATATATATATATATATATATATATATATATATATATATATATATAAATTAAACAAGATCTGTTGGTTAGCAATATTTTGGTCATTATTTTTACAAATTTATTGGACAGTTCAGTGCTCATAAACAGTAAATTTGTTTTTAACATAACATAATATTGTCATGATTGCCTCCAAAGGGTATGTCAAAACCATTGGATATGCTTTTTTTCCACAAAATCCCTTCCCCAAATACAGTATAATATCAGACTGAAAGGTGCTCTGCAAATATGTGCTACTGCTGCCATCTAGTGTGTGTAACCTACAAGTCACAGAGGCCTAGTAGCTTGTAGCCTCATTCTCCTCAACACTGAAAATGTCAAGTGGTAGATTTATACATTATTAGAGCATATACATCATTTATCAAAGTCTTCTGCTTGTTAAAAAGCAGGATATTTTTAAAAACGAAGGGCTGTTGGAATCTGTAAACGTTCTTGAGCTTACTATTACTTCATTATGTTGATAATACATCTCATCTAGGAGGGGAGCAAGTAAACTATAAGGCTCCATGCACACTGAAGCTCATAAACGTCCATTTTTGGGAGTGTGGGCATTGTTTTTTTTAACGGCCCATAAACTCCCCTCTATGTTATACTATGTGTCCATACACACACTGACGTTTTTGGATGTTTATGAACAGTGGAGTGTTGTCTGAACGCCCGAAAATTGCGTTCAGGAGCTGTTTTTCTGACCACAAAAAAATGCTTAAAACCATTAAACGCGCATAAAGGCTGATAAACGTCAAAAAACGCACAAAAACGTGGCTCACCAGCGTTTAACGTTTTTGTACCATTGATAGAAAAAAAATGCTAAAAAACGCTAATGTGGAAAAATGCTATTGCAAAAACGTTAAAAAACTCACTGCAAAGCTACTGTCGTTTTTATAACGTTATTTTAATGTCCAGTGTGCATGAGGCCTAAGGCTTCATGTACACGGGACATTGTTCAACCTCTCCTGAAAGATTTAACTTGACAGCTAGAAACTGGCGTTTAGCCGCATTTACATGCCGCGTTTGCCCTGCTCGTTAGAGCTTACAATCTAGAGGGGAGGGTCAAGTGGAAACAAAAAGGTAATAACTGTGGGGGGTGAGCTGATGGAGAAAATGAAAAAACAGTTGTTATGTGTGGGTAGGGTAGGCTTCTCTGAAGAGAAGGGTTTTCAGGGATCGTCTAAAAGCTAATAGAGTAGGAGAAAAGCGGACAGATTGGGGTAAGGCATTCCATAGGATTGGAGAGGCTTTCGAAAAGTCCTGGAGGCGAGCATGGGAGGAGGTGATGAGGGAGCTAGAGAGCAGAAGGTCTTAAGAGGAACGAAGAGAACGAGTAGGTTGGTATTTAGAGACTAGGCTAGCGATGTAGCTGGGGGCTAAATTGTGGATGGCTTTGTACGTAGTTGTTAGTATTTTGAATTAAATTTTTGGCTGACCGGAAGCCAGTGGAGGGATTGACAGAGAGGGGTAGCAGAGACAGAGCGATTGGTAAGGTGGATGAGTCTGGCAGCAGCATTCATAATGGATTGAAGAGGTGATAGACTATGTAGAGGTAAATCAATGAGAAGGGAGTTGCAGTAGTAGAGGCGAGAGATGACCAGCAAGTGAATTAAGAGCTTTGTTGTGTCATTGGTTAGAAAGGGGCGTATTTTGTAGATGTTGCGGAGGTTGAGGCAGCAGGATTTGGACAGTGATTGGACGTGGTGCTTGAAGGAAAGTTTAGAGTCCAGGACTACACCTAGAACCTTGGCATGTGGGGATGGGCTTATAGTTGTGCCATTAATTTTAACCGAGAGATCAGGGGAAAGGGCATATGGGGGAAGAAAAATTATAATCTCGGTTTTGGATAGATTGAGTTTGAGGAAGTGGTGTGACATTCAGACTGATATATCTGATAGTAAATTAGTGATACGTGAGGAGACAGAGGGAGTGGGCTGAGGGGTAGAGAAATAGATTTGGGTGTCGTCAGCGTAGAGGTGGTATTGGAAGCCATGGGATGTGATCAGCTGACCCAGGGAGGAGGTGTAGATTGAAAATAGGAGAGGTCCAAGAACAGAACCTTGGGGGACCCCAACTGAGAAAGGAAGAGGAGAAGAGGAAGTAGATTTGTAGGAAACGCTAAAGGTGCGGTTGGATAAGTAGGAAGAGAACCAGCGAAGAGTACAGTCACGGAGACCAAAGTCGTGGAGTTTTTTTGAGGAGGAGGGGGTGGTCAACCGTATCAAAGGCAGCAGAGAGGTCCAGGAGTAGGAGAACAGAATAGTGTCGATTGGTTTTGGCCATTAGTAGATTGTTTGTTAGTTTTAGGAGAGCAGTTTCTGTGGAGTGTTGAGGATGAAATCCAGACTGAAGGGGATCAAGAAGGCCATTATCAGCATGGTGGATGCTCAGTCGGTTGTAGACCAGATGTTCGAGGAGTTTGGATAAGAAGGGGAGCAAGGAGATGGGGCGTAGGTTGTTAAGATTAGATGGGTCCAGTGAGGGATTTTTTAAGTATGGGTCTGACAAGTGCATGTTTTAGAGAGTTGGGGAAAATGCCAGAAGAGAGGGAGAGATTGAAGATGTGGGTTAGAGAGTGTAGCATAGAGCCAGAGGGTGAACGTAGTTTGTGAGGGAACAGGATCCAGAGGGCAGGTGGTAAGGTGGACATTAGCAAGTAGTTTAGCAACCTCATCTATAGTGGTGGGGTTGAAAGAGGGAAGTAATGATTGTGCCTGTGGGCATGAAGTGTGAAGCGTGGAGGGTATCGGAACAGTAGAGATCTCCTCACGAATTGTATCAATCTTCTGTCATTGTGAAAATTGAACCCCCAAACCAGCCACAGCAACTGTCTGTTGTGAAATTTGAGCTGTTTGAAATAATGAACCACAAGTCCTGTCTGTCATATAAACTTGTAATTCTTAATAGAACACAAAAGCAGTGATCACTGAACTTCTAGTCTATTAACATCTCTTCCTTTTCTCTTACTGGAATTCTGTACCTCAGAACTGAAAAGGGACCTGGAGGAAGACTCTAAAGGGGCCTGGCATTGTAACCGCAACCCACTGATATCGGCGGCAATGCTTTTTTTAGCTTATTTGCAAAATAAATAATACACTTTTTTGCTGCAAGCATTTTGTACATTTACTTATTTAATTTTTGTAAAAGGTGGCCTTCAAAGAGAATATTTAGTGGTTTTATTATAGTGGCCAGGACTATAAAAAAATAAAACCTTTACAAACAGTTTTCCTTTTTTAAATTGGGTAAATATTAAATATTGTAATATTAAAGTGGTATTCTATCCAACCAGCAGGTTTACATCTTATTTTCACTTCTTCATTACACACTGCTGTAATGTCTTTGGTTTAGAGGCATTAGTTGCGACTTTAATAGCTGACATTTCCACCCCCCTAGGTTTCTATCAGACAGAACAAAGGCCTCAAGGCAGGCTGCTTCTGCTGTGCTGTCGTTTTAGCTAACCCATAGTGCTCCTTGTCGTCATGTATTAAATAACTTTTACTGTATCTATTATCTGTCTATATTACCTATAAACATCAGGTTAAAAAAAAAATATTAAAAAAAATGGAAAATACAATTGACAGCAAACCATTACAGTTTCCCTAAAGACTATATAGAAGGTATACAAACCCTTATAGTTAGTAAATAGTATGCTATTGGTAATACCTTCAAACATGATGGTTAGCAGATCTTATGGCCTATCTGTGTACAGTACATCATTTCAGTTCACACACATTTTGGGATGTGTTGTTTAAACAGCATGCTTCCCTTCACACCAGAGAATCTTAATAGGACAGAGGACAGTACTCTGTGTCATGTTACATGACCCAGCTTCTTGTGAAATTTAGGTCAGAGACAGATGCACTGACATTCTGCTGTGGAATATCCTAATATAACTAGAAATTTGTTGGTCACGAAAAATATTGCAAGCTATCTAGCAGGCCTCAAAATTTCAAGTCCTGAGACACTAGTCAGGGCTTAAGAGTTACTCGCCACCAGTTGCCCCACCCAACCAATACCCTGCCCCGCCCCTAAACACACCCATGTAAATTCTCTCCTGAAATTACACTGTTAAACGTTTTATGCAGAATTAAGTTCCAAAAATAAATATTAACAACAGCTTTAACATTATTAACATAAAGCATATCAGTGCAGCCTCATCAGTGGCCATCAGTGCAGCCCATCATCATTAACAACAGCGTTAACATTATTAACATAAAGCATATCAGTGCAGCGTAACAGTGCCCATCAGTGCAGCGTACCATTGGCCATCAGTGCAGCATACCATTGGCCATCAGTGCAGCATACCATTGGCCATCAGTGCAGCATACCATTGGCCATCAGTGCAGCATACCATTGGCCCTCAGTGCAGCATACCATTGGCCATCAGTGCAGCATACCATTGGCCATCAGTGCAGCATACCATTGGCCATCAGTGCAGCATACCATTGGCCATCAGTGCAGCATACCATTGGCCATCAGTGCAGCATACCATTGGCCATCAGTGCAGCATACCATTGGCCATCAGTGCAGCATACCATTGGCCATCAGTGCAGCATACCATTGGCCATCATTGGCCATCAGTTGCGCCCATCATTGGCCATCAGTGCAGCATACCATTGGCCATCAGTGCAGCATACCATTGGCCATCAGTGCAGCATACCATTGGCCATCAGTGCAGCATACCATTGGCCATCAGTGCAGCATACCATTGGCCATCAGTGCAGCATACCATTGGCCATCAGTGCAGCATACCATTGGCCATCAGTGCAGCATACCATTGGCCATCAATGCAGCATACTATTGGCCATCAATGCAGCATACCATTGGCCATCAATGCAGCATACCAATGCCCATTAATGCAGCATACCAATGCCCATCAATGCAGCATACCATTGCCCATCAGTGAAGCGTATCATTACCCATTAGTGCAGGCTCATCAATGCCCAGCAATGCATCAGGGAGGAATCAAGAGGATCTGCTGCTCTGGATCACACAGAGCAGTGATCTCCCGCTGAGACGCGGCTTGTATATGAAAAGCCAGCCGCTGTCAAACAAAGTCCCGCCTCTTAGACCGGCTACTCTAATAGACAGCACACTGGTTCAATGCTGGTCCAGGAGGAGGGACTTTGTTTGACAGCGGCTGACTATTCATATACAAGCCGGGTCTCAGCAGGAGATCCCCGCTCTGTGTCATCCAGCTGCCCGATCCTTCTGACAGTTTCCTGGCCACACCGTTTCTGCCAGAAGCGATCAGCCAGGAAACTGTCAGCCCAGTCTGCCCCTGCTCCTTACTCACCCCTCCACCAATTTCCATTCAACAAATGCGCACAGGCGAGTTGACATTTTTAGGGCTATATCCAGGTCCAAAGGCAGCAAAGTAGCCCCGCACTGATGGTATAACATTTTGTTATTGTGCTACCCTGCTCATATATACATACAGTCCTAAAAATCCTGCTACCGAGATAATTAGGAGTAAAGAAGTCCTACTCCCGTGGACTTTGAGTCCATTTATCTATATAGGACATACTAATTTGGATATACGTTGGCCAGATCCCTGTACTGACACCATCTACACTTGCCCCCCTCATTTAGGGATTTGAGAGGGCCGACCAATCACTGGTTGGATCCCATTCCATGTGCTTGCTGGTCACATTGCCCCTTCTGAGGCCACTGGGGGTCCCCTTGGAGGTTGAGATGTTAATGGCTATGCTTTTGTTATAGGCTGATAAAAGGTTTATTCACTATATATGTGCATAACTGAGCTTGATCACGAAACGGACATGACACACTAAAAAACAGTTCAGAGGTGATGGGACTCTTACACATGAACAAGACTGTAAAAAAAAAACATGCAACTGCTTGGCAGCAATCTAATTTACACCAGGAAAATCAATTGATGGTGTCTAATGTACATGATGGTGAAGACAAGTCACCCACTCCAGCCCCTGAGGAAGCTTGTGAAATGTCATCGGCTCAATCTCACATTTGTAATCATGATTTTCAATGTAGAAGTGATGTTATGTCTATACTTACTAGGAGTAGGAAAATGGAGAGATTGTTCATGGCTGGTCATACACTGTAGTACTTGATCAGCCGGTTTTATGATACAGAAACATCTTTTAGGATCTTTGAAATAACATTTTGGATTTTACAAACATTGGTTTTGAATTGCACTGGAGCCTTAAAAGTCCCATTTACTATTTTTGCATTCTTTTTAAAGAAGTCCCACTCCCCTGAACAGAATTTTGCTTTGAATATTTACTCTTCTATGATTGGGTAACAATAATAGTTACTTATGTGTAGTTTTATCTGAAGGTAAAATATATTTAAAGAGAAACTTCAGTCTCCTCTTGGCTCCGCCCCCATGTGCAGGTGTGCCAAAAGGCTCACTCTGGACCCGAAGCCCTGCAAATATGTAGGGGGGTGGGGGACACAAACATCATTCTCCTGTCTCCCTCATATATATATATATATATATATATATATATATATATATATATATATATATATATATATATATATATATATATATATATATATATATACACATATACACATATATATACATACATACATACACACACATACATACATACATATACACACAGTATCTCACAAAAGTGAGTACACCTCTCACATTTTTGTAAATATTTTATTATATCTTTTCATGTGACAACACTGAAGAAATGACACTTTGCTACAATGTAAAGTAGTGAGTGTACAGCTTGTATAACAGTGTAAATTTGCTGTCCCCTCAAAATAATTCAACACACAGCCAGTGAGTACGCCCCTAAGAGAAAATGTCCAAACTGAGCCCAAAGCGTCAATATTTTGTGTGGCCACCATTATTTTCCAGCACTGCCTTAACCCTCTTGGGTATGGAGGTCAGCAGAGCTTCACAGGTTGCCACTGGAGTCCTCTTCCACTCCTCCATGACAGCATCACGTTGCTGGTGGATGTTACAGACCTTGCGCTCCTCCACCTTCCGTTTGAGAATGCCCCACAGATGCGCAGTAGGGTTTAGGTCTGGAGACATGCTTGGCCAGTCCATCACCTTTTCCCTAAGTTTCTTTAGCAAGGCAGTGGTTGTCTTGGTGGTGTGCTTGGGGTCGTTAATATGTTGGAATACTACCCTGTGGCCCAGTCTCCGAAGGGAGGGGATTATGCTCTGCTTCAGTATGTCACAGTACATGTTGGTATTCACGGTTCCCTCAATGAACTGTAGCTCCCCAGTGCCGGCAGCACTCATGCAGCCCCAGACCATGATACTCCCACCACCATGCTTGACTGTAAGCATGACATACTTGTCTTTGTACTCCTCAACTAGTTGCCGCCACACACGCTTGACATAATCTGAACCAAATACGTTTATCTTGGTCTCATCAGACCACAGGATATGGTTCCAGTAATCCATGTTCTTAGTCTGCTTGCGTTCAAACTGTTTGCAGGCTTTCTTGTGCATCATCTTTAGAAGAGGCTTCCTTCGGGGACGACAGCCATGCATACCAATTTGAAGCAGTATGCGGTGTATGGTCTGAGCACTGACAGGCTGACCCTCCACCCCTTCAACCTCTGCAGCAATGCTGGCAGCACTCATACCTCTATTTCCCAAAGACAACCTCTGGATAAGACGCCAAGCACGTGCACTCAACTTCTTTGGTCGACCATGGTGATGCCTGTTCTGACTGGAACCTGTCCTGGTAAACCGCAGTATGGTCTTGGCCACCATGCTGCAGCTCAGTTTCAGGGTCTTGGCAATCTTTTTATAGCCTAGGCCATCTTTATGTAGAACAACAATTATTTTTTCAGATCTTTAGAGAGTTCTTTGCCCTGAGATGCCATGTTGAACTTCCAGTGACCAGTATGAGACAGTGAGAGCGATAACACCAAATTTAACACACCTGATCCCCAATTCACACATGAGACCTTGTAAGACTAACGAGTCACATGACACTAGGAAGGGAAAATGGCTAATTGGCCCCAATATGGACATTTTCACTTAGGGGTGTACTCACTTTTGTTGCCAGAGGTTTAGACATTAATGGCTGTGTGTGGAGTTATTTTGAGGGGGCAGCAAATTTACACTGTTATACAAGCTGTACACACACTACTTTACAAATGACTACTGTCATTTCTTCAGTGTTGTCACATCTATATCATTACATCTAGATATAATGAAATATTCACAAAAAAGTGAGGGGTGTACTCACTTTTGTGAATATATATATATATATATATATATATATATATATATATATATATATATATATATATATATATATATATATATACACATACACACACACATACATACACACACTATTATACAGTATTTACACAGCTCCCACAGTTAAAATGTATGTTTACAGCTTTTGGCTTCATATTAGTCCTAACAGATAGAATAAATAGAGTGTGACACGGTTATTACTGCAGATATGGCAGAAAACATAATAAAATTAACAGACGTTACCTGTACTAACACCACAAATGTAATCAAAGAGAAGATGGATCGGTTTTCCTGTAAGTTCTTCTAACTTACGGAGAGTTTGTAGAGCTACTATGCCTCTGCAGAGATAAAAAGAAATAAATAAAGGTGTCACTGTTACATTGCAAATGAAAAAACGTATCAAAAAACACAAATGTTTACCATGTAATATTTTAAACACTTGCAGGCGTCTAGTGTACAGAAACGTCAGCTCTTTAAGTGGATATCCCAGGATGATGCCTGCAGCTATAGGCATCATCCCAGTAATGTTTTTTTTTTTCAGCCAGCGATTCCCTTTTATGTAAAAGCGATCCTAGCAACCAACTATCTGCTGGATTGCTTTTTTATTTTACAGACAGTGGGATGGGTCGATACCAGAACGTCCCCGATCATCTCTATGGTATACGAAACCAGAAGCGATGAGTATTTAGTATGAGTATAAGTGCTGAAAACCTTGTCGGTTTTGTCTACCATAGAGATGATCAAGGACGTTTCAGTCCCCAATCAGCTCTATGGTATATGAAACCAGAGGCTACAAGTATTTTGTCACTTCCCGTTTTGGCTGTTTGTTTACCGGCCATTACCAGGAAGAGAAAGCTTTAGATGGAACCAATCCGAATTTGATCTGAACCCTTCAAGGGCAGAAGAGATGTAAAAAAAAAGGAGTACATGTCACTGCCTATTGCTGTCACAAGAGATGTTTACATGCCTTCTGACAACAAAAAGGAGTGATAAAAAAGAAAAAAGAAAAAAAAGAAGAGGACAGTGTAAAAAAATAAAATAAATATCAATAAAAGTTTTTTTAAAGTGCCCACGTCTCCCATGCTAATCCGCAAAAGCATAGGTCACGCTGGCACATGCAAACAGCGTTCACACCACACGTGAGGTATTGTCGCGAACGTCAGAGCGAGAGCAATAATTCTAGCATTAGACTTCCTGTGTAACTTTAAACTGGTAACCTGTAAAGACTTTTCAAATCTAATATAAAGTATAAGTGGAGGGGATTCAAAAGGAAGACTAATATAAAAGATACCTCTACAAAAGGTAAAACTCAAAATCATGCATGCCACAGATTAATAGACACAGATATACAACAGACTTCCGAAAATGTTTGGTCAGGTCAACATTACATTAAATCAGGGGTCTCAAATTGGCGGCCCTCCAGCTGTTGTGGAACTACAAGTCCCATGAGGCATTGGAAGGCTGACAGTTACAAGTATGACTCCCCATAGGTAGAGGCATGATGGGACTTGTAGTTTCACAACAGCTCAAGGGCCGCCAGTTTGAGACCCCTGCATTAAATCATCCATCTACAAGTGGCTCAATAATGTAAAACCAATCCTCTGTAAATCACAAAAGTCATCAATGAGAGTAACCTAAATCACAAAAAGGGCTTGAAGCTAAATGAATCGCTGAAGCTGTCCTCCCGCTGAAGGATCACCTTGTCTCAATCCCCACCTCTAGGATTTTCCAGAATATGTTCAAGGGCTGCAAACTTCATGACGCTAGTATCATGCCTGCATTCAGCGGGAGGCCGGATGGATTTCCTATCTTAAGGCTACATGCCTATCTGGCCTCGACCCTTTCCGTGAAAAGACTACCTGACTTTCTTTCCCATTCTCGTGAGAGGTCTGTCGTAAATTTTGGTTATTCGTTAACTTGCATTTCCTTTGCTATACAATTTAAGGAATACATGTTATTTGTATAATAAGATATGTTTATTACTTGTTTGTTAAATTCTATGTACAACTTTTTGTGTTTGGCTGATGATGGGTGTTCCTTCCTGTTACTCAGCGGTGGGGTTCATTGGACCCTTCTCTGTTGTGGCCTGGCATAGGGATCCTTGGCCTAAACCCCCCCACCCCCCCCCCCCCAGTCCCTCTCCAGGGGGGTGTTCAGCGGTGCTCAATTTGCTTCTGGGATTGAGCGGATGCGCAGGATGGTTCGCGATCGATGCTTCCGATCGTGCGCATGGCTTTGGGAGCATGTCGCATGCTAATGTCACCACTGCGCGTCATTGGTGCAGGCTGTTGACATGGAGCGCGGTGGGAGCATTTAATGTGGCGTCCCCCAGGGCTCAGTGAGCAGATCTTCATGGCGGCGGGCAGGTGTACATTTGAGTGTGGCGTGGTAAGCAAATTGCATATAGTACCTTGTGGCATTGTGCAATGGCGATTAGGCTACTCTCATTGATATCTTTTGTAGTTTACAGAGGATTGGTTTTACATTATTGAGCCATTGTAGATGGACTATTTGATGATTTAATGTGATGTTGACCTGACCAAACATTTCTGAAAGTCTTCTTTTATATCTGCGTCCATAAATCTGTGGCACCACACGATTGTATTACCTTTTGTAGAGGTATCTTGCATATTAGTCTTCCTTTTGAATTACCTCCACTTATACATGTGCAAGTGTTTTACTTTAAGATGCCTCCATGCAAACCTGTGTGTCTTGTCATTTCTAATTTTTGGTTGCCATATGTCTTAGATTGCGGTTCAATCCAAGCAAGTCCACAGCATAGCAGCTTGATATGCTTGGGTTGGATATAAACCTTACAAGTTGATCTATATAATATATATTTCTTTGTTCAGGATTGCTGCCTTTTACCATCTGTCTTGCGTTTGGTGCCTGGTGTGCCCCTATGCCTGCCCCGGGCGCTTGGGTTGATCGACCTGCTGCCGAGTTTCATTGGTAGGCGTATATGTTACTCCACTGTGTTTAAACATACAGTACTACATTATAAAAGATATATTACTAACATTTTGTTGTTAGAGGTAATCCAAAATTAAAACTGGTCATATGTCTGGGTCCTAAAGAAGTCAATTTACTGACGAAACATTGATCGCACAGACAACACCATAGCATACCAACTGTATGGACCAGGTTTATCTAATTTGTATATGTTTTTTTTTTTTTTTTATTCATATGTTTTTTTTATATCCATTCCCCTGTTGGAGAATCTTAATCTTTTAATGGTTTAAAAAAACAACAATGTTTTTATCTAATATGTCTCCATTTTGTGGCTGTCATTGTAGGATACTAGGGGTTCTCTGGTTATTTCTATTAGCTTAGTATGTATTGTTTGGATGAGGCCCAAGTCTATTTCTTTATCATTCACTGTAAAGGCTTTTAAAGCATCGCCTATCGAGATTTTTTTTTAAGTACTGTAGTTTGTTGCCATTCCACGAGCATGCGCAAATTTTAAAGAGTGGCATGTTGGGTATCTATCCACTCGATGTAACATCATCTTTTATTTTTTACCAAACAGTTGGGCATTATATTGTGTTTTTGTGCATGAATAATAAAGTGTACTCCCCCCCCCCCCCCCCCCAAAAAAGAAAAAATTGCTGATGCATACAACAGGGCCTCTGCTTAAAAAAAAAAAAAATATATATATATATATATATATATATATATATATATATATATATATATATAAATATAAATATAAATGTTTGGGGGTTCTAGGTACATCTTCTAGAAAAAAAATACAGATTTTTAAATGTATAAAAAAGCGTCAGAATTGGCCTGGTCTTAAAAAGGGGTTGTAAACCCTTGTGTTTTTTAACCTCAATGCAACCTATGCATTAAGGTGAAAAAAACTTCTGAAAGTGACCAGCCCCCCCGTTTTACTCACCTGAGCCCATTCGTTCCCTCAGCGGAGACGCAATGTACCCCTCTGCCCAGGGTTCTCGGCTCTTGATTGGATAGATTGATAGCAGCACAGCCATTGGCTCCCGCTGCTGTCAATGAAATCCAATGAAGCGGGCGCCGGGGCCGAGTCCAGCATTCTGTGTCTATGGATGCAAAAGCTGGACTCGGGAGCACGCCTGCAAGCTAACCCCCAGGGAGAACGCTTCTCCTAGGGGGTTTACCGATGTGAGGAGGTGCCGCGAGCACCGTTGGGGGACTCCAGAAGGTGATGATCGAGCCACACTGTGCAAAACTAACTGCACAATAGAGGTAAGTATGATTTTTTTTTTTTTTTTTTTTTAGATAACAAAACACGAGGGTTTACAACCCCTTTAAACCTGTAACAAACATAGCACATCCATAAATAGGGGGTACACTGCGCAAGCATGACAGCTTGAACAGCAACAATGCAAGCAGGTAGTGTTAGATGTACCAGCAGATTCTTGGCTAGCAAAGTGAAGCCAAACTTCAACTAACACTTTTAAGCAGATGCAGCAACAGTTTTTCTTTTACTTTTGCGATAAAGGTTTTACATAAATAAATAAAAGCTGACCATTTAGGTTGAAAAATATCAGACTTACTAGGCTAATAAAATAAAGGAAAAAAAAACCTAATGCAGCCATCATATTTAAGAATTGGTAAACTGCAATAGAATCCATTTTTTGTTTTGGGGTTTAATACCATTTTAAGGAATCATTACTTCTACTGACTGGATGAGAACGGTCTTTCCTTGCCGTGGGTAGCATTTCCTATCTGCTTTCAGTATTTACTGCTATACCTTGCCCTACCACAACTGTCACTCTATATATTCTTGCAAGTTTCTCCACGTTTTAAGAGACTATTTGAACTAATTTTCATGTATAGTTGGGTAATGAAAAGTTCTTACTGCTATACTGTTGCATATAGATTTCATCATTTCTTGAACTGGTTTAAAAAAAAAAAAAAAAAAAAAAATTCTATTCAAGTACATATTCTTAACTCAGAAAAAGTATCTTCTGATGCTTTCAACCTCCTACAAATATCCAGATTCCTATTTTTGGTGCTGCAAAATGACTTATTGCTAGAGGGTGGCTATGTCCGTTCTCCATGGTCCCACCATATGTAGTAGTGTAGCCTCACTCTCTAGCTCACTTTCTAGATGGACCATGAACTATGGAATATGTAGTGTGCATAGAGTGGTACATGACGGCAACTAATGTGCACTGTTCATTCCGAAGAGAAAGAGAAAAAAGGAGAGGAAAAAATAATTACATTAAGTAGTGGATATGTAAAGGATTTTTGAAGAAGAATGAGGATATTGTGAAGTGTTCCTTTAAAGTGGTTGTAAACCCTTTACAACCCACTTTAAACTACAGGCAAGCCTATATTTAGGCTTACCTGTAGCTACACTGGATATCCCTGTATTTGCATGCCGACGTCATCCGCACATGCGCACTTAAGTCAACTGAAGCAATGGCACGCACGTGCCGCTGCTTCAGTTGTACTGTGCCATGCCCAGCGGCTCCCGCGCGCACACGCGTGAGTGACCTCATCACGGCTCTGGCCAATCACAGCGCCAGAGCCCAGATACCCGTAAGTCCCCGGGGAGATGTCGGTCGCTGGAACGGTGAAGAAGGACCACTACGGGGGCCTCGATCTCAGGTAAGTAATTCATAATGAGCTAGTATGCTATGCATACTAGCTCATTATGCCTTTATCTTGCAGGTTTTTTTTTTTTGGATATTTTAAAACGGGTTTATAACCACTTTAAAATGGTTGTAAACCTTTTCATATACCCAGTGAAGTGACTGGTGTCAGGTGATACACAAAGATGAAACAAATGCTCCTGCATAAGTTGTACCTGTTTATCTGCAGTCTTATTTTCCCTACATCCATTTAAAGTCGAGAATTTGTAAAGCTTGTCTGAGCTGCCAGATAAAAAGGGGCGGGAACAGAAGTTACACTCTGCAGAGCTCAGTGGAGAGAGCCGATTGGAGGGAATGGACACACCCCCCTTCACACAGCATATAGGAACAGACCTGAGGCTTTCATTCATAGACTGTGTGCTGGGCGATTCCTCCCCTGTCACATTTTTTCTCTTGGTGACAGGAAAACCTATCGTAAGTGATTGATGCTGATAGCAGAGGAACAAAGCAGCAGACAGAAATGACACTTAGGGTCCTTTCACACTGGGGCGGTTTGCAGGCGCTATTGCGCTAATAATAGCGCCTGCAAACTGACCCGAAAGTGCCGCTGCTTTCATTCCAGTGTGAAAGCCCCGAGGGCTTTCACACTGGAGCGATGCGCTGGCAGGACAGTAAAAAAAGTCCTGCTAGCAGCATCTTCGGAGCGGTGAAGGAGCGGAGTGTATACCGCTCCTTTACCGCTCCTGCCCATTGAAATCAATGGGACGGCGCGGGCTATACCGCCGGCAAAGCGCCTCAGCAGAGGAGCTTTGCGGTGGTTTCTAACCATTTCTCACTAGCGGGGGGTAAAACCGCCCCGCTAGTGGCCGCATACCGACGGTAAAACCGCCCCGCTAGTGGCCGCATACCGACGGTAAAGCGCCACTTACAATAGGGGCGCTTTACCGCCGACACCCGCCCCTGTGTGAAAGGGCTCTTAGGGGCTTATTTACTAAAGCTGCAGAGTGCAAACTAAGGCTCACTTCTGCATAGAAACCAATCAGCTTCCAGGTTTTATTGCCAAAGCTTAATTGAACAAGCTGAGGTTAGAAGCCGATTGGAAGCTGATTGGCTCCCATGCAAAGCTGCACCAGATTCTGAGTGCACCAGTTTTAGTAAATCTACCCCTTATTGCTCTTAATTAAAACAAGTACACAGTATAGAAGGATGTGCTTTGGTCATGTTTTATGTGTGAGGTTTACAACCACTTTAACCACTTCCATACAGTGCATTTTCACCCCATTCCTGCCCAAGCCAATTTTCAGCTTTCAGCACTGTCGCACTTTGAATAACAATTGCGCGGTCATACAACACTGTACACATATGAAATTTGTATCATTTTTTCCCCCACTAATAGAGCTTTCTTTTGGTGGTATTTGATCACCTCTGCGGTTTTTATTTCTTGCGTTATAAACAAAAGAAGAGTGACAAGTTTGAAAAAAAAAAAACACAATATTTTTTACTTTTTTGCTATAATAAATATCCAATTTTTTTTTTTTTTTTTAAACAAATTTTTTCCTCAGTTTAGGCCGATACGTATTCTTCTACATATTTTTGGTAAAAAATATCGCAATAAGCGTATATTTATTGGTTTGCGCAAAAGTTATAGCGTCTACAAAATAAGGGGATAGATTTATAGCATTTTTTTTTTTTTTTTTTTTTTAAATGTCCCTTTCTCATATTTTTGTAATGTATTTATTATTTTTTGTACCATCGGGACATAATTATATTCCTGTAATTTGTTCAAATCTGTGGGGATATATGTACCAAGATATTTAATTGTATTAGCCTGCCATTTAAAGGAGAAATCCTTTCTGAGCAGTTCCACCATAGTATTTGACAAATTAATATTCAGTGCCTCAGATTTATTGTAATTTACCTTAAAATTACTCACTACCCCAAAACGTTTAAATTCTGATATCAAGTTTGGTAATGATATCAGGGGGTTTGTAATATATAGCAGTATATCATCGGCATACACCGACATCTTATACTCTACATCACCCACTTTAATTCCTTGTATGTCTTTATTTTCCCGGATCGCAATTAATAAATGTTCCATCGCTAGTATATATAGTATTGGGGATAGTGGACATCCCTGTCGGGTTCCGTTTGTTATAGCAATTTCCTCCGATATGCCACCATTTGCCCGAATCTTAGCCGTTGGGTTCTGATATAGGGCCATTATTTTGTCCAACAATACAGGACCCACCCCCCACTGTACCAATGTCTCTTTAAGGAAGCTCCATCCCACCCTATCAAATGCTTTCTCAGCATCTATTGCAAGTAAACAGGATGGGATGGAGCCTCTCTGTGCAAATTCCATCAGTGTGAGTGTTTTCAGTGTATTGTCTCTTGCCTCTCTTCCCTTTACGAAACCCACCTGATCTAGATGTATATATGCGGGCATCATGGGGGTGAGTCTATTCGCGATTATTTTCGAATATAATCTTAAATCAATGTTTGTTAAGGATATTGGTCTATAGTTGCCACATAAAGTGAGATCTTTCTCAGGTTTTGGTATGAGTGAGATGTATGCTTGTAAACTTTGTGGGACAAGAGGCACCGATGTGGACACTACATTAAAAGTCCGTTTAATAATGGGAATGAGCTCTTCTTTAAATAATTTATAGAATCTTGGGGTAAAACCATCTGGACCTGGGCTCTTCCCTGGTGCTAATGAATCGATTACCCTTTGTATTTCACTTTCTGAAAATTCCTGTTCTAATTGCGTTACTTCTGATGATGTTAATATAGGAAGTGCAGTTTCTTTAATGTATTGGTGGATATCTTGTTGCAAACCCACTGGGTTATCAATAGCCTTGTGATTAGATATATTGTATAGTTTTGTATAAAATGTCTGGAATTCTTTTAGAATCCCCTTTGGGTCATATCTCATATCCCCTACTTCTGTCTTAATCTTAACTATGGGCGAGGTCTTACACCGATTTTGTAGGGCTCTTGCCAGGAGTTTACCTGGCTTATTGCCCTGTTGGTAGTATAGGGAACGATTATTATCTCTTATACGTAGTGTATGCTCATTCAGCAGAGTTTGCAACTCTGTCTTCCTATCTGTTAATTCTAACAAAATTTCACGTGTTAAACTTTGTTTATGTTGAGCTTCTATTTCCGGTATTTCCTTTAATAATTGAGTTATTCTATTGTTTTTGATTTTTTTCAGTCTGGCTCCATGTTTAATGAATAATCCTCGGATTACACATTTTAGTGCCTCCCATTGAATCGGTAGAGGAGTAGTGTCTCCAATATGATCCTGTGGGAAATTCATTATTGCCTTCCTTATTTCTAGTACACACGCCTCATCGTATAGCAGATTGTCATTAAGCTTCCAGTTTCCTCTAGTATTTTCGCCTTTGAGTAAGTCAAATGTCAGAAATATTGGCGTGTGGTCTGACCATATAGCACTACCTATTTCAGCTGATGAAGTGATTGTCACTCCCAGCTGATTGATCAGAAAGTAATCGATTCGATGATAAGACCCATGGACATTTGAACGGAATGTGAAATCCTTCACCCCTGGGTGTAACGCTCGCCAGATGTCGACCAGTTGGTATTTTGCCATAAGTTCTTTAAATTTCTTCTTTTCTTTACTTGTCTGTGCAATCGAGGGTGCTGTGGTATCTACACTCTTATCCAACACAAAATTAAAATCCCCACCTATTATAGTTATCCCCTCTACCTTTTCCATAAGCTCACCAATCAATTGTGACCCTATTTTAAGCTGATTTTGATTGGGTAAGTATAGATTAATAAAAGTAAATTTTTTACCATATATACTGAGTTTAAGTAATATTGCTCTTCCATCCCTATTACACCATTTTTCAAGCACTTGATGTGGTATTGTCTTGTGTATTGCAATAGATACACCTTTCGACTTGGAATAAGAATAAGAATCATGATACCATGTACTGTAATATCTATTTTGCAGATTGGGAACGTGATCCGTGCGGAAGTGCGTCTCCTGAAAAAAGACAATCCCTACCTTCTGTTTATGGAGAGAGTATAGAACCTGAGACCTCTTTGATGCTGAGTTAAGACCTCTAATGTTATAAGAACATATTTTCATTGTTCTTTAATACCAAGAGAGAGGGAAGAAGGAAGAAGAAAGGAAAAAAAAAAAAAAAAAAAAAAAAACCACCCCCGCACTCACACACACAAAAACCCTAAACTATTGACTTATATAAAGTCTATCTTACGAACAGCGTAAGTTCCCTCTACTGGGGGAAACAGACACTGACGACCAAAATCTGCCGCTCAGCCAGTGACCGCAATGATCGCACGCTGCATTCTAAATTCTGTTACCTTAAATCTTTAATCTCTTATTTTCTTTCTATCCCCTCTTCTTTCTTTCCCATTGCTCCCCTCCAAAAACAGGCAAAAACAAAAGAGAAAAAAAAAAAAAAAATTTGGGGAGCATATGGATAGAAAGGGGATGGGGGAGACATCTCAGAGGTATAAATTCCCTCTCCTGTCCTATATAACATTTGCTTATAATTGCTTTAACTCGGGAAGAGGTGTAGCGGGAGGGGAAGAGGAGGGAAAAAAAAAAAAAAAGGGGGAAAGGAGGAAAACCCTCTCGGGTCCCATCACCTATCCTTGTACACATGCCTCTATTCACTCCGCTCTAATTGTTGCCTCTAAACTCTGAATCATAAATAATGAGGAAACAAAAAAAAAAAAAAAAAAAAAAAAAACACCTTTTTAAAACACCTCCCATCTTTACGCCCAAAGAAAATCATATGTTGTATTACTATACATTGTAACAATCTTGTTGTATGAGATAATTCGTGCATCAAATTATACAATAACAACCAAAAACCAACATCTAATCTTCACTATTCCATACATCTTGTTTTTTTTTGTTTTTTTTTTAATTACAACACCTCCCATCTTTATGCCTGTAATAAATCATAAATTGTATTACCCTATATTGCAAAACAATCTTATTAACATCCCCAATATCTATACCTTGTTATGTGATAAATTCGTGGATCAAGCTATATAATAACACCCATAAACCAAAATCCATTCCTCATTATTCCATATTACCTAAAGTTTATCAAAAAAAAAAAAAAAAAACCCCTCCCCTCTTTACACCCATAGTAAATCATACATTGTATTACCCTATATTGCAAAACAATCTTGTTAACATCCCTATTATCTATACCTTGTTTTGTGATATATTTCGTGCATCAGATTAAATAATAACAATCATAAACCAGGATCTATTCCTCATTATTCCATATTTCTTGTAATTTATCAAAAAAAAAAAAAAAAAAAAAAGGGGTGGTCCTTATTATCATCCCCAGTGGCTAATCTTTGATGTGTAATATATTATGTGAATCTACTTAACAATGTATGAAACTAAGATCTGCTCCTCCCTAATCCGTGCTTATTGCTTACAAATGTCTCTTACTCCCTAGTTTTATTCCCCCAACTATGTGCACATATCCAAACCTCAATGTAACCAGTAACCTATCCCCAGTGTTTGTGCCCTTTATAACATAATATGTCAAAAACCCTTCACCAGTGATGTGCCCTAAAAAGAAAAGAAAAGAGAAAAAAAAAAAAAAAAAAACAACATCTACCCCATTTTATCATTTCCCTTATTGGTGTTGAACATTCTTTATCTGAACCATTTGTTATGCTAATGTTAAAGTAGTAAGTCAGATCTAGATATTGCAAAAAATAAATAAATAAATAGATAGATAAATAAATAAATAAAAATAAATAATAATAATAATAATAATAATAATAATAAATATGCAGCCCCTTCTTCCCCTTGCTTCACAATCTCTATCTACCCACTATCTTAATCACACCGAGTTAATTAAGTCTTCCTCTTGTGAATAACGTCATATTATATACTAAAAATACCTCCCCCAGCCCCAGTTTATCTACAAGTGACTTATCAGGGCTTTCTGAGTCCTTTCATGAACGAAATAGGCCAGTCTGGTAATTCTACTATTGGTAACTTAAGAATTGCCAGAAACTGCGGTAGATCTTCCAGATCACTAAATACAGCCGTTAGTCCTTCTTTCTGTGCCTGTAATTGAAATGGAAATTTCCATCTATACTGTAAGTTATTTCTTCTTAGTTGTTCCACTAGGGGCTTTAATGCTCTTCTTCGGTCCAACGTAAATTTTGACAGATCTTGAAATAGCAGCAGTGGATCTCCCTCATGCTGGATATTTTTATTTTGACGTGCTGCAAACATGATTCTATCCTTTATATGAGCGTAGTGCATTTTGCAAATAACATCCCGTGGTTTACTCGGATCTATTCTCCTTTTCCCCGCTACTCTATGAGCACGGTCAATTATTAGATCTTTTATTCCTATATCCTGGATTAATTCCTGAAAAATTTTCTGGAGTGTTGTTGTCAGTTCTTTTGCGCTCACGTCTTCTTTTAACCCTCTAATTCTGATGTTAGATCTTCTATTTCTATTTTCTTGCTCATCCAGGCAGTTAATTAGTTGATTTATTTGCTTTTCTTGATCTTGAGCACTATCCTTTATGTTAATTAGTTCTTGTTCTGTTTGAGATTCTGGTATCTAATATAGCTGTTTTTTCTTGTGTGATTTTTATGGATATCTTCAATTCTTGTATCTCTACTTTATATGAATTTTCCAATCTTTGCACATATTGGTCCATATCTGTCCTAGTTGGGAGAGATTGAATGTATTGTCTCAAATCCCAATTTTCTTTACCCCCTTCTCTTGGGTCACTCAGTGAGCCTGTTGTGTCTATTGGTGAGCTGTTTCTAGGGTGATCCATCTGCTCCTCCTCTGATGATCTAGATGCCCCCGAGACTTCCGCAATGTTTGAAATTTCTTGTGATGTATGTAGAGCTTGAGTTACTCGGGGGGATTGCAGCTGCAGTTGTTGAAAAATCTCTTTTATATCAGATGTTTGTGTAGTTTGTGCCCCTGTAGGGTTTTTATCTTTGATTTTTGTTTTATCTTTCTTTTCCTTTTGAGATTGTGGTGTTTTGTTTCCTTTCTTGGGTGCCATGTTTCTGATAGACCTTGGTTTCTTCTCTCTCCCCCTTACGTTTTTCTTCCTTCCCTCTTCCTCCCTCCCTTCCCTCTCCCTCCTCTCCTACCCTCTTTATCCGCTTATTAACCTTTTAGTGTCCTTTTTAGATGACCACACTATAAAGGGTAGTGTGTATCACCTTTTAACATCCTAGATTGAAATTAGAGATGTTTAACACTTCTATTGGATAAACTCTATTATTAATAGTCACACTGTAGAATATTATTTGTCCAGCTCTTATTCCAGTACTATAATCATTTGCACCAATCCCTTTACTTCATACAGCATCCCTCTTTCAAAAAGAAACTAGTAGTGTTATCTCAGTCCACAGTATTTGTGATTTTTATGCAGTCTCTATGCCACTTTCAACATTTCTTTATAAGACCATGTGCATCTTTAATCATACCTAGTCTCTGGCATCTTTGGTCTCCTTACTTTTTCCCTGTAGCCCAGCAACTGTGAGTTATAGGAAGGTAGATCTCCCGGTCCTCCTGATCACTGCTGTTTGAGACCCTCGCACCGCCGCCGGAGTGTGCGTCTCACGAGCGAGCTGCCCCTGCCGCCTGTATGAGCAGACACGCCGAGGCACTCGCCTGTCTCCGCGCTATCTCCTGGCTTCGTCTTCGGTCCCGCTCCCAGCACTCCACAGGTGACGTTTCTTCCCGGGGGTCACGATCTCCATCACCTCCTGCTTCAGCTACTTTTGCTACTACTTGATAAGTCGCTCCAATGTCGGGGATAGTATTCGGCTGTTTAGCTTAGGTGTCTAGGCATTTGAATCAGCCGCCCAGACCATCCCGAACTCCAGCGTCTCCAGTCAGTGCAGCGTGTCAGTCACTCGACCTCCCTAAACGGCCATCTTGGGCGTCAGCTCCTCCCCGTTCCAATCTTTTTAACTAAGAAAGCTGCAGTGTCATAAATATCAGAGGGAACTGGCTGCATTAGTCCTCGATTTATAGCATTTTTATTATTTTTTTTTTTTTTTACTAGTAATGGCGGCGATCTGCGATTTTTATCGTGACTGCGATATTGCGGCGGACATATCGGACACTTTTGACACATTTTTGGGACCATTCACATTTATACAGCGATCCGTGCTATAAAAATGCATTGATTACTGTATAAATGTGACTGGCAATGAAGGGGTTACCCAGGAGGGGGCGCTGTAGGGTTAATCATGTTGCTAGGGAGTGATTCTAACTGTGGGAGGAGGGGACTCACAAGGGGAGGAGATCGATCGGTGTTCCTCTGTACAAGGAACACACCATCGGTCTCCTCCCATCTGACAGGATGTGGATCTGTGTGTTTACACACACAGATCCACGATCCTGCTCGGTTACCGGGCAATCGCGGGTGCCCGGCGGACATCGCGGCTGTCGGGCACGCGCACCGGGACCCGAGTGGCGCGGCGGCGCACGCGCCCCCTGGGGGACCTGGAAGGATAACAGCTGCACCGTCCCGCCGTCGGGCGGGCAGCAAGTGGTTAAAGTAATTGTAAAGGTACAAGGTTTTTTACCTTCATGTATTCAGGGTAAAAAACCTTCTGTGTGCAGCAGCCCCCCCCCCAAATATTTACCTGAGCCCCCTCTCCATCCAGCGATCTCCACAAGAGCTTTGCCTCTTCGGGGACTTGCACTCTTGATTGGCTTTTGACAGCAGCGGGAGCCACTGGCTCTTGCTGCTGTCGATCACAGCCAGTGAGCCAATCAGGAAATGGAGGGGGTGGAGCTGAAGCCGCTGCTGTGTGTGTCCATTCTTGGGCACCAAAAAGGAAGGAGGAGCCAGGAGCGCCAGTGTGAGACCTGAGCAGAGGAGGATCCGGGCTGCTCTGTGCAAAGCCACTGCAAAGAGCAGGTAATTATAACAACATGTTTTTTTTTTTAAATAACAAAACACACAAGGCTTTAATATCACTTTAAGTCTTCTAAATAAAAAAAAATTCTGTAATATAATATTTAATATAAAGATGGTTTGTGAAACAAAATAAAATAGGACATCATTTTTACCTAGTTCCTCCACCGTCAATGGTGAGTACTCGAATTCCTCTGCCTTTAACCGGGTCATTATAACCAACCAAAGCTAAGGCTTCTCTTACAGCCGCCTGGAGGGTTTCATCATGTGCTTGTCGGAGCCGCAATAAATAAGGAACCGCCTTTTCCTGCAATTAAAAAAACGTTCCATCACTAACCATACAGGGGTATTTCAAATAAAATGCAAATTCATAAAAGAAATCTCACATACAGATGTATAACCCAAGAAATATGTAGCATAATAACTAAGAGTTTTTCCATTCACAACAATTGCACACGATCGAAGATACTACAACCTTGACTATGAGCAGTAGAATGAAGCCAATGTATCACATGGTAAATTCTGACACAAGCATTTATATTTTCAGTGATGAGTTGAAAAATGTGGTGAACAATCTGTCGAAATGTAGGACATGCATGTTACTATTTACATCTGGAGTTAATGAACAACTAAAAGCAACTGTTTCGGAGCAAGAAAAAAACAAAACAATATATATTTGTAGTTTTTTTCGTTTTTTTTTGGCGCCTGCAAGGTAAAGTCATAATGTGCTAGTATGCATTGCATATTGCATTGCATGCTAGCACATTATATGAAACAATATATGAAACAAAGCTTTCCAGCGGCTAACAAGGATTCCATCTTCACCCCGGCTGCCTTCTGGGTTTGCGGACTCCGGCTGTGTGACTGGCTGGAGCCGCGATGACGTCACTCCCACGCATGCACGGTGGAGCAGCAGTTTATGGCACAGGGCTCTGAAGGAACGGCCCGGGTGGCTGTTCCTTCAGAGCGCATGCGCTGGTGACGTAGCTGGCAGCATGTAAAAGTAAATATCTCCTACATGGTGCACGTTTAGGGGATATTTACAGTACCTATAGGTACAAATTATGAATGGGTGTTTACTCCCACTTTAATTAGTGGGACTGCTTCAGCAGTCCCACTATCGTTATTCGTTTTTATTTAGTGGGACTGCTTAAGCAGTCCCACTGTTATTCGTTTTTTATTCTGTACATTTTTTGGCTGTGCATAACTTCTGCATACTTTCAGCTATTAAAACCATTCAACTTTTAAAATGTTCAGCTCTTTCCGCTAATGATGGGACTTCTTCAACTTTTTTTTTCTACTATTTATACTTTTTAACACTTTTTTTAACATTGAAGTGAAAGAGAGCATGCTTCAAATCCTTAAAATCTTCTGCTCCCAAAAGTTTCAGCTCCTTCATACTTTCACCTACACACGCCAAACAAACTTTAAAATGTTCACAAAATATTCAGCTATCTGACTATATCTTTTCAGTTTGATACCTTTTACAGTTTTTGTGAAAAAGCTGTTTAAGTTTAGTGATCATTTCAGGAAATTTTATCAATTAAACAGAGTGTGTATTGGGCTGCTTAGAGTGGATGATGTCATAGCTAGAGCACAGAGCCTTAAAAAAATTATCTTAGTTCCTTCTCTATACATTGCTCTCACGCCCACAAGATCTACTTATCATACACAATTTATATATCAAAACGTAGGTATTTTTGTCTATTTTCAGGCAATGTGCTCAGTTTTGTGATACACCTTTTACTTTTGGTTTGTTGAGCTTCTAGATGAAAAGAGTTCTACACTTTCTTCCATTGACTGTCCTGTATAAAATTCTTCACATTTCCCAGCGAAACGCACAGCCAACTTCTTTTTTAAATTGCTGACATGCCCACATTTTTAAGTTTATCAACAAAAACGTCCTACCGATACGTTCACAAAGGCTGAGTGTCTCTAATGGTGAAGTCGCTGTTTCCATAGCATGTACTGTTGTGGATTTATTAAGGCTTGTTTGAAAGGTTCTCTCACACTGTCTCTCACTCATTAGGTGTGGGGATTAATGATCAAAAAGCTTTTCAAAAAACCTTTAAATATTCCACATCTTTCATACATTAGTGGTGGCGTTAAACTTTTTAAATGAAATTCATGTTTATTTTATAAAGATTCCTACTTTTCCAACTATTCTCACTTCTTCAACTTTTTCTTACGGATTTAAGCTATTCAGCATTCCCACTCATTTTCTCCAGGAAATGAATTTTCTAGTTCATTTTTATTATTCAAACCAAATTCACCCATCCATCTCTCTATGCTTTATTTTGTTCAATTCACTTTGATAAATAACCCCTAGCATTTCTAGCCATGGCCACCTTAAGTAGGTGCAGATGATTCATGTAGCATTTACTTCATGGAATACATCTGCCCTTAGCTCGGGAATGCCGAGAGGAGGGCGTGCTTAGCTGTGGAAACCGCTCCTTCCTACCTTCAGAAGATAGAAAAAAAACGTAATGAAGACTCCTGGGATTTATGACATCTTTTGGCCTAGACCAGAAGCCAGGAAGCAACTGAAGACATGTAAAAAAAAAAAAAAAAAAAAAAAAAAAAAAAAAAAAAGAAAGCTATATCAAATTTTCCTTTATCCATTTACTAATGCTAGCAGCATAGAAATTAAAATAGTTCATGTTGACTGAGAATTTAGGTATGCTTTAAAGCGCTAGTAAATACAGAGAATGAGAAAAAAAAAAAAAAACAAACAAACAAAAAAAAAAACACACACACCTTTTCCCCGCACGTTAAATGGCATAATAATGTGCTAGTGTGCATTGCACCTTTAGATAGCAGAATGCTCAGTCTGGGGAGAGGGTAATGTTAGATGCACTAGCAGATTTAGATACATTAAGGAATTGAAACCAAACGCCAGATAACACTTTATAAGCAGTTACAGCAATTGTTATTTTCCTTTTTGGATAAAGATTTTACATAAAAAAAACAAAAGCTGAGAATTGTAAGCACCCCACTACTGTTAAATGGTTTGTCTCAATCCTCTAAATGCTATATCTGCAGGATTGCTTGTTCTGCTGAAAAACAGATTTACTGGCTGGATCATCAGGTGAAAAAAAGAAAAACTAATATAGCCATCACACCTAAGAATTGGCAAGCTACAAAATAATAAATGTTTGCTTTTAGGTTTAATATCATCACTTTATTGTGAAAGAAAACTTGGGGTTAGGCTTTAAAACGAACCTACACCGGAGCGCATGTGCTGCTTCTGAACATGGCGAACATGTGAATCTCCGGCTCCATTCCCTGCCAATCTTCTGGGACTCCCGCCACCCGAACCACAGCACTTACAGCCACGGGAGTCACATCTCCAAACACCTACAGCTGCCGTGCACCCCATTGGCAAGATTGGAGACCAGAGGCACATTTACTCTGCACTCCCCGAGCCACAGACTATCTACACCATAGAACGATATTTGCTTAGACCCACATTTCCGCCTGGAGTTTTCAGGACTACCCGCCGGACTCCCCTAATCCCTTGTTGGAGCCTGAGGCAAGTAATCTCTCTGCTGATTCCCGCACCCATCCTCAGGGATCTCTCACCCCCTTAACAGTAGAAGTACTAGACACTAAACTGCACTGTCTGCTCCAGAATCTCACCAACAATATCACACTAGAGGTGAGGAAACTTGCTAAAGAGCTAAGGGGGGAGATTGTTCAGCTAGGAGAGCGCACGGACACCCTGGAAACAAAGTTTGATGAGCTAATACAGTATGTCCATGTTATGGAGGAGGACAATGCAGCTCTCAAACTCTCTGTCACCCAGCTCCAAACACAGTAGGAAGACCTGGAGAACAGGGAGCGCAGGCAAAACCTGCGGATTAGAGGGATACCAGAAACAGTGGGAGACCATGATTTACTGTTATGTTCCTATCTTCTAAGTCTAGTCAACACTGCAGCTCTAAATATCTCCAACATTGAATGGTGATTAGACAGGGCCCACCGATCACTCGCTCCTAAACCCCAGGCTGAGGCCAACCCAAGGGACGTTATAGTACGCTTCCATTATTATGACAGCAAGGAAGCCTTAACCATTGCTACCTGCAACAAGCCCAAGCTTGACTTTAAAGGCGCCAAGATACAGATCTTTAGCGACTTTATACCATGTCCAAAGTTTTTGGGGAATTTTACCACGATCTGTATAATTGTCTAAAAACCGACCCCAATTATCAATTCACACAAGGCAAGTTTGACTCCTTTTTTGAATCTCTATACCTGCCTAAACTCTCCTCGGCCCACCTTTCATCCTTAAATGCTACGATTACTTCTGAAAAACTAACTGAGGTTGTCAAAAATCTCCCAACCCACAAATCCCCTGGCCCCTATGGTCTGCCATACTCTTACTACAAAAGAACTTCCCTCCCAATTTTAAGCCCACATTTATTATCCCTATTCACCACATTGTTAAAAGGGACCATGCCTCATCCCCAATTTCTTCATGCCCATATCACAGTGATCCCAAAACCTGGAAAAGATCCCTCCCTTGCCGACAACTATTGACCCATAGCTTTACTTAATTCTGATTACAAGATCTTCACAAAAATTCTGGCTAATAGACTTTCTCACATACTCCTTAGACTCTAGACCTCAACAAAACATGCCTACCAGTCCTTATTTTAAGTCTTGATTCACAAAAAGCCTTTGATCGGCTCAGCTGGCTTTTTATGTTAGCCACCCTTTCCAAATATGGATTTAATGGTCCCTTTATGGCTTCTCCACAAGCTTTATACTCCCAAGCATCCTCCCAGGTACAGTTATCCTCCTTTCTGTCGCCAACATTCCCCTTGAGTAACGGTATGAGACAGGGATGCCCCCTGTCTCCCTTGCTCTTTATTCTATGTTTGGAACCCCTAGCTAAAGCCGTTCACACTCATCCTGACATCTGTGGGGTTTTGTTGCGACAGGGGGAGTATAAACTCTACATCCTACATTATGCTACATATATTTCTGTTTCATAGGCATTAATATTACCAATTTACACACCATTGAGTCAATGTGGTAGCGCGATTCTAATATTTTTTCTTTATTTTACACTGTTTTTGTTGTGCAGAAGAATTGCAGCTTTTATCATTTATATTGTTCACTTGTACAATTTTTTATATTGTGCTTCCAGCATATTATCTAATACAACTTAGCGCAGTTTTTTTTTCTTTTCTGTTTCATCTTATTGATTTCTAACCTTATCCTATTTTCCATGGTGTTATTCCGCCGCCCCCCTTCCTCTAGTTCAGCTTCCCTAGGGTGCTTCAGTCAGTTTTAAGTACCCCTGGAATATTATCGATATTGGATCCAGAGAGCTATAATTCAAGTTTTGTGATTCTTATCTGCCAGTTTGTGATGCTTGCTCCCCTGGTCCCCCCCCACCCCTTTTTGTTTTGTTTTTTTTTTTTTTACTTTTTTGAAGTTCTATGATGCTTCTTCACATGTTCTATTATATGTCTGATTTCTTATACTGTGTATGTGACTTATTTCAAATTTGTTGATTTCAAATCTGTTGATTATGGTTCTCAACGTTTGGTCTTTGTTTTTCTTTTCCTGTAATTCTTTGATTAACTTCAATAAATATACAATTTAAAAAAAACAAAAAAACAAAAAAACAAAAAACAAACAAAAAAAATGAACCTACACCTTGCTTACCCAAGAATAATCAAATGTTTGGGTGTACCTACCTTCTCTATGCCCTGCCCCATTAGTGCTTCCTGAAAACCCTGCACCCTCTCATGAGACAGTGCTTAAATCTGGCACCTGACTACCCAGGCATTAAAGTGGTTCTAAAAGGCAGAAGGTTATGTGTGCAGCAGCCCCCTTCTGTCCCATCTCGATCCAGCAATGTTGCACGAGAGACTCGGCTGTCCGGGCCTCTCCCTCCTGATTGGCCAATGGCTCCTGCTGCTGTCAATCAAAGTTAGTGAGCCAATAAGGCGAGATAGGGGGCGAGGTTGAGCCACGGCTCTGTGTCTGAATGAGCATACAAAGCAGCAGCTTGGCTCGGGTGCCCCCATAGCAAGCTGGGACTAACTAGGAGCGCTGGCTGGGGACCCGAGAAGAGGAGGTTCTGGGCTGCTCTGTGCAAAACCACTGCACAGAGCAGGTAAGTATAACATGTTTGTTGTTTTTAACCGAATAAAAAAATGAGACTTTAATATCACTTTAGGTGATGTATTAGCACTGTAGAATTAAGCCTAGTTTTAGCAGGTACCTGCTCCCACTTCCACTCCGACAGCCTAGGCAATCGGAATGACAGTTCTCCCCCTCCTTCCCTGCCCACCACCTTCTTGGGCATATCCCAGAAAGCTGCGGGACCTTTCACAAAGTGCACCACAATGCAGCTGGCGCATGCACAGTGGGAAGCTGGCTGAAAAAGCCACAAGGTGTCACAGTCGGCTTCCCTTAGTAAGCATGCTGGCACAGGAGTCCCACAGACCGGTGAAGAATCAGCCTATGCGAGGACGGTGCTGGATCCCTGGACTGGTAAGTGTCTTTTTAGTAAAAGTCAGCAGCTACAGTATTTATAGCTGATGACTTTTAATTTTTTTTTTGTTAAGAGTCAAGATCCTCTTTATTGCAAAGCCACACAGCCAATATTCCTCTCCTGCTACTGATAGATTTAACCAACATCTTGCAAACAGGTCATTAAGAGGACATTGACTTCAGTTTGCTGCCATTAATGTTTCAGTGGCAGTGTTTACACAGAATGAAATTTAAATGGGCTTGGAGTTATTTGGCAAGTTTGGGATTACTTGAGAATTTTAGGAAAATATCAGAAAGAGTCAATTTCCATATGGTTTCTAAGATTTAAATGATTTTCCCTTTAAATTTAGACTAACTTTGTCATATTGAGGAAACACTACCACAAAGCTTGACTTGCCTTCACTGCGACACCTCTTGTTTCAGGAAACTCCAGAAGATGGCAGCTCAGCTCTTCAACGCGATTAATGCACAGTCTCCGGTCAGAGGCTCTTTTCAATGACTGAACCAGGGATCTTGTCCTACTATCCACACTCACCCGAGCAATAATCTGTTAAACCAAAAATACATCAGTACATTATAATACATTTATAAAAGAGATAGATAGATAGATAGATAGATAGATAGATAGATAGATAGATAGATAGATAGATAGATAGATAGATAGATAGATAGATAGATAGATATTTTTTTTATTTCACAAAAGTGAGTACCCCCCTCAACTTTTTGTAAATATTTTATTATATCTTTTCATGTGACAACACTGAAGAAATTACACTTTGTTACAATGTAAAGTAGTGAGTGTACAGCTTGTATAACAGTGTAAATTTGCTGTCCCCTCAAAATAACTCAACACACAGCCGTTAATGTCTAAACCGCTGGCAACAAAAGTGAATACACCCCTAAGTGAAAATGTCAATATTTTGTGTGGCCACCATTATTTTCCAGCACTGCCTTAACCCTCTTGGGCATGGAGTTCACCAGAGCTTCACAGGTTGCCACTGGAGTCCTCTTCCACTCCTCCATGATGACATCACAGAGCTGGTGGATGTTAGTGACCTTGCACTCCTCCACCTTCCATTTGAGGATGCCCCACAGATGCTCAATAGGGTTTAGGTCTGGAGACATGCTTGGCCAGTCCATCACCTTTACCCTCATGATCTTTAGCAAGGTAGTGGTCGTCTTGGAGGTGCGTTTCCGAAGGGAGGGGATCATGCTCTGCTTCAGTATGTCGCAGTACATGTTGGCATTCATGGTTCCCTCAATGAATTGTAGCTCCCGAGTGACGGCAGCACTCATGCAGCCCCAGACCAAGACACTCCCACCACCATGCTTGATTGTAGGCAAGACACACTTGTCTTTGTACTCCTCACCTGGTTGCCGCCACACACTTGACACCATCTGAACCAAATAAGTTTAGCTTGGTCTCATCAGGCCACAGGACATGGTTCCAGTAATCCATGCCCTTAGTCTGCTTGTCTTCAGCAAACTGTTTGTGGGCTTTCTTGTGCATCATGTTTAGAAGAGGCTTCCTTCTGGGACGACAGCCATGCAGACCAATTTGATGCAGTGTGCGGTGAATGGTCTGAGCACTAACAGGCTGACCCCTCACCCCTTCAAACTCTGTAGCAATCCTGGCAGTACTCATACGTCTATTTCCCAAAGACAACCTCTGGATATGACGCTGAGCACGTGCATTCAACTGCTGTGGTCGACCATGGCGAGGCCTGTTCTGAGTGGAACCTTTCCTGTTAAACCGCTGTATGGTCTTAGCCAGCGTATTGCAGCTCAGTTTCAGGATCTCGGCAATCTTCTTATAACCTAGGGCATCTTTATGTAGAGCAACAGTTTTTTTTTTCAGATCCTCAGAGAGTTCTTTGCCATGAGGTGCCATGTTGAACTTCCAGTGACCAGTAAGAGAGAGGGTGTTAACACCAAATTTAACACACCTGCTCCCCATTCACTCCTGAGACCTTGTGAAACTAACGAGTCACATGACACTGGGGAGAGAAAATGGCAAATTGGGCCCAGTTTGGACATTTTCACTTAGTGGTGTACTCACCTTTGTTGCCAACGGTTTAGACATTAAAGGCTGTGTGTTGAGTTATTTTGAGGGGACAGCAAATTTACACTGTTATACAAGCTGTACACTCACTACTTTACATTGTAGCAAAGTGTAATTTCTTCAGTGTTGTCAAGTGAAAAGATATAATAAAATCTTTACAAAAATGTGAGGGGTGTACTCACTTTTGTGAGATTAGAGAATATATCCATAACATTATGATCACTGACAGGTAAAGTGAATAAGATTGATCATTCCACTGCAATGGCATCTGAAAGTTGTTGAGATATATTAGTCAACAAGTGAACATGTTGTCCCTGAAGTTGAAAAAATTGTGAAAAGTTTTTCAAAGTCTTCACATGTTTGGGTATGCACATACTGTGTGTTGTACCATGGCTCTACAGGCAGTAGATGTAGGTCTTTTAAGAGAAAGTACAGCTCACACAGTTCATTTTCACTTAGGAAAGTGAAAAAAAAATACTCCTTTAGCAACCAACTCCATTGTCTTATATGTCCCTTCTAGTGTCAGCCTATTACACCTTGCTCAGAGGTCAGTCTGGGCTCCTAGACTCTGATCTTAGTGCACTTCAATACATTGGTATTTCTGAACACAGTTAAAGGCCAATAAATATATGAGTGCAAACCTGCCATGACCAGAGAAGGGAATTAAACTTCATCAGTGGAGACTTACCTTTTCCCTCTGTAGAGATAGTCTCTTGGCTTTGTCATCTACAGTCTTCTCTTTAGTTATTTCTTGCTCATTTTTTCTCTGGGTATCATCTACCTCTTGTTCTTTCCCTTTCTCCTCTATCAAGTTCTTCTGTTCTGCTTTCAGTTTTGGAACAAGGCCTCCAAGGTAACTTCCCACAAAGGCATGGACATTGGTAGACTGATTAGACAGAAAGTTTGAAATGCTCTTTTTGGTAGAAACTGGCACCTCTTCTGTTGTAGGTGAAAGAACTTCTTTATAACCATTTATTTCAACCATTTGGTTTTTGTCATCTAGTGAAGTTTTATTTTTCTCCATACTGATATCATGGGCAAAGTAGGTGTTTATATGATTGGCCAGGAAATTGTATGTTTCCCCAAAGTTAGTAGTGAGATAGCTAGGATGGAAGACGCTTGGCCAAGAGTCAGTGACTTCATGCGGAGAGTCCACAGGGACGGGTTGGTTGAGATGAGAGGTAGTTTCTGTAGAAGTAGTTATGAGTGGTTCTTTACCACTGTTCTTGGTCTTATCTTCTGGATCACCCTGTGTGGCAATGACTTCAGCTACCTGGACATTTTCCTCTTTGCCAACACTAGCTGGATTGGGTTTTGGGCGTACAATCCTTGAAATTAAATCACTGTGGGTGCTTGATACAGCTTTAGTGACAGAGTCTAATGTATTCTTGATTCGTGACATAGACTTCTTTGCTAAATGTAATGCCTTTGAAGAAGCAGTGCCAAGTTTAAAATGTTTTAGGTATGCACTGGTTTGGTTATTAGTATGAATGAATCTCCTTTGTTCAGAATTTCTGAGTAGCAGCTTGCATTGCTTTGTCTTAACACTTGTATAGCAATTTCTTGGACAGCAGTAGTATAGAAGGTTTAAATCAGCTTTTCTCCAGATACTTCTTCTGGAAGTCACCAAATAAAGATATGTATCCAATAACAACACGGACATTACTTAGAGGTACATCTGTTTTGGCACAGCAGGTTTACAATCATCTGAAATAAGAAATGAACAGGTTAAAAGACATGAAGTCACTCTAATGTACTACTCTGAAAATATTTTAGATGTTATCAGGCAGTCTATGTTCTCCATAGCAACTATTTTTTGCCATCATTTTTCTTGTAGACAATTGGTTCCAATGAACTGTTCTTCTTTCAAACACTTTGATAAATGTGTAATTCTTTATGATCCGAGGAATATAGCATAACATTTAAATAATTTGGGGGGGGGGGGGGGGTGAATGCCAAACACGTTTTTGTGTTTGGCATTCATTCACAAACGTCTCAATACTATAAAGTTCCACACAAGTGAATGGCTGTATGTGGCTGTACTCGTGTAAATGCTGATGAAGGGGCGTACGTACAGGGATTGCAACTGTGACCTGGCGCCATGCTCCAGGGGGCCTGTGCGGCCCCCTCTACACTTAGATAGAAGGGGCAGAATATGGAGGGACCAATCGCCTCCATTTTCCTCCTGCAGCCTTTCAGCGACTTCAGGAAGAAAACTGAAGGGATTGGTTCCGTTACATAGCACCCCGCTGCCCCTCCTAATACCTCCCACTGTAATCAGAGGCTTCAGCAAGTGACCTTTATACAATGTTTGTGCTTTTCTTTATTGTTTTGTTTTTTTTATAAGCGTTAATGATTTACAAGCTTTTAGAAGAACTACAGCCCATGGGCCGAAATAGCCTGCTACTGCATTTTTTCCATGGCTCACAGCTTAAAGCAGTATTAAACCCAAAAGCAAACATTTATTATATAGCAGCTAACTAATTGTTTGAGGTGATGGCTGTATTAGTCCCCCCCCCCCCCTTTATTTTCACTTGGTGATCCTGTCATCAAGTCTATTGTTTTTCAAAAGCACAAACTCTCCAGCAGAATGTATCAGTTTACATGGATGAGACAAACTACTTAAAGTGACTGTAAAGTCAGAAGGTTTTTTAATCTTAATGCATTCGATGCATTAAGATAAAAAGTCTTCTGTGTGCAGCAGCCCCCCCCCCCCCCCCAGCCACACTCATTACTTATCTGAGGTCCCTCCAGATTCAGCGATGTTGCAGGAGTGTCTCGGCTGACTGGGACTCCCCTCTTCATTGGCGAAGACAACAGCGCAGCGCCATTGGCTCCCGCTGACAATGTCAGTCAACCAATGAGGAGAGAAAGGGGGCGGGGCAGTGGCTCCATGTCTGAATGGACACACATAGCAGTGGCTCGGGTGCCCCCATAGCAAGCTACTTGCTGTGGGGGCACTCAACAGGAGGGAGGGGCCAGGAGCGCCAAAGAGGCACTCAAGAAGAGGAGGATCTGGGCAGCTCTGTGCAAAACCACTGTACAGAACAGGTAAGGTATAACAGTTTTTTTTTTTATCTCTTTATATTATATTTAATCACTTTAACACTCACATTCTTCCCAAAAAGAAAAGAAAAACCGTTTGCTGTAATTGATTATAAAGTGTGAGCTGGAGTTGGACTTCAATTTGTTAGTTTATCCAAATCTGCTAATACAATTCACACTACATCAACCCCCCACCCCAGACATTGCTGCTATCTGCTCATTCCTCCACAGTGTCTCTCTAATATTGGAGGTGTATTATTAGCCAGATCACCAGGTGAAAACAGAGGGGAAAAGAAAACTAATGCAGCTACCACATCTATTGATTAATAAGCTGCAATATAACACCTTTTTGGTTTTGGGTATAATACCACTTTAACTAAATGTTACATTTTATTATTTTTAATCATGTTGCATTTTAATGGCACTATGTTGAGAGACTAAGACCCCTTTCACACTGGGGCGGTTTGCAGGCGGTATTGCGCTAAAAATACCGCCTGCAAACCGCCCCTAAACAGCCTCCGCTGTTTGTTCAGTGTGAAAGCCCGAGGGCTTTCACACTGAAGCGGTGCACAGGCAGGACGGTGAAAAAAGTCCTGCAAACCGCTTTTTTGAAATCAATGGGACAGCGCGGCTATACCGCGGCAATACCGCGGCTATAGACGCACTGTACGAGGGATTTTAACCCTTTTTCTGCCGCCAGCGGGGGTTAAAACCGCACCGCTAGCGGCCGAATACTGCTGCAAGAACGACGGTACAGCAGCGCTAAAAATAGCGCTGTTGTACCGCCGACGCCCCCACCGCCCCAGTGTGAAAGGGGCCTTAGGCTTCATTCACATGGTCGTAAAGATTTTACTGATGTTAGGACGTTTTCTACAAGAAAAGTTCCTGCTTAATGATCTGTAAAATACTTGTGTATAGGCGTGGTTCACACTTGTGCGATGCGTGAAACCCTGCGAATCCAGTGCAGGTTCCCACATCACACCTGAATCGCCGGCGGTTCACACTGCCCTCTGCGAACCGCTGCGGGTGTCAATACAATGTTAATGACATCCCCCAAATCGGTTTGCAGATCGCAGTGCGAACTGTGAATTTGGACAGGAATTGGATCACATGGGTGTGAAAACCCATGCAAACTGATTCCAGTGCGGACAAAAAAAAAAAGGGTCCTGCACCAGTTTGGTCTGAATGTGATGCCATACAATCTTTATGCTAAATTCACATTGCACAGACATCGCTTGTGCGGTGCGAATCATATGCAAGGTTTGACTATAGTGTGAAATGAGGCTAAAGATGCGTATGAGTACATAACTTGTTTTTATGACAATTTATTTTTCCCCTTTGTTTATACTTAAAAAAGAGAAGTTCAAGATTTAAAAAAAACAAACAAAAAAACAATTAGGCCCCTTTCACACGATTGGGTCTGCTCGGATCCGCTTTTCAGGTGGATCCAAGCGGGCCACCGATTCACTTCTATGGGCAGGCGGATGTCAGCGGAGATGTTTCTGCTGACAACCGCCTGCCATGCGATCTGACAAGATCCATTGAAAACAGACGGATGGCGATACGTTTGCCGTCCGTCCAGCTGGTGGAATGAAAAACAGACAGGTAGTCTATTTTCATCTGATCTCCACGTAGAAGACAGCGGGGCTCTGACAGGTCCGTCTCAGCACAGTGAGCGGAGATGGACACGTCATCCACCTGCTCAGTGGGGGATAAACAGAGCGATCCCTGCTGAGCTAGTGGAGTCCATCCAGCAGATCCACCCAGTGTGAAAGGGGCCTTAGGCCTCATACACACTGGGTGTTTTTACAGCTGCTGTTTTTGGCTTCAGGCTTTTTTTCTGCAGTCAATAAACTCCCCAGCATGTTATCCTATGTGTCCATGCAGACATAGGCTGTTATCAGCGTTTTTTGGCAGAGTCATTTTCTGTCTGGAAAACCCCCCCAGAACTAGTGGGTTTTTAGGAGGAGTTTTTCAGCTGTAAAAACACTGATAAAAGCTGAAAAATGCTGAAAAACACCAAAAAAGCATTTTTGAGCCATAAGCTTTTGTGGGAGTAGAGTTTTGCAAATAAAACAAAAAAAAAACCAAAACACTACAGCTAAAAAATGCTACTGCAAAAACGTTGCAAAACTCATTCTACGGCTACAGCTTTCTACAACTAATGCTACTGCCATTTTTAGGACGTTCAGTGTACATTAGGCTTTAGGCATGCACACCGGACGTTTTTGGATGTTTTTACAAACAGCTGTTTTTGGCGTCAGACATTTTTTTCTACAGTCAATGAACTCCCCATCCTGTTATCCTATGTGTCCATGCACACATAGGCTGTTATCAGCAGTTTTTGGCTGTGGTGTTTTTTTGGCTTTAAAAAAAAAAAAAAAAAAAATAGTGGGTTCTGAGAGGAGTTTTTCAGCTGTAAAAATGCTCAAAAAACGCTGATAAATGCCAATAAACGCTCAAAAACGCTGCTCACCAGCGTTTGACGTTTTTGACCCATGAAAAAAAAAAAAAATTTTTCTTCTTTGACAAAACGCAAAAAAAAAATGCTAATAAACGCTAAAAACCGCTATTGCAAAAATGTTGAAAAAAATCACTGCATAACTACTGGCATTTGTATAACGTTATTTTAACGTCCAGTGTGCATGAAGCCTAATACTCACCTAGGGGGATAGCAAAAAGAGAACGCCAAATTTCAACACAGGATGGATCTGTGGAAATTTACTAGGTAGGGCAGTGCCACGTCCTAAATTTATGAATAATTAACAAAAAAGGAAGTGGAAAAATGGACTTTATAGGCACCAGTCATAAAATTAAATATAAATATTTTATTAAACACACCTAGGGGGATGTAGCATCGATCCGATGCTGCATCAGTCCCTTCTGGCTTGCAGTGAGAAGTGAGTGATCAAACACTACTGACTGTCAGTCCGCAGCTCTCTGCTCTGCCCCTCCAGTGCTCACTGGAGTGCTGGGCTGTGGAGGGGCTGGCTTAGTCTCTCTGCGGATCACTGAGAGGCAGAGCCAGGTGCCGGTCCAGGGATCTGGGTGGATCCCAACCATATGGGTCGGGATCTTTCCCAAGCCTGCAGCAGGGAAGTGACGTCAGCAGACAGCAGGCTTTAGCCCGGTGTCAGCTGAAAACAGAGGAGACAGAAGCGTAGAATTAACTGCACTCTAGCTTTGGCTATACATCTTACATTTATGTGCAGCAGCCTAAATTAGGGCCCTTTCACACTGGGGAGGTTTGCAGGCGCTATTGCGCTAATAACAGCGCCTGCAAACCGACCCAAAAGTGCCGCTGCTGTGTCTCCAGTGTGAAAGCCCCGAGGGCTTTCACACTGGAGCGGTGCGCTAGCAGGACGGGAAAAAAAGTCCTGCTAGCAGCATCTTCAGAGCGGTGAAGGAGAGGAGTGTATACCGCTCCTGCCCATTGAGATCAATGGGACAGCATGGCTATACCGCCGGCAAAGCGCCTCTGCAGAGGTGCTTTGCGGTGGTTTTTAACCCTTTCTCGGATGCTAGCGGGGGGGTAAAACCGCCCCCCCGCCCCCCCCCCCCGCTAGCAGCCGCATACCGACAGTAAAGCGCCACTTACAATAGCGGCGCTTTACCGCCGACGCCGCCCCAGTGTGAAAGGGCCCTTAACGTTTGGAGGTTCTAAGTAGATTTCTAGCAAAAAATAATGAATAATTGAACTTGTCGGAAAAAGGCCTGGTCAGCAAGTGGTTAAAGTCCCACCAGCACACAAAAAAATAAATAAATAAATAAAAAAGCATTACATGTTTAGCCCTCATGCACACAGGCTGTTAAAAAAAATGTTATGAAAACGCCAGTATCTTTGCAGTGATTTTTTTAAACTTTTTTCAGCTTTTTTCAGCGTTTTTGCAATAGTGTTTTTGAGCGTTTTTCCGCGTTAGCGTTTTTGAGCTTTTTTTTTTTTCAAATTTTTTTTTTTTTTTTTCAATGGATCAAAAACGCTAAAAAACGTTGGTGAATGACGTTTTAGAGTGTTTTTGAGCGTTTTTCAGCGTTAGAGCGTTTTTACAGCTGAAAAACGTCTTTCAGAACCCACTGGTCCTGGGTTTTTTTTACAGCTTAAAAACGCCTAGGTGGGCATGAAGCCATAGACTAACATAGACAGGCCTTTTTAAGCTGCAAAAAAAGCTCAAAAAAGCAGCTGTAAAAACGTCCGTGTGCATGAGGACTAATATTAAAAAACCTGGATACCAACAGCAGTGTGTAGAATGTTCACCCCCCCCCCCCCCCCCCCCAAACACGTTACAGCCATTAAGCTTTCAACAATAAATGTTAAAAAATAGCATTAAAATGATACAAAATTATTATTTTTTTTAACTATTAGGACTGTTGAGAAATAGGACGGCTCCTTTTCCTAGATTACATTTTACAGTACATGGTGTGATGGAATTTAGCAGCCTCATGTACAAAGTTTTGTTGCTAACTGGTTAAGTTTCATATCTCTGGAAGGAGCGTCCTTTTACAATCCACCAATCACAGCTCAGAACAAGGGGAACACCTCTCAGCCCTGTAGCACATACTAGAGATCATTCAGCTTCTTAATGCTGATCCCTCACCATGGCATAGTTCTAGGAATAATGTCATACAAGAATTTAGAACACCGACATACACGACAACAACACTGGAACAGAAGTCAACAAGAAGCATTGCTGATTACCAGGTCACATGGAAGATTTTATTACACCAAGTCCTGTATTGAGTAATCCACAACTGACTAATCATTATTAAGGCTCCAGGTACGCTTTGTATAGTCTAGTTACATTGTTTCAGCTTGACACAACATCAGTGTGCATATTCCATACCTGTGTGATTGTTGTGGAAGCAGAGAATCACCCCAGTAGTCATCACCACTGTTCCTTGCTGTATACTGAACACGGGCTTCCTGGCTTGGCATTGCCTCTATTATGAAAATGCCTTGTTTTTTTTTTTTTTTTTTATGCATGTAAGGCATTCTCAGACTGGACAAGCTCCCCTCTACCTTGTCCAATCAGAGATTTGTGCAAGGTGTTCCTTGCTTGGCACGGGTGCCATTCACAGTATGGCTTTCATTTTCTCAATAAATATAACACATTCTCTAATTAGATGGGTTGGGGAGCTGGGGAGGCACCATCACAATCTCCACCTTTTCCAACCACTACAATACAATGTCTTGTATTCATTGAAAAAAAATAAATAAATACTAGGCCTTTTATGAATGAAGGCAATGCCAAGAGAGCAACCCCCTGTGTTCACTATGCACAAGAGAGCCACTCACTACAGGACCTTGAAGATCGCTGACTACTACAGTGATTGTCAGCTTACACAGGGTGCCTCAGGCAGGAGATAAACATACTTACATTGCTGAAAGCCACAACAAATATGAATGAATACGATCTACTTGGAGCTTTTTTTTTTTTTTTTTTTAATGCTATAAATCAGCATGTTATGATTCAGAATAAGAGGAGGAAGTGCAATAAAACAAAGAAAAGAAATTCCAAATAAACTAGAGCCATTAATAAAGGTCACACAAATACACAATCAGTCTGCACCTTACTCAGAGTCCCCATCAGAGTCCTCCTTTAAACCAGGGTCCCAATCAGAGCCCCCCCCTAAACATCAGGGTCCCCATCAGGGTTGAAGCCTTACATCAGGGTCCCCATCAGAGTGCCCCTTCATATTAATGTCCCCATCAGAGTCCCTCTTTACATCAAGGTCCCCTTTATAAGCCTCCTTTACATTAGGGTCCCCATACCTTACATCAGTTTTCCCATCAGAGTCCCCATCAAAGTGCCCTGCTTACATCAGGGTTCCAATGAGATTCCCCCGTTGCATCAGGATCCCCATCATACATCCCCTTTACATTAGGGTTCCCACCAGAGTCCCTCCCTTACATCGTGGCCGCCATCAGAGTCCTCCCTTACATCGTGGCCACCATCAGAGTCCTCCCTTACATCATGGCCACCATCAGAGTCCTCCCTTACATCGTGGCCACCATCAGAGTCCTCCCTTACATCGTGGCCACCATCAGAGTCCTCCCTTACATCGTGGCCACCATCAGAGTCCTCCCTTACATCGTGGCCACCATCAGAGTCCCTCCCTTACATCGTGGCCACCATCAGAGTCCCTCCCTTACATCGTGGCCACCATCAGAGTCCCTCCCTTACATCGTGGCCACCATCAGAGTCCCCCCTTACATCGTGGCCACCATCAGAGTCCCTCCCTTACATCGTGGCCACCATCAGAGTCCCTCCCTTACATCGTGGCCACCATCAGAGTCCCTCCCTTACATCGTGGCCACCATCAGAGTCCCTCCCTTACATCGTGGCCACCATCAGAGTCCCTCCCTTACATCGTGGCCACCATCAGAGTCCCTCCCTTATATCGTGGCCACCATCAGAGTCCTCCCTTACATCGTGGCCACCATCAGAGTCCTCCCTTACATCGTGGCCACCATCAGAGTCCCTCCCTTACATCGTGGCCACCATCAGAGTCCCTCCCTTACATCGTGGCCACCATCAGAGTCCCTCCCTTACATCGTGGCACCCATCAGAGTCCCTCCCTTACATCGTGGCACCCATCAGAGTCCCTCCCTTACATCGTGGCACCCATCAGAGTCCCTCCCTTACATTGTGGCACCCATCAGAGTCCTCCCTTACATCGTGGCACCCATTAGAGTCCTCCCTTACATCGTGGCACCCATCAGAGTCCTCCCTTACATCGTGGCCACCATCAGAGTCCTCCCTTAACATCAGGGGTCCCATCAAAGTCTCCCTTAACATCAGGGCTCCAGTCAGCGTCCCCCTTTACATCAGGGTCTCTATCTTAGTTCTTACATCTCAGTCCACTGATCCTTGCACATCGGATGTGATCTGGACACAATCTCGTAGGGGGCTGTAGTTTGGAGCCCCTGGCTCTACACCAAGGAGCTGTGCCATTAAAGTGAGCAGAACAAAGGCCCATAGTGACATTACTAGTTAGTATGGAGTGATTGGACTCATTAAAGGCAATCCTGTATATCAGGAACTCATTCCTATGTGATTAGTGTGAAAAGCCCTGAAAATGGCTCATCCTTCATGGAAACCATTAGAAGGGGTAGATGACAATCATTATTATTATAACGTCAATAGACATTATTCCTCCTTGTGTCCCCCGTGCCTCCCTGTTTATGAATGTCCCCACCAATCACAGCTCAGCCTTCTATTCTTATATACATTACAGAGCTTGTGATGTCATCCCCAGTGTAATGCTATGGCAGAGTTCTCCCTCCCCCCCATACTGTATACATACAGTGGGGACGAACACAGCTATGGGGTGAGAGGAGCCATGGGCTGTCTAGGCACCCACTCATAGTAATGGAGGATCGGCGGTACTCACAGTGTTCCGGGTGACACCTAATACAGACAACACCGCTCACTCGCACATAGGCAGCCAGAAGTAGGCGGGGCCATTGGCCGGGCTGTCACTCGGTACGATCATCTGGGTGGCCTGACTCTCCGTAGGCGGAGTCCTCCCTGGTCACATGACTCGCACTCCGACTACGGCAAGCCGGCGGGTTCAGAAAACCTACAGCACGTCCACCCATTTAAATGCCCTCGATCATCTCCTTTCCCAATTCCCAGGGAGTGATTGTTCTGCTTTCAGAGAACAGAAGGGTCCAAAAACAAACGCCAATGTTCACCCCCTTTTGCATCTCAGGAGACTAAACCATTTTCTGACAGTGTAGAAGTTCTGGATGCACACCTCCCAACTTTTTGAGATGGGAATGAGGGACACCCATCAGAAAAAGCATGCAGGCATAGGACACACCCCTTGCCACGCCCCCTTAAAGGAGAATTGTACAAAAAAACAAGACTGGTTAAACCCACAAGTGTTTTTTTACCACTACTATTCCTTTATATTGGCTTTTGGAATTTACAAATGCAGCAATTTAGAAATCAGATGAAAGGTTTAGTACTGGAAAACACTTTTTGATAGATAAAAAGTGCATTTTATATACATCTATATAAATCAGACCAAAATGAGGAGGGACAGAGGGACTTTGCTCCAAATCAGGGACAGTTGGGAGTTATGCGGTTGGTAGTGGCCTTTCTCCAGCAGGGAGATTTCCTATCATCAAAGACCTGCATCTTCCACTCTTTTGCCCTCCCCAGAGGTTTATGTGGTTTGTGATGGAGAATCGCCATTTTCAATTTGTGGCCCTACCATTCTGCCTGTCCATGGCCCCTAGAGTGTTCTCCAAGGTCCTGGCTCCAGTTCTAGGCCCCCTGTGTACCCAAGGTATCCCTATTATAGCGTACCAGGACAACTTACTGTTGAGAGAGCAATTTGCTTCTTTCTTGGAGAACAATGTCACACTGTGCGTACTCTGGATAGGTATGGCTGGGTTCTCAATTTCCAAAAATCTGCCCTGCTCCCAGTCCAGAGGCTAGACTACCTGGGCCTGACCCTGGATACTGTCCAGGTGAGTGTGATCCTCCCTGCAGAAAATGCCTTGCTTTGTGGACTTGCTCAAGCCGACGACAAATCCCTCAATTCACTTTGTATGAGGGTTCTGGATAATAAAATCTAAAGAACTTCAGCGCGATCACTTTAGGAGAGAGTACAGAACTATCACCATGTAGCTGTGTAGTTGCCACTAGTAACAGACAATCCACCAGTTCACCCTGCTGCCAGACTTCATACATCGCTTACAGAGACAATGAACAGTCTCTTGCTGATTTGTTTTTTTTTTTTTTTTTGTTTTATTGGGGGGTACAACTTGGATGGGAAAAGGGTATATGGGATGCCCAAAGGACTGATTAGTTGCCATGATATTCTAAAGATCATTCACACTAGCACATAGATAGAGCCAGAAGAATTGATATGCATTTTTACTGAGTATGAATTTCCTCCTGTTGCTCCTCCTTTGCTTCACTCCCGCAGACTATTTCTCCTAAGAATTCCCCATCCCTCACTGTGTGAAAGATGAAGACATCACTTTTGACCATGTAAAAGTGATGGTCTAAGAATTTCTTTTCCTCCAGCACAAAACTTCTTTCCTCCTGCACAAAACTTCTTAATACTGAGGTAAATTAATGTCACATCCTCTTCTATGAGCTAGAAGGACCCCCTCTGAATGAGTTCTTCAGTCGGCTCTTGCTGCTCGCTGCTACTGGGCCTGAGGCCTGCAGTACCTCTCCCCGGAGACCCAGTAGTTTAAAAGCATTGTTGTCTTGGATGGTGGACTACTGTTCCCAGCCAACCCAGCTTGCAAATCCTGTGCCCTCAGACCACATCGATTTGACACATATTCCCACAGTCTCTCCTCTGATCCAGGACTCCTCATCATTCACTGTGTAAATGGTTAAGACTTTGCTAATGACGGTGTAAAAACAAAGTTCCCTCGCAGACTTCCTGGCACATCCAGCCCTCCACTGTGGTAACACTCACCAACCTTCCACTACCCTGAGTCCTTGATGAGGAACTTGACCGGACCATACGTTCCGACAGCTTCACCTGCCCCTCTGCTACAGGAGTTCTTTAGCACCGGCCGTGTGGTGACAAAAACATTGCCAATGACTGTATGGAGGCAAAGTTCCCTTGCAGCTCTCCATGGGCCTTCCCCCTGCGATCGGTAAACCCCCCCAGATGGGGGTGTCCTCCTGCTGCTGCTTAGTATTCCATTCCTTACTTCACTAAACCGACATCCCCCCCTAGTGGCATGTTATCTCAGCTTAAATAGGAGGCCCGCCCCCTGCCAATACCAGATGGGGATTGGTCATGGCCCCCACATGAGCTGTCTGCCACTCCAGTCCTAGGCCCAGCCCCTCTTCCAGAATATTCTCCCTAGACGCAGGGGAGTCGCCTCAGAACTGGAGCACAGGTGGTCACACCTACTGCTACTCTGACCACTCCCAGCCCCCAGATCAAAAGAGACAGGCCTAGCTTGCAGCATAGGCCTTTCTAAATTTGCCTGTGCTGACAGTTCCTAAAAAATCATTACTAGCACCTACCTATTGGTAGAGGGTGCTACATTTATAAATCACAAATGTGACTAGTGATAAATCCACTCAGAAATAAAACTAATAGTAAATCAACTCAACCTCAAATGTCTGTGTTCTCAACATCAAAAAATAGACTAGTAGAGTTGGGCGAACTGTCCAGCCTGAGCATCAGTTTGGGGCGAACGGTTCGGCATGAGCACCAGTTCGGGGGAACGGTTCGGCCTGAGCATCAGTTCGGGCCGAACATAGGCTGTTCTCCCCATTCGGTGAATAGCCAAATTTACAAGGTGTTCACGACGCCGAACGCCCTGCAATGCACTGGTCCACTGTGTGCATGGTACGGGCGCGCTCCCGTGTCCTGCTTCTGCGTCTTTTCACACAGAAAGCAGGACTAGGCCCCGGCGCCCGCGTCATTGGATTTGATTGACAGCAGCGGGAAACACAGGGTTCAGAGGGGCTGCTGAGTGACAAGGTTTTTCACCTTAATGCATAGAATGCATTAAGGTGGAAAAACACAAGGGTTTACCACCCATTTAACACATAAATATAACCCAAACAGTGCCACGTAGTACATAAATACTATCCAAATAAATGATATCATATACTGAAACCAATATCATAAAAATGTAAAAAAATGCTCTCACCTTAAATTGTGACCCAATATCAGCTCTCATGTGCTTGCCCCTTAAAGTGGGGTCCCCTGTACCACGGTTGTTATGCCTTTCTCCACCTTGCTGGTGTTCTCAATCCACCTCCATCTTCAGTAATCCCTCGATGAATGTGTATGATTCAAAAATAATAAAATACATAGTGCTCTCCATATAATAAACAGTATTTTTTATTTAAAAAAATATTATACTGAACTTATTTTGTGCACTAACACTGGTGCACATCAGTATTCAGGCATATAGGGGGTCATTTACTATAACTCCAGGAAGTACTGGGCACTATGGCAAATAATAGCGCCCATTTTAGCCAAATGGAAACAAAACCGGCGAATTTGCGCATGACAATTTGCAATATAAGCGGGGAACAACCGTTTGTAAATTCTAAATTGCCGCTAATTAGCGCTTCTGCGTATATACAAATGCCAATTCTTATCAAGTTGTTATATAGCACTGTACTGTAGCCATGATCCATGTATGTGAAAGAAACATTTTTATCAGAGATGTGCTCTAGTTCCCGTGCATCTATTGATTTATATTGCAATTAGTATTCCTAGTTTTTTTTCCTTCTTTTGCTAAGAAATGCAGTTCTGAATGATTATTACATAGTAATGTCTGTTATTCTGTAAAGTTACATGTATTAATCATTTAGGTTACCTATTTGTTGTATGTTGTTTTTTTCATGTTTTTGATTTATTATTTATTAATTTAGTTGACTATAAAGCAGTAATTATTTATGTTCATTCTTTAATAATACTACACTATTATGCAGGTCTTGTACTTAGCACAATGGCTTAGTGGTCTGCTTGGATATCTCCACACCACTCATGGTATGAGTTCAAACAACAACCAACCTACCATCCACCAGCTGTGTTTATTTTTTCAGTGCACAAGCGAATTAAAATAAACAAAAAAATGTAATCTGCCCATTAGTTAGTGTGTGGTGTTTGAAATTTCACACCATAATAGTATTGAATACTTACATATCATTGCATGCATCTGAAGAGTTAATATAATAGAATCAGCCAAATTTAAAGTGCATTGGCTAATTGGCATTCACCTATTTTCAGCATATGCTGCTTTGGCTAATTGGCTAATAGTCATTTGCTTTTTTTTCACCAATTCAATCTTTTAGTATTTCTCTGTGGGATTTGAACCCATGAGTTCTTCAAGGTAGAAGTGCTGACCGCTAGCCTATTGGGTGTAGCACAGTCATACATAGAAAATACATTCCCTAGAGTTTAATGTTTCTTCTCCCCGAGATGTCTCTCCTGCTGCCACCATCTTCTCCCGCTGATGTGTTCTTCAGCGCAGCTGGTTACCCACTAGTAAAAAAAAAGCTGCTCTTCTTGTGGCGGTCTTCTGTGGCCATCCAATAATGTCACCCGGAGAGTCCACTGCTCCATGGCTATGTAAGAGATGCCACACAGTGGGTGACAACACAGCGGAGGAAGACCACCATGGAAGAAGAGCAGCTTTTTTTTTATTAGCGGGTAACCAGCGGTGCGGAAGAACACAGCAGATGGAGAAGATGGCAGTGGCATGAGAGACTGCTCTGGGAGAATACAGCTCGGGGAGAAGATGGAGGAGGGAGAGACAGCGTCTGGAGAAGATGGCCCAGGGAAGAAGACAGTTCGGAGCTATTTTACAATAAAAGACTTGTCAAAAACCGGCTATTGATTTTTTTACATTTCACTGCTTTTTTTGGTGAATGGGTAGGGGTAAAATGTACCCCATACCTATTCACATAGGGGGCAGGATCTGGGAGCCCCCTTGTTAAAGGGGGCTTCCAGATTCTGAAAAACCCCCTGCCTGCAGACCGACAACCACCGACCAGGGTTGTCGGGAAGAGGCCCTTGTCCCCATCAACATGGGGAAAAGGTGCTTTGGGGCATGTGGCCTGGTAAGGTTCAGAAGGGGAGGGTGCTCACTCGTCCCCCCCTATCCTGACCTCCAGGCTGCATGCTCGGATAAGGGTCTGGTAACAATTTTGGGGGGCCCCACATCAAATTTATTTTACATCTTGGTGTGGGGTTCCCCTTAAAGTCCATACCGAAGGCCCTGGTATGAACTGGGGGGAACCTACGACATTTTTTTCCTTGAATTTTGGAATTCCATACCATAATATTATTGAATAAGTACATACCATTGCATGCATTTGAAGAGTTAAAATATGGAATAAAGCAAGCTGATGTGCTTTGGCTAATTATGCTTCTGAGTACAATGCACACTTCCAGGAGGTGATGCTGTCAGTGGGATTTGAATTCATGGCTTGAACTTTTGGGGGCAGCAGGGTATACTGCTATGCTACAGAGCTGAGCACTTACCTACAGAGAAAATACATTTACTAATGTTTGATTCTATACAATAATGTTTTGCATTTCAGGCATTAATATTATAGTAACAACCATGCTCATGCCGATGTGGCATTGGCTAAAAGGCATTCGCCTCTTTTCAGCATATGCTGCAGAGTACAATGCAAGCTTTCAGTAGGTGATACCATCTGTGTGATTTTCAGCCATTTGAGCACAATTATATTGAGAACATATGTTTACTAGTGTTTGATGGTGGGACTACTTTATATTCTAGGTATAAAATAGTACTCAGCATAGTGACTTAAGCACCTTTCACACTTGTGCGACCTGAAAGTTGCGAGATTTTAATGCGACTTTAAGCAATGCCTGTGTAATCTTGAGGTCTATGGACGCAGGAGTCGCAGGGAAAGACACGCAACTTTCCCACAATTTTGCATCAGCAATTTTGCCGCAATTCCAGGGAATGCCTGTGTAAACTTGAGGTCTATGGACCTCAACTCGCATCAAAGTCAGACCAAAGTAGTACAGGGACTACGTTGAAGTCAGTGTTACTTGAAGTCGCACAGATATGAATGGTACACATTGAAAATCATGGGGTATGACTTGTCATGCGACTCTGATGTCCAAAGTTGCACAAGTGTGACTCAGCCCGACTTTGTCAGCGATTTCAGAGACATCAGTGCACTTTCCTGCACAGATGTCTAGTGAAATCACATAGGTCCCAACTGTTCTCCTTTAAGAAGGTGTCCTATGCCTACCTACTTTTGCTAATAGGTGTCCCTTATACCCATCTCAAAAAGTTGGGGAGGTAAGAAATCGCCCCCTGAAGTCGCCCAAAGTAGTGCAGGAACTACTTTTGGGAATCGTTGTGGCGTTGCACCAATTCGGACAGTTCCATTGCCATCAATAGGCGCCTATTTGGCCTACAATTTGACATGTCAATTCAGACCTATGTGAACATGGGTGAAGTTGCATAGATATTAGAGCTGCACGGTTCTGGCCAAAATGAGAATCACAATTTTTTTGCTTAGAATAAAAAGATCACGATTCTCGCGATGTAAAATCTTTCACATTATTCCACAAAAAATTGGGCTAACTTTTCTTTTTTTTTTTTTTAATTCATTAAAGTAATTTTTTCCAAAACAAATTGCATTTGAAAGGCACAAATACAGTGTGACATAAAATATTGTAACAACCACCATTTTATTCTCTGGGGTCTCTACTAAAAAAATATATATAGTGTTGGGGGGTTTTCTAGCAAAAAAAAAAAATGATTTTAACCTGAAACCAACAAATGTCAAAAAAATGTTTAGTGTTTAAATGGTTAAACTCTCCTCACTTACACAGAAGTCTATTTCATTGACAAATTGTTACAAGGTTTCTAGTTAAGTTCACTGATAAAGAATGTTCTAATTCTTGGTAGACTTCCTGGTTTTTCAGCTGTGGCTTCAGAAGAGCAGAAAGAGTTCTTTGCATAGCAAGAATCGTGAAACGCTTTTTTCAAGATCGTAAAGGGGAAAAAATCACGATGACGATTAATCGTGCAGCTCTAATAAATATGCATGGAAATCAAGGGGGACAACTTTTCATGTGACTCTGAGGTCCAAAGCTCCATGAAAAGTCACCCAAGTGTGAAAGTAACCTAATGCGATTAATTGATAACACCTTTGAATAAGGCCCCATTTGCACTTGTGGGACCTTAAAATTGCACAGCTTTGTCATGACTTGAAGTAATGTCTGTGTAATCTTGTGGTGTATGGACCTCAAATTGCATCAAAGTCAAACCAAGGTAGTGCAGGGACGAATTTGCTTCACTTTCAGGATGCACAAGTGACAATAGGGCCAAATTCAAAGGTGTTATCCTTGAATCTCATTCACACTGCTACGACCTGAAAGTCACACTATTTTGCTGCCACTTTGCCGCTGCAACTTGGCCCCAACTTCTGGGAATGCCTGTGTAATATTGTGCCCTATGTACCTCAAGTCACACCAAAGTAGTACAGGGACTATTTTGAAGTTGGTGCAACTTAAAGTAGCACAGATATGAATGGTTATCATTGAGAATCATGGGGTACAACTTGTCATGCAACTCAGAGGTCCAAATTTGCTGGAAAATTCGCCCAGCTGTGAAACAAGTCATATATATTTTAATAAAAGGAGCTCTCATTTATATTTGCATAGTCCTTACTGATTTACATCAGCAGAACAAATGCAGGAAGTGATGTGTGCACATGGGACGGAAGCAAATGTGTGGTGATGCCAAACAAATCAATGAACCCCACCCACACCAAATCTAACTAGGACATCCACCCCCGCATTGATTAAGTACAAGTACATATCCTACACTTACCCGGCCAATGAGCAGCACCTCCTCTTTGCTAAAGAGACCTCACCATGTCCACCTAGATGGAGATCCTGACCAGCACAGGAACTTCCGGGTGCATACGATGACTAACTTCCAGGTCAGAAGGTAAAACCACGCTTTTGATTGCAGCTGCGAATATTTGATCTCAACCATGATTAGTATTTTTTATTTTCAGATATGCAAATCTGTATTTCTACATATATTTGAAGGTAAACTTAAGGGAGTTTGATAAGAAATGGTGTCCCTGGCTTAGCAGCAGGTGAATTACAAAGACAAAAGGCCCAGTTTGAGCCCTGGTTCACACTGACAGAGGGAGGAAATCATTCAGCTGAACTCCCACAATTTCATTCCTGCATGTCAGTCCTGACTGTTGGGGGCAACATCAGAGACATTGGTGCAGGTTTCTGCACCAATATCAATACAAATCGCACCAATTAGAATAGTGCAATTGCCACAGATTTGACATGTCAAATCACACCAATGTGAACCAGAGCTGACACATTCAAAACACTGCCTATGCACCAGCTGAATTCATTACCTGCAATTCTCCACAGCTGTTATATATAAAGATTCCACCTTTATCATTAACTTGCAGTTGTGCAGAAGCCTAGGTTTACATTGGAGCGATTGGTCATGCGATTTGAGAGATCAAATCGCATGACTATTGGCAATGGCACTGTTCCAATCGATGCAACATTTTTTTTGTGGCGCCGCACCAATTTGCTAAAGTAGTTCCTGCACTACTTTTGCCGATTTCAGGTGCGACTTCAATAGACATTTGTGTATGAAGCCACCTGAAATCACGCTGAGCTTGCTACTTTGAAATTGCGCTACTTCAAGTGAAGTAGCGCAATTTCAAAGTAGCATCAATGTGAACCAGGGCAAAGAGATTAGTTTTTTTGTGCACAAATACATATTGAAATAAAATATGAGATATTGCACTTTCCCAAAACCACCACCCACAAAAACTAAAGCGAAAGAAAAGTAGAAGGAAAAAAAAAAAACACCACAACAAAAGCTCAATAATGTACTTTTATTTTACCAGCAGAAAAAAAAAAATACATTTACTAGCTTCAAAAAAATTTGGACAGGATATATGGTGCTACATTTAGCAATGGAATTTTAAGGGCCCTGCTCATAGGAGCTTACAATCTAAAATTAGACAAAACCTTAGAGTGGATACAGCTTTAATTTCAGTGTATAGCGGGCAACACATCACATTATTATCTGCAAGATTATAGAAACATACTTAACAGTCATTCTTACAAAGCATTCCCACATAATATTACAAAAGACTTATTCAAAACACCCACCACCAGCCCACAATCCACACATACATACATTGGTGACCATGTTCTGCTGGAAGCTGCATTTCGGTGTACACAATTAAACAAGATCAAAAAGAGTAGGTCAGCAGATGCTTCCAAATGATGTTTGCATGATCAGACAGGAACAATACACACACATTGACAGCATGGCCACATAAACCCACTTTTGATTGAAAAAATGCACAAGAATTTCATCAAATCTCCCAATTTCTTTCCTTCTCCCACCACACATCACAGCAAAAAACGTGACCTTCTCAGGCCAAACGAACCCCCCTACTGCAGGCCTTTATATAAGAGAGGTTGTATTGTTAGCACACTGACACACCCAATAGAAGTACACGCCCACCAGTATCTTTCAATCTGTCTCTTCATGTATGTCTAAAGTGATTGCACCTGATGAGCAGGAACACATAATACTATTTGCAACTGTGTTAGCCTTGGCTATGTGCATCAAATCTCCAACTACAGGCCAAAGATCAAAGTCCATTTGCATCCACATAAACAAAGCAACAGTTTTCTAAGCATATGTACCCGTGCAGTGTAAACCCTAAAATTTGAAATGTCCAAGTCCTGAGCATGATTAGTGCTAATAAACATTAACATCAGTCCCTGGCTGCAATGAGCTTCCAATATAAAGTCCAAAATTAACTTTCCTGGTGCCTCCATGGCAGCATCCCAATGGTTGGTTGCTCCGCCCCCGACCAACCCACAGGACCACTTTAACTCTATAAATAAAAGAGTTGTTCCTCCCCACCGTCATTCTTTTCTCTGTCCTCGTTCCTACAGGATCAAGCGCTCAGCCCTACCTCACCGCTTTATGGTGTGACCATTGCAGGTTCATGCTCTCCTGCAGTATGGAGTCCCATTGCTTGGGCTGCTAAAAGCGCCAGATAAGTATGGGAGCCCGTTTTTCTGTGGATCTTTTTGGGGCTTGGTGGGTTAACGGGTGCCAGTTTTTCTCTCCTATATATTCCCTTGTTCGGCATACTAAAACCCTGAATGCTTAAATGCTTGTGCTTTTTACAAAAACGCTATGAGGTTTTTGCCTACCTCCACAGCATGCCTCATGTGCCAGTGTAGCTCTCCTCTGAGTGCAGAGGAGTGGGAGTATATATATATTTATATGTATACCTATATATAAATTTTTTTTTTATTGTTCTTCCCTCCTCTGCAAAATCCTTTTTTGTTTTTAACTACTTTTATATTAAATTTTAATCGTTCCTTTTTAGCTGTCCCTAGTACTATAATGCCGCATCAAAAAGATCCTCAACATACCACTAGGTAAGGGCGGCAACTTTCAGGTAAGTTTTTTTTTTTTTTTTTTTTTTTGTTTTTTATCAAGAGAAAAGAGCACCCCGGGCTGATTGAAACACCCTTGTCTTTGTTTCTATTTTTTGTCTTAGCCCGCATCACAGATCTTCCTGCAGATCATCCCATAGAGATTCTACAGATAGACGATAAAAGGACCATAGGAGCTCGGGTCATTCTCATTCGTCCTCGGCCCATACTTCCCGCAGTGGGCACAGATCATCTCGACATACCTCTAGTAAACAGGACTCCCAGCACAGACCTGTGTATCCAGGAGAGAAAGCATGCTGGGTGTGTGGCAAACAAGCCCTCCCTGATAAATTGGTATGTGGTCAATGCCTCCTGGAAGCTACAGGAGACAAAGAGAGAGAGAAACTCGAGTCAATGGAATCAATCAAAAGAATGATCAAAGACTCTATCTGGGAGTTAGCCTTATCCCAAGATCAAGCAACCCCACCCGCAGATGAAGCAGCAGTGAATACACCCAATCCACAGCCAGACACAGAGGTTATTTCTGAAAGCGATTCTGATGTGGGAGAAGAGAATGCTCCAGCCTTTGATTTTGCTCTAGTGGAATCCTTTATCAATGCGGTAAAGGATGCAATCCAATGGGAGGAAGATCCAGAGCCTCCATCTAAAGCAAAGAAATATTTTCCACACCTGAAGAAAAAATTATCAACCTTCCCTTTAATGGAAGAAATAAAGGAAATTGTGACAGATGAATGGCAGAAGGTGGATAAAAGACCCTTAGCTTACAATCGTTTTCTCAAATTATACCCACTTGCTGAAGCAGATGCCCAGCTTTTTGATTCGCTTCCAACGGTAGATGCTTCAATTATGAGATTAGCCAGGAATACAACACTGCCTCTAGAGGATGCGGTCTCTTTCAGGGATGTACTTGATCGAAGGATCGATTCAGATCTAAAAAAATCTTATCAAGCTGCAGGAGGGGCATGTAAGCCAGCAGTAGCCCTAACTTCAATCTCTCGGGCTACTAGAGTATGGTCAGACAATATTGAGACAGCCCTCAGACAGGGGGTGGGGTCTAACGAGATCATCAAAGCACTAGATGAGCTGAAGCTGGCCTCAGATTTCATGGCGGAGGCCGCCATTGATGTCCTCAAGTGTTCCTCCAGAGCTATGCTGTATTCCATCACTGCCAGAATGGCATTGTGGCTAAAACCATGGTCAGCCGACCCAACCTCAAAACAATACCATACCATACAATGGGAAAGCTCTGTTCGGCGACAAAATGGATGCAGCGATTACCAGAGTCACAGGAGGGAAATGTGGTCTAATTCCCCTGGACAGAAACAGGAGGAAAAGATTTGTGTCACGTCCAGCTGGTCAGCAGAGAGCAAGAGACTCCAGAACGTACCGCCCGGGCAGGGAGTACAGAAGAGGCTGGAAGGGCTCGCAGGCAACTTTCTTGAAGGCGGGGAAGCCGAAAACCTCAACATCCACGGTTGAGGGCCAGAAGTCTTTTTGACTCCCTATCCACCCAAACCGCTCCAGTAGGAGCTCGACTCAGGGCGTTCGCCCAGGTTTGAGTGGAGAATTGTACAGATCAATGGGCAGTCTCCACTGTCATTCAGGAGCATTTCTGGACATTCAGAAAACGGCCCCCACCCTTTTCATTCCAGCCAACGAAGATACCAACCTCCAAAGAGAAGAAAGAGGTCCTTCTTCAGTATATACAAATTCTTATCCAGCAGCAAGCAGTAGTTCCAGTTCCAGACTTGAAAAAACACTCAGGGTTCTTTTCCCCAGTCTTTTTGGTCCCCAAAAAATCGGGCGGCTGGAGGCCCGTGTTGGACCTGAAGAGGTTAAACAGATACATCCATACAGAGCATTTCAAAATGGAATCCTTAAATACAGTGATCCTATCAGTACAGCCAGGGGATTGGATGGTCTCTATAGACCTTCAAGACGCATATCTCCATATACCTATCCTGCAGCAGTTTCAACCTTTCCTACGTTTCAAAGTAGGCGATTTACACCTACAGTTTCAATGCCTGCCGTTCGGGATCTCAACAGCTCCCAGAACCTTTACCAAGGTGCTAGTGGCAATCCTGGCTCCTCTTCGAGAAAAAGGGATTTGAGTGCTTCACTACTTGGACGACTAAAAAAATGAATGAATAAAAACCAAGCGCTGATGTGGATAGATATGTGTGATATAAATAAATTGTGCTAAAAAATATATATAAACCAATATAGTTAGTGCTATAATAAAATCAGTAAATTAAAGCTGCTATCAATATAGGGTGATCAGATAACCAAACAAATAGTACTAAGTGCACAATATGCTGCTGCGACTAAGCTTAAATCCAGGAATAAAAATGCATACATGTGAATAAAATAGATAAATAATTATGGTGCTAATACATGTGTTAAAATTGCCAAAATAAATCTTCAAATTGGTGATGTGACGGTCAATATAAATAAAATAATAATGACACTCTGGGTACAATGTCCAGATAGAGATAAATAGTGGGGGAAAGTAAAAATAATTAAACAGTTCGTTCCCTTAATCCAGATTGACTCACTGGGTTAGATCGTTTGTCTCAGGATATTTAGTTTTTCTTGCATCCCACTTCAGCCATAATACTGTTGGTGATTCAGCTCTCAGGATAAAGGTTTTATGCAAAGCAAGCAAAGAAAAAATAGATCATTGTGCAGTGAACTTACTAGATAGTGCACAAGCAAAACAGGGACAAGAGATACACTCACAAACTCCCGGTCTATTAGAAGCATTCAAATATGCAGATTGCAGTCAGCCGCTGTGGACGAAGTTTCCCATAGAGAAACAGCTGCTGTTAACCTTCAGGTGTATTGCAGCACTGAACGTCCTAAGCTCCTCCTGAGGAGGAGGAGCTTAGGACGTTCAGTGCTGCAATACACCTGAAGGTTAACAGCAGCTGTTCCTCCCCTGAGACGATTTGCCGAGCAGCTAGTTGGTTGTCATTCAACACTTTCATGTCTCACTATAGTGTAGACCCAGCGGTTCTTACTTCCCGGGAATTTGGGGAAAGAACGTTACAGATGTCTAGGCTGTAGTTTTTCATTAAATTTCTTATTGCAGTACCCTCCCTGTAAGCGAGTTATTTACCATTGGTATGCTGCCATGGAGGCACCAGGAAAACGGAAAATTGAATACTTACCTTTCCGTAATTTTCCTTTCCTGGTGCCTCCATGGCAGCATACACCCTCCCTTCAATAATCCTTAGTTTTCTGAGATCTAGTTACAAGAATGACGGTGGGGAGGAACAACTCTTTTATTTATAGGGTTAAAGTGGTCCTGTGGGTTGGTCGCGGGCGTAGCAACCAACCATTGGTATGCTGCCATGGGTAGGCACCAGGAAAGGAAAATTACGGAAAGGTAAGTATTCAATTTTCCGTTTTCTTACATTAGAACCTATTTCGACAGGAGACAAATAACATGCCAGCATGTCTTTGGATTGTGGTGAGAAACCCACACAGGGAGAACATATAAACTTCAACACAAGGATTAGCATGTTGGGGAATTAAACCAACATCCCAGGTACTGCTAGACAGAACTGCTACCCACTTAGCCACCAGGCAGCCCCACACATGTTTTCTGCATCTCTGTGGTGTGAACCAGTCCTAAGTCCATAGCCATGCTCAGTGTCACAAGCAATGTACAATATATTGGCCTAAGTATTGGGATGCCTGCCTTTAAATGCACATGAACTGTAATGGCATGCCAGTATTAGTATTGGGTTCAAAACTCATTTGGCCCACCCTTTGCAGCTATAACAGCTTCAACTCCACAAGGTTTAGGAGTGTGTCTATGGGAATGTTTGACCATTCTTCCAAGTGCATTTGGGAGGTCAGGCACTGATGTTGGACGAGAAGGCCTGACCTACAGTCTCCTCTCTAATTCATCCCCAAGGTGTTCTGTTGTGCTGAGGTCAGGACTCTGTGCAGGCCAGTCAAGTTCCTCCACCCCAAAATCACTCATCCATGTCTTTATGGACCTTGCTTTGTACACTGGTCCAAATGATTTGGTGGAGGGGGATTATGGTGCGGGGTTGTTTTTCAGGGGTTGGGCTTGGCCTCTTAGTTCCAGTTAAGGGAACTCTTAAGGCGTCAGCATACCAAGACATTTTGGACAATTTCATGCTCCCAACTTTGTGGGAACAGTTTGGGGATGGTCCCTTGCTGTTCCAACATGACTGCACACCAGTGTACAAAGCATGGTCCATAAAGACATGGATGAGCAAGTTTGGGGTGGAGAAAATTGACTGGTCTGCACAGAGTCCTGGCCTCAACCCGATAGAACACCCTTTGGCTGAATTAGAGTAGAGACTGCGAGCCAGGCCTTCTCATCCAACATCAGTGCCTGGCCTCACAAATGCACTTCTGGAAGAATGATCAAACATTCCCATAGGCACACTAAACCTTGTGGACAGCCTTCCCAGAAGCTGTTCTAGCTGCAAAGGGTGGGACAAATCAAATTTTAACCCTACGGACTAAAACTGGGCTGCCATTAAAGTTCATGTGTGTTTAAAGGCATGCGTCCCAATACTTTTGGCTAAATAGTGCATCTGGAAAAGACCTACAATGGTGGTGGAACCCTTCTACACATAACTACTGCATTTAGACATAGTTATAGGACCTGGGAGATGAGACAACTTCTCTACATGAAGTAACATGGTTGGGATTTGAACCCAGACCCTCAGAGATACTAAGCAGAAGTTCTAACCTCTAAGCCATGGAGCTGCCACGTGTGAGAACCTCCTACACATAAATACACATAAAAACACATAAATACTGCATTTCTTTGGACATACAGGTGATGGAATTACATTACTCAAGAGTTATTCTTCTTGATTTATTCTGTGATATTTGGTGTTTTTTTGTGGGTGAGAGTAGAATATTACCCTCAAATTTTTGGGAATTACATTTTGATTTCTGATGTTGGTACACATATCACATTTTTTGGGCTCAAATTATGAATATTTGGAAATAATAAAAAGCACAAAATTTGTGATTCATTTTAAATTTGCATCAGCAATGGTATTGTTTGTGGATTGTAAAGACACCTGTGCGAGTTTGGGGTAAAGATTGTTGTGAGATGAAGAGTAGCAAGTGAAAGTGACAGAGAAAAATATATTTTACCAAAATGTCAAAACATTCCACATTCTAGTATTCTTAAAATCTAAATATTTTAAGTAGAAGTAACAATGTTGCAAAGGAAAATTTATCTCACAGAAAGATACATTTTATCTCAACATTAAAAGGTTTTTTTTTTGTGAAAGTTAGAATTGTTCCATTAGAATCAATGACTGAAACTTCACTTGGACTAAAATAGAGCAGATTTTAACTCCCAAAAAGTGTTCTCTAATTAGCTCTCATTTTGGTATTTACTATAGCTCCGGGTAAAAAAGACACTTGAGTTAAAATGAGAGTTATTTTCAGGTCTGAGCATGCTCAGTTGTGTTGGCACCTAGTTGTCCAAAACGGGGAATTTTTCACTTTTCAGACTTTTAAAGATATTTCAGTGTAGAAATCACCTTTTCACACAGTTTAAAAGCAGATTATCTTTAAATAACATACCGCATATTTCAGTACCATTTAGGCAATTATATCATGCTCTAAACATTATTTCTCTAGGTTTTAGCAGAGTAAGGGTTTGGGCACTATTTAGTTTCAGGGAGCTATAGTAAATTCGATTTTGGGAGAATTTTCTCACCAGCGCTATAGTGAATACAGTTTTAGCGCGAATTAGCGCTATTAGCGTTAATTGCCACGAATTAGCGCTAATTCGCGGCAATTTGCGTGAATTAGCGCTGTGGCGCTATAGTAAATGACCCCCATAGTATTGAAACAATATAAAACAATCAGTGCAGAAAAAGTAAAATCAAGAATTTTGCAAGCTGAACAACTTTAGGCTAATCACATCACCTCATGGAAACATACAAAACAAAATAAGTGCAGTGCGATAGTAAAATAATGAGTTTGTACGCACAATATTAAATACAAAGGAACTACAAGTCCCAGGATATTAGATAAAGAAACCTTGTAATGAATACTGCAGATTCCTGTGTGACACCACCTCCACCAGCTGATAAAGATTGTGCGCTTACCAGATCCAATGGACTTCTGAACTAACAGAAGGTCAAATAAGCTTGTATCATCAACAGGATAATGGTAGCCAGCACTCCAATGAACCAAAACCGCCGAAGATGGTATGAGAGAAAGGAACACAATCTAAATGCTCGCAATCAAACAATAGTCATTTATTTAAAAGCCGTAATTAGGGGCTCCATACAGTGGTACAAGTTGCCATAAAACAAATAACATCCAAACGTGGATGTCCAGTGTTAGCAGCAGTAAATAGCAGCATGAAAAAGACAATGGCAGTGGGTGACGTCTGCTGAATAGCTCCTCCCCCGTATGCATTAGGTCCTATGGGACTTCATCAGCAAGGACAGGGCTACCACGTCACCTGCGAACATAAATAGGCGACACATCTCCATGGAGATCATAGACAACAGGAAGTTCCTGCTCAGAACCGCGATTGCTCATACCTATGGGGACAATCAGCTCACCTGGTATAAATCAGAAACAAGGAGGGGGACATTCAGCTCCTCAATCCTTCCTAAAAAATCCTCCTACTATTGAACATAATATTCAATAGTAGGAGGATTTTTTAGGAAGTGCAAAAAATGTGTAGTCCAGATAATAGTCCCATAACCATACAATTTCTGTGCAATCAATGGACAACTGCCAAAATCTTGCTATAATTCGTTTACTTCCTCCAACGTGGGAAAAACAAACACAGTGCCCTTCACCAACCCTTGTAGGTATCTTCTCATCTGGTACTGTGGACCCTGATATTATATATGAGATCAAATGCCCTTTGTTTATATACAGTAAATCAACTTCTTCTCTCCATGTGTGAGAATTACTGGCAATCAATCTCTCAGGATTGAATGAACCAAAAAAGGAAGAATAGATACCTAATAGTGCAGGCCGCTTATTCCATATTTATTAAAAAAACTTTAGTATTGCAGTTACATGAGATAAAACTATACAGGCATATCATCAAGATCGGCAAACAACACTCTGTTGGCGTCTAAATGTCACTGTCCATCACAATGCACCCGGTTTGGCTTTCTCAAAGGAGAAAGTGCACGGCCCTTTATAGAGTTTTGTGAGATTAAAAGCAATTCTCTATTTTTTTGTTTAATACATATCTCTATGTAGTGATAACACAATTAAGTGGCAGCTGCTTTCTTTAGGTTGGTTGTTTTTACTTGGGGCAGTTTCATTATAGATCATAGTAGCGCAGGATATTATCTACTTACTATGCGAACAGATAATTATTCCAAAAATATTAAATGATTTCTCTTTGCCATTTTATTTCACCAGCAGGGCGAAAAAAAAATAATCAGCAAAATGATCTTGTATTGGACCACGCACATGAGCCCATTTCACAGGTGCTAAGGTGTGGGCCAATCTGTCTTCAAAATGAACTCCATCTTTTTCTCTCACAGAATTACACATGCTGCCACTTTACAGGCATTGTCAACTAATTGATTTATGACAGATTTGCCATTTGTTTGCAAGTATCCCAAAAGCACAATTAACCAGTCTGCTTGCCTAGCAGAGACAATATTGAGGTTCCTCTGTGAGTATGGCTTCATTAGATGTTCCCTAATTGTAAATCATTGGCAACAGATGCAAATGGCATATCGGGAGCATCAGTACCAGGTAAAGGTTTGTTATTAGGCACATCAAGGAGACTCTTATATAGCCACTATTCAAACTGAGAATGCTGAAATACAGCAGAGTCTACACAGCTATAATAACTTCAAAAGATAACAAAAATGAACCATTAGAACAATCAGCTACCACTCAATCAGCTAGAAAAAACAGCTACCACTGTCATAAGGCTTAATCAATTGAAAATGTTTGTTGTCAATAGCTCCCAGACAGTTTGGAAAATGTGTGCGCTCTTCCCATTGCTTTTTTTTTTGAATTAGCAAGAAAGTTTCCCTTAATTCCTTCCAAATAGCATCGCATCTGTCTTTCACTTTTTGACTGATCGTTGATATTCCCGTTCAAAATTTGTATGGGAGGTAATGCTGCTTCCCGTTGCCAGATATCTGAAATAAAAAAAAAATTAAACTAAAAAATTACATTTATCATTGCAGTTAATGCAATCAAAATATGATGGCCAACCCAAGCAGAATAACACAAGAAGTGGTTCTGGTGCCAAACCTTCAAGTTGAGTTTATTGCCAATAAAGTTTGTTGTCAAGAGTTCAAGCCCATCTTTGAGATGAGAGAGAAGGAAACTGTGTTATGCTACTCCACATGTCTCAAGGAATTAAAGTTTTTGACTGTCCTATTATTGCTTATTATTATTTGCTTCAGCACAGAGAGCAATATGGATCAAGGTAGTGAGCAGGAACGCAGGTAGTGAGCCTAAAAATACAGAGGAATCACAATTGCTGTTTGAGTAGAAAGATTATGAAGAACCTTTTCTCCCTCTCCTTCCCATTTCTCCCTCACCCCAATGGGGGATCGCCTGCTGGTCGGCTGTGGTGGTCCTGCATGAGAGATTTTTTCACCCCTTGATGGACCCCCACCTTGATCCCACCTGGCGCATGGGGGCAGCCTGATTGCGGGTGGCCTTATTGCGGCCCAGCAGGGGGTGTTGCTGCTATGGGATCCGAGTCAGGTCGGATGTCCGCGGCCCCGCTACCAGACAGGGGATGCTTCCTTTGCGCCAGTAGGTGGCCGCTGCACAGCGCTCTCCCCGGGCTTTGCGCGGGGGGGCACCGTGCAGCCGTTGCCCAAGGTTTCCCCTTGCACTGCGGAATGCTTGTGTCAATTCCGGGCATGCGTGCTGTATGGATGGCATGACGTGGACGGTCTATAGTACCTCCCCATCAGCTCGACACATGCGCAGTGAACTCCTGGATGGAGTATACACACTGACGCAAGCCGTACACGTGACGTAATGACGTCACACGCCACCCGGCGATATGTATAAAATGCTGAGCCCTGCAATGGACGGAGCGCTGCTACCGGCCTGCAACATAGGAGTGGAAATTCATCACCCAGTAGGTATGAGGATTTTATATACTACTATTGGACAAACTTTTGGCTATTTATCTAGCAGTGGGTTTAATCGCATGATTACCTGAAAAAGTCTTGTTCTCCCCCCCTCTGCCTACTGACACCACTGCCACTCTGTGGCCAATTTGGGGGTTGTTATTACACCCCTTCCCATAACATTACTATGGATTGACTTGAAATTTCTTCTTCTCTTTTCATAGTACCTCCAACTGCATACAGGTAGGTGTAACCATCAGCACAACTCATCCGCGGCTGCTATACACGGGAAACTTGTTGAACAGTGGGGGCCCACTTTCTATTTAATCATTGTCCCATTGGGACACAGGGTGTTTTCTCACTGCATGGCTAGTGTTGCTGACCATATGGCGGACCTTATGATTATTATTGACTGTTCCTTCCGGTATGTTATTTTTAGCATATTTGCGACTCTCATACTATTACAATGTGATAAAATGTTTTGAATAATCTCCCTGTCACATGTTATGACCCATATGCTGATCTTTTCTAGAACAATGTGATTCCTCTGTGATAAGTGCCCCTGATGAAGGGACAGGCTATATCCCAAAACGTGTTGGGCCCCTTGGATCACTGCAGGAACTGACTGCAGTCATATATATGTGTTGTTTTTACCTGCTTTGGTGATGTTTTACATCAGTTTTTAATATATGTTTACACAATAAATCTATATATTTAACTATACTGTCCCAAATAAAGTCCCAATTGTACCGGGGGGTACTTTTTGTTCTATACAATATGCAACCTATCAAACCCATAGGATGGACTTGTGTCTTTTTTTCAACCTCACCTACTATGTAACCCACTATTGGCACTTATGTTTAGAATACTTATCCAGAATTACTGAATTTTTCAGAATGAGCTCTTAGGTTTATATAATAAACAGAATTGACTTCTGAAATCATGGTACTGAAATATGGGATGCACCCAATATCTTCTTTGATGCTTGCACTTCAAGAGACATTTTCAATACATCAGTATTAGGAATATCATCCATCAGAACTAAGAACTCCATTTTTTTCCTTAGGCAAAACACAAGATGGTAGGGGAAGTGATGTGAATATATATGGAGGAAAACAATGCAATGCAAATGCATGAAAAATGCATTATGCATTGTGTTAAACTTAAAGGAATGCATCAAAATTGCATATGCGTTTTTCCAATGAAGCAGTGTGAAAGCAGCCTTATTTAGCGCGTTATGCATGTTGCCCCACGGGACCTTAACCTGGTGTTGCAAGAACTGCCTTTCAGGGATATTCGGGATATCCTGCTGCTAAAACTCACTCAGCAAGTGGCATTCCTAGTAGCCATTACTTTAGCACGTAGAGTGTCTGACCTGGTAGTGTTGCCTTGCATGCCTTCAAGGCTCTTACCTGCCTAAGCTTTTATCAGCTTTCCACTTAAATGAAGACATGCTTCTTTTGATTTGTCCTGAGCCAATTCACCCTAAGCAGTTGTCCTAAATTCTTTGGATGTTTAGGGTGTATTTGGATTCCACATCCAGATTCTGTTATGACAAATTTCTGATTGGGACTCTAAAACAAAGTTAATACTGCAGCTGCAGGAACAGATTCACAGGACTCAATCACTGTGCTTAAAATGTCCATTCAGTGGCAAAATTACATGTTATTTTATACATAGATAAGAAAGGGGTGGTGTGATATGTTATTAAAAACTAACAAATTGAAATATGTTATTAAAAGCTAACAAATAGAAATATATTATTAAAAGCTAGGGAAAAGAACAATTGCAAAAATAAAACATTGAGAAGGGAGGGGGGAGTAGAGAGCGTTTAGTAGGAGAAGTGTCTGTGTGTTAGGTGAAGGTTACAGAACACATTTCAACAGTGAGAACAAAATGGAGTCTCTTGTGCTTAAATGAACAATACAGTGAATGTCCATGTCATTTCCCTCCTTTTGTTTATTTGACACCATTCTTCTCCGCGTTACATTCAGCCGATTGCTGGTAACTCCTGTTACATTGGCGCAGAGAGACTGCGTCCTGTTCAGCTCTTTCCTAGCTTTCTCACAATAATGGGTTCATCAGGGCTGGTGGTACATTTGTTGGTACATCGGGTAGTCACACAGAGGCATAGCCTGAGGAGGAAGTAAATAACAAATATGAGAAATAGGAACATCACAATGTAAGCGCCTAGTTTCTGTAACCATGTTGCTATGCCATATAAAAAGTCACCAAAACCTCCTAAACCCCGAAAGGGGTTCCATCCATCTTTAGCAATATCCCTGGCCTTATTCTGTAGTTCTCTTATCTTAGCAAGATGCCCTTTAATAATGTCCTCATTATCAGAAATGTATATACAACAGTCAGTGTGAAATACCTTACACATCCCACCTTGAGCTGCAGTGAGATAATTTAGCGTTATTCTGTGCTCTAATACTACTTTTTTAAGCTGAGCCATTTCTTCATTTAACCACTTCAATACAGGGCATTTTCACCCCCTTCCTTCCCAGACCAATTTTTAGTTTTCAGTGCTGTCACACTTTAAACGACAATTGCGTGGTCGTGCGACGTTGTACCCAAACAAAATTGATGTCCTTTTTTTCCCCACAAATAGAGCTTTCTTTTGGTGGTATTTGATCACCTCTGCGGTTTTATTTTTTGCGCTATAAACAAAAGAAGAGCGACAATTTTGAAAAAAACACAATATTTTTAACTTTTTGCTATAATAAATATCCCAATTTTTTTTTTTTTTAAACTAATTTTTTCCTCAGTTTCGGCCGATACGTATTCTTCTACATATTTTTGTTAAAAAAAAAAAAAAATCGCAATAAGCGTATATTGATTGGTTTGCGCAAAAGTTATAGCGTCTACAAAATACAGGATAGATTTATGGCATTTTTAAAAAAATTTTATTTATTTATTTTTTTTACTAGTAATAGCGGCGATCTGTAATTTTTTTTCGTGACTGCGACATTATGGCGAACACATTTTTGGGACCATTCACATTTATACAGCAATCAATGCTATACAATTGCATTGATTACTGTATAAATGTGACAGGCAGGGAAGGGGTTAACTACTAGGGGGACACGAGGGGTTAATTAAGTTTGCTAGGGGAGTGATTTTAACTGTAGGGGGAGGGGACGCACAAGGGGAGGAGACCAATCGGTGTTCCTCTGTACTGGGAACACAGATCGATCTCCTCTCAACTGACAGGACGTGGATCTGTGTGTTTACACACACAGATCCACGGTCCTGCTCGGTTAACGGGCAATCGCGGGTGCCCGGCGGCAATCGTGGCTGCCGGGCACACGCACCGGGTCCCGAGGAATGCCCTCTAGACGGCCGGGAAACCCAGGACGTCATATGACAGCCACCCAGGATGGGAGATCCCATCTGTGTCCGTCATTTGACTATGGGCCGGTATTGAAGTGGTTAATAAACCTATATCAGTGGTAGTAAGGTTAATAATCTCATCTACAATTCTAGTGAAATTATTTATTCTTTTCATTGCTTCAATTCCCCATCCTGTCCAGGAAGGGAACCATGCCATGTCGCCTTCAGTGAACAGCTCTCTTTTGAACACTAAAGGGTATTCTGGACTTTGATCTGGTCGCACTGTATCTTTGCGAACAGCCAAAGCAGGTGCTAACTTCCCAGTATAACATGTACCTGTAACATTAGTAGGAAGCCAGGCGTAAGCTTTATTTCCACATATATAATATAACCCTCTACGTATGGATGGTATGCCTGCTGCTAAAAAAACTGGAAGCAATAACATGAAATCTCAGGTAACCAATATTTTCACATATTGGGAACTGTGAGCGATTTGTACTATAAAGGGTTCTATTTAGTTCTGGATCTGGGATATAATAATATTGATTCACCCAAACGAACCTTCTCTTAGATACATGAGAGCAAATAAGAGGCGCTCATATCCCAGTGTTAGAAATCACATGTGCTGCAATTCCACCAAATAATAACTATATTGGGTGCACAAATTAATACATAAATTAGATGGTGTGCATACACCCTAATAAAACCGTGCATAGATTAATTACCCTATGTGACAGTAACATTAAATAAATATTAGATTAATCATATAACATGAAATCATCAATTAATGTGACGTAAAAAAAAGTTCATGAGTAAAAGTGCAAAAAGATAAAAAACATGAAAAATCAGTCCTCAAAAATCTTGTGACAAAAAATACGTGATTTGGTTTGCGGCAAAAAAATGCACACAAATCTTCTATAGTGCAGTGATCTTGATGGTGTTAAACTCCACGTGTCTTTCACCTCACCAGCGTGAAACGTGAATCCACTCCCAACAGAACCTCACTCACCGATTAATTTTGCCAGCACTCTCACGCACGGCAAAAAACGCTTTTTAACCACACTCCAGGGTGATCCGATATGTAATTATTCCACAGTGTTTTGGATCAATCCACATGTAAAAGAATTTGAAGAACTCACATAGCGTAAACCAGCACGGCACGTTTATTTCAAACCACTACAATCTTCAATAAAAACACTCACATTTTAAAAGATAAGGGACATCATTATAATCCCATGAATAAGTCTAATCTATGACGAAACATGTCGGGGGCGTGGCTGTGAGATGTGACGATCAACGCTGAGAGCCGCACTAGAGGAAGGAGAGTTTTGACTGAACGGCGTGCTACAGAGGGGGGTGAGAGAGACCGTGAGTCCTAGCATCAGTACACCTCGGGTCCGCCGTGACCACTTGTTGCTTTGAGTGTATCCACTGAATTTGAAGTTGCTGTGAACTACACTGGTTTTACTGCTGACTTATATCTTTTAAAATGTGAGTGTTTTTATTGAAGATTGTAGTGGTTTGAAATAAACGTGCCGTGCTGGTTTACGCTATGTGAGTTCTTCAAATTCTTTTACATGTGGATTGATCCAAAACACTGTGGAATAATTACATATCGGATCACCCTGGAGTGTGGTTAAAAAGCGTTTTTTGACGTGCATGAGAGTGCTGGCAAAATTAATCGGTGAGTGAGGTTCTGTTGGGAGTGGATTCACGTTTCACGCTGGTGAGGTGAAAGACACGTGGAGTTTAACACCATCAAGATCACTGCACTATAGAAGATTTGTGTGGATTTTTTTGTCACAAACCAAATCACGTATTTTTTGTCACAAGATTTTTGAGGACTGATTTTTCATGTTTTTTATCTTTTTGCACTTTTACTCATGAACTTTTTTTACGTCACATTAATTGGTGATTTCATGTTATATGATTAATCTAATATTTATTTAATTTTACTGTCACATAGGGTAATTAATCTATGCACGGTTTTAATTAGGGTGTATGCACACCATCTAATTTATGTATTAATTTGTGCACCCAATATAGTTATTATTTGGTGGAATTGCAGCACATGTGATTTCTAACACTGGGATATGAGCGCCTCTTATTTGCTCTCATGTATCTAAGAGAAGGTTTGTTTGGGTGAATAGATATATGAGATCAGATAACATTCAGGTTTTGCAGTCATTTAAAGGGGCAGCTCTCTTTATACATTTATACTTGTTATTCAATTTTTTATTTTTTCACTATTGAGTGGGCCATTCACTGGACCTCATTCCTTATCATTCTACGCTTTATCCATTGGCGCAGTGGGGGTAATTTTGAATTAAGAGCGGTTTATTATTCAAATTACCCATTTATATATATAATAATATTGACCATAGTTTCCTACATAAACTGTAATTTTTGCTCCGGTGCAATCTGAATTGCTCAACCGTGCACATTTAGTGTTAAACGGGCATGTAATGTTTAAATTGAATCCAGGTAGGCTTTCCTTTCAACTTGACAGCGGAACCGGTTGTCAGAAGCACCAAATGTGGTCCGTCAAATTTTGGTTCTAGTGGCTTTCTGATGTGTCGCTTGACCACCACCCAGTCACCTGGTTGGATTCTGTGAATACCTGAAACAGAATCTGGGTCGGGGATAGATTTATAAACACCTTCATGTATTTTATTCAATGTTCTTTGCAAAATCTGAACATATTCTAACAGACTGGAGTGAGAAGCCTGTAACTGTTGGGAAAATATAGCCCTGTTTTGGGTGGCCCTCCAAATAAAATCTCATAGGGGACAGCCCATGTGGTTGTTTAGGGGTAGTTCGTACAGAATATAGGGCTAATGACAAAGCTTCCACCCATCCTTTTCCTGTATCTGCTTTAATTTTTGCGCATCTGTTTTTCAAAATTCCATTAAGTCTCTCAACTTTACCACTACTTTGTGGATGATAAGGTGTATGGAAAGCTTGCTGTATGTGAAGGGCTTCCATTACCTCTTTCATTACTTCCCCAGTAAAATGGGTTCCTCTGTCACTCTCAATAGTTTCAGGAACTCCATATCTACAAACTATTTCATTCAAAATTTTCTTTGCTGTTGTTTTTGCATTTGCTTTAGCTACTGGCCAGCTCTCGGGACAACCTGAGAACATGTCAATACACACTAAAGCGAACTCATAGGTGCCTATTCTGGGCATCTGAATGTAGTAAATTTGAATTCTTTGGAAAGGGAAATCTGGAACCATCTACGAAGAAGTGTGTGTCACAATCTGATAAAGGCTCACTTTTGCTGGTGTGACAGAGGCCCTTTCTACCTCCATCAGAGCCATACAATCATGAGAAAAACTCCCAGGTTCTACATCAGTGCCATTTGTTGCATCTTCCTCATCAATTATAGGAAGAAGAGTAGCCGGGTTTAAAGTAACACATCGTTTGATTGTTAAATTCGATGGAGCAAAAAGAGCAGACTGGTACATGTCAAATCTACTGGCAGACACATGTCTGGTATTTACTTGATTCATGATTTCCTGTACTGCATGTGGCACATACAGGATCAGAGCAGAATCTAGTACAAGCTCAGTTACTTTGTCTAGCAGCAAAATGCAGGCTGCTACAACTGGGGGAGCCTTTAACGACAGGGTCTAATGAGGCTGGTAAATACATCACAGGCCTCTGTTTGTCTCCATGTAGCTGGGTGAGTAGACCTGCAGCAAATCCATTGACTTCATGACAGAACAACGAGAAAGTCCAATGGTGTGAGCTTCAGACAAAATTTTAATAAACTCCTTCATCTGCAATTCATTGTCCCATGTGAGTTTGAAAGAGTTTCTAGAGGTAGCCTCATATAGAGGAGCCATAAGTTCTGATGCATTTGGAATCCAGTCCCTACAATATCCCACTAACCCCAGGAAGGCACGTAGTTGCCGTACATTTCTTGGCTTTTCAAAATTTTTGACAGTTTAAACTCGATCTGGGGTTAGGTGACGGATTCCATGTGAAATGCAGTGACCCAGAAAGATCACTTTCTCTTGGCAGTATTGTAGCTTATCTTTGCTAACTTTGTTGTTACAGTTATAGAGAAACATGAGAAAACGTACTGTTTCTCTGCTACAAATGTCCTTTGTATCAGAACAAATAAGCAAATTGTCTATGTACTGAAGCAAAACTGTGTTTGGGTGTGAGGGGGACCATTGGTCCAATACTTGCTTTAACGCAGAATTATATTCAGAGGGGCTACTCACACAGCCTTGGGGCAATCTTGTCCATGCTAACTGTTGGGCATCATGGTGAAAAAAGGTGCCAGCAATCTGGGTGCAGGGGCACCAAAAAGAAAGCATTTGCAAGATCAAACACTGTAAAGCAGGTGCTGGAGGCAGGTATTCCACTTAGTAAAGTGCGGGGATTTGTCACGATCGGGGTATCTGCCTCAATTATATTGTAAATGGCACCCACCCTTCTTGTCTGGCTTCTTTGCAATTGGGAACAGGGGTGTATTGACTTGGGACTTAATCAACCCGTGCTGCTTTCAGTTGAGTGATTTGATCCTTTATCCCCTCAGTCTGAGCAATACTCAGTGGGTACTGTTTAATCTGTGGGAGATGGGCTCCTGGTTTAATTTTTATCATGACTGGGGTGCAATCCAGCAGACCTACATCATATTTGCTGGTGGCCCATAATTCAGCGGGAATGACTTCAAATTCTGGTGGAAATGGCGGAGTGGAGTCTTGGATTAAAAATACTCCACAGACAGAATTTAAAACTTCTCCTGACAGACTACTGACCACTTGGACTCCTGTAGGAGTGTAGTCTATGTTTGCTAAAATTTGCTTCAAAATGCCAGCTCCCAAAAGATTGGTAGGAACTGTGTCCGAAACTAACACTTTAGTGACAATTTCTGTTTGCTGTCCTAGCCTGAGTTTAAGTGGCTTGGACTCAACCAAATCAGTAGAGGTCCTGGTTAGGCCAACACCAGTGATAACATTTGTAGATAATAATCCTGGAGGTAAGTCCTCTATATTAAAAACACTTCGGCTTGCATCAGTATCGATTAAACAGGTTAATTCTGTTTCTCCTCCAGGATAGGGGAGTTCTTGTAAAAATACTTTTACTCTGGCCTCAGGACCATTGTCTCCCCTATTTAACATGATTGATACTGGCATGCCATTTTCCTATGCCTGATCCACTGCTTTTGGCAGAGAACTGGGGTCAGCATGAGGTGCCTCTAAGCTCTTTTCCAGTCTACGGTCAGGTAGATGGCAGAATTTGGCTATGTGTCCTTCCCCATCACAGTTGTAGCATATAATTGGTCCCCGATTGCCATGATTTCTGAAATTGCCTTTGCCTCTTCCTCTCTGCTTCCCGATGTACATAACCTTGGGTTTGCTGTCTTTTTGGTTAATCCTGTTTTCTATGGATAACAGGATAGGCAGGACGTCCTGAATAGACATATTGCCTGCCTCAGGCCTTGCTGTGAACAACTTTTCTTTCAACTTTGGTATTAAACCATCAAGAAACCTTTTTTTCACCAGTTGTGTAGATGGACTTGCAGTTTCTCCTGCCTTCTCTTCCTCTATTTTAATGCCTCCAATAAGCCCCTGCTGCTTCCTCTTTCCCTTGCTTAGCATTCATAAGCATGTCTGGTTTGTCCATATATTTGGGGCAATTTTTCCTTCAATTTCTCACAAACCTCCCATCCACTAACCATCTTACCTAGATTTTTGACATCTACACCACATTCTTTAAGTACATAGCTAGATGTGTTGCTTCCCACTGCTTTAATAAGAAGCTGATGAATGTCAGTAGCAGAAGCCTCATATAGCCTTGTTTGCAAACCAAATTGGATTCTTTCTAGGATCTCCCAATCCCTCTAATATGGCTCTCATATATTGGGGACTAAAAGGTACATGCCATTTAATTTGAGACTTAATGTCAACAGCACCAGAAGTTCAGACTCTATCTCTCGTTCTCTGGCCAAAGCCTTAAGTTCAGAGAGATCTAGTTTTGCATATGTGCCTTTTGATTTATGCCAATCATCTGTTTCTAGGATATGAGCCAAATCCCTCTTTGTAGGTTGATATAGGGCTGTTAAACCTCTGCTCTCTACTATATTGCATAGCTCATCTTTTGTGTGTTCCATGTAATCAAATTCTTTTGCTTTTGTGCGTGGACCCCTTAAAGCCAAACTGGCAGCCACGTAAGGTGGGGGGTCCTCCTCTACAGAGTCTTCTGGCCAAACGTAGTAAATTTACTTTTATTAAACATTTCCGTCAAGCCAGTTTGATTTGCTACTTTAGCTTCGGTCTCCCATGTGCAAGCTATTCTCCACGTTCCTTCACTGCACAGTAGTGGGCCATAATCATGCAGAAAAACTTGCCATACTTGTAAATCAAAAGTCCCTTCAGATTTTAAAGGTTTAGCTGTTCCCTTTGTCCATTCTACCCATTTATCTAGGGGCTCAGTATAGGCAGAACCGTACCTTCCGTTCATATATTCTCTAGCGCTCATCTTGCGCTGGGCATTTTCTGAAAGCCTCTCTCCCTTCATTCCCTTAATTAATTTAATGCCCATAATGACTGGCCAGTCTTCTCTACTTGTGCCTATACCCTCTTGCCTCTAAAACAAATAGTACAGCAAATCTGCAGATTTACAAGAATAGTCTCCACTTATCTACATGGATAGAAGGGGTTTATGACAATAGACAAAACACTCATTAAGAGACCCTCCTCGTCTCTGTGAGTTTAATCTGACCCTACCATTTGCCTCTGACCCAGGTCGCCCACAAGGAGTCAACGCAGGGAACTGCAGAGGATTTTCCCTATCCACACACAGTCCAACCTGTAAAGGGGGAGAGAGTGGTCTGGTTTCCTTGCGAACCGACAGATAGGATACATAGGACAGGCAGAAATATAGCAAGCTTAAGGGCAGCTTACCTAGCCGGCATTTGAGGTCTGCATTTCCCGATGATCCCGATCGCAGCGCGGTTCCTTCTGGAAACTCTGCCAAACTCCTGGCTGGCTCGCCAAGATTGTTATGACAAATTTCTGATTGAGACTCTAAAACAAAGTTAATACTGCAGCTGCAGGAACAGATTCACCGGACTCAATCATTGTGCTTAAAATGTCCGTTCAGTGGCAAAATGTATTATTACATGTTATTTTATACATAGATAAGAAAGGAGTGGTGTGAGATGTTATTAAAAGCTAACAAATAGAAATATATTATTAAAAGCTAGCGAATAGAACAATTGCAAAAATAAAACATTGAGAAGGGAGGGGGGGAGTAGAGAGCGTTTAGTAGGAGATGTGACTGTGTGTTAGGTGAAGGTTACAGAACACATTTCAACAGTGAGAACAAAATGGAGTCTCTTGTGCTTAAATGAACAGTACAGTGAATGTCCATGTCAGTCAGATTCCATCTTCATGGTTGTAGAGGACACACGTAAGGGCCTTGCAGTGTTGACTTCTATTAACTCATGCTGGTTTAAGTAAGCTATTGTCCAAGCGTATGGTATTAAGAAACACAATTTCTGATTACAATGGATACAGCTGGATACAGTCAAAGGGCGCAGAACACCAAGGGGTATGCCCCACAAGCTCTATAGACCATACTAGCAATAGATGTCATCTCCATGTGGTGAGTGGAGGCACATGTGGGGCACTACGGGCACAGTGGAACAGAGCACTTTTGTCTTCATTTAAAGAGCACCAGCACTTTATCAGCAGAAATATATTTTACTGGGACTTTGCATATTTGAACACACACTGTGTAGGACTTTGAATGTTTTAATACAAGTGTTGATAAAGTTTATTAATTTATTACACATGATATGTGATATCATCAGCTAGTACACAGTTTAAGGTGGTGGTTCATATGATAATTATGGTATAGAAAGACAAGCACGTTTTTTATTGACTGAATTTAAATTGTGGTGCACATTATAACTGCAGCTGTCACACACTAGTCAGAGCATAATCATTCACTAATTGATATAGCACCAATCCAAGGAGCGGAGCACATTGTTTTTCTACACTCAGGGTTTGCAAAAGGAAATAATTTGTTGATTTGTTGTTAGAAGATCTGATAGCAGTAACATAAATGCGACAGGAGATCATAACACATTTTCACTGTAAAAATAGCTAGAGATCTATTTTAAGTGCAGTCATTCTTAAACCATTGTACATTATGATCCCTTACACCTTTAATAACTGCGAGTGGAGGTTCTGTCTATAAAAGCCACATATATTCCAATATTTTTTTTCAGTTTAGTTCTGATGTAAAAATATAAAAAAAAAGATCCGGGTTGCTGTGTGCAGCCTGTGTCATTTTTCTTTCCTCATCCATGATGTTCTTACTACTCACTGTACTTTAGCAAATGTGTTCTTTGCTGTTAAATGCAGAAAGTGTATTAGATGTGATGATGAGGAGAAATTGAAATGCAGTTTTTAATACATGGCACTGCAACATTCTTATAGTTTATAGTTTAATAACAATTCATAGTCTGGATGCTTAGCAGATAAATATTTATGGGGTAGTGAGATGGCGAGGCTGGAATGGAAGCTATTTTGTACTTCAAACGATTTACAGAGAAGTGGCATGATGTGCTTTCTGTGATCTTATTGCATAAAAGCTTTTGGATTCCTAGAAAATATTTTTTTTGTTCTTTCTTTGAATGGTAAAGGAAAATTCTAGGCAATGAATGCCTTTTTTTAATACAAATTGCATGTATACACAAACTCTAACATTTGATTAATTTATAAAGGATGTCCAGTGAAAATATATGTAGAGAAGCACACTGTAGATGACATGGAAACTGGCAGTTCTATGCGCTGGACACAGCATGCCACTTGTTTAGTTAATTATTTGCCTGGACATCAGTAAATAAATTCATGTACTGTATATGTCGACTGGATGAGATGCACATGTGATGCAATTCTTAAAGAGGATCTTCGGTTGCTTATTAAATAATTAAAACTCCACGGGATATCTATTCTATTCTTTAATCACAGTGGTATCCTACTATACTCCTAACAAAACTCCATCTTCATTCCTCTCCCATTAGAGGTAATTGATACTCATAAAACAGGCACACTTTTAATCTGTGGAGATTCCAATCAAGTCCTTTATCTTTTTTTAGATAAATCCCTAACTCCTATTGCATCAAGTTCTCAATCTCGTAAACTCCAAACAATTTCTTCAACAAAAATCTTTATTAGATTCTTGGCGTGAAATCAATTATGCTAGGCGCCAATTTACTTTTTATTCTCATCCCCATAAATCATTTTCCCGTATTGATCACATTTTGATCTCAGTAGGAATGACCCCTGAACTCCCTTCATCTATTATCCCTTTTACATGGACTGACCACTGTGCTGTACTTTCACTTCTCTAATACCCAAAACACAAGATTCTACATGGCATATTAATGACTCAATCCTATCTCATCCATCACACTCCTCTGATCTAGAAATGGTCAGAAAAGATTACCTGGCCAATAATGAGACCCCTGATATATCCCCACTGACCCTATGGGAAGCTCATAAACCTGTTCTCCGTGGGGTTTGTATACGCCAAGCCTCATTTCTTAAAAGAGAAAAACGACAAGCACGTTTAAATCTTGACTTTTTTTTAATCAGAATCTGTAGTAAATGTTATGCATACATACATTTTATCTTAAAGCGAATAAACCAGACACTCTTTTAGCCCAAGCACTTAAAAAACTGAATCGCCCCTTTAAACCGTTTCAACTGAAATTATCTCATGATTCATTTACTAGTAATCCAGTAAAGATCCTCCACACCTTTCAAAAACATCTTACCTCCTTATATAAAAAGGAAGGATCTTTTGATCAAACTTTAGCAGAATAATTTTTTTCATAAATCAAACTTCCTACTATTCCTTTAGCCCAATGCGATTGTCCTGAAAGCCCCATTATGGCTATCAAAATTTAATTAGCAATTAACACACTTAAACCAAATAAACGTCCAGGCCCAGATGGCTTCTCTGTCCTATACTATAAGAAATTCTCTCATATCCTTGTTCCAATGTTAACAGACACATTTAATTCTCTCCTTAACGATCAATCCTTTCCCCTCGAAACATTAACGGCTATAATTTCAATAAACCCCAAACCTCAGTCAGACGATACATCTTGTTCTAACTATAGACCCATATCATTACTCAACCTTGACATTAAGTTACTAGCAAAAGTCTTAGCGACCCGCTTAAATAGTGTAATAGGTTCTTTAATAAATAAAGACCAGGTCATCTTTATTCCACAGGCCAAGCGGCAGATAATGTACACAGGACTACTTTACTAATTCAAGCAGCTAAATCATGACAAATACCCATCTGTCTCTTATCTTTAGATATCAAAAAAGCATTTGATACAGTTTCGTGGCATTACCTACATTTTGTCCTGTAACGTTGGGAATTTGGTCCTCATTTTCTTAGCTGGGTCTCCTCATTATACAAAAATCCCAAAGCTTATGTTAAATATGCTGGATATAAATCAAACCTATTTGACATCTATAGGGGTATGCGTCAGGGATGTCCACTTTCCCCACTCTTATTTGCCCTACTTATTGAACCCCTTGCTCAATCAATCCGTACTGACCCCTCCATTAAAAAGGTCTAGATTTAGCTGGTCACAAACATAAACTTTGCCTATTTGCTGATGATATCTTAATCTTTGTCACCCCCTCATATTTCTGCTCCTAATCTTATAAGTAAACTTGATCACTTTGCCCGCATATCTGGTTTAATTTTTAACTCTCAAAAATCTATAGCCTTAAATATATCTTTACCTCCTCGTATTTTACAACAAGTGCAAACATCCCTCCCTTTCTCATGGTCCACTTCACACCTTTACCTAGGGATAACTCTCACACCCAATCTTTCTGACATTTCCACTGCCAATTATCCTTCAATTTTGCGTCAAATATCTAATCTTCTGAGACAATGGTCCTCTCTACCATTATCTTGGATAGGTTTTACGTAATAAAGATGGCTATACTGCCCAAAATTCTTTATCTATTTTGAGTTTTACCTAACCCTGTTCCAGCATACTTTCTCAGAATACTACAACGTAAGGCATTAACTTTTGTTTGGGGCTCCTTGAAACCCCGTCTGTCCAAACACACTTTTTACCTTCCAAAGCGCAAAGGGTTTCCTAATTTTACCACCTATTACCATGCAGCTCAATTAGCCCATATCCCTAAATATCATGCAAAACGTGAAATTCTACTTTGGTTTGCGCTGGAATCAATAGATTGCGACCCACTTTGAATAACCAACCTCGTATGGTCTAATTCCTCCGACCGTAAAAAACTCAATAATCCTATAACTAAACATATACTAGCCATTTGGGATAAATTTAAATTAGTAAATGGACTACAATCTCCCCATACCTTTTATCATTTTTTAAAAATCCAATTTCTATCCTGCTTGGTTCTATCCTGCTTCCCCTAAATCTTTTAAAGCATGGACCTCCACTAATTTAACTCAACTCTGTGAACTAGCATCCTCTACTTCATTCAAAACTTTCCCTGACTTATGTGAAAGTCACAAACTTCCTAATTCAGAGCTCTTTCGATATCTTCAGATTAAAAAAAAAAAAAGTTATGCCCTATATACAAGGAAGAATTCATTTAGATAAATTGACGTGCTTTGAAAATATATGTAAACGTGCCCCACACACTAAGGGACTTATTTCAACTCTTTACACTCATCTTATTACTAAACCCAACTCAGACCCACCATCATATGTGGCTAAGTGGGAGATGGATCTTGGGTTTTCGTTGGAAGCAGCCGATTGGGATAAGATTTGGATTACAACTAAGTCATCCTCACAAAACATAGCTGCCTTAGAGACAAAATTGCAAAGTACTCAGACGGTGGTATTTGGTCCCTGTCAGAATTGCAAAATATGCTCCAAATTATTCCCCATCTTGTTTTCGTGGCTGTGGTGAACTTGGATCACATCTTCATGCTTGGATCTGCTTTAGGTACTGGATGTCTTGACCATGTGCATGGCATTAGGAAATCTGAAGACTATCAGAATTCTGGGGTGCAATTTAGGGCCCAGTGTCAGAAAGTTGGGTCTCCAGAGTTCATGGTTCTTACAGCAGGACAGTGACCCAAAAGAACATGTCAAAAAGCCCTGAAACAGCAGCCTGAGGGCTTTCACACTGGAGCGGTGCGCTGGCAGGGCGTCAGAAAAAGTCCTGCCAGCAGCTTCTTTGGAGCGCATTAGGAGCGGTGAACTCAGGGGCGCCCATCGAAATTCATGGACAGCGGCGCCGAACCGCCGGCAAAGCGCTGCTGTAGCAGCGCTTTGCCGGCGGTTTTAACCCTTTTTCGGCAGATAGCAGGGGTTAAAAGCGCCCTGCTATCGGCCGAATAGCGCCGCAAAAACGACAGTAAAGCGCCGCTAAAAATAGCAGCTATTAACCGCGGATGCCCGGGGCGGCTCAGTGTGAAAGGGCTCTAATGGTTACAGGAAGCAATTGATTTTAGTTATTTTTTCCAAGGGGTGTGCTACCAAACAATAAATTGAGGGTGCTAATAATTTTGTCCAGTCCATTTTTGGAGTTTTGCGTAGAATTTGTGTCAGAATTGGCTTTTTGTTTCTCCACTTTTTTGTTTCTTACCAATACAAACAAAAGAAATAAACATGAGATATCACTTTACTACTGGACTGATATCTGACTAAAAAAGTTTGCTCACCCCAGGGAGCATTATGCCAGCTTCCTATCCCCAACTCACATATGATGGAGGATGCGGGCACTTATAGCAAGGAGACTGCTATTTAAAGGGCCAGAGTGCAGAACTGTAGCAAGCAAACACTACACAACAACAGGCAATGCCCTGGTATACATTCTTCCAATGGAGGCTACAAGTGTCCATTTTAACACATATTATTTTGGCAGACCGTGGCTACAAAGAGCCTGCAGGATATTAGCAGCACTGTTATGCAAATTAACAATAAAAAGGATTAAAGTATTTGTTTTACAAAATAACTGATGTGTGCGTGTATGTCAGTCACAGTTAATTCCTGGAAATAGTCAAAAGGTGGTGAAGTACATAGGAGTGTTCTGTCACAGCAGCCTACTAAACATTCAATCCAGTGAAGGTTTCATATAAATTGATCTATTTTACTTTATCCTCAAATCAACAAAAAAAAGAAAAGACTAAGAGTCTTTTCTGATGAAGAACCTTTCTTTTCATTTGAAAGAAAACCTCTGTCCTATAGAGAATGTTTTCCCCAATTGTGAAATCAACACAAGCAATGAGCCAAGCATAGCTGGCTGGTCTGAGAGAGACACACATTTGGCTTTTGCTAAAATATCTGTGGGATTATATTTATGGCAGCCATGGTTGAAAATCTAATGCTGATTGTGGTTTGTGGAACAAGAGGAAAAAGTTGTCACGGATGTACGTGTTTATGCTTCACTTTTGGATGACTTCTCCGACAACTGATTTGGGTTATTACAGATGTCTTTATTGGACCAGACCTACTGTGTCGTATCATTAAGCTTTTGCAATTGGTTGGAATGTTTGCCTCCACGTACATGATAGTAGTATTGACTGTGGACAGGTTTCAAGCCATATGCTACCCCATGGTCACATTTAAAAAGAAAAAAGCTCTATGGAACACTGCAATCAGCACAAGCTGGACAATGGCTTTTATTTCCAGTATTCCCCAGGCTTTTATTTTCTCCAAGACAGAGATCGCTCCAGTCATCTTTGAATGCTGGGCTCTTTTTACCGAGCCTTAGGGATCAAAAGCATACATGACTTGGATTTCTATAGCCATTTTCTTCATTCCAGTTGCTATACTTATTACATGCCAAATTAAAATTTGCTGGGCTATAAAAAACAATGTCTGCATGAAAAATCAGAAAGGAATTGTAATGTCAAGTCCACTGAAAGCTGTAATGAACCAAACAAGTTACATTGGCAGTATATCAAAAGCTGTGACTAAGACAGTGAAAATGACAGTAGTCATTATTGTTTCCTATATCCTGTTTTGGTCACCTTTCTTCACTGTTCAGACGTGGACTGCATAGTCTAGAGCAGGGGTCTCCAAACTGCGGTCCAAGGGCCAGATGTGGCCCTTTGCGGGCCTTTATCTGGCCTTGGGGCACTATTCCTCCAAATGATATGGGGCTCCAGCAATGGGGCACTTATCAACAAACACAAAATGGTCTGTCACGGTTGACTTCCTTTTGAAAAATGTCAGTTGCCTGGCATGCAGAAAATGATAACCACATTTTCCCAAACAGATATCAGCAATGGCAGCACTCATATTTCTATCATGTACTTTAACTATGGTGGTAGAAGTAAATGAAAATACATATGAAGGGGGTATATTATCAAAACTCCTGCTTATTAATTAATTCACAAGGAATTATTTGCATTGGTAAAACATATTGTCAACACATTAACACCCCCCCCCCCCCCCGTTATATGTTCTGTACCCTGTTGGTGATTGTCTCACTTTCTCAGAAGTCTGCACTAAGATATAAGTCAAGTTTTATGTATCCCCTGGTGAGATATGAGTTTTAGTGAGATACTCCCTGAGGGGTAAATACTTCTAAAGCAGTGGTTCTCAACCCTTCTAGTGCTGTGACCCCTTGATAAAATTTCCCAAGTTGTGGGGACCCCTAACAGTAAAATTATTTTCGTAGCGTGGGTTGTCAACACCCAAGGCAAGACAAGTAATTTGTGCCCCTAACCCATGCATATTTAGCGCTCCCTGAGTCCCTTCCACTCGTACAATATTAAAACCCCTTATGGTACATTTTAGGATGTACCACTCTTTCTCTTTGTTCTCCTTTCTTTCCCTTTTATCTCTCTCTATCCTAATTTCTTGTTTTTTTTCTCCCCATCCCTCTCTCTAGCCGTCTTATGCCTGGGTATGGGGATTGGGATCAGTGGCAGTGCTGGCGGGGAGTTGGGATCAGTGGCAGTGAAGGGGGGAAGTTGGGATCAGTGGCAGTGCTGGCGGGAAGTTGGGATCAGTGGCAGTGCTGGCGGGAAGTTGGGATCAGTGGCAGTGAAGGGGGGAAGTTGGGATCAGTGGTAGTGCTGGCGGGGAGTTGAGATCAGTGGCAGTGCTGGGGGGGAGTTCTGATCAGCCAACTTAGGTGCTCTTGATCAAGGTCATCTGCTGATCTGACAACTGCAGTGGGGACTTTTAATGGCAAATTTAATCACAGTAGTGTTACTCACTGTGTCTCCGGCTTCACTGTGTCTCCAGCTCTGTGGTGTCTCGCAGCAGTGACACCTATGCCGAAATCAGGAGATAGGGTCTCCTCCAGCCCCTCCCACTTCACATTCCTCACTAGTCAGCTGACTTCTAGTCTCTGCCCCCCAGCCATGCCGTGAACTGAATGGGCGGCTGCGAAGAGGCTGAGTGGGCAGCCATGGGCTCCAGAGACAGCCCACTTGGGCAGCTGCAAAAATGCTGGGAGAGAGGTGCGGGCTTCAGGAACAGCCCAGGATTCGTGCCCTGGCAAATCGTCATTCGACCCCCGAGGAGGTCCCGACCCCCAGGTTGAGAAGCACTGTTCTAAAGGGATTCACCCACTGCAGCTTTCTTCATTATAACACAGAAAGTGCACCAGCTGATTACAATGAACCAGACCCTTCCATCCAGAGTCAATCAGGCAATCAGTCTAGTGAAACAAAGAACTATTTTTTTTAGAGTGACAGAAGATCAGAACTGTATTCACAATTCTAATGCTTATGGGAAACCTGAACAGCTGGGTCAACCCATGGATCATATGTATTTTAGTGGTATTTTAGTTACAAGTTGTAACAAGCAACCAAAATATGCCAGAATATATAACTCAGGTCATGGGGACATTGTCATCAGAAAACTGCTTCAATCCAGGAAACAAGAACTTTAAAGGCCAGGCCACTAATGTGTAGCAAGTTATAATTTAGTGTCCACAAATTTTTCCCCTAGACCTGGCAGGTTCCAAAGGTGAGAGAAAGATTTACCAGCAGGAAGAAAACACAAAGGCCCGAATTTTTTTATGAAAAAGAATGGTCAACGACAGCAGCCAACTATTTCTTCATTCACTTTGCCAAAAATGAAAGATAAATGCTACAACCACTGTTGTGTTATCCCTGCTGTGTTTTTCCCCAGTCGGGCTCTAGGAAATCGTGTCCTTGTGCATAGTATTGTCTCAAATGCTTAGACAAATATAATATTAGCTTTCTTCAAAACTGTACAGTATTTCAGAATATACTAACTATATATATATATCCCATCTGTGTGGTGTGTTAGGCAGCCTATTCTAATGAATAGACAGGCTAACACACACTGCCAAAAAAAAAAAAAAGTGCATGCACCATTTTTGGCAATGCAGTGCACCACATTGCAGCCATTTTAATGTGTGTTGGGGTGCCATTCAGAATGGATGGCATTGTAGTATAACACACATAAGGGGGGGGGGGGGGGGTTACTAAAACTGGAGCACACAGAATCTGTTAAAGCTGTCCATAGTAGTCAATCAGCTTCTAACTTCAGCTTGTTCAATAAAGCTTTAGCAATAAAACACGGGAGCTGGCTGGTTTGTAGAGCTGCACCAGATTTTGCACTCTCCAGTTTTAGTAAATCCCTCCCAATGTGTGTTGCAGCAAGTTGCAGTAAAGCATGCATTACCATGCACATTAACATAATGCAACAAGTAGAAAAACAGGGAGGGGGAGGCGTCAACTAAGTGTAGTATTAAAAGGTAATTATTTATTGCACAGGATAGAAAACACAAGATGCAGAAAGAATTCACATTCATCCATAATCTTATCAGTCCAGGCGGTTCCTATGCCATCCCGCAGGCTCCACACACGGTCCGATGGCTGGTAGGGATGTGAGCTAGATGTATCGTTGGATCTCTGTCCAGGGGTAGCAGGAAACTCCACGCTAACTAGCATGGAACGTGGATGCGGACGTGATGTCACAGGAACAGGGCAGAAGTAGAAGAAGCTGTGAGCTCCGAGCACGTAACCTGCTTCTTTGACTGACAGCCCCGGTCCTGACTTCTGCCCCGTTTCGGTGACGTCACTTCCGCACCCACGTTCCATGCTGGTTAGCGTGGAGTTTCCTGCTACCCCTGGACAGAGATCCAATGACACATCTAGCTCACATCCCTACCAGCCATCAGACCGTGTGTGGAGCCTGCGGGACGGCATAGGAACGTCTGGACTGATCAGAATATGATGGGCATGAATTCTTTCTGCATCTTGTGTTTTTTATCCTGTGTAATAAATGATTACCCTTTAATAATAAACTTAGTTGGCACCTCCCCCTCCCTGCTTTTCTACATATTTTATAGAGTTTCTGGACACACTCTGAGGATGGTTGCCTTCTCTTAACCCCTCGTTCACTTATCAGTTTGGACTAGCAGACCCAACTATTGCTACTCAGCAATTGCCTACAATTTTTAAAAAAAGGACATATACCATTTGGAACGCCAGATCCCCAATTCAGCACACCTTTCATTAACATAATGCAACAGTGTGAGTCTGTCCTATGCATCCTTTGACACCTATGCATTGCAATAACACACCTCAACCTACAGCACTATGCATACCTGGGAAATGTGTAAAGAAGAATTCTTTGAAAACCGGGTGTGAGTAGGGGGTGGAGCAGTAGGCAGGACCAATAGTGTGATGAAATTGTGCTAACAGTGGGAGGGGCTTAAAATGTGAGCTTGTGCACAGAGTGCAGGGGTCATAACTGTTTATTGTACAACGTGCAGGGGTCCAGGGTTTGTAACATACATAGTGCAGGGGTCAGGTGTATGTAATGTTAATTTTTCTTGTAGTTATCACAGCTGTTTAATAAAAGGAGCATGGCGATGTAGCCTATGATTATAGGAGATGACGGTCCTAGGCAAAATGGCCGCCGTGTGCGGTTGTAGCCTAACACTAGAGATGTCGGCGGTCCTAGGCAAAAAGGCCGCCGACAGGATATACTTATATCGATGTAGCCTATTACTAGAGCTGTCAGCGGTCCTAGGCAAAATGGCCACCGACAGCATATAAACACACACACACAGAGCATCCGTCCAATTAGATCCCCCAGAGGAAGGCACGTGATCCCTGTGCCGAATACGCGCCGGGGAGGGGAAGGACGGAGCTGTCAGCAACAGAGGTAGATGAGGAACGACACACCGCACGCCATACAAACGCTTGTTTTATACAAACACTCTCTGGAAAGATTGGTGCACTCACGCACCTACATATTGTGAGTACCCTTCTGGAGGGAAGTTTTAATATATTTTAAATAAATCCCTACTGTATCACACTATGGAGCTTTTTCTTTCTTGTATGTGAGACTATCTGATGACATCTGAGAGTGGTGGAGTTTATACCAGCATACCCTGTATGAGCCCAAGGGGTGGCTCCAATGCGTGTTTAGACACCGTTTAATTACCGTGTCACACGCTCAGAGGTGAGCGCAAGCACAAGTGAGGGGTCACAGGAGAGCACTGAAGCATGCTGGATTGTGAACACCATTAAGGAGGAGCATGAGGAACACTGTTTTTTGTGGACACCACTTACTTGCACTTTATGTGTTGATATCAATGAATTGAACTTTTTAAATGTGGACACTTGATTTTGCATCTTATATTTATAACCACATATATATATTGTTTTTTTGCATGTTGCACTTTATGGGATACTTTTATATAAGGATTGTATTCATTCTATAATTTATATATTACTAGCATTTTTATTTTTTTTTTATATTGAAATTTTGTAGTATAGTTTTACACTATATATGCACCTCCCAACTATTGGGATATATTTGTTTTTTCAGCGCAGGCACGTTTATTTATATTGTATGTAATGTATACTGTTTAGAAATCAGAAGTATTTACAGCCCAGCACACAGCACCACCTTTGACTACCACCTATGCCTTCTCCCCACATACATATACCTGGTTACTGATACAATTGCTCACACCCTTAAATTTACTTTGGGGAGGGGAATTAGAGTAAAATGGGAGTGTGTGAGGGTGCAAAATGTGGTGTAAAAACACAAATTTAGAACCCGCAAGATTAGCTGCACACTCGTGGTAGTGTTGAATCCGAACCTCAACTCGAATGTGAGGACATGTATGTTATTGTGGACTGTAATCTCCTTTGGAAGCAGGGGCAGATTATATTGTTTTTCGACGATTCCTCCAAACTGAAAGCTTGTCTGTGTCATTTAAATTTGTTTTAAAAGCATACTGTGCAACTCATACCTTTCCTAGTAAGAATCAGTATTTTAATTTAAGTAGTCCTAGAGCTCCATCTGCTGTTAAGCAAAGAGAACTGAAAGCTGGGTCACAAGAGAAACCCAATCGGCTCAGAATATCATGTTGTCAAAATTGTAAAAACCTAATTTCTTCTGCTACTGCTACAAGGCCCTAAACACTCAAGAATTGTTAAATGTCACCAGTGACTCACTATATACACCCCTTCAATATTCACTTGCAAAATGGACCATCCTGGATTTAGATATATTGTTTTGCTCCTAGGAAAAGACATTTTTAAAGCATAGCTTTTATTTCCCCATTCAAAGAGCCATGGAGCTGCAAATCTTAGTTTAAAAAACATTACCTTTAGCAGTTTTCTAAATGCACTTTTAAACTGTAAATGCAGTAGACAGAACACATCCCCTCTAGGGTAAACTATATATATTGTAAGTATTTTTCCAAACATCTTTTTAGCAGATTTATACTTTGTTCTATTCTGAAGAAAGATTTGTTTGTTTTTTTTCCTCTCTGTCTTTTCTTGAACTAATTTCTGATTGCTATAAAAAACATATTTTTGTGCACAAGCCTTCAAAATTGAGCTGTATGCACTAGGGGTGCATTCAATAAAAATATTATTATTATTAATAATAATAAACAGGATTTATATAGCGCCAACAGTTTGCGCAGCGCTTTACAACATGAGGGCAGACAGTACACTTACAATACAAATCAATACAGGAGGAATCAGAGGGCCCAAATATCAATATATAAAAAGTGTTGTGCTGTATAGAAATAAACAATAAAATAAAAGAAAAAAAAAAAGAAAAAAAAAATGGAAAAAATGTGCAGCTATTGAAAATGAGACAAAAACTGTGACAAACAAATGAAATAACAATATAAAACATAAGTGCAGCGCTTATACACTCCTAATAGTCTAAGTTCTTAAAGAATATGACATCTCATGTAAAAGTCCAGTAAGTGCAGGTACACAAAAAAGATTGCTGGGAAGGATCTGTCACCAAGAGGAGAAGAAGTTCACACTGACCCTTACCCCAACAGGTGGACCACTTAGTCAAAAGTAGTCAAAAGCGCTTGTGAATACTCTACTCCAGCTCTCCACACATGTAAAATGATAGGTTGCTTTAGAACTGACACGATCCACCTCGGATGGGGTCTCACAGCATAAAATGTATGGGAAGAGGCAAGAAGAGACTTTATTGCGCATTATTACTGACAAAAGTATTTATTTAAAAAAGGAAAAGCCAGAATACTTACAAACATAATAGTTAAAAATCGCATGTCAATCCTCATAACATAGGCAATGTTTCCAACCAGTAAGATGGCAGACTATCAAACGTGGCAAAGTCACCTGACCAGACTCCTGGAAACGCGTTTCGTCACCCACAGACTTCATTAATTATCATTAATAATGTCCAAAATAATCTGTGATAAAGTCCACACAAAACAGCAAAGGTCAAACAACCATGAACCGAGAGATACCTAGGCAAACTGCTTCTTGGAAACTCCTGAAGATAATAGAGGCCCTCTCCCACACTTCCATATAACACTCAGTGCCACGTAGATTAATCAACCACCGAAAATTTATTTCTCATCTTTGCAATGCTGTGTGTACCAGAGGCTCAAAAGGAAAAATCTATTTCATAGTGCTCACTGCTAAAAACTATTTGTTAAAAACTCCACAAGAAAACCACACAGATCAGATGCAGGCAGTCCTCATAGGTAATGTGGTCATGAGTCTGCTGGAAGTGGCCATGAATCCAGGGTAAATGATGAGTGCTTTGGCTATGGGTGTTTGTAAATCTGGTAAATTATGCTAAGCATGTTCCTCATTTACTGGCTGATAAGCGCTGCACAGATGATGGAGGGGTTGGGTTTGTGATCTTGGAGAAAACTTTGCTGCATAAGGTAGATATTCAAAATGCACCTGAGCTCGTTTACTTACTGATCTGAGCAGATCCCTCATTAAAATGCTAACCGATCCAAAGGACTCAGCAGTTCACTGACTGTATGTATCAGACATCTATGAATATACTGAGGTCTGATGAATCAAACCACTATATTCCTGTGAAAAATGACAAAAGCTCTTTACAAGAAAAAGCTGCCAATTCAGAAACATGCCCAACAGATGTAATAGTGACCAAAAAGGCAACCTTATATGTGAGGCCTTCCAAACGATATCTCAAATCAGTTCAAAAGGGGGTCACTGAAGCACAAGATTGAGATTCCAAGGTGACACACAAGGCCGAATTTGAGGATTTATATGAGCAAATCCATGAAGAAATGTATTGAAGGATTGTGAGGAAAGATATTTCTGGTAGAGAATGGATAAAGCAGAAGCCTGCCCATTAAAAAAGAAGTATGGCTTTGTAAAAGAATAAAAAAAAAATAATAATCTCCTAGATGGCTGTAGCATCAATCCCACCTACAGCTGTCCCCCTCTGCCTCTAAGACTGAGAAATTGACTGATCAAACACCAATGATTGCTCAGCTATCAGTCCTCAGCCTGCAGAGACTGTTAGTCACCAGCTCTCTGCTCTGCCCCTCCAGCGATCACTGGGGAGCTGGGCGGTGGAGGAGGTGGGAGCAGCTTGCTCAGGTTCTCACCATCAAGCTGAGAGGCTGTGCCAGCTGCTTGTCCAGGTTCTGGGTGGATCCCAACCATATTTCGTATGCTGTTGGCTGAAAACAGGTCACAGGAGTGCAGAACAAATTGCCCTATGATCCATATGAGAAATATAGCCAAAAAGCTTAGAAATATAGCCAAAAATGCTCCTTCTTTAAGGGTTCTTAGGGCAAGATGCTGTCCAAGACCTGACTGAAGAAAGCCAAAATATGATTGATCGCATATTCCCTGGGGTTCAGCCAACTCTTTGCACCAGGCAAAGTAATCCTTCCATGTATGATGGTATATCTTACAGGAATTGGATTTTCTTGAGCTAAGTAAGGTGGGAATAACAGCATCAAAAATACCACTACACTTTAGGACCAAGAAGCGGAGAAGAAAGGGAACCTTGGGCCAGCAAGTCTGGTCTGTTTGGAAGACACCAAGGCTTATCTGCTATAAGTCTGAGTAGGTGTGCAACACATTCTTTTGTCCCAAGCTGCCAGCATATTGATTTGTAACAGTATGGAGTGAAATTCAGCATAAGGAACTGCCTTGAAAGAGGCCACCATTAGGTCCAGGAACCTCATGCAAATGTAAAGGATTGGTTGGCTCCTAGACTGGAGAGTCTAAATGTGAAAGCAGAAAGTCTTGTCCAAACAAAAAGGAGAAACCTTGGGCAGGGCCATATGCAAGATCAGGCCCAGATACTCCAAGCAATGAGACTGTTCCAGTGCCGATTTCTGCAGATTTAGGATTTACCCAGATATCCATAGGATCTGGACAGTCTATTGGACATTCGCTGACTGTCATCAGAAGGTGGTCATCCAGATATCCATCTATGTCAGGGGTCTCAACCTGCCAGCCCCCCAGCTGTTGCTAAACTACAAGTCCCATGAGGCATTGCGAGGCTAATAGTTACAAGCATGACTCCCACACTCAGAGCCATGATGGGACTTGTAGTTTTGCAACAGCTGGAGGGAAGTCAGTTTGAGACCCCTGCTCTATGTGGATGCCCTGAGAGTGACGCAGAGGAAGAACAGGGGTTATAGCATCTTTGTGTAGACCTGAGGTGCAGTGGAGAGGTCAAAAGAAGAAGCAACAAATTGGTAATGTATTGTGCCCACAGCAAAATGCAAGTAGTGTTTATGTGCTGGGAAGATGCAGACATGCAAGTAGGCTTCCAGAAAGAGGCCAAAAAATCCTCCACATGGAAGGAGCAAGGACTGCCCTGGCTGATTATATGTGGAATTTTTGTACCCAGAAGTTGGTGCTGAGAACCTTTAGATCTATTATTATTATTATTATACAGGATTTATATAGCGCCAACAGTTTGCGCAGGGCTTTACAACATGAGGGCAGACAGTAGACTTACGATACAAATCAATACAGGAGGGATCAGAGGGCCCTTTCCATTAGAGCTTACAATCTAGAAGGGAGGGTCAAGTGGAAACAAAAAGGTAATAACTGTGGGGGGGGGGGGGAGTGAGCTGATGGAGAAAATGAAAATACAGTCGTTAGGTGTGGGTAGGGTAGGCTTCTCTGAAGAGAAGGGTTTTCACTTCGACAGAACACTGGCCCCAGATCCAGCTGCCACCTCAGGGCGGAAGATTGTGGCATTCTCAGGGTGCCCTGCCACTGGGCCTGTGATGAAGCCAGGACCTGAAAGGAGAGGACTCGGGAGGCAGAAGATCAGGCCACCAGCTGACTGCCAGGAGGAGAGGTAAGTGAGCCATCACACAGAGGCTGAGCAAAGTCCTTAGTTGCGTGACTGGGGTTGAAATTTGTGAAGAGGGGGTATTTGTGGAGTGTGTGTGCGTTTGTGTGTGGGGGTTGGTATATGTGGAGTGTAAGGTGGGATATTTGTGAAGTGGAGTGTGGGGGGGGTATTTGTGGAGTGTAGGGGGTAATGCTGGGGTTTAATATTGCGTCCGCTGACACCAGTGCTGAGGGTTAATATTGCGTCCGCTGACACCAGTGCTGGGGGTTAATATTGCGTCTGCTAACACCAGTGCTGGGGGTTAATATTGTGTCCGCTGACACCAGTGTTGGGGGGTTAATATTGCGTCCGCTGACACCAGTGCTGGGGGGTTAATATTGCGTCCGCTGACACCAGTTGTTGCTGGGATCAGCCCTTCCTTCTCTGAGCTGGCCGCTCAGCTGTCAGCTAATTGCCAGCTCCCATTTCTCTCCAGAGTTACCCAGCTGAAGTTGATCCTGCTCGTCAGTCCTGCCTACTTATGCCGTCCAGTCTAGAGGAGCTCTGCCTTGGTCACATCACAAGAAACTATCTCCTGCGTTCCTGTTTTAAAGACTGGCTTTGCTGACATCCCTTCAGGCTACAGATCCTGCTTGCTGTTCCACTACTTTGATCCCTGACTCCTGGCTTGGCTGACGATTCGTTCCAGTTACTGAACTTTGGCTATATTTTGACTACGTTTGTTCTTTTTACTTTTGATATTAAACTAGTGTGATTTAACTTTACTTCTGTTTCGGTATGATTTCATGGTTTCTGACTGTAGGCGAAGGCCATGTATTCAGAAGATACAGTCAATCCACTTGTTTGTAATATTTTTTCCAGATTGGATAAGCAAGATCACCGCATGGATCAGTTTGCCATAGCATTACAAACATTCCTGAGTCACACAGCTCACCTGGAATCTCCCACTGTGGCTGCTCCGGTATAACCTGGCTGCAGGCCTGTTCATTGATGCTGCCTTTGTATCGAAGCACTCGATTCCACGTTCTCCTGGGCAGTGAGTGAGTTGGCGGGTGGAGGACGAAGTAGAGAGTTGAAGGTAGAGAAGATTTGATGGGGACGGGATAAGTTGCTAATGAGAGTGATAAAATAGGTCTGCTTGGCAGTGAGGAGGCTGGAATTGTATTTTTGGAGAGCAGATTTATATTGGTTGAAATCTCTCTGAAACTTATTCTTACACCACAGGCGCTCATGAGCAGGACTATGTTTTTTCAGACTTCTAGTATCGTCTGTTTGCCAAGGTTGAAGGGGTTGGGGCCTGATTCTGTGTGTAGTGAGGGGGCCAGTGAGGCTAGAAGTGAAGTGTTGTAGACAGAAGTGGCTAGGTTGCTGCAGGATAGGGGTGAGATTTTATCATAGAGGTTGTCGAAGGCAGAGTAGAGAAGAGAAGGGTTGAGATGACGTAGGTTTCTGTGGGGAACTTTTAGGCAGTTGGGAGGGAGAGGAGGCAGAGGAGAGGGAGAGAGTGAAACTAATAAAGGTGGTGATCAAAGAGACGGAATGGATAGTTAGAGAGGCTGCATGGAGTGCAAAGGTGAGAGAAAACAAGGTCAAAGGTATTGCCTTTGAGTAGGAGCGTGTATCCACTGCTTCAGGTCAAAGGAGGAGGTTAGGCTGAGAAGTTTGGAAGTGGCAGGAGTGTTAGTATTAATAGGGATGTTGAAGTCCCCGAGAATGATTGTGGGGATTTCAGAAGAAATAAAGTAGGGTAGCCAGGCAGAGAAGTCATCAAGAAAGGTTGATACTGGTCCAGGGGGCCTGTAGATCCTAGCTATCCTTAGAGAAACTGGAGTGAAAAGATAAATGCAGTGTGCTTCGAAAGAGGAGAGTGACAGAAAGGAAGGTGGTTGAAGTACCTGAAAGGTGCTATGTGGGGCTAGAAGGATTCCGACACCTCCGCCTTACATCCACTGGATCTGGGGGAGCGAGTCCAGAGAAGACCACCATGGGATAGGGCAGCAGAAGATGCAGTGTTGGATTTGTGAAGCCAGGTTTCAGTAATGGCAAATAGGTTAAATGAGTTGGCGATAAAGGTCATGGAGAGAGGTGAGTTTGTTACAGACAGAGTGGGAATTACAAAGGGCACAAGAGAAAGGGAGTCTGGTCTTGGGAAGAATAGAAATGGGAACTAAATTGTGATGATTGCGGCTGCTGCCAGAGGGTGCAGTGTGATGGGTGTATGGGGTACAGTTAAATGATGGAGGCCCGGGGTTTGAGGATATATCTCCAGAGGTTAGGAGAAGCAAGAGGGTGAGGGAGGTAATATGGGAGTGGGATTTATATGAAGGGACATGGCCCAGGGTCCTGGAGATTTTTAGTGTGTGTGGATTTAGAATTAGCAGAAGTTGGTGGGTGCAGTAATAAGGAGAGGACAGAAGTGAGGGTGATATATATATATATGCTGTGGAGGGGAGAAGAGGGGTGAAGGAGAGACAGTTTAAGGATAGAGGACAGAGCTGTCAAAACGAGTGGTAGAGAGTGCATGTTACAAGGAGAAAGGGCTGAAGGGGTAAACTAGGTCACCTGATGTCTGTGTGGTGTTTTTCAAAGTATTTTCTTGTTTTCATTTGCTTTGTGCAGAGTCAGAAGTGCTCCCACTTATAGAAATAGCCCCACTTTGAGAAAGAGCCCCAGTTACAAATGCTTCCCCCAAAAGAAGCTTATATTTATACTGATAGGGGTGGGGGTGGGTGCATTTTCAATTATCAATCAGGGGGTAATAAAGGTTGGCTGGTTAACAGGGCAAAATTCTTACTTCAGAAACAGACTAGCAAGAGGGCACTAAAGTTAACAGGCCATAATTTTGGTTAAGACAAGGGGGATAATAAAGCATTGTAATGTGGACAGGACTACAGACGGTTAAGCAAAAATAATATACCAGCAATTATTAGATAGACATAAGCAAAGCAAATAGCAGAGTTTCAGTTTTTGGGTGGAGATGTTTTATGTATTATGGGGAAGATGCTCCCTTTGGTGAAGTTTGAATAAAAAACCCTGGAATCTTTCCCTTTCTTGGGACAGCAGCTATGCGAGAGGAGCTGTGCCAGAGCAGCATGAAGGTTCATCAATCCTTGCAGGGATGCTGGCAAGTTTGACAGCATGAAGCAAGGTAGTCGCAGAGAACACAGTTCCAAGCTTGTAGCGCCTCCTCCTGTGAGCCAAAGCGCCCTGCGGTATGAACCCAGCCTAAAACTATTTTTTAAACCATTAAACAGAATGTCTAAACGGTACAACTATAAAGTAAGAACTTTACCACTGTAAAGGAGCTACCATAGAGTAAAGCCTGTTCCATTCTTGTCTGGGCGTGGCAGCCAGTGATAGACATTTTCTTTAAAATTGAACAGCAGATGCTGTGAATAGTGTGGATCTCCATTAAATACAGGGCGGCGGCTTCTATGTGCGTAAAGGTAAGGTTGTACCAATATCGTTTTTATCACTGGCGAGTAAGCTTAGCAATACCTTTGTGGTATGATTTGAGTCCATACAAAATAAATGGGCTCAAATTGCACAGCAAAAAAATTGCATGCAATTTGAACAATGCGGTGTGATTCCTGTCCACATCGCATGTGGTTTCCCGCACCAATCCTGTGTGAACCCAGGCTGAAGTCACTATGACAAGCCTGGGTTCACACAGGACCAGTGCGGGAACCCGCATGTGACTCGGACAGGAATCGCACTACATTCCAGTGCAATTTGAACCCATTCATTTTTTATGGGCTCAAGTCGCACCTCAGAGGTATCGGTTTTAGGTATTGGAGCACTTGCTCAAGTGCTCGTGTAAATGCTTATTATGAGCACTGATACCTATATTGGTGCAATCCTAAGTATTGAGTTAGATTTTCAGTTAACTTATCCCAGTGATAATTACTGTCAGTCTGCGGGCATGTAGATTGTTGCCCCACAGAAGGCAAATCTCTGCAGAGGCTGAGTGTGTGGCAGTGGTGGGATCTCATACAGTAACAATCACAACCACAAGTCCTAGAAATGTTAGTATGGCTGATGTGTTGATGCCTTTAAACAGGAAAGGTGCACTAAGCAAAAGTTTGGATACAAAAAACAGTCACTTCCAGCGCTAAATAGGTCTTCCAAGTGAGAAGTAACAGATGTCAGATAAAATGCTGGTCTGAAAGGTATATATGGTATCCCAGAACTAAGTGGATGCTGCCTTCCTCAGATGGGGTAATCCGAAAGGAACTAGAAGAAAAACAGAAATGGAAGGCGCACACACCTAGCTCTAAGGAAAGGGGTGCACCCCCGAAACGTGTTAGCTGTACCCTGTGTTCTGTGCATGTCCATGCACTGTGTTTATAGCCTTTTGTCAGTACTCATGTTTATACAAAAGTTTCTTATTATTAAAATATCTCTGGTAATGCACTGTGTGTGCACGCTTTCAATTTCTATTTTTACTGTAAGCAAACGTTTGCAATTCTCCAAAGTAGATCCCAGGGGCACTTGCGGCATTATTCCTGCCAACGACAATAGGGCATAATTCCTGCCACTGACACCAATAGGATACTATTCCTCCCACTGACACCAACAATTGCACATCATTTCTTACACGAACACCAACAAGGGGGCACAATTCCTCCCACTGACACTAATGAACGGGCACTATTCCTCTCCCTAATGCCAAATATGGTGAATTTTTTACTCCCATTGGGCATAGTCCAGCTCCCCTAAAGGCTAAAGAACAGTAAACTGGCCCTTTGTTTATAAAGTTTGGAGACCCCTGCACTAGGCCTTTGTGAGTGTAGTGGTCCAATGATGTGCTCCCTGGGTCAGCCAGACCAGCAAATGATTACATAGTTCAATGCCTTTAAATTGTCCACATGCGAAGAGAAATAATCAGAAATAATTTTTTTTTTTTTTTTTAGCTGTAAAGGAATTTCTTACATTTTTGTTTATCAATCTTGACCGTGTATAGTGACACAGAACGATCGTGTAAAAATAACGTATACAATCTTTAGCTGGACCCTGCAGGTAAGGTCGCCACCTCACACTTTAACCACTTCTTGTCCGGCCTATAGCAGAATTACGGCTGGGGTGGTGCTCTCCTTTATCCTGACTGGATGTCATATGACATCTTTGAGGATAACATGCCGACATGCAGCACGGCGATGCTGTGTGTCACTGACACACTGCATCTGCAATCGTGGTAAGGGGCCTCTGATGGAGGCCCCTTACCATGTGATCAGCTGTGACTAATCACAGCGTGAACCAGGAAGTGCGGTGAACGGCTTTCCTTGGCTCGCGCCAGCAGGGATATCCGATCGGCGGCTCTCGCTGTCATGGGGGGGGTCTGCGCTGATAATCAGCATATTGATTATCAGCGCAGCCCCCATGAGAGGTGCCCATCAGCTGCTAATCCGTACCTAACAGTTATGCCGGTCACTGCCCATAAATGTGCCAGTGCCCCATCAGTGCCCTTCAGATGCCAATCAGTAATGCCTGTCAGTAGCTCATCAGTCCTGCCTATCCAGTGCCACCTATTAGTGCCTATCAATTCTACATATCAGTGCCCATCAGTGAAGGAGAAAACAACGTTTTTTTATAATAGAAACAAAGAAAAACTTTTTTTTTTCAAAAATTTAGTTTTTTTTAGAAAACAAAAATTGTCATTCAAGATGCGACAGCACTGAAAGCTGAAAATTGTCCTGGGCAGGAAACGGGGGGGTTGGCAAGTGCCCTGTATTGAAGTGGTTAAAAGCTATCATAGTGAGGGAAATCAAGTATTTGATCCCCTGCTGATTTTTTACGTTTGCCAAAAGAAATAAAATAAACCTACTATTAAAATTATAAACTGATTAACAGTGAGAGACAGAATAACAAAAAAAAAAATTCAGAAAAACGCATTCCAAAAAAGTTATAAATTGATTTGCATTTAAATAAGTGAAATAAGTATTTTACTCCTTCGCAAAACACAACTTAGTACTTGGTGGCAAAACCCTTGTTGCCAATCAGAGGTCAGCCATTTCTTGTAGTTGGCAACCAGGTTTGCACACATCGCAGCAGGAAGTTTGTCCTGCTCCTTTTTGCAGATCCTCTCCAAGTCATTAAGGTTTTGTGGCTGATGCTTGGTAGCTCGAAACTTCAGCTCCCTCCACATATTTTCTATGGGATTAAGGTCTGGAAACTGGCTAGGCCACGCCAAGACCTTAATGTGCTTCTTCTTGAGCCACTCCTTTGTTGCCTTGGCTGTGCGCTTTGGGTCATTGTCATGCTGGAATACCCATCCATGACCCATTTTCAATGTCCTGGCTGAAGGAAGGAGGTTCTCACCCAGGATTTGACAGGACATGGCCCCTTCCATCATCCCATTGATGCGGTGAAGTTGTCCTGTCCCCTTAGCAGAAAAATACTCCCAAAGCATAAACCTCTATTGTTTGAGGGTGGGGATGGTGTTCTTGAGGTCAAAGGCAGCATTCCTCCTCCTCCAAACACGGCGCGTTGAGCAAACTTCAAACAGGCCTGTACATGTGCTTTCTTAAGCAGGGCACCTGCGTGCGCTGCAGGATTTCAGTCCTTCACGGCGTAGTGTGTTACCAATTGTTTTCTTGGTGTCAATGATCTCAAGGTAGATGGGACCCATAGTCCATTAGAGCCTTGTGTAGGTCTACAATCTTGTCCCCGATATACTTGGACAGCTGTTTGGTCTTAGCCATGGTGGAGAGATTAGAATCTGATTGATTGCTTCTATGGACAGGTGTCTTCTATACAGATAACAAGCTGAGGTTAGGAGTACTTCTTTAAATGAGTGCTCCCAATCTCAGCTTGTTGCCTGTATAGAAGACACCTGGAAGCCAGAAATCTCGCCGATTGATATGGGACCAAATACTTATTTCACTCATTAAAACACAAAATAAATATATAATTTTTTTTTTAAATGTGTTTTTCTGGATATTTTTGTTATTCTGTCTCTCGCTCTTAAAATAAACCTACCATTAAAATGAAAGACTGATCTTTATTTTGTCAGTGGGCAAACATACAAAATCAGCAGGGGATCAAAACGGAAAATTGTATCATACCTACCGTAATTTTCCTTTCCTGGTGCCTATCCATGGCAGCATACTGGTGATAGAGCGCCGCCTCGACTCCTCCCTCAAGACTAGTGAATAGCATAAATTAAAAGGTATAGTCCCTCCCCCAACATTCTCTGTAAAATAGAATACCGAGGGTGGGAGCGTATGCTGCCATGGATAGGCACCAGGAAAGGAAAATTACGGTAGGTATGATACAATTTTCCGTTTTCCTGGTGCCTCCATGGCAGCATACTGGTGATAAATAACTAGCTGACACGGGTGGGATAATGCTTAACAATAAATGTTTAATTAGAATGGGACATTGCAGCCTGAACTGCCCTCCTTCCGAACTCAACCGTTGTGAGAGCTCCTGGATCAATATGGTAGTGTCTGAGGAAAGTATTGTGAGAAGACCAGGTGGCGGCCCTATACACCATCTCCAATGAAACGTTAGCCCTTGCTGCCCAGGAGGTTGAGACTGCCCCTGTACAACCCCTGGCAAAAATTATGGAATCACCAGTCGCCGGGGATGTTCCTTCAGTTGTTTATTGTTGTAGAAAAAAAAAGCAGATCACAGACATGGAGAAAAACTAAAGGCACGTCAAATGGCAACTTTCTGGCTTTAAGAAACACTAAAAGAAATCAAGAAAAATAATTGTGGTGGCCAATAACAGATTTATAGAACAAGCACAGGGAATAAATTATGCAATCACTCAATTCTGAGGAAAAAATTATGGAATCACCCTGTAAATTTTCATTACAAACACTAACACCTGCATCAGATTAAATCTGCTTGTTAGTATGTAGGTAAAAAGGAGTGATCACACCTTGGAGAGCTGTTGCAACAAGTGGACTGACATGAAGCATGGCTCCAACACCAGAGATGTCAATTGAAAAAAAGGAGAGGATTATCAAACTCCTGAAAGAGGGTAAATCATCACGCAGTGTTGCACAAGATGTTGGTTGTTCACAGTCGGCTGTGTCTAAAACATGGACCAAATACAAACAACATGGGAAGGTGGTTAAAGGCAAGCATACTGGTAGACCAAGGAAGACATCAAAGCGTCAAGACAGAAATCCAATCATCCACAGTCCACGATTGCCTTTCCTTAGCCCATTGTAATCTTGTTTTTTTGTGTTTAGGTTACAGAAAAGCTAAAAGAAAGCCATCTCTATGTAAATCCCATTTCCTTTAGGCAGTTTCTTACAGTTCGGTCACAGATGTTGACTCCAGTTTCCTCCCATTTGTTTTGTTGTACATTTTCTGTTTTCAAGGCATATTGCTTTAAGTTTTCTGTCTTGACGCTTTGATGTCTTCCTTGGTCTACCAGTATCAACCAACATCTTGTGCAACACTGCGTGATGATTTACCCTCTTTAAGGAGTTTGATAATCCTCTCCTTTTTTTCAATTGATATCTCTGGTGTTGGAGCCATGCTTCATGTCAGTCCACTTGTTGCAACAGCTCTCCAAGGTGTGATCACTCCTTTTTACCTACATACTAACAAGCAGATTTAATCTGATGCAGGCGTTAGTGTTTGTAATGAAAATTTACAGGGTGATTCCATAATTTTTTCCTCAGAATTGAGTGATTCCATAATTTAATCCCTGTGCTTGTTCTATAAATCTAACTGTTACTGGCCACCACAATTATTTTTCTTGATTTCTTTTAAAGTTTCTTAAAGCCAGAAAGTTGCCATTTGAAATGCCTTTAGTTTTTGGCCATGTCTGTGATCTGCTTTTTTCCTACAACAATAAACAACCAAAAGGAACATCCTCAGGGACTAGTGATTCCATAATTTTTGCCAGGGGTTGTAGAATGCGCATTCACTCGGGATGGAGGTTCCATATTCTTCATTCTGTAGGCCTTCTGGATTAATTTTACAACCCAAGATGCCAGAGTTCTGATGGAAGCTTCTTTGCCCCTGTATTTACCGAATGGTACAATAAAAAGTCTTTCAGAGTTCCTGAAGGGTCTGGTGGCCTCTAGGTAGGCCCTGAGCACTCTGGATATGTCCAGCTCGTGACACGATTCCAAATCCGTTTCAGCAAATACTGGTAGTGCCCAAGGCTCCAAAAGGTGGCTTGGAGTAGTGACCTTAGGTGTGAACCCCCGAAGGGGACGAAGCTCCACTCTATCGTATAAGAAAGAGATGCGGTCATCACCTATCCCTAAAGAGTGAAGTTCTGAAATCCTTCTGCCAGATGTAATGGCTAGCAGGAAAGTCTTCTTCAGTGTTAGGTTCCATATTGCTACTTGTTCCACTGGAGCAAAAGGGATGGTCAGAGAGGACTTCAAGGACCAGGGATAAATCCCATTTAGGAAAATACCGTCTGACAGGTGGGCGAATCTTTAATACTCCTCTGAGGAAAGTGACTACTAAAGGCTCTTCCGCCCATCCTTTATTTGTTGCGGCAGAGATTGCTGCTACTTGCACTTTGAGGGAACTTAGACCAAGACCCAGATCAAGTCCTGTCTGGAGAAAACCTAGAACATTTGATGTAGAAGGAAGGATTGGATCAAACTCATTTGTGGTAGCAAATGACAAGAACTTGTCCCATATTTCTGAATATATAGCATTGGTTGCCGGCTTCCTGGCTCCTAGGAGGGTTGGGGAACATCCTAGGGACTCGAACCTTCGCTTCTCAACCTCCAGCTTCGAAGATTCAGCTTCTGAGGGTTTGGATGAACTAAACTGCCCTGCGCCAGAAGTTGAGGGAAAGGAAGGATCCTGATTGGAGAGCTCACACTGAGGCGCATAGCTAGAGGAAACCAGGGTCTCTTTGGCCAATATGGAAGTACTGCCAGTACCTGGACTGTCTCTCTGAGAAGCCTCAGGAGGAACTTGAATACTAATGGCCGGGGGGGAAAGGCATATGAGGTGGTGAACCTCCAGGGGCATGACAGGGCATCCACTTCCTCGGCTTGCGTATACGGCAGGCGAGAGAAGAATCTGGTCAGCTTGGCATTCTCCGGAGTGGCAAATAGGTCTACCTGAGGAGGATCCCGAAGGTTTTCAATCTGACAGAAGACATGGGGATGAAGAGCCCACTCGTTGTTGTCCATTAAGTTCCTCGAAAGCGTGTCTGCTTCCGTGTTCAGCCTGCCTGGGAGATACATCGCCCTGAGGTCTAGGATGTTCTTCTCTGCCCAGAGCATAATCGGCTCTACTTCCCTGAGGAGTGATCTGCTGCGAGTGCCCCCCCTGCTTCTGCAGATACGTGACAGCTGCCCTGTTGTCCAGGCGTATAAGTATTCTCTGGCCTCTGATTTGAGATGCCAAAGAAGTCAATGCCAAGAACGCTGCTCTCATCTCCAGGATGTTGGATACCACTCCCTGGGTGGAACAGGAATCTTCCCTGTATCCTGGTTTCCGCGCAATGGGCTCCCCAGCCTTGTCCACTTGCGTCGGACGTAACTGTGATCCAGGGGAGGGAACCCAGGTGACGAGGGTTGGAGAGGTTTTCCCGGAAGGGTCAACCAATGAAGACTCGTGCGCATTGCTCCCATCAGCAGGATTCTCTGAGAGAGTTGTTTCTTCTACTGCGCCAAGAAACCCACCTGGAAATACCTCAAGTGCCAATGGGCCCAAGGAATCATTGGTATACAGGCAGACATTGTGCCAATGAGGCTCAGACATTGTGACGCCGTTAGATACAGGCTCCGGATGGTCTTGACCATCTTCTGGATGATGATCCTCATCTTTGGAAATGGTAATGATACTTTCCCCTCCTGAGTGTTGAACATTGCACCCAGATAGATCATCCGCTGTGTAGGTGCAAGCTGACTCTTTTCAGAGTTTATCAGCCATCCTAGTTCTCTCAGGGACTGGAGAAGAATGTCTCGGTGATATACCAACTGATCCGGACTGCTTGCTAGGAGGAGGATGTCGTCTAAATAGTGGTATATCGTCAAACCCCTTTCCCGCAGGGGAACCAGGGTGGATATTAGAATCTTGGTGAATACCCTGGGGGAGGTGCACAGACCAAAGGGCAGGGCTTGAAACTGCAGGTGGGTCTGTCCTACTGCAAATCTTAGATACTTTTGAAAGGCAGGTAGAATTGGAACGTGTAGGTACGCATCCTGCAGATCGACTGAAATCATCCAATCTGCTGGCTGCACTGCCTGAATAATTGTTTATAATAATAATAATAATTAATTCCATCTTGAAGCTTTCGGGGTGTAAGTGCCTGTTAAGCCTCTTTAGATCTATCACAGGCTTCCATCCACCCGTTCTCTTTGGGACCAGAAACGGGGTGGAATAGAAGCCTGCGAAGCACTCTGCCAAGGGAACTGGCACAGCTGCCCCCTGAAGCTGGAGTGACGATACAAAGTGTCTTAGGGCTTGAGCCTTCAGCGGAGAGGATGAAATTTCTGTTCTCTTGAAAGAATTCTGAGGTGGAGAATGAGAGAAACTCCAAAAAAGTGCCCCCATTGGATTGTTGACAGGACCCAGGAATCCTGGCATCAGTTGGCCCAGACTGGAAAAAAGAACTTTAGCCTGGCTCCCACCGGGAGTGTCTGGGCTAATCTGGCGTCAAAAGGATTGCTTCTACTCATGTGGAGTCGGAAGGGCCTTCATCTTTCTGCCCAAAAAGGATGCCTGAGTGCCCTTCCAGGGTCTTCTGCTGTCTCTGGGCTGCCTTGATTGTCTAAAATCCCTAGGATTCGACTGGCGGAACCTAGATGAACCCCCTCTGGATCTTCGCATCCTTCTGTCTTGGGGGAAGCATACCGGACTTTCCTCCTGACAACCTGGAGCTGGCTTTATCCATCTTGTCTCCAAATAATGCCTCCCCATCGAAAGGGATTTTGCACCAATTTTGCTTGGAAGCTAAGTCCGCCGTCCAGGGTTTCAGCCACAAGGCCCTTTTCGCCATTACGGAGTGCAGCATAGACCTTGCTGAACACCTAATCATGTCTATAGCTGCTACTCCGACAAAATCTGCTGACAACCTAATTTCCTCCAAGGCTTTAATTATGTCCTCCTTGGGGACGTCCTGGCGCAGAGCTGTTTCGATGTTATCCGTCCAAGTTCTGATGGCATTTGACACGGAGGTGAGGGCGATCGCTGGCTTACACGCTGCTCCTGTAGCTAAGTAGCTCCTCTTGAGGTCCAGGTTGTTTCGTCTGTCAAGAGGATCCTCGAAGGAAGCGGAATCTTCCACCATAGGCAGAGTGATATTTTTTGGGAGTCGCACCACTGATGCGTCCACCACGGGCATGGAGTTTAATGACTGCATTCCTGACTCTGGTAAGGGATAGTTTATTGAAACAACCCAAGGAAAGTTTTATCATCAGTCTTTGACCACTCATTTTGAATGATTTGACTAATTGCGCCCATCAAAGGGAAGAAAACCTGTTTCCTTTTAAGGAATGGGAAGTAGCTTTTTGCTTCCTCAGAAGGTTCTTCGGCATCCTCCCAGGCTATCGCAGCTCTGACTGCCTGGATGAATGGTTTTACCAATGAATGGCTGAAGCCAGAAGAATCTGACGAATCCCCCGAGGTCTTCAGGTGGAGAATCTCTGGCCGGTCGGCCTGATGGAGGCAGAGGAGTACTGACTGCAGAAGGACCGGGAAGATTAAGTTCAACATCCTGAACCTGGGACATCTGCGGGACTGGCTGAGCGGGAACCAAAGCCGCAAGCTCAGAGAAGGAGTCCTTCATAGTTCTTTTGAGCAGGTCCACAACCTGTTGATTTTCTAACTCGCGGCTGGACGCATAGTCCGCAAAACAGTCCTTGCAAACTACTTTGTTCGGCAGCGGACTAGCCCCACAGGTCCAGCATTTCTTCTTTGTATAGGATCTAGGAGAGGGGGACCGATCCGTCTTCTGGATCTTGATCTATGAGGTGAAGAGTGGGACCGGTGGCGTGAAGAATGAGACCTGCGACTTGGGCTGTTGTCATCGCGGTGCCTTGAGGATTTCTCGGTCCTCTTGAAGTGGACAGGGCTATGATTTAACAAAAACCATGTCAGGCCAGCGAGCGCACTTTTTTTTTATACTCACATATTGTTGGTCCCATACCTAACAGAAGTGTGAGGATCTTTGTTGCGAGATGAATGGCTCATTGCGGAGTTGGGCATAAGGATCAGCTGCGGAAATATAGCAAGAATAAAAAAAAAAACTTTTTTTCCTAATACTTACCACAGAGCTGCTTCAGAGAAACCTAACAGGACACAGCCGAGGAGACTCTGACCGCTAACCCTTAAAGCTGACCTTAAATACCCTGAGGGTGGGTGTGCTAATCCCATGAACCTCCAGTCTCTCTCTCTCTCTTTTTTTTTCTTAAAATCTAGAAGAAATAGGCAAAAAACTGGCCCTTTTTCCAGGAACAAAAATGTCCGCCGAGGCGCAGAGAGACCGCGCATGCGCAATAGAGCCGACGCCGAGAAGTAGAGAAAAAAAACCCGCCAAATGACGGATCTCTAGCTCCCCGGTTCGCGCATGCGCAGTACGGCGGCGAGGACGCCGGCCCGCGCTGTTTTCTCCTGCAGGGAATGTTAATAGAAAGACAAGGCACCCGCAGCAACAGGAAGAAGGATGCCGATTTAAGGACACAACATGGGAATATGATGGGATGACAACTAGTACAGGTAATAAAAAAAAAAAAAATCTTACTCCCTATTTTTTTTTTAAAGGGAAAGCAAAGGGAAGGAAATAGAAAGGGAGGAGGGGAGAAGAAAAAAAACAACATATGCTTCTTTTTTTTTTTTTTAAAATGAAAAATGAAACGAAAAACCACAAGCCTGGGAGAGAGGGAGCTGATCCTTTTGCGACTCCTTTGCATCCATCATAGGAAATGGTGGCAGACTGCGTTCCTGTGAGGAAACTCTGCAAGAAGACCCCAACAGATCCACAGAGGGGTTCCCAGGCTTATCAGCGCTGTGAGCGGCCCAAGAACAGGGACTGCGCACAGGAAAGGCTAAACCCGGTGGATGCTGCCAAAGGCAGAGATATGGACATACTGCTACTCTTCACCAGCACAAGAGGTATGAGGGAAAAAAAAAAAAAAAAAAAAGGAGAACGTTGGGGGAGGGACTATGCCTTTAATTTATGCTATTCACTAGTCCTGAGGGAGGAGTCGAGGCGGAGCTCTATCACCAGTATGCTGCCATGGAGGCACCAGGAAAACAGAGTTAGGTACCTGGTAACTCTTTTTCTAAGAAGTCTTCCAGGGCAGCATCCGAGAGATAGGCTCCTCCTCCCTAAAACAGGAAACACATTAGTCCACCATTATAAATTTCACACTCTTGCCTGTGTGCCTCAGTTATGTTAAAGCACCGAAGGAATTCCCTGTAAGCTGCAAGCTCCCCCTCTGTACCTGGTTTTTGTTGTTTCAAGGGTGGGAACTAGTGCTGCCCTGGAAGACTTCTTAGAAAAAGAGTTACCAGGTACCTAACTCTGTTTTCTCGAATCGTCTTCCAGGGCAGCATCCGAGAGGATATATCAAGCAATACTTACTAGGGTGGGGTTAGAGACTGGAGCACTTTACGACCAAATGCTTGGTCTTGGTCAGACAGCTGGTCTATGCGGTAGTGCTTAGCGAAAGTACTGAAGCTCGACCATGTCGCTGCCCTGCAGATCTGCTCCGGAGTTGCCCCTGCTTTCTCTGCGGCCGAGGTTGCCCAGGCTCTAGTTGAGTGCGCTCTGATTTCACTAGGTGGAGTGAGATTCTGTGCCTTATAGGTAATCTGTATGGCCATCCTTATCCATCTGCTGATGGTGCTTTTTGAAGCTTGTTTCCCTCTGTTGATTCCTGCATAGAGGATGAAGAGGGAGGTCGTTCTACGCCATTCTTTTGTTCTTTCGAGATACGCTATGAGCGTGTTCCTTACATCAAGTTTGCTGTAAATGTTTCTTTTCCTACTATCCATGGTTGTTGGAAGTGAGGGTATGACGATGTTTTGGGTTCTGTGAAATGTAGAAGAGACCTTGGGTAGAAAGGCCGGATCTGGAGAGAGAATTATCTTGTCCAGATGTATTAGACAGTATGGTTCTATTGAAGATAGAGCTTGGATCTCACTCACTCTTCTGGCGGATACTAAGGCCAGAAGGAGCGCAGTTTTTAACGTGAGGTTTTTGTCTGAGCTGTCCTCGATAGGTTCAAACGGAGGGGAAAGAAAGCCCTTAAGTACTGTGCCCATGTCCCAGGTGGGAGTTTTGTACAATTTGGCTGGTTTGGATCTTTTAAGAGCTATGAGGAATCGTCTTATCAGCGGGTCTTCCGCTAGTCTAGTATCCATGACCGAGGAAAGTGCTGCAACTTGTACTTTCAGGGTACTTGGTGATATGTTTTTGTCTGCACCATCTTGTAGGAAGTCCAAAACTATTGGAATTATCCCACCGTTGGAGATTGGTCTGTCTTCGTACCAAGAAACAAATTTTTTCCTTATTTTCTCATAGATGGCTCTCGTTACCGGCTTTCTGCTGTTTAAGATGGTGTTGATTACTCTGTCTGACAGGCCTTTGTTCTGGAGTTTTACCCTCTCAGTAACCAAGCCGAGAGCTTCAAGATTTTGTGGTTCGGATGGTTGACTGGGCCTTGTGACAGTAGATCCGGGCGGTCCGTCAGTGTCAGCTGAGGTTGTATGCTGAGATTTTTTAAATGACTGAACCATGCTCTCTGGGGCCAGTGTGGTGCTATTAGTATTACTGTTGTTTTCTCTGCCTTGATTTTTTGGATTACTTTTGGGATTATGGCAGTTGGAGGGAATGCATAGCACAGATGCCATTTCCAGTTTTGGTTGAAAGCATCCACCCCGCTGTTGCCATCTGTAGGGTCCAGGGAGAAAAATATCGGAGATTTTGCGTTCGCCCTGGAAGCAAATAGGTCTACTTCGGGTATTCCCCACTTCTGGGTGATTTGAGTGAAGGTTGTTTGGTTTAGCGACCATTCCGTGTGTTTTATCGTTTTCCGGCTCAGGAAATCTGCCACTGTATTGTCTGTTCCTTTTAGATGAATACCGGATATCGATCTTATGTTCACTTCTGTCCACAGTAGGATAGATTGTGTCAGTCTCATCAGTTTTTGGGATTTTGTGCCCCCTTGTCTGTTTAGGTATGCGACTGTCGTTGCGTTGTCTGATTGTATCTTTACATCCTTCCCCTGTAATGCTGGCTTGAAGGTTTTTAGCGCTTCCCCCACAGCTTTCAGCTCTCTCAAGTTTGAGGAGGCTTGTGCCCATTTGGGTGTCCATTTCCCTTGCGAGAACCGCCCTTCCATGTGGGCTCCCCATCCTAGGGCGCTTGCATCGGTGGTGATGCTGACTGGATTGACTTGAGCCCATCTGCGCCCCTCGATGACCCGAAGTGGGTTGAGCCACCAGTAGAGTGTTTGTTTGACTGTGGCGGGGACGGGAATGGATTTTTCTAGGGATGCTTGCCTGCCATCCCATTGGGACAGAATGTAGTTCTGTAAGGGTCGCATGTGAATTTGTGCCCAGGTGATGGCTGGAATGGAAGACGTCATCAGTCCTAGTACGGACATTCCGTGCCTGATCGTTGTGGAATGGTTCCTTAGCAGGGACGTAATTGCTTGTCATTTTTACGTCTTTTTCCTTTGTTAGGAAAATTTTTGACAGTCTGGAGTCCAGCACGTATCCCAGATACACTACTCTCTGGCTTGGGATCATTTGCGATTTCTCTGCGTTTATTAACCATCCCAGGTTTTGCAGATAGATCATACTCTTGCGCAGGTTGTTTTCTAGGATTGCTGCTGAGTCCGCAAAGAACAGGAGGTCGTCTAAGTATGGTATTATTCCAATACCCTCCTGTCTTAGACCTTTTAGCGCTTCCGCCATTATTTTTGAGAATATTCTTGGAGCTGAGGAGATTCCGAAGGGGAGAGCTGTGTACTGTAGGTGCAGCGTAGCTGCTGGCCCCTGGATTGCGAACCTTAGAAACTTTTGGTGATCCTTCCTTATGGGGACATGTAGGTAGGCATCCTGTAAGTCTAGTGTTGCCATGAATGTCTCCTGCGGTAGGATGTTCCTGATTGAATAGATAGATTCCATTCTGAATCTCTTGTATCTTATTCCTCGGTTGAGTGGTTTGAGGTTTAGTATCAGCCTTAGTTTGCCTGATGGTTTTCTTTTTGCGAAGATGTGTGAGTAGAAGCCCTTTTGTTCCTCCTCTTGGGGAACGTGACAAATCACCTTCTGATCTAATAGTTTCTGTAGGGATTCTAGAAACACCTTTGCTTGATTGCTGTCCTTGGGTAGCATGGTCGCTAAGTATTTGGTTGGGGGGCGGCTGGAGAATTCTATTGCGTAACCATCCGCTATGGTGCGCAGTATGAATTTGTTTTCTGTTATCTCCTCCCATTGGTGGGAGAAAGCCGCCAATCTGCCCCCCACCTGAAGGCAGTCATTGTTTTTTGTTCTTTTGGGTATTAGGCTTGAGGATGAATTCACCTTTGCCTTTCTTGTTTTGTTGACCCCAGTGCTTTTTTGCCCCTGGCTTATTGAATTTCTTGAAATGCCGAAAGGTCGCCTTCCCTTGTCTCTTCTTGGTTTGAGGGAACCCCTTATTTTTTGCTGCAGTCCTATCCAGGACTGTTTCTAGTTCGGGACCAAACAGTAGGTCTCCAGTGAATGGTATGCCACATAAACGGTTCTTGGAAGGTGCATTCCCCCCCCAGGATTTTAACCACAGGGCTCTGCGGGCCGAGTTTAGTAGTGCCGTGGTCCTAGAGGATATTCTGACAGTTTCTGCTGAAGCATCTGCCAAGAAAGCTGCCGCTCTAGTTAGTGTGGGGATGGTTTTAATTAGTTCCTCCCTGGGTGTGTCGTTCTCCAATAGATCTTGCAGCTGGGTTAGCCAGATTAGCAAGGTTCGGGCTGTGCAGGTGGAAGCAGTAGCCGGATTTAGGTTTGCCGCCCCTGCTTCCCATGCCCTTTTCAGGAGAGCTTCTATTTTCTTGTCCATGGGGTCGCTGAGGGTACCTGCGTCATCAAAAGCCAAGTCCGATTTGTTCGTGATTTTTGCCAGAGAGGCATCCACCTTGGGGCATTTAGCCCAGGTTTTGGTGTCTGCTTCCGCAAACGGGTATCTGCGTTTGATTGTGGCGGGGATGAAAAGCTTTTTCTCTGGGTCTTCCCATTCCTTTTTGACTATGTCTTTAAGTGTTTGGTGTACCAGGAACGTTCTTGGCTTCTTGGGCTGGAGCCCTTTGTACATTCTGTCATGCATAGTGAGTTCTGTGGTTTTCTGTTCTTTAATGCCTAGAGTGTCAGTGATGGCTTTGAGAAGACTGTCTGTGTCCTCAGAAGGAAACAGGTTGCAGTCTGTCGTGTCATCTTCCTCCTCTGAGTCTGAACAGATACCGTCTTCTGATTCAGATTGTTCAGATTCATCTGAATCCACCTCTTGTTCTGCCTGTACCTTGTTCTCCCTTGGAATGTGTGTTCCGCTGGTGGATGGGATACTGGCCTGAGCGACACTTGCTGGCGTTTCTAATTTCTCTATAGCTGAGCGTAGTGGTGCCATGGTGCTCTGAATTTCTTTCTTAAAAGAATTGAGCAGGTCTTTCAAAAATCCCTGTGATTCTTTTGCCACCATTTTGTCTAAGCATTTCTGACACAGGGGCTTTTTCCAATCTGGGGAAAGCCTGTGGCTGCATGAGGCACATGTTTTGCCTTTAGCCTTCCTTTCCTCAGGGGTCTTTGCCTGCAAGCGAGCATAGAGAACAAAAAAACCCCGTGAGTTTAGGTGGTCAAAGGAACTGCCTGTAGATAGGCAGTAAAGAGGTTAAGACAGAGATAATTCAAGAATATTCTGGCTTACCTTGGAGCTGTCCTGATTTGCAGGATCTGCAGGGCAGGGTGGGGAAGCGTCAGACATGATCAGCCACCAGGATCCTCTGCTTAGAGGCCTTTTTATCTGCTTCTTGCATAAGCTCCGGCCCCGCCCCCGGCTGACCCCGTGCAGGTTGGTGGACACACCTGCACATGCCGCTGTATTGTAGAGTAACTGTGCTGGTAGTGAAGGGTAGCATTGAACAAATTTGCTATTTGTATTCTGTTTTCTTTCTCTTTTTTTTTTTAAACTTCCCGCCCCTAGGTGTCCCTGCTCTATCTCCGCAGTAGATAGACTACGGGAAAATGGCCGCCAACCCGGAAGCGGAACTTCCTCGGCGCCATCTTGGTACACCCCCGACTTCCTGTAGCGGCCTGTGGCGGTGAGGACGCTGCTGCGCCGCCCGGGGAGCGGCGGATTCGTTTGGGGGGACAGCCGCAGCCACCAGGGACCTAATTTAGAAGGTGCAAACCCCTCCCTGCTAGACCCTCTGCTGCTGAGGTTTTCGGCGGCGGCGGGGGGGGGGGGCGCCCATCTATGCATGTATCCATCCCCCCTGGCGGGCTCCAGATTCTGCGGAAAGCCAGAGGGGGGTGCTTGCGGAAGCATACACAGGCCTAAACAGCGGCATGGGGTGGGGATGACAGAGTCCTCCTGCAGCCTGGGGGGATGATTGCAGACCCCTCAGTAGGGGCGAAATCTCAGGCTTTGAGCAATGTTGCCCAGTGCTGCGCCTGCTCGCCCTCCCAAAGCCCCTTGGGCTGTATGGGATGCTGGCAGGGGGTCTCCTGCAACAAGCACAGAGACAGGTGAAAATAAAATAACAAACGTTCTTGCAGCTCCTGTGGGTCCGGAGGAAACACAAACAACTGAGGCACACAGGTAAGAGTGCGAAATTTATAATGGTGGACTAATGTGTTTCCTGTTTTAGGGAGGAGGAGCCTATCTCTCGGATGCTGCCCTGGAAGACGATTCGAGAAATACTTTTTTCCCTCACTGTAAGCTTATTTGTTTGGGGTACACCTATTATATCAACATCTCTACTGGTAAGGATGGAGTAACATAATGCTGATGTCAACTTTCACTTTTTTTCTCAAATTGAGTAAAGCAGAAATTAAGACAGTTAATTATGTAATTAAAATAAAAATTATGTAAACCATGTTAGTTACCGGAGGATTTGTAATTTTAGTCAGTCACACTTGAGTTTCACACACTTTTTCCAAGCATGAATAGAAATCATTTAGGTCCTGTGGACAGTAGTATTTTCTGAACCATTTCCTGTATCACTATATCACATTCAAAATAGGTATAAATCTGACTGGTAGCTGTGAGAAACTTCTTACTATTGGCATTTGTTTCTGCAAGATTTTTTGTGTATCAAAGGAAGGTATTCTAGCATGTGCATCACAGGATCATTGTATTATAAACAAAGGACAGATGGGTGTAATGATGTAATATAGCAATGTCAGGGTGAAACCTTGAACTAGCAGGTAGGCTATGCCTCCTGTATCCATCTCTGTTTAATATTATTTTTTTTTTTTAAGTGTACCTTTAAACCAAAGCACAAACATTGCTTTCATCAGTAAAACATGTTAGCCTGCTGCTGGTGAAGTACTTACAAGCACAACACTGAGAACAATTCTGAAAAGCGCCATGGCTTCATTTGATCAATTTAAGAAAAACATAAGAGTTAAAACAAGGTGAAGCACTTAATATTGAGTATCATGTGTTTACCAGATTCATGACATTTTGTTTTGCATGTTTCCAGTCCCTAGAGAAAGAGAAAGATGCTAGAAGCTGAGGCAACAATTGCATATGCGAAGTCTAAAAGAAAATTCATAAGATAAACCTGAGACTGTTTCATGTGTGATTTCTTCTGATGCAAGAAGTGGTTATACATCCTCAAGGGAAGAAAGAATTCACAAATTGAATTGGTAGCATTGCATTTCCTAGTACCACAATGAAATGGCACTGGTCTTTTTGTATGAAATTGTCAGCTCCTGTGACCCAGCCTGGGTAGTTGTAAGATCTAGAAAGGACTCTGGGTACACAAAGAGTAGAGAGAGCAGCACCATCTAAGTGCAGTTTGACTGCAATTAAATGTATATTAAAAAAAGGGAGGGGTAAGATATACACTCACAAGTTTAAAAATAATTCCAGCATAAATGATGAATGTGGTGTTCATTCACTCTACTCTTGGGTGGTAGCTGCTGGTGTGTCCGTGGCCAGAGGTCCAGGGATGCCGGTGGCTCCCAGCGCTTCCCGGTAAACTCAGAGACATTCAGGTGCACTGATGATGTCACTTCCTGATACATCAGTGTCTCCAAGTTTACCAGGAAGCACTGGGAGCCACCACTGCCCCCGGGACCTTTGGGCACAGACACATCAGCAGCTACCACCCAAGGGTAGAGCGCCCCGTCAGTCCCGATTTTGGCCACGATTTCAAAGGTTTGTAAAGGTTTCTACACAGATGTCAATGTAAATTGCAGTCCGAAATCGCAAAAAGTACTAGCGCAGGTACTACTTTTTGAAATTGGTGCAGCGCAGCAGAATCGCACCGATTAGGACAGTGCCATTGACACCGCTTTGACAAGTCAAATCCCATGTCAAAACACTCCAGTGTGAACCAGGGCTCCATTATAAAGCGGAACTAAACCCATCCATTTAACAGTTTCAAAAAACAGTTACATTCCTGGAATGTGGGGATTGCTAACTGTCAAACCATCAAAAGACTGGTGTCATAACTGATCACATCTGCAGCACCCTGGCAGTTGCATATCAAACAGAAGCAGCTGCCTTCGCTGTAAAGGAGAGGCGGGTTTAACTCCGCTTTAAGGATGTTAACAGATCGGCCTCTACAATTTCAGCAGTGCCTAAAAATAGAGAGCAACTGAGCATGTGCAGAGCGAGACAGCGTATTCCTGGATTTTAAAAAGTAGAGACGCCTATTTGTAATGTTTTACATAGCTATACCTGCAAAAGGGCCCAGCATGAAGTGATCTAGCAGGACTTAAAATGATTGTAAAAGGTAAAAAGAGTTTTTTTGTTCAATAAAAAACATTTCATACTTACCTCCACTGTGTAGCTCGCTTTGCACAGAGTGGCCCTGAACCTGCTCTTCTGGGGTCCCCCGGCGGCTCCTCCCCACATCTGATAACCCCCTCGGAGAAGCGCTTCCCCGAGGGGGTTACCTTGCCGGCGTGCTCCGGAGTCCAGCATTTGGCATCCATAGAGGCCGAATGCAGGACTCAGCCCTGCCTCCCAGTGGTCGCTTCATTGGATTTGATTGACAGCAGCGGGAGCCAATGGCTGTGCTGCTATCAATCTATCCAATCAAGAGCCAAGAACCCCGGGCAGAGAGACAGCGCGTCCCTGTGGGTCACGATCGAGGGTTCAGGAAAGTAAAACAGAGGGGCTGGGGGGCCAGTCACTGACAGGTGTTTTTTCACGTTAATGCATAGGATGCATTAAGGTGAAAAAAAAAAAAAAACACCACGAACCTTTACAACCCCTTTAACTTTATTACTAAAGTTCCACTTTAAGTTATTCACCGAGCCCATGTCTAGAAGTGAAACTCCAGGGGAAGAACAGAAGGTTTTTTTTTTTTTTTTGGGTTTTTGTTACATCACTGCCAGTTATCACGATATGGCTACAGATAAGCGTAAATGTAATTAATCATTGAACTTAAAGAAATAAGACAATTTTTTAAATTTTTTTTTTATTTACGGTCTTCGGATCATATGTATAATGCATACTTGAGCAAGTACCAAGTTTAACCCATAAACGCATTGAGTGGTCAGCGCAATATCTTTCAAACTTCCTATCATTACGACTGCCTTTTGACATACCTTTCTCCATTTCCCATAGGAAAAATTATCTTTATATAAAATGTTTAAACTAAACTCTAGGCAAAAACTTTTTGACCAAACCTAAATATTACATTGTAAAAGGTAGGGGCGATAACGTCACTGTGGGTGGACCCTGCAGGCTTATCCAATACAGGCTCTGAATAGAAATCTACTGGTGGGCCCAATGCTAGATCTAATCAGTTATTACTGCAGGAAACTCCTACACAGAAGCAAAGTTCAAGATCTGTTTCCCGCTAGATTACAGCCAGACCTGGAAGTAATACACATAGAACACCAAACTTTAAGTAAGAATATGCATACCCATTGTATTTAAGTATAATTTGTTTAGCCCAATTTTTAGACTACAGCCTGTAACTAGGCACTCAACTACATTCTGGTGAGATGCACACTGAAGACCAGTTTAGTGAACAATCAAATTAAACTTTACATTATTTATTGCACCATACCAACATCAAAGCTATTCAGACAGTCTATTATTTTTATATTTTCATCTGACAGCACATTTTCCTGTCTTAATTGTGCAATCAGAGATTCCAGGGATCTTAAACGAGAGAGAGTTACATTTTCCTGCACTTCAAGAAGTGCTATTTTAGACTGCAGTTTAGCAATGGTTTGCCAGAGATGATTCCTGTCAAAATCATGTTTGCAGTATGAATGCTCGGTTTCTAGCAGCTCATCACCTGTGCTTGATTCCTTGGAAAATGTATTTTCAGCATCAAAGTTTTCTTCATTAGTGAACTGTCGATCATCCAAAATGACCTGGCTTGTCAGAACAGGCTGCTTCTCTGAAACTCCATCTGGCACAATGATTGTAATAACAGATTCTCCAGTCGGGTCCAGTTGTTCTATTGTTTGCTTAATTGCTGTGAACACAAGTGATTTGTCAGAGGGTTGTGGTTTGTTGCTGAAATTATCTACATGAAATGCATTTAAATCCTCTGACACAATGGCAGCCTGCTCTGTTAATGGAACTTCAAAACACATCTTGGAGTCTGATATGGTGTTAATGAGCATATTTTCCAGAGAGGCATGATTCAACTCGAAAGTCACAATCTGACAGGCTGACATTTCATATTCTGCCTTTGTCTGTCCATGTAATTCTCTGCAATCTGAAATTGTATTGTCATCCATTCTGATGATGGAAATGCAACGCAGTATACACTTCAAGTATTAATTAAATCAGTAGTATTTGTTACCACATTACTGCATTCTTTGGATTCTGTAAAAGAGGAAACAATATAATGTCTTCTATGTAACAATATTTCAAGGTCACAGTCACCATGAAGATGCAAACATTGCAATATACATTTTCAAAATGTAAGAGAATAGTGTATACAAGTGTGCAACCCCCACCCCCCCACCCCCATGAAAAAAATTCTTGCATCTCCCTCCCCTACCTGGCTTGGCTCTAGTACCTCCCTGCACAGGGTGGTGTAGTTCCACCATGGACAACAATCCTAAACAAGAAGCTAAGCTACACAAGTGGATATAAGCCAAGAATCAGAATGTCTAAGAACAGGGGAGTCAAACTCAATTTCATCGCAAGCCGTACCAGCAGTATGGTTTCCCTTTCAAGGGCCAGTTGTATCTGGAGTGCGCTACGCACAGGGCGCAGAAGCTGTGCTACGGACAGGGCTCAGGGGCTGCACTACGCACAGAGCGCAGGGGTCTTCTGTGTATAGAGTGCAGAGTTTAGGGGTGTGCTATGCAGTGTGTTTAACCCCAAGACAAATCTCTCTGACTCTGGGGGGGTGAATATTTATGCAACCAAAAAAGTCTGCTTTTTTTTTTTTTTTTTTATACCATGTACAGTGGGTAAAATATGCATTGAACACGTCACCATTTTTCTAGCTAAAAAAAAAAAAATTTCTAAAGCTGCTATTGACATGACATTTTCACCACATTTCAGTAACAACCCATGTAATCCATACATACAAAACAAATACGTTCAAAAATGTACATTATGTGAAATAAAATGGAATGACACAGGGAAAAAGTATTGAACACATGAAGAAAGGGGAGGTGCAAAAAAGCATGGAAAGCCAAGACACCAGCTTAAATCTATCAGTAATTAGAAAGCAATCCTGCTATTTGTCAGTGCAAATTAATATCAGCTGGCTCAGTCTCAACTGAGGGCCTGTAAAAAGGTGTCTCATTACCAAGGTATCACACAAGAAACATCTCATGATGGGTAAAAAGGAAAGAGCTCAAGACCTTCCTAACCTTATTGTTGCAAAACATACTGATGGCATTGGTTACAGAAAGATTTCTAAACTTCCAGTGAGCACTGTTTGGGCCATCATCTGGAAGTGGAAAGACCAATGCATGCTGGGCTGTCGATGTCACAGGAGGGTTGTGCCACCAGATGATGTCACCGGGCCCCCCCTGCTCAAAGCAACCCCCCATATGGTGGGCATGTGGCCTGGTATGGTTCAGGAGGCCCTCCCTTTCCTAGCCTGCATGCTTGGATAAGGGTCTGGCATGGATTTTGGGGGGGAAAAGAAAGAAGAAAGAAGAAAGAAGAAAGAAGAAAGAAGAAAGAAGAAAGAAGAAAGAAGAAAGAAGAAGGAAGAAGGAAGAAGGAAGAAAGAAGAAAGAAGAAGAGCTTGTTTTTACATTTAGCTGAGGGGCAGCCCGATGACAGCTGGTGACTCACCAGCTTCCTGGCCTGCTTAACATGGAAACAACGCATAAAAGATGCACCACTTGCGTATTTGGTGTGGGCCCATTGAAGTCTATTTCACACAAAATGCAATCTGCTGTGAGAAAAAAAAAAAATTTTAAAAATCCATGACCCTTTCCATAAACGCACCGGTTGAAAAATGTATAATGTGAACCTGTACCATAGGAAATCATGTTAAATGGACTGTAGTGCTTTTAAGCAAACAAAAAAGTATGAATGCACATTTTTTGCAGGTAAAAAATAAAATATGCTTTTTTTTTTTTTTTTTGTAGTTAGACCCTATAAAAAGCACTGCACCCATGATTAGCAGATTGTGAGTGAAACGCCCTGGTCCTGCAGACTGTCTGCCTGTACCTCCTGCCTGTAGCACCCTGGTAGTTCATTTAGAACTACAAGCTGACAGTCGCAATGGCTGTCTGTACTTGTACTAGTTTTTCCATTCACAGAACATTATGAATAAATGATGTGGCTAGGGCGGGCAGAGCTCCGCACAGCCCCCCCCCTTTTTTTTTTAAGATTGTAAATAAAAATAAATAAAATAAGGGGGAACAGAGAAGAGTCTCCCTGCTCACTGTCAAACCGGGGATCACGGGGGGGGGGGGTGAACTTATCCTTTAAAACCTACCAAGATTAGATCTACCAAAATGATTTAATATGATCCCCAATATAATCTGTCCCCAATCAGGCAGGCCCTTGCACTACTACAAAAGGTAGAGCTAAAGGAGATTGCACAATCGGGTTGTAATGTATGTGGTGAACTTTAAGTCACAATTCCTTATCTGCCTACCTAGCCTGGTCAGTGGCTCACAGTATTGAAACAAGAGAATCAGCATACCAGTTATGTAATCAGCAGATTACAACTGTGATTCAGTGTTTGTATGCACTTTAGAAAATGACAGCTCGCTAATATGAACAGTTTAAGTATTTCACTGATCCATGGCTCCCAACATAGTTTTCCTTTTAGAATTTTAAGTGATTTGTGCAACAGCATGCTTGATAAAGAATTATATATTATAAGCTTACGCTTAGTTATGGCATGCATTTTCTCTTCCCACAAGAAAAACACTCTTCTCTCCTCCAGTTTTTAAAAATTTGTCCAAAGTCCAGCAACACTACATAGCTGAGCAAACACCAGGAGGAAGCAAATGAAAACGGAGTCTTTTCTGTAAATGTTAGGGGGAAGCAGGTTTCCTTAACCCCGAGAAGCGCTTGCTATCAAGGTGAGACTGCCTGGCTTCTGAAGATAAACAAGAATGTTCTCACCATTGTTCAATCGTTAAAGGAGCAGTACAGCCAAAGCTCGTTTGGCTGTAATTCCCCTGTCTGCTGACATCACAGAGCCAGTCCAGGCTCAGGAAGGATGCCGACCATATGGTCGGGATCTGCCCACCTGCCTGGCTCAGCCTTACAGCGAGCCGCTCCCATCCCCTCCACAGCCCAGTGATCCAGTAAACGAGGGGGGAGGCCAAGCAGAGAGTGGTGACTGACAGTCACCAGCTCTCTGCTCACAGAGCCCTGAGAACCAAGCAATCGGCAGTGTTTGATCGTTCAGTTCTTAGTGTTAGAGCTGGCAGGAGACAAATGCAGTATCGGACCGATGCTGCATCCACCCAAGTTCTCTTTCACACTACCGCAACTTCAAAGTCGCGCAATGCGATCGCGATTTTAGGGAATGCCTGTGTAACTCGCATCAAAGTAGTACAGGGACTATGTTGAAGTCACACAGATATGAATGGTACTCATTGGAAATCATGGGGTACGACTTGTCCTGCGACTTTAGAGTCCCAAGTCGCAGGACAAGTCACACAAGTGTGAAAGGGGCCCAAGTATGTATGATTAAAAAAACAGTTAGGTACCTGGTAACTCTTTTTCTAAGAAGTCTTCCAGGGCAGCATCTGAGATAGGCTCTGTAACGATATCACGTACGGGACATGAAAAGCTGTAGCTAGCTGCCATCTTGTGTGGAAGTAGCCATGACAGTTTGGCTAACCATGTAACATTACAGAAAACTCTGAACTCCCTCCTCCCTTGTCTTAGGAATTCAAAGCTTTTTAAGTTCAACAGAAAAGGTTATCTCAACAGAGAAAACAGAACCAGGTTAAGTCAGTAGAAAACATTTGTTGTAAGGGCAGTGTTCAGGCCTGTCGTAAAACTGTCACCCTCTCCATTCAGAGACCTAACAGGCCCGGTTGTAAATTGTCTGAATACACCTCCAACTTATAAGTATGAAATTTCAGCATGTGTCCTAACTTCTGACTTAGTAATAGCACAGCCATAATCTGGACATATTTAGTTTCCTCAGATAATATGGAACGTTTCAAGTCCAGACACCCCTATGTCAGGTCATATAGGAAACCCCTGGGACCACTTATTCCTCCAAAGCAGGCTATACGTTATAGAGATGGCATGTTTAGACTTGTTTTGAAGGAAATCTCAAGTTGCATAATAATATGGATATTTGGAGTCTGTAAACACTATAGATGCAGATATATGAATATGTATTACAAAATCTACCTGGGACGTGGTCATGAGTGTAGACACCTCCCAGCAACCAACCCCTAAATAAGATGACCAGACGATTGGTTACTGGTCACTGTCAACACCCCCTTTGATTTGACAGAAATTGTCACTGGGCTAATTGTGTAATTAGCCCAGTGACAATCACTCTCAGGCTCGGTTCACATAGGGGCGACTTGTCAGGCGACCTAGTCGCCTGACAAGTCGCCTCCCGTTCTGTGCTACGGAACCGTTCTAATAGGAGCGACGCAAGTCGCTCCGACTTAGAAAAAGGTTCCTGTACTACTTTGGGGGCGACTTGCATAGACTTCTATACAGAAGTCGTTTTGCAAGTCGCCTCAGAAGTCGTTTGCAGGTCGCCTCGCTGAGGCGACCTGCAAGTCGTGCCGCCCCTGTGTGAACCGGCACTTAGGCTGCTCGCACCTAGATTGGGGTCCCGCAAGCTGGAAAATCTTTGTGCTGGGCGCAGCTGAGAGTGGCATTGTTACGTAAGTGACAGCGTGGTGTGAGGTTGGCCGGTCCTTCCTTGCAAGTTAGCGAGGAGGGCAGGGATCTGACACCCGCATTCGTCACAGGCTCCTCTTTCCTGCAACAGGAAACACATTAGTCCACCATTATAAATTTGTTAGTCTCACCTGTGTGCCTCAGTAGCAATAAAGCACCGAAGGAACTCTCAGTAAGCCAATGCATCCCCACAATAGCTGGTATCATCGCTTAGGGTGGGAACTAATGCTGCCCTGGAAGACTTCTTAGAAAAGAAAAGTTACCAGGTACCCAACTGTTTTCTCCAATCGTCTTTCAGGGCAGCATCCGAGAGGATGTATCAAGCAATACTTACTAGGGTGGAGATGAGGTCTGGAGCACCTTGCGACCAATGTCTGGTCTTGACAGGTGGTCGCTGTGGTAGTGTCTCAAAAGGTACTGAAGCTCGATCATGTCACTGCCCTGCAGATCTGCTCCAGAGTTGCCCCTGCCTTTTCTGCGACCGAGGTTGCCCAGGCTTAGGTCGAGTGGGCTTTGACCCTACTTGGGGGGGGGGGCAAGGTTTTGTCCCCAAATGGCCATCTGTATGCCAAGCTTTATCCATCGTGAGTCTCGATGCCTGCTTTGCCTTATTGACTACTGCATAGGACAAATGACATGGCAGTTCTTTGCCAGCCCTTTTGTTCTCTCGAGATAAGCTATGAGTATTAAGTCTAGTTTGTTGTATGTGTCTCTTTTCTGCTATCCATTGACTTAGGAAGAGATGTGATAACCACATTCTGCATCCTGTGAAAGGTTGAAGAGACTTTTGGTAGAAAAACTTGGTTTGGCGAGAGGACTATTTTATCTGCCTGGATCAGTCAGTAGGGTTCCGTCATGTAAAAAAACCCTTGAGACTTTCACCTACTCCCCCTGGCTGATGCTAGGGCCACTAAGAGTGTGGTTTTTAGTGTAAGATTTTTATCTGAGCACTCCTCCAGTGGTTCGAATGGCAGAGAGAGGAATCCTCTGAGCACTGTGGAGAGGTTCCATGTCGGAGTTCTGCCGACTTTAGCGGGTCTGGCTCTATTTAATGAGATCAGGAATAGCTTTATAAATGGGTTCTCTGCTAATCTGGTGTCCAGAGAGGGGGAGAGTGCTGCCACTTGTACCTTCGGCGTGCTCCGAGAGAGGTTCAAGTCTGCTCCCTCCTGCAGGATATCTCGAATCGCTAGGATGATGCTCTGTTGGAATCCTGTTTGTTTCCATACTAGGAGACAAACTTCCTTCTCACTCCAGTTATGGGGTTTTCTGCTGGCTAGAATAGGGTTGATCACTCTGACAGTCCTTTCTTTTGCAGCCTCACCCTCTCAGTAACCAAGCCGAAAGCTTCATGAGTTTGCGATTCGGGTGGTTGACTGGCCCTCGCGATAGGAGGTCCGGTAGGTCTTGCTGTATCTGGTGCGGCTGGAGACAGTTTCTTTGTGTGACTGAACCATGTTCCCTGGGGCCAGTGAGGTACTACGAGTATCACTGTTGCCCTTTCTTCCAAGATTCTTTGGCTCACCTTTGGTATTAGAGCGGTCAGAGGGAATGCATAACATGGCTGGTGTGCCCAGCTTTGATTGAACGTATCCACTCTGATGTTGCCATCTGTGGTATCCAGTGAGAAGAACCTTGGCAGTTTTGCATTTGTCCTTGAGGCAAACAGATCTACCTCAGGCACTCTCCAGGTTTGCGTGATCCACAAGAACGTTGCTTGGTTTAGAGACCACTGTCTGTTTTATGGTCTTTCGACTTAACACGTTGGCAGACTTTCTGTTTGTCCCCTTCAAGTGTATGCCTGAGGCTGATCAGATGTTTGTCTTAGCCCATGACAGAATTGCTTCTGTCAGGCTCAAACGAGGAGATTTTGTCTCTCCTTGCCTGTCCAGGTATGCCACTGTTGTGGCATTTGTCTGACTGAATCTGGACATCTCTCCCCTGGATAGCTGGTTGCAATGCTCTCCACGCTTCCTCTACAGCAGGGGTCTCAAACTGGCGGCCCTCCAGCTGCTACGAAACTACAAGTCTCATCATGCCTCTGCCTGCTGGAGTCACGCTTGTAACTGTCAGCTTTGCAATGTCTCATGGGATTTGTAGTTTTGCAACAGCTGGAGGGCCACCAGTTTGAGACCCCTGCTCTACAGCTTTTAATTCCCTCATATACCAGGAGGCGTGAGACCATCTGGAGTTACATCTGCCCTGTGTACAGAGATCCCCCATGTGTGCCCCCTATACTAGGGTACTGGCGGCTGTGGTAATCCTCACAGGGTTGGCTTACGCCCATCTGCGCCCCTCGGCATAACGGAGCGGATTGAGCCACCACTGAAGAGACCGTTTGACCAACCAAGGGACAGGAATAGACATTTCTAAAGGATGATGGATCACCATCCCACTGGGTCAAACGTGATTCTGTAGAGGCCTCATGTGGAGCTGTGCCCAGATGATGGCTGGGATTGAGGACATCAGTCCTAGCACTGCCTCCTTCTTTTCCTCCGTCTGGAGGGTTTTGGTTACTCTGGCGTCTAGCAGATAATCCAAGTATACCACCTCTGGCTTGGGGTCAGCTACGATTTTTCTGTATTTACTATCAACCCCAATACCTGCGCAGAGGTTGTTTTTTAGGTTCTTTGCTGTATCTGCAAAAAACAGCAGATTGTCTAGGTATGGTATCACGCCTATGCCTTGCTGTCTCAGGCCCTTTAGCGCTTCTGCTATAATCTTTGAGAAGATTCTGCGCACAGAAGAGATGCCGAAAGGCAAAAGATGTGTACCGCAGATGCAGGGTGGCCACCGGCCCCTGGATTGTGAACCTTGGGTATCTTTGATGACTTTTCTTTATGGGTACATACAAGTATGCATCTTGCAAGCCTATTGTGGCCATGCATACCCACGCTCTTCTGTTGAGCGGCTTAAATCTCCTGGAATGACAAAAGTGCGCCTTCCCCTGCTTGTTTTTTGCTTGGGGGGAGCCCTTTGTTCTTCGCTGCAGTCCTGTCCAGGAACGTTTGTTTATAGGTCTGGCCCGAACAGAAAATTTCCTGTGAATGGGATCCATGACTGTAGGCAAGATACTCTTGTCTTTGTACTCCTCACCTGGTTGCTGCCACACACGCTTGACACCATCTGAACCAAATAAGTTTATCTTGGTCTCAGACCACAGGACATGGATTACTGGAACCATGTTCTTAGTTTGCTTGTCTTCAGCAAACTGTTTGCGGGCTTTCTTGTGCATCATCTTTAGAGGAGGCTTCCTTCTGGGACAACAGCCATGCAGACCAATTTGATGTAGTGTGGTCTGAGCACTGCCAGGCTGCCCTCCCCCCCAACCCCAACAACTAGGGTTGTCCCGATACCACTTTTTTAGGACCGAGTACAAGTACCGATACTTTTTTTCAAGTACTCGCCGATACCGAATACCGATACTTTTTTTTTTAATGTCACGTGACAGTGTTTTTTTTTTTTTTAACAGTGCTTTTTTTTTTTTTTGAGGGGGGGGGGGGAACAGTGTATGTGTGTGTTGTTTTTTTTTTAATTTACAATTTTTATTTTTTACAATAATTTTTTTTTTATTCTTTATTGCAATATGTGTTTTTTTTTTTTTTTTTTTTAAATCAGCCCTGTTGGAGGGCTTTGGTGAGATATCAGGGGTCTTAACAGACCTTTGATATCTCCCCCTTGAGACAGAGAAAGAGACAGAGGATAGAGATTCCCCAGTCCCTTTCTCTGCAGCCTCAGCTGCACTGAAAATGAATGGAGAGAAGACAGCGGCTCCTCTCCATTCATAAACTGACACATCGTAATCACAGGAGATTACAATGTTTCAGTTATGTGAATGGACAGTCAGCTGACTCTGTCCATTCACAAAGGGAGGAGGAGGACGGAGGGGGACAGAGAAGGAGAGGGGAACGGAGGGAACAGCGGAGAGGCACAGAGAAGGAGAGAGGAACGGAGGTGACAGCGGAGGGGGACAGAAAAGGAGAGAGAGGAACGGAGGGGACAGCGGAGAGGCACAGAGAAGGAGAGAGGAACGGAGGGGACAGCGGAGGGGGACAGAAAAGGAGAGAGGAACGGAGGGGGACAGCGGAGGGGGACAGAAAAGGAGAGAGGAACGGAGGGGGACAGCAGAGGGGGACAGAAAAGGAGAGAGGAACGGAGGGGGACAGAGGAACGGAGGGGCATGGAGGAGGATGCAGTGACAGTCAGCGGTGAGCGATCACCGCTGTATGTCACTAAAGCAGCTGAAAGCCGCTGGGGGAGAATCTTGTAACTCCCCCACGCGCCGATCACAGCTGACTTCCAGGTATCGGGGGAAGCATCGGGAGCATTTGCCCGAGTACAAGTACTTGGGCAAATGCTCGGTATCTAGTATCGGTATCGGGACAACCCTACCTTCAACCTCTGCAGCAATGCTGGTAGCACTCATACGTCTATTTCCCAAAGACAACCTCTGGTTATGACGCAAGCATGTGCAATCAGCTTCTTTGGTCAACCATGGCAAGGCCTGTTCTGAGTGGAACCTGTCCTGTTAAACTGCTGTATGGTCTTGGCCACCGTGCTGCAGCTCAGCTTCAGAGTCTTGGCAATCTTCTTATAGCCTAGGCCATCGTTATGTAGAGCAACAACTCTTTTTCAGATCCTCAGAAAGTTCTTTGCCATGAGGTGCCATGTTAAACTTCCAGTGACCAGTATGAGAGAGTGATAACACCAAATTTAACACACCTGCTCCCCATTCACACCTGAGACCATCAAATACTAACGAGTCACATGACATTGGGGTGGGAAAATGGCTAATTGGGCTCAGTTTGGACATTTTCACTTAGGGGTGTACTCACTTTTGTTGCCAGCGGTTTAGACATTAATGGCTGTGTGTTGAGGTATTTTGAGGGGACAGCAAATTTACATTGTTATACAAGCTGTACACTCACTACTTTACATTGTAGCAAAGTGTCATTTCTTCAGGGTTGTCACATGAAAAGATAATAAAATATTTACAAAAATGTGAGGGATGTACTCACTTTTGTGAGATATTAACTAATATATATAACAATACACTGTTGGTGGCAAATTTTAACAAGCCAATAGGGGTTCTTGCACATGCATGGTCATACAAAGTAAAATATGTCTGTTGTTGTGGCGCCTGGTAGGGCTGGGGAAAAAAAAAAAAAAAAAAAAAAAAAATCGATCTAAAATCTTGAATCGAGTTGAGAGGTCAAATCGATTCAAAATTTAAGCAAAATCGATTTTTTTTTAGATTTTTTTTTTTTTTTTTCACCGCACCGGTCCTGATGCGCTGCGGGCATGAGTTTTTAGGCAAGGCCGCGGCTTCGGCCAGACGCCGCGGACTAGGCCGAAGCCGCGGCCTCGCCTAAAAGCTCATGCCCGCAGCACCTCAGGACCGGCGCGGTTTCCAAAGAAAAAAACTCGATTCGAATCGTGAATCGAGTTTTTTTTTTTTTTTTTTTTAAGAAAATCTCCCAGCCCTAGCGCCTGGGAGCCACAGCTACATCATATTGTGTTTGTTGCCATGCATTACAGAATATGCTGTGCGGCGATATACATGCAGAACTGTCGGCACTCACATTTACACATATGGGTATATTTTTCAAACATAAAACGTTCTGCTTTCATAAGTAAGCCATACCAGCGCAAATTAGAGTACCAGCAGTTAAGCATGTATAGCCGCGCACAGTGTATTCTGTAATACATGTCAATGGGAAGAATTATGCTGCACCTATGGCTCCTGGGTAACACACTTTATTTTACTCTGTAGGGCTGTACACCAGGGGCGTATCTACCACAAGGCAAACAAGGTGTTTGCCTTGGGCTGCATTATTCAGGGGGGCGCCCCCCCCCCAGGCAAAAGAGCAGAGGCTCTTTAATTAGGCATCATGGTCGCCTAAATAAAGAGCCGCCTCTGCTCCTCCTACCTGGCTCAAACCTCCCGACCCCGCAGGGCTCCACTGCGGGGGTCAGGAGGTTCGCCTCTGTCCAGTGCCGATCCCCAGGAGGCCGGCTAGGGGGAGGCTGTGTGCAGAGCGGAGCCCGGTGATGTGTGCAGTACTGCTCTTCCTCCTGTCAGGACACTCACATGCAGAGCCGTCTAGGGAAGGAGCCGGGATGGTGACGATGAAGTTAAAGAACTCCACCACCAAAGCCTGTGACCTGCTATAGAAGAAAATCCAAGAGAAGCGCCTCGCAGGTCAGTGATGATGCCTGGGGATCCCCGTCCGTGCTGTGTCGGGGGGGGGGGGGGGATGGGGACAAGGTGACTGCAGATGGGATAGTGTGAGGTCACTGCAGTCTGTGTGTGTCCCCTTGCTGCCTGTCATTAAAGGGTAGGAGGGGAAAATGCTGCAACTAAACTTCCAGACACAAACACTACATTGTATATACCTACTGGGATCACACTGCCTTGGTCACAGGTATGAGATCGTCCTATACCCTGCTGGTCCCATCCTTTGCCCCATTGACCACATGCTCTGCCCTACTGACCCTGTCCTCTGCCTTGCCGACACCATTGCCTGGCCTACGGACCTTGTCCTCTGCCCCACTGACTATCCTCTGCCCAGCTGACCCCATCTTCTGCCCCACTGACTTCATCCCAACTCACTGACCCTGTATTCTGCCCCGCTGACACGACCCACTGACCCTGTATTCTGCCCCGCTGACACGACCCACTGACCCTGTATTCTGCCCTGCTGACCCCATCCCCTGATCCTGTCCTCTGCCCCCACCCCATCCTCTGCCCTGACTACATATGTGGCACTTGGACAAATCATGTCTCAGGGTCTGATGAGGAATCTGCAGCTGTTCACTGTAAATGGCTGCAGCTTCCTCATCAGACCCTGAGGCAAGAATGGTATACCGTGACTGGGGTGGGACAACTTTAGATTGGGGGGGGCACACGATTTTTGTCTTGCCTAGGGCAGCACAAAACCACATCCTTGCCACTCTTACAGTAAAGAATCCTCTACGTAGTATAAGGTTAAACCTCTTTTCTTCTAATTTTAATGAGTGGCCACGTGTCTTGTTAAACTCCCATCTGCGAAAAATGTTATCCCTATTGTGGGGTCACCAGTACGATATTTATAAATTGAAATCATATCCCCTCTCAAGCATCTCTCCAGAGAGAATAAGTTCAGTGCTCATAACTAATATCCTCCAGACCCTTTATTAGCTTTGTTGCCCTTCTTTGTACTCGCTCCATTTCCAGTACATCCTTTCTGAGGACTGGTGCCCAGAACTGGACAGCATACTCTAGGTGCAGCTGGACCAGAGTCTTGTAGAGCGGGAGAATTATTGTTTTATCTCTGGAGTTGATCCCCTTTTTTAATGCATGCGAATATTCTGTTTGCTTTGTTAGCAGCAGCTTGGCATTGCATGTCATTGCTGAACCCATCATCTACTAGGACCCCCAGGTCCTTTTCCATCCTAGATTCCCCCAGAGGTTCTCCCCCCAGTGTATATTTTTGCCACCCAAATGCATTATTTTACATTTTTACAAATTAAACCTCATTTGCCATGTAGTTGCCACCCCATTAATTTATTCAGATCTTTTTGCAAGGTTTCCACATCCTGCGGAGAAGTTATTGCCCTGCTTAGCCCTCATGCACACTGGACTATTTTATAGCTGCCGTTTTTGGCTTCAGACATTTTGTTTCTGCAGCCAGTAAACTCCCCAGCATGTTATCATATGTGTCCATGCACATATAGGCTGTTAGTTTTTGGCAGGGGCGTTTCTTAGCTGGGAAAAAACCCCAAACTAGTGGGTTTTGAGGCATTTTTCCAACTGTAAAAACGCTCTTAATCTGAAAAACAACTTAAAAGCGGGAGTCCACAAAAAAAAAAAAAAAAAAAAAAATAATATATATCTCAGCAGTTACAAATACTGCAGCTGCTGACTTTTAATAAATGGACACTTACCTGTCCCAGGGTCCACCCCGATCAATCACTCAGGTCTCGGCAGCTACCACCGCCATCCTTGGTGAGGGAATCAGGAAGTGAAGCGTTGCAGCTTCACTTCCCGGTTCCCTACTGCGCATGCATGTCCTAACTGGTCCCCACTGTCTCCTGGGACCTATGCGTTTCCCAGGAGATGGGGGTGGGGGTGTGACTCCCGGAAGTGGGTGCAAATACCTGTAGTTGACAGGTATCTGCACCCCCCTCCCCCCTCTGGTGCCAATTGTGGCACCAGAGGGGGGGGCGGGATCAGATAAGCGGAAGTTCCACTTTTGGGTGGAACTCCGCTTTAACGCCAAAAAATGACTATTCTGCGTTTATCAGTACAGTTTTGCTAAAAAAAACAAAAACAAAAAAAAAAAAAAAAAAAAAGCTGAAAAACTGCATTCTACAGCTACAGTATTCTACAGCGAACGTTATTGACTTTTTTAGAACGTCCAGTGTGCATATTTGAAATTAGGTTTACTTAACCACTTGCCTACTGGGCACTTAACCCCCCCTCCTGCCCAGACCAATTTTCAGCTTTCAGCGCTCTCACACTGAATGACAATTACTCAGTCATGTAATACTGTACCCAAATGATTTTTTTTCCTTTTTTTCATACAAATAGAGCTTTCTTTTGGTGGTATTTGATCACCTCTGGGTTTTTTATTTTTTTCGCTATAAATGAAAAAGACCGAAAATGTTGAAAAAAAAACAAAAAAAAACGCATTTTTCTTTGTTTCTGTGATAAAATTTTGCAAATTAGTAATTTTTCTTCATAAATTTTGGCCACAATTTATCCTGCTACATATCTTTGGTAAAAATAACCCAAATTAGTGGATATTATTTGGTCCGTGTGAAAGTTAGAGAGTCTACAAGTTATGGTGCAAATCATAAAAAATTGATCACACCTGATGTACTGACGGCCTATCTCATTTCTTGCGACCCGAACAAGTCAGGAAAGCACAAATACCCCCCAAATGACCCCTTTTTTGAAAGTAGACATTCCAAGGTATTTAGTAAGATGCATGGTGAGGTTTTTGATGGTTGTCATTTTTTCCCACAATTCTTTGCAAAATGAAGACCCCCCCCCCCAAATTGTCATTGTAATAGGTTATTTCTCTCACATGGCATGTATATACCACAAATGACACCCCAAAATACATTCTGCTACTCCTCCTGAGTATTACGATACCACATGTGTGGGACTTTTTCACAGCCTGGCCACGTAGAGGCCCAACATGCAGGGAGCACCATCAGGTGTTCTAGGAGCATAAATTACACATCTAACTTGTTGACTACCTATTACACTTTTGAAGGCCCTGGAGCACCAGGACAATGACACGTGACACTGACGTGGCACTGATGACAGATGGCACTGATGACACTGATACGTGGCACTGGCAGATGGCACATGACACTAACAGGTGGCACTGATGACAGGGGACAGGTGGCAGGGACAGATGGCAGTGAGGACACTTTTTTTCGTTTTTTTTTTACTTACCGCCGCAGCGGCTCGCTCTCCCTCCTCACACGCTGGCTCTGTGTGAGGAGGCAGAGCCGCAGAACACCGGCGATGAGCGTCTCTCATTGGCACCACCGATCGCGCTGAAAACGGCCGCTATGATTGGCCGTTTTCAGCGATCTGTGACTGGCTGTGTCCGAGGGACACGGCCAGCACAGAACTTCCTCGATGCGCGCATCGCGGAAGTAAACAGGACGTCCAGGGACGGCCGCCCGGCAGATAGCGTCCACGCTGCAGCCGTCTTTCGGCTATAGCGCGGGCGCGAAGTGGTTAAATAAAGGGCAGTAAAAAGTCACCAATAACAGAGCCCTATAACACATATAAGCGCCAATGGTAACATTATTAATGTCTATTATTAAAGTGGTTGTAAGCCCATGTTCACATCGGGCTGTTTTGACATGTCAAATCGTCGGCAACATCCGAATCAGTAAGACGTAGATTTTGCATCGCCACACTAATTCCCAAAAGTAGCATGAACCCGCAGATGTCTCTGAATCGCTCCCGAAGTCGGCCTGACATATGGGTTTGAACATAGGCTAAACCTCAGACATGAAATCAGAAAAACAGCACATATATTTCTATAGCGTTTACTTGCCTCTCTCCATTGCACTAAGTACTTTATTTCTGCTGTCTAGTTCCTCTGTTATCAGCAGGAGTCACATCTGGAGAAGTTTCCATGACACCAAGAGCTAAAAAGGTGACAGTGGAGGACATTCCAGCATGCAGCCTATGATTAATAGCCTCAGCTCTGTTATGTAAAGGGGGGGCCCTTCCCTCCAATCAGCTCTCAGAGCTCTTATACAGTGTGGAACTGCAGCTTCCCGCCCCTTGTTTTGTGCGTATGTAAAAAAATCAGTTTAATCGCTGGGTTTTACAAGGATGTACAGAACAAATGGCTGCAAATAAACAGGTACAACATATATCGGAGGATTTGTTTTATCTCTGTGTATCGCCTGAGGCAAGTCACTTCACTGGGGATAGGTAAGGGTTTACAACTACTTTAAAAAGTTAGTTGTACTACCCAATATGAAGGTATATTTTAGCGTGATTATGCAATTTACAGTGTACTATATACCAACATGCTAAGTTAACGACTTGGTCACTGCAATATAGCAGATATACAGCTACAGCACGGCTCTCCAGTTCTGGGAGGGCGTCCCTGGATCTCCTCCCGAGAACGCATTTCCCGTGTGCCCCCTGGGGTGCTTCTAACAGGTGACTATTATGTCATGCCTATGCATACTTCAAGAATAGATTTATAAGGAACTAGGCTGTCAATTAGTCCAATTTAGAAATCAACAAGCATTTCTAAGCAATGAGTCGTTTGCCTATCAGTCATATGTCAGCTGTATTTTTGGGTGAATTAGCCATATGGAATTTACCCAGCCCAGTTTTAAAAACGTGTAGGTACTGTACGTTGTTGTATGTATGCCTCTGGTACTTGGATTTAAGGGTTCCAAAAATGGATATTATTTTCCCAACTCATGCTGTTTATCCAGCCTAACCATGAGATTGTGAAAGTCCTATCTGTACTGCCTGCTGTGCCCTACTACCCCTACTGTAAGAAAAATGAAATGGCCACAGATAAAAAAAAAAAAAAAAAAAAAAAGCTCAAAGTGTGTGTGTGTGTGTGTGTATATATCTAGCCATCTATACATACATACTGTATTGTCAAAAGTATTGGGACACCTGCCTTTACATGAACTTTAATGGCATCCCAGTCTTAGTCCGTAGGGTTCAATGTTGAGTTGGCCCAACCTTTGCAGCTATAACAGCTTCCACTCTTCTGGGAATACTGTCCACAAGGTTTAGGAGTGTATCTATGGGAATGTTGGACCATTCTTCCAGAAGTGCATTTGTGAGGTCAGGCACTGATGTGGACGAGAAGGCCTGGCTCGTAGTCTCAGCTCCAATTCATCCCAAAGTTGTTACACTACACATACATACACAATCTGGCTCTTTCAGGTAGGGTGTGCATGCGCACTGCTGGTAGCTCACTCCCGCTGTGACTACACACAGCAGGAGCCAAGCAACAGGTACTGCGGACTCAATGTCCTCCAGCACCCACTGATGATCAAGGAGAGAGGCAGAACAGGAGTCTGCCTATGTAAACAAGGCAGTTCGCCTTTCTGTCAGTAGGGAAGGCATGGATCCTGTGTCTCTGCAAAGCAGGGACATAAATCCATTCCCCTAGTAAAAGCACCCCCCCCCCCCCCACAGTGTAGAAAAACACTGGCTAAGCACACATTTAACCCTTTGATCGCCCCTGTTAACCCCTTCCCAGCCAGTGCCATTAGTACAGTGATAAATATGCACTAGCACTGATCACTGGTCCCCAAAGTGTGTCACTAAAGCCCCATACACACTATTAGATTTTCTACAGATTTTTGTCTTCAGATTTACCAAAACCATATAATATGAGGTCAAACCTTAAGAGTTTTAATTTGTATGCAATCAGACAGGCCCTTGCACTACATGGTTTTGGTAAATCGTTAGACAAAAATCTGCAGAAAATCTAACAGTGTGTTTGGGGCTTTAGTGTCCAAATTGTCCACCACAATATCGCAGTCACACGATAAGTCGCTGATCACCACCATTACTAGTAAAAAACAAATAAAAATAAAAACATCCCAGTTTGTAGACACTATAACTTTTGCGCAAACCAATCAAATATACGCTTATTGAGATTTTTTTTTTTTTTTTTTACTAGAAATATGCAAAATACATGTTGGCCTAAATTTAAGAAGAAATTATATTTTTACATTTTTGTTTAATTGGATGTGTTTTATAACAGAAAATAAAATAATATATATCACAGAATTGCCACCCCAAATTAGCACCGTACCATCCCATTTACTCTGCCTTACTAATCAGTCAGCAGGCTTCCATCACTACAAACATAAACCATACCACGTGATCTCTAGCGGGTCATTTCTAATCCTAGTGTTCTGACACCGTTCTTCTATTACTATACCGGCCATTCATCGTCCTTGTAATAGAGAAGAGCGCGGGCGCTATACCTACATACACTCCACTCGGGTCCCAGCTTGGTCACTCGGGGCACAGCGAGCACGCTACACACGGAACCCCCGACTCAGCTCTTCCGCATCCGGGTACCTGACGTGGTCCGAGCACTAGTAGCAACTTACCTGGGAGCTGCTGCCACTATAACATACCCTGGCGCCGCCATTTTTGATGCGGGCACTGTTTAAAAACGGTATGCATTCGCTAAGCTTAACCCATAGCTACGTCAGTAATATAATTCTACTCAGTCGTGTACAGCACATGTCTGTTAACAACACGATATAACAGAACAGGTAAAGCGCTGCCTGCACAGCACACGGTACTGTAACCGCCTTTGCGACGTCTAACTGGTTACAACGGCATTATTACTCTTCACCCATTGGCTGCTGAACCTTAGCGTGGCTTTGACTTCATAGCTCCGCCCAGCTGACTTTCCCGCGTCCGCTTCTGGAATCTCCAACACTCTTCCAGTGCGCGAGGACTTGTCAGCGGAAGTAACTCCCCCTTCAGCCCTCAAGTAACAACAGCCTTCCACGTGCGCCTAAGGTCACGTGGTGAGGCAGCGACCAATAGCGGAGTGTGTCGTGTAGCCGAGCAGCTGGTGGCTGAGTGGGCGGGACCGGGACTTTCAGAGCACATAAGTCCTGAGGTGTCGGGTAGCTCGTCGCTTTTACGGAGTTGGGTAAGTGAAGGGGCGATGGCTCGGTGTTTGTATACGTTGCGTAGGATAACTGCTTGCTATAGTGTTGCCTCTGCTTTGCTATGGGGGTGGGAAGTGTCCATATCTTTGCGTGCCTAGCTAGTTCTCCATGTCTGAGGCTGCACGCAGCGGGTCACTTTAGGACTGAACCTTGAGAGGGATAGAGCCCCTGGCGGTGATAAGTTTGTTGTGTGTGTGTGTGTGTGTATATATATATATATATATATATATATATATATATATATGTATGTATATATTCTCTAGCGCGCTTACCCCTGAAGGAGCAGCTAATTAATTGCTATATCTGTAATTCACGTTTACCACCTGACCCATCACAGCCCATAAATTCAGAAACAGTCCATATTGCATTTTTCTCTTGCGTTTTTTTTTTTTTTTTTTTTTTTTTTTTTTGTAACATGAACTGAGATAGAAGGCTTTCTTTTGAGATGCTCTTTTGTTGCTTTATCATCTTTTTACTTGCCTCTCATGCAAAGAACTAGAATCATTGTGGATATTATTATACAGGATTTATATAATGCCAACAGTTTATGCATCGCTTTACAATATAAAAGGGAGACAATACAGTTATAATACAATAAAATACAAGAGGATTAAGAGAGCCCTGCTCAGAAGAGCTTACAATCTAATAGGGTGGGGCAGGTGGTACAAAAGGTTGTAACTGTGGGGAATGAGCTGGTGGAAGTGGTAGGAGATTAGTTGGAGATTTGATAGGCTTTCCTGAAGAGATGAGTTTTCAGGGATGGCCTGAAGGTAGCAAGAATAGGGGATAGATGGAGGTAGCGAGTTCCAGAGGATGGGAGAGGCTCTGGAGAAATCCTGGAGATGAGCATGGGAGGAGGGGATGAGAGCTTGAAAGCAGGAGGTCTTGCGAAGAACAGAGGTCGATTTGGGTGATATTTGGAGACAAGATTAGTGATGTAGCTTGGGGCAGAATATGAAATCACTCTGTGATTTCTTCAATCAGGAAAGATGGAAGTAGATTTGATAGAGAATAATCGATAAAGAGTCACTCTGAATAACGCCTTCATCTGCAGAACTTTTCAAGAACAGTCTGTATCACTATATGTGTGCTTGCAGCTTTACAGCTACCTTTTTACCACTACTTCCCATCTGAATGGTACTTCCAAGTTGAGCTAAAGAAAAGTCACTCTGAATAACTTCTCCCACTTGACTGATTGGAATCCCGGGGCATTGTTGAACCCAAAGTCACAGGCCATCACCGCCTGTCTCACTAACTTGCGTACCAACATCCCTCAGCCTCTGGCAGTACCCTTCCCTTGGGCTTTCACTCACGTGATCAATAGTCCATGTGCCACTCATAAACGATCGGTTACCCAGTTTCCTTCTGCTTTGTTGCTACTTCTGCAATGATTCTTTGTTCCCTTTTCTCCTTTCTGGCCCGCTCCCTTCCCCGCAGGGGTGGCCAGTGACTACATGCTGTACGGTGTTGCCTCTTTCTCTATGGAGGCCGGTACCCCACCCTTCTCGTGGGGGGGGCTCCGTTGGCTCCCCGGAGGGGGAACCTCTTCCCTCCAGGAACCAGGATGGCTTCTCCAAGCTCAAACAGGACACTCCCTTCCTGGACCATGTGACCAGGCTTTTATATGAGAGTCCTGGGGCATTACCAAACAAATTAATGATTGGCCTAGACTCGCATACAAACCACCTGCCACTCAAATCCCAAATGAACAAATAGGCCTGTTATGCTACAAGCCTGCCTAAATTTACCTGAAGCTTTAACCTAACCAAAAGGTCACATACTTAAAAGTAGGTGCCCAGTATATATTCTATTCTATTATATATCTATTCTAACAGTATTACTGAGAAAAACAGCCCTTGGCATTATGCAGCTAAATTGGATTACTTCTAAAGTTCTATTCCCCCTCACCCACCATGGTCACTTGAAGTATGCCTCCACTTTTCTTATTAGCCTCGCAGTGACCAGGGGGACGCTCTTAAAGCTGAATTTTAGGTATTTTTTTCCCCATAGTTGCATTGATCCATAGCTAGTCTGGTTAAGACACATGTCCCATGTAGTTCAAGTAATAAAGGGAGGGGGGCTTAAAATAAATCCTACAATCCCGTACAATCATTCACCCACAGTTGATCCAGAGGAAGGTGAAAAACCCAGCAAAGCATGATCCAATTTGCTACAACAGGGGAAAAATGTTTCATCAACAGGGGGTCGCTTGTTTAGCATGGGCACCATACAGAGCATTCTTTGCATTTTTCTATTGGGGTGAGGTGGCAGGGTAAGGCAATGATATCAAAATTGCCTCATTATCTAATTGTAGTCCCTTGTGTTCATTGAATAAAATGTGGGATGTATTAAACTGCATGTTGGGTTGATGGGATGATTGGATTATTGGCTGCAATACTGAGAACTCTCACTAGATGTCAGTGTACTTTATACACATATATATGGTAATGACTGTTTGTTTGTTTTTCTCAAAATGTTATTCTTTCCTGCAGTGCTTGATACAATGTTGCAAGAAGCAGTTGCTAATGTGTTCACTTGCTAATAGGAAAAATTACATTTGACCTGTTTTTGATGGGGAATATAGGTAGAATTATTTCTAATGGGGTTTATGGTAGGAATTTCATGTGAACACCTGATACTTTAACCCATTACTGATAATATGCATATCATTTTTCTACATGGGGGGGATTATGGGTGGAATATTGTAGTTATACATAACCCATTTCTGTGTTTATGTCCTTATGTATAACTACAATATTCCACCCATAATCCCCGTGTAGAAAAATCATATGCATATTATCAATAATGGGTTAAATATGTTCAGTGTCAGGTGTTCACATGATATTTCTCCCATAAACCCCATTAGAAATAATTCTACCTATATTCCCCATCAAAAACAGGTCAAATGTAATTTTTCCCATTGGCAATGCCAGGATCCTGCAGACTCAGTACACTGTCTGCCCATACCTCTGATACAGGCAGGCTGTTATCCCTGGTTCACACCAAATGTGGCTTTGAAATCGCACTACTTCAGCACGATTTCAAAGCTGCCAGTGCAATTTCATGTGCAGCTTGCAGACATCTGCAAATTAATGCATGGATGTCAATGCAAGTTGCACATGAAATTGGCAAAAATCTTACAGGAACCTTTTTAAAGTTGGTGCAAATCTGAATCGCATCGATTTACTGGTTTTCTAGCCATAAATGGTGTGACTTGTTATGTAATGTGACAGATCAGAGTCTCATGACATGTCACATTGGTGTGAGCATGAGCTTACTGAACTGCAGGAAGAATGACGTATAGGGTTGCTCACCAGCACCCTCGCAATTCATTGGGGAACTACAAGCAGTGGAGGTTAGTACTTGTAGTTCATTCATTCACAGAACTTTATCTGACCACAGGGTTGTGCAGTTTTTGAAAAGCAACAGGGGGAGTTCCCCTGCGTAGTGTCACACTGAGGGGGGGAGGGGGGGGGCAGGGGCATGTTGCATTTACCACCACCAACCATATGGGTGAACTTGGCCTTTAAAGCTCTACTTTGGAAACAAGAATGCTCTTTACAGTATGGCTGCCCCTGTACAGCAAGGGTTAAATGCTTGTTTTATAACCTCCAGGACCAGACCCTGCAGGCTCTTTATGCTCTGAAGGACACAGGTCCCCTGATGTAGTCAAGCACAATGCATGGTCTGTAGCACTGCTTTGGACATGACCACACAAAGGGACATTCCACCGCTAGAATGTAGTAGGAAAGTGCTGTCCCCTGAGATGTGGGGATCAGATATGTTAAACTTCCCATCCCCTAGACATAAATGCACATTTCATCCTTGCAGAGATGGGATTTGTTGGAAACCTGCACTGCAAGAAACATGGAGACTGCCATTTCAGTCCAGCTTCTGGAATTGGTATTGCCTCAGCTGTATTTCTTTCTAAATCCTCAAACTGGAACAAACCTTCCCAATTGGCATACTTGTTCCACAAGGTAAACTTGAAAGCTAAGCAGTCAGCATTTTCACAAGAGGGCAACAATGGCAGCCCACATATAAGGTCTGCAAAAGTTCTCTTTACACAAATAGCCTAGCAGAGATACAGATGTGGTTATAGTGTTGGCAGTATGACAGTAGTGAAAATATTACTGCGCTTAAAGTTTACTCCAGAAATCATTGACAGTGACTAGTTTGATCTAAGCCCAACTGAACCTCAGTTAAAACTGCCTAAATACTTTCCTGGTCCATCAAAACAAAAGCTGTATCAGTCTTGGCCTATTTACTTCAGAAAATGGTCTGAACAGAAAAGCCTGCCTCTGCTAGTATTCTGTAGAGAAGAACCCTTACTCGGTGTGAAAGCAGTGGTTCTCTGCAGAGGTCCAACACTAACCCTGCTCAGTCAGAGATGGAGCTCTGCAGTGAGCAGGAATCATGAACGTTAAGATTTTTAATGGCTATAGCAGTAGGTACACAACTCTAGCAATGTAAGAGGGCATACAGTAAGTTTGCAAGTTTCCTTGATGACATACCTTGTTTCTTTTGCAGGGACCTCCAGTGATGGCTTCAGCTCAATCTGTGCTCACATTTGCAGTTTGTATCTTATTGATATCTGAGGTTATATTGGCAAAAAAGACTTACTATGACATTTTGGGGGTCCCAAAAAATGCTTCAGAGCGACAGATCAAGAAAGCTTTCCATAAGCTTGCGATGAAGTATCATCCCGATAAAAATAAAAGCCCAGACGCTGAAGCTAAATTTCGAGAAATAGCTGAAGGTAAGTTTGGTACTTGAAATAACGTCGTCGTTGTATCAAGAAAAAGAGAATTTGATTTCTATGTATTGCAATATAGCTTTACTTGTAAATATCTTCATACAAGATCCAACATAAAGCATCTTCACACAAAATCCACCATAAAGTGAGATTGCATCCTCCTTCTCGTGAGGGAGTTATGGGGGGTGGGAGCTGGAGACCATGGGGTACGCCTCTGAACCCAAACACTTTTTTGAATTTCCTTGGGGCTCATGGCTTGCAACTATGTTAAGGGGCAACTGATTTCTTCTGCAGCAGATTTGGGTGCATCTTAACTATGGCAATTCTGGCAAGTGAATGGTTATACATTTTCAGCACTGATTATACCTTACACAGATTACTTGATATGCTTCCAACACAACCTTTCGTCTCTGGAGGACATGATCACAACTGTGCTTTTATAAAGTCCTGGGCACAGCTGCAAGCACTAAGGACTCTTTTCTGTGCATGTATGAACATGTACATTAACCCTTTTGCTATCAGGCCCTGCGCTTCACTTTTAAACTTGGCTGACTAGACCATTTTTGCAATGTTTCCATTGCCTTTTTTTTCTTTTTCCTTACAGCTTTTAGTGTTTGTAAAATTCGTCCCCCCCCCCCTCCCCCCCAACCCAGATTTTCTGAAAGCATATGACCAGTAGAATAAAATGGTGCTACAGATTATTGGGGCCCAACGATTTGTACAAATGTTTATCAAAACAATATTTCTGCTAAAAATACACTGAAATCATTATTGGTGGATTTGTACATGGCTAAGTTTCTACTAAATAAAAGCTAAGACCTATAGTTAAAATTTACAAATATTGTTAAGTTGCGCTTTTTTGTGAGATGGTAAACTGAAAATACACCAAACGAAACCTTTATTCTAAAAACCCAGAGGTTACCATTTTTCAATTAGATTTCAAAATTTGAAAAGACTCCACAAACAATACATTTTCTGAAAGCACATGACTGATTTTTTTTTTTTTGGGCTCTGCAATAATTGTGCACATGTTCATCAAATCTCTATTTTCACTAACCATACACTATAAAATCATTATTAGCACACACAAACACAATATCACTTGTAGAATTTCAGCTAAATTGCTACTAAAGCATCTTAAAGCATTTTTATATACGGCATACTAAAGTGTGTGTGTGTGTGTGTGTGTGTGTGTGCGCGCCTTGGAGGGCCATGTTTACCTGCACAGGTGTTCTTTGCTTCCCCATGCAGGCAGTCCCATTTATGTAATTTGGGATGCAACAGCTGCTGCTCCCGATCCAGCATCCATGTGGGTGTACGACCCCGAATGCAGACAGTGAGCTCGGGGATGTATATCCAGACTTGCATGGATGTCTAATTGGGAGCAAGGGCTCTGTTCATGCTGTTGCTACATCCCAAATTAAATCAATGGGACTGCCTGCACAGACCACCTGTGCATCCCTGTACAGGTAAACACGGCCTTGCAGGGGTGTATGCTGTGTATGTCCTTTGTGAACAAGGTCTTAGGGTCCTTTCACACGAGCAAGACTGATCGTGTCCGTCTGCCTGTTTTTCAGATGGGCCCGATTGGACCACCCATTGTTCTCTATGGGGAGGTGGATGTAATTCGACACGTGTCTGTTTACACCTGCCTGCATCCGATCCGCCAATGACAGATGGGGATCCGTCTAGCAGATCGTATCTGATGGAAATGGACAGGTGGTCCGTTTCCATCCATCCGCCCCATAGAGAACAGCGGGCTGATGCAGAGCGGACATGGACCTGCCATCCACCAGCTCAGTGGGGATTAGTAGACAGATGGAGTCCACGCCATGTGAAATGGGCCTTACTATACATTTATATTAACTTTTTTACAATTTAATATTTTGTACTTTTATTTTTTGGTCTTTTAAATATGAGAGGTTAATACAGACCCCCTGATGTTTTTTTGAGACTGATAAAGGGATTGAAGAAAATATATTAATCCCCTCTAAGCCCCTGCAGCAACTGAAGCTGGTGGGGAGAGGCAGGGAAGGGACTCCAGCGACTCAAGGGTAGCTGCAGGGGATTGGGTTTGGGGGGGGCGAGATCAGTGTGGAGATGGAAATTGGTGTGGGGGGATGCAGTAAAAAGCAAGAGTGGGGGAGCCTTTTTGGAGTAAGAGGTGGTAGAAGGTGGAGAGGGCTGGAGGCAGGGAGGGGCGGCATTAGGGTGGGGGTTGGTCACATTTGAGGTGAATAGCTTGGATTGTAATCCACTGATCTAAGCTACAAGTTTGTTTAGCACAGTCTGCTATAAGCTCATGATCACTTCAGTGTCCATAAACTCATAGCAGAATTGTTCAGCAGAGGAAGAATGCAGGTCTGTAAGGACCTGGCCAGCTGGAAGCAGTGTAGTGAAAGGGTTAATATATAGATGGATATGAACAACTTATCCACTTCACTTAATTTTTGTGTGGATTTCGTTGCTTGAATGATGAATTTAAAGAACAATATCCTTTTCCTTGATTTACAAAGAATTTTTCACTTTTGTGTTTCAGCATATGAGACCCTTTCCGATGAAAATAAACGGAAGGAGTATGACCAGTTTGGCCATGATGCCTTTACAAATGGTGGAAGAGGAGGAGGCAGCGGCAACGAAAAGTATTTCCACCAGCATTTCAATTTTGAAGACCTCCTCAAAGAATTTGACTTTTTTGGAGAGACTCAGCACACTAGATCAAAAAGACATTTTGAAAACCACCATTTTAGGAGCCACCAGGATCCTTCTAGCAGGCACAGGCGTCACTTTGATGACTTTGCATTCGGCGGAGGTTTATTTAATGACATGTTTGAAGATATGGAAAAAATGTTTACATTTGGTAGCTTTGGGGATGCACCACGACACAATATAAGAACTGAGCAGAGGTTTCAGGGGTCCAGCAAGCATTGCAGAACTGTTACTCAGCGGAGAGGAAATATGGTTACAACCTACACAGATTGTTCAGGGCAGTGATCTGCACATGGAGCTCTGTTTCTGCAAAGCTGCGCAAGAGCCTATGAACTACCAATAAAAGCTTTATTTTACAATTATACTCCAATGTACAGTTCAACAGAACATACAGCAAATAGCAGGAAAATGCCTAGAGGATGCATGGCAATCTGCAGAAGATGTGTAAATGGGGTGCTATAGATTCACATTGCTAACAGATAATTAATTTATTTTAGGATTTCAAGGAAACTATGTGAAATTTTAAATGGATAAACCGGTTCTAACATTTCCTCACTATAATTTATGTGGCATTTAGTATGTTCCAGTAGCTCTATTTTCTTCACGCTGCTTTTATGCATTATTTTATGCTTAACTGCTTCATGTCAAGTCTTGTGACCCTTTAAATGGGTCTTTACACCAGAGGGTGGGACAGGCTTCCTAATGAAGTGATTCTGTCAGTGGTCACATGACGGGAGCTCATCCCATTTGGCTCCTGATCAGAACTAAAGACCAGAAGTAGTTCAGAAGAGTTCAGTCACTGTGCAGGGACCATCATTTCAGCACCAAAACTCAGCCGCCATGGTCACATGTGTGGCATTTAGGTATTCAGCCCACATTCCTTGCTTCTGCATGCATTATGTGGTCAGCAAGAGGTTAAAGAGCAAGTGCAGAGGAGTTTATTTGGTTTTGTTTTCTAGATTTATTATCCTCCAAAAATGTAAACTAGAGTTTCTCAGTTTGGCTTTTTCTTGTCAAAACAAGTGAAATCCATTAATGTTATGGCTCTCAGTGGTATTGCTTTGGCAAGAATTGCCCTGTTTGATTTGAATGGGTGATGATTTTTTAGCATATGTTGCTGTTTATATAGCTTAAGGGTTTAGAAGAGCTGCCACAAACTGTGCTAGACTTCATTTTAATGGACCGTAATTGCAACTATAACACTACATAATATATTTAGTATGGGACTTTTTTATTCACTGGCATCTATTTTTTTTTTTTAAACCATATTTACATGCTGAACAACCAACATGACGGTGACAGGGACAAGCAGACATTACCTTAAGTAAATGTGGCAGTAGGGTTTTTATTGATTTAAGACTTAAACCATGAAGATAAAAGTTCACCTTTGTGAATATGCCCCTGATTTTGTTACATGCTGTCCTAAATATTTTTTTTTTTCTTTTTTTTTTTTGTCCACTTTGCATGTAAATATGGGAGGGGAAAAAAGTGATGTGGTCCTTTTTTAGACCTTGTGGGGAGGCCTGCAAAGTGTCCTAAATCTAAAAGGAATGCAAGGAATATAAAAATACTCTTACAAATCCCTTTTTACAATAATTGCAGATTATCACAACTTACTTCATTCATTGTTTAAGTTTGCATCACCCACTGTCTATCTGAATGCCTGTACTCGCTGGCTTCAGCATGAGAGCCTTACATTAACTGCTATTCACTTGTTTTACAAAATGGAGCATAACGGTGTCAACAGATACATGTCCTTTGCCAGCTGCTGCTCATTAGAGAGCAATGAATGGTCTGATTGGGTCCACCTTAGAAACTGACAGGCAGACCTTATCGGTCCATCAGTTGGCCTAAGTTTGGTTAAATGTGGGGAAGATTTCCTTTGGAGTTCTGCACAGTAAAACAGTGGCTGAATTAGTCTGCTCCCAACTATTGAAACCTGAAATCTTTTGTTCTCTATAGAGTTTTTTTTTTTTTTTTTTTTATGGCTACTTGTGTAAGGTAATGTCACGCGATTGCTATGCTAAATGTCCAATTTGAAATATATTCTAGAAAATATATGCAAGGTTTCAATCTATTGGGATGGAATATATTAGCTGTCACTGAAATTTCAGGTCCACCTTTCCTGCATGTTTTGCAGGCCAGTTATTTGCCAAGTAGTAAAGCCAGAGAATAACTGACATTTGAATTACCCTTGTGTCGCATCTACTTTGACCCTTGTAACACTTTGAAGAGCCATATGTAGCTTCTGGATTCCAAGGTGTTGACTTTAAAAAACACAATTTTTTTTTTTTTTTTCCTGGTGAGGTTACCCTTGAATTTTTTTTATTTTTTTGCAGTATGCCATGTGCATCCTACAATTTGTAGAATTTTACTTTGTTTGGCAGTCCTCTGTGCTAGTCTTGCCATAATGTGCTAAAGTTCCCTGTTAAATTGGCTTCCATGGTAATTCAAGCAATACACCTTTGTTCAAGCCAGCTAGAGCTGTGGAACACTTTGAAATGTGCAATATTTTTACAATATCTTGTGTGCTTTTGTGTTAATTGTTTTGTGCAACGTGATCAAATGTTCTATTTTTGTTTTTAATATTCTAGCACTTTGTCAGCGTACTCCATATGACTATTAATCCTATGGATACTGAAAATGCCATTTTGTCCAAACTCATGTAATATGAGTAAAATAAATCATTAACAATTAGTACAGCTGAAGTATTTTTCTTGCATTTTGTCACAAACTAAATCACTGCTTGGTAGTTTTCACACTTTGTTCTTTTAATAGTGTTGTATATAAAGGGAATTTAAAAATAGATCTTCTAGAAATGGTTCATACTGTGGCATGACAAGCCTGGGTTCACACAGGAGTGGTGTGGACACCACTTTTTGAGTGGGACGGGAATCGCACTGCATTCCTGTTCAAATTGCATGCAATTCTTTGCAGTGCTTTTTGAGCCCATTTGTTTTACATGTGGTGCGATTTGAGCCCATACAAAAGGTATGAAAGCAGTTACACGAGTACAGGTACTCATGCAAATGTTTCGTATTGGCACCATCCCTATTTGAAGAGGAACTACACTGCATTTGAGCACCACAAACGCTATTTGATGATTTTATTTTTTTTTTTAATATTGAAAGCAAACCCCCCTATCCATCCAGGTCTCTGGTTTATTTTGTAGGGAAATCGCTTTGAAAAACACCCTACCACATTTCTGGCTGTGGCCATCTTGAGTAAGGGCAAGTGGTTCCATATAAGATCTACTTTCTGGAATCCACCTATCCTTAGCTTAGGCATGCTGGCAGGAGGGTGGTCTTAGCTGAGAAAAACCCTCCTGAAGACTCTTGGCATGTATGACATTTGCCTAGGCCTGGAAACCAGGAAGTAACTGAAGACATGTAAAAAAAAGAACTAGTAAATATACTTCCTTAGCGATTTTACCAATGCTAGCAGCATAAGTATTACAAATAGCCTGTTATATATTTTTTGAATGCAAAAATCCTGGAGAAAGTGATGCAATATAAACTTTTTGGTAAAAGATGGTTATGCTGACTAAATAGATTCCCAACATGTTGAGCCTGAAAATAACAGTCACATGACTCCAGGGGGGGGGTGGCTAATTGGGCCCAATTTGGACATTTTCAGTTAGGGTGTACTCACTTTTGTTGCCAGTGGTTTAGCCATTAATGGCTGAGTTATTTTGAGGGGACTGCAAATTTACACTGGTATACAAGGTGTACACTACTTTACATTGTAGCTAAGTATAATTTCTTCAGTGTTGTCACATGAAAAGATATAATATATTTACAGAAATGTGAGGTGTACTCACTTTTGTGAGATACTGTATATAAGGTGAAGGCAAATCCGTTGCTATTGCATGGAAGGTGGAGGAAGGCTTGAGATGCACACATTTATGACATTGTAACCAAAAGGCACTTGGAAGGCGTTAATGAAAAAGGCACAGACTTTTTGATGCTTATGCACAGGGTTTTGTACAGAATACATAATCATTTTTTGATGTGTGAAGTAGTGCTGCATTGCTTTTTGTTTTTGAAGAACCTTTTGATAGGAAATGCCCCTTTATTGCATTCCTTGATGCCTTTTCTTGTGGACATCAGATTCTACTACTAATCTTGGCATCCCCAAGCTTGCTTTCAAAGGATACCCCCACTTCTTGGTGGGGGGTAAGTTTCTTGCCCTTATGACCACATGGTCCCAGGACTTTTTGCATGCCTAGGTCTAATATGGGGTGTCAAGAGGCTACTAGCTATCTTGTCAATCTGACTTCATGTTGCCTAATGTTTTTCAATCTTTTCACACTGACTTGGTTTAGTTCCTTAGATGGGGGTTCATAGCCATAATTCTGGAAGAGGAAAGGGTTCAGTGTACTCAAAACATGTTCCTCATTTTTATGGCCAGCGAGGGCATTTGCCCCATTCGGCTCCTAGAGGTTTGCAACACCTTTATTTGGGTACACAAATTCTACATGGAATTTGCAAGGTCAAGGTCTGTAAATGCTTTCAGGAGATTTTATGACTTCTGTGTACATTAAGGCTTCCTACATGTTCTTATTGTTCCAGTTCTTCTACTTGCTGTGGACACCCCACATTCCCAGTTCATTGCCCTTGCCTTTGGACTGTTTACAGCACCTGGGGAATTGCCCAAGGTCCTGGCCCTGTGCTTGATCTGCATCCTTTGAGTATTCATATGGGATAGTTGAACAACTTCTCACTGGGGGAACAGCCAAAATCCTAGACTGTTTAAAACCGGTTTATCTCGATCCTAAACCTTCGGAAATCTGCACTAAAATTGACTTTTCACTTGGATAATATGGACCTTTAGTTCAAACCGGTAAAGTAAATATTAGACCATTGATTAGAAGGGTACTTGCTCACCAAAAAAATACAAGTGACACTGCCCCTTACCTATTTAACCACTTCCATACCAAGCCTATTCTGGCACTCCTCTCCTACATGTAAACATTATCCTGAGTAATTGTAATTGAGTAACGACACCCCGAGTATGAAAGGGGTTAGTCGTTTAGGACATTCCATACCCAAACACAAAGGTAGCTACCAAATACTTCATCAGCCGAACCAGGAACCCATACAAATCCCCCCCCCCCCCCCCCCAAGTACAAGACAAGATGCTCTGTCTTGAGGTTCAAGCAGAAATGATTTTTATTTAAACACATGTTATACAGATCCTACTTCAAAATACTTACACCCCCCCCACACACCCTTGGAAAACAGGGGGGGTTAAACCGTCCAATGACAATGGACACAGGTCAGATGTGTTTAACTTCTCATCAGTAAACAGTCTTAGCAGGGTGGCTGCTGGAGGAATCCCCCCTCCCTCCATAGAGATAAACATCCCATAATCCAAGACAGGCACAATAGAACATTGGAATGCAGCCACACCCCAAACTAGCACAGCAAATGGTACACAACACAATGAGACAGCACACATTATATACAGCATTGAGTCTGACTAGCACAGATCATAGTGGGGTTCTCATTCACCTTGTGCTCCTATTACTGACTCCCGTCACAATGGCATATCCAGGGTCCCCAGAGTCTGTCTTGGGGGACATGGACCTGTATCTAAAGTAACACCACCTCATGGGTCCCCAGGCATACAGCTCACAACGAGCACCGTCCCCCCCCCCCCCCCCAAATGGCATTCAGTCCCTTCCAAAAGCCTCTGTCCCAGCTAGGTCGGTTACATTTCTCCCCTTTTGGCAGGAGACCCCAGACGGGTTGACTCCGAAGTTAGTCAGTAGTTTCAGTCCCCCAGTGCCGGTATCCGCACAGTACCCCAAACAAATTGTTCCAAACAGAGTATTACTCACCCAGCCAACCTCTGCCTTTCTGAGAACATGCCTGCCGCTGGGGGGAGGCCTGGAGTGGCCCTTCTCCCTGGAGTCCTTTCAGCTGCTGGAGAAGACAGGGTGACTGAGCTCACTCCATCATGCTGTTGGGGATCTGGGCTGACTGCCCAGCATCCCTGGGGGTATACAGGTGGGGACTGAAGCCCCATCCAACCTCACAGGAAATTTGTCCTCTGATAGTTGAGGGCAGAGGCCAGCAGCACTCTGCCCTGTTGCCAGCCCTTCTGCTGGAAACCCCACACCATCTGTTCCAGCTATCTGTTGGGGAGGGAGGCCGACTACCCCCGGCTCCCTGGAACTCTATAGTTGGTGCTGGGCAGAGGTTGGTAGCACTCTGCCTGGTTGCCAGCGCTTGAGCTGGGTTGGTGTCATCATTCTGGAGCGCCATCTGCTGTTGGAACTCCCTTTCACTGGCATTGTCTCCCAGGTGCACGAACCCTTGTTGGGGAGGGAAAATGGCTGCTTCTCCTCCCTGCATCTCTGAAATCCACTGGGAAGTGATTGCCACCTTCTCACCATGAGCCTCCGGAACTGCCACAGGTGTGGACCCTCTGTCCGGTGACCAGCGCCTCAGCTGGGGAAGTTCCTTGCAACTCCGCAGATACTGCTGTTGGTGCTTGGCAGAGCACACTGATGTTTGGCCCTGATACCAGCTCTTCTACTGGAGGCTCATCAGGTTGTTTTTCCTCAGCAGAAAAGTCTATCAAATCCCCTGTCTCCGTAACTGGTGTCTAGGGATAGAAGTTCACAATCTCATGTCTGTGGAACCCAGAAGATGCTATCAGTGCTGGGCAGAGGTTAGCAGAACTCTGCCCTGTTGTCAGCACTTCAGCTTTGGGGATGGTAATCTCCAGATTTTCCACTGCCGATTCTTCAGCCAGGATTTTGGAGTTGTCAACTGGTATTTCCTGATAGTCCTAGGAAAAGGGAGCACCCACCCTGCTGCTGGGCAGTCTAGCAGCTGTCTGTAGGCGATCTCCAGCTCCCATTCCTGAATGGCCAGAAACTCCAAATTTTCCTGTGCCCAGTGCCCTTCCGAGGCATTCAGTCTTCGCTCTCTGTGCTCCATTATTTCCTCAACGCCACTCCCAAAGTCAGGGTCTCTGGGCAGCCTCCAATACAACAATCCCAGGCCATCATAGTCAAAGCCTTCCGTGGGGCTGTCATCCGCTGATCACGGGCACTCTTGGGCTACATACCACCAGAGGGCTCTGTAGCTCTCATCCAACCGCATCTCTGCCCGGATCAGCCTGCTTAACTTGGCTGTCCACTCCTGCTTTGGTTGTTCCCCCAATAACAGCATTCGTACTTCATACTGCAACCAGTACCTTACATGGATGGAGGGGAGAACTTTTCCCTGGTGTCGCTGCTCACCGGCTAGCGCTTCCTTTCAGAGTTTGCATCAGATAGAATCAGACCATCCCAGCAGGACCTGCTCTGTTACTGGTCCTCTATGCTGTATCTGCATCTCTCGCAACCTCCTTCTGAATTCCTCTTCCATGGTGGCTGGTAGCTGTACCTCTCCTCTCCTTTCAGTTTGTGCTGCTGTGACTTCTGCTGCTGCAGCACCTCTTTGCTGTAGCCAATCCTGCATCCACAGCTGCTATAACTAGGTCTATGATCTCCACTGTAAGGGTAGGACCATAATGTGCCAGTCTTATTTTAACAGCCCAATCAAAAAAATGCCTCTTCGGGTGTCCTGTCTGTTTATACTGGGCCTTTCGGCTCTATCCATTTCGACTAGGTCTGCGATAATGTCTCTCTTCTTATGGTTGTTGGCCCCGGTTCTCCAGTAAGTCCTTGAGTTTAGAGTGCTTTTAGCCGTTCATACTGTGCTTCCATTGTCCTGTGTCCTCTTGTAGCTATCCTTCTGGGCTGTGGGAATGATCTAGCTCCTTGCCACCAGTTGTAATTACACCCCGAGTATGAAAGGGGTTAAAGTTGTTTAGGACATTCTATACGCAAACACAAAGGCAGCTACTGAACACTTCCATCAGCCGAACCAGGAAACCATACAAATAATCCCCCCCCCCAAGTACGAGACAAGATGCTCTGTCTTGAGGTTCAACCAGGAATGATCTTTATTCAAACACAGGTTATACAGATCCTACTTCAAAACGCGCCCCCCCCCCCCCCCCCCCCATCCTTGGAAAACAGGGCGGGTTAAACTGTCCGATGACAATGGACACACAGGTCAGATGTGTTTAACTTCTCCTCAGCAACCCGTTCTGGCAGGGGGGCTGCTGGAGGAATCCCCCCTCCATCCATAGAGCTAAACATCCCATAATTCAAGGCAGACAGACACAATAGAACATTGGAATACAGCCACACCCCAAACTAGCACAGCAAATGGTACACAACACAATGAGACAGCACACATTATCTATACAGCATTGAGTCTGACTAGCACAGATCATAGTGGGGTTCTCATTTCACCTTGGTCCCCTATCACTAATTCCTGTCACAATGGCATATCCAGGGTCCCCAGAGTCTGTGTGTCTTGGGAGACATGGACCTGAATCTAAAGTAACACCACCTCAAGGGTCCCCAGGCATACAGCTCACAACGAGCACCGTTCCCCCAAATGCCAGGGCCCATAATCGGTTGGCAAGAGGCTGGCATTCAGTCCCCTCCAAAAGCCTCTGTCCCGGGTAGGTCTGTCACAACGGCCGAACATCATACATGTGTTTGTTTTTTTTTTTTGTTTTTTTTTTTTTTTTAAGCAGAGACCCTAGGGATTAAAATGGTGGTTGTTGCAACTTTTTATGTCATGTGGTATTTGCATAGCAATTTTTCAAACCTGTGTGGTTTTTTTTTTTTTTTTTTCCCCCAAATAACTGTTTCATGAATTTAAAAAAGAACAAAACACTATAGTTAGCCTATTTTTTTTGTGTATAATGTGAAAGATGATGTTATGCCAACTAAATGGATAGCTAACATGTCATGCTTTAAAATTGCGCACACTCATGGAATGATGCCAAATTTCGGTACTTAAAAATCCATAGGCGATGCTTTAAGTTTTTTTTTCCCAAGGCGTCTTTCAGGACAGCACCTGAGAGATAGTGACTCCTCCCACCAGACCATAGGCAACACCTTCTTCCTCCAGAACGTTAAAGGCAGGCACCTCCCTACCATACCTCAGTTTTTGTGTTTCCTCCGGCCCGGAGGGAACATCTTTTGGGAGGGGAGTCGGTTCTCTTAAGTGCTCCTGAGAGACAGTGCTTCCTTCTCTTTTTTTTCCTCCTCTAGAGACCCGCTGTCCTTCCAGCCTACCCAGGCATCAGCAGCGGTAGCAATCGGGCTCCTCTTCTCCTCCTAGTGCTCGGTGAGAGCCGAAGATTCGGTGGCCCACACGGTCCTAGGAAGCAGCGGTGCCATATTTGCCGGTTTAAAGTCTGCCTTTATGCTTTACCTGGGGTTTTGTCTATCTTTTTCTACCCCCTAGTGGCAAGGGGTCTGTCTGGGCTCTAGAGGCTGACTGGTTTCTTCTTAGTGCATCTGCCAGGTGATCCTTGTGAAGCAAAGCCTGGGTCTCAATAAAAGGTCCCCTGGTTTTTTTTTCCCTTTTTGTCTTTTCCCACGGGCTAAAAGCTCTGACCCAAAAAAAGAGATGTCCTTCTTGCAGGGCCAAAATGGGAGAGAATTGGAAAAAAGCCCTGTGCATGCTTGCATCACTTCTTTAGTCAAGGAGGAATCAGCTTTGGTTTGTGATGACCTGGTTGCCTCTGTAAAGAAGGAACTATGTGCTACGATTCAAACTTTTTGTGACTATTTAGTTAATCCAGCGGCTAGTCAGCTATCCACTTCTGAATCTTCCCAGGGTTCCCTTTCTATCCCCGTGGTGGAAGCTCTACCTGAAGACCCTTCAACCAGGAAAGAGCAGTCCCCTGCTCCTTCCGTTAAACACTCAGAGGAGGGTGAGGAGGCTGAGGTAGCCCCCTCCAAATTTAAGCTATCCCTAGAAGAGGTAGATGGGCTCCTTAAAGCTATTCATGTTACGCTTGGCTTAAGTGAGGAAAAGAAGGAATTATCTCTTCATGACCGCATGTATGCAGGGTTAAACGAACCTAAGTGGTGAACATTCCCGGTCCATTCGGTCATTTCTGACGCCATTGCTAAGGAATTGCAGGATCCAGCGAGAAAACGCTTTTTTTTTTTTTCCAAAGCCCACAAAAGGCGTTTTCCTTTTGCGGAGGACCCCTCTGTGGTGTGGAATAAGGTGCCCAAGTTAGATGCTGCATTCTCCCAGGTCTCAAGATCCACAGACCTGTCTTTTGAAGACATGGGGGTTCTGAAGGATCCAATGGACAATCGCATGGATCTTTTGCTCAAGAGATCGTGGCAATCAATCATGAGCAATTTAAAGCCAGCAATGGCCACAACATGTGTAGCCAGGAATCTGGAATACTGGGTGAACCAACTTAGATCACATATAATGGCAGATTCCCCTAAGCAGGAGATTTTAGATTGCTTTCCTACCCTGATCTCTGCAGTTGCTTATATTGCGGATGCCTCGGCTGAGGCAATCAAAATGTCAGCTAGATCAGCAGCTTTGACAAATGCTGCAAGAAGAGCTTTATGGCTAAAGACCTGGCCAGGTGATACAGCTTCAAAAAGCAAGCTTTGTGGTATCCCCTTTTCAGGTGACATTCTTTTTGGCCCTGATCTAGATAATATCCTAGACAGAACTGCAGATAAAAAGAGGTCCTTCCCGGTCAAAAAGAAAAAGCAGGTCTCAAAACATCTTTTTCGACCTCAAAAAGCTCAGGAGCAAGACAGCAAGTTTCAAGGGAGGAGGAAAAATCGGTCCGCACAAAAAGCGAAGGGTGAAGGCGGAATTCTCTTCCGTCCTTCACAGGCCGAGAAATTGCAATGACTCGTCTCTGCGGGTTGGCGGAAGATTACGAGAGTTTCATCCGCAGTGGTCAAGGATAACTTCAAATCAGTTTATTCTGACCACTCTCTTGCAGGGCTAGCCCACGAGATCCAGTAAGGGCCCCGGCCATGAAGTCCTCTCTCGAGGAACTGATGCAGCAGGGTGTAGTAATCCCAGTGCCACTAAAAGAACGACAGGAGGGGTTCTATCCCCATGTCTTCCTGGTAAAAAAAACAACTGGAAGATTTTGATTAATTCTCAACTAAAGCCGCTAAACGAAGCCATCAAATACAGAAAGTTCAAGATGGACTCAATTTTCACTGTCAGAAATCTACTGACTCCATATTGCTTCATGGCGTTTAAAAGATGTATATCTGCATATTCCAATCTCGTCCCAGTCCCAGAGGTATCTCAGGTTGGCAGAGAGGATGGAAGGCAAGATTCATCATCTACAATTTAGAGCCTTACCCTTCGGGCTATCATCCTCACCCCGAATTTTCACCAAGGTGATGGCAGAATCGCAGTAATTCCTTATTTAGACGATCTGCTATTTTTCGCCTCCTCAAGAGAGGAATTGCAGAGCAATTTAGACAGAGCTTGCAGCCATCTGGAGTCTCTCGGATGGATTCTAAATCTCCAAAAATCTTCCCTAGACCCATCTCAGAAGATTCAATTTCTAGGGTATGTAATAAATTCTGTAGATCAAAAGATCTTACTTCCTTCAGAGAAGAAGGAAAAAATTCTCGATACAGTGTCTTTACTGCAGACTAACCAGCATCTGACAGTAAGACGAGTCGTGTCAGCTTTGGGTGTTCTGACTTCATCAATGCCAGCTGTTCAGTGGGCAAGGCTACACTTCAGACATCTGCAGGCCTTTCTTCTGAGATCTTGGGATCACAATTTGGAATCCCTAGAATCAGAGGTAAAGATTTCAACTCAGGTGAAGAGGTCACTATGGTGGTGGAAGAGGCAGGATATCCTATCGGAGGGGTTAGTCTGGGCTTTTCTGGTCGAGTACAGACTGACAACCGATGCCAGTTCCTGGGGTTGGGGGGTCCACCTAGGAAAGAGTTTCACTCAGGGAATCTGGTCCAGGAAAGAGGCAACAAGATCCTCAAACTAGAGAGAGCTCAAGGCGATCGACTTGGCTCTGAAGTCATTTGCACAGGATCTTCAAACTCAGCATGTTCAGATACTAACAGATAATGCCACGGCCGTGGCTTATATAAACAGGCAGGGAGGTACAAGGAGCAAGTTGCTGCAGGTACTAGACATGAACATTCTTTGGTGGGCAGAAGGACACTTGCTGTCTCTATCAGCAGTCCACCTAAAGGGGTCTCTGAACAGGGTGGCGGATTTCCTGAGCAGGAACCCCATTCAGGAAGTAGAATGGTCTCTGAACCCAGAGGTTTTCACTATGATTGCCGAAAAATGGGGGCTGCCAGAGGTGGACCTGTTCGCCTCAAAGGAGAATGCCCTGGTTCCTCAATTTTTTTTTCCCTAAACAATCACGACGGGTCACTAGGGACAGATGCTTTGGCGTATCCATGGAAATTCCATCTTTGCTACGCTTTCCTCCCATTCCAGTTAATTCCGTTAATATTAAGGAAAATTCAGAAGGAAATGGTACCAGTCATCCTAATCATACCCTTTTGGCCAAGAAGGGCCTGGTTTTCAACCGTTCTGAGAATGGCGGTCAAGCCTTATTGGCATCTGCCCCTCAGGCACGATTTACTGTTACAAGGCCCTGTAAGTCATCCAGAGGTAGCCACTTTGGCGCTCACAGCTTGGTATTTGAAGAGCAGCTCCTAAAAAGGAAGGGGTTTTCCAGCCGGTTGATTTCAACACTAATATCAAGTAGGAAAAAGGTGACTAGGGACATTTATTCCAAGGTCTGGAAGGTTTATAATGTATTATTATTATTATTATACAGGATTTATATAGTGCCGACAGTTTACGCAGCGCTTTACAACATTAGGGCAGACCGTACAAGTACAATACAATTCAATACAGGAGGAATCAGAGGGCCCTGCTTGTTAGAGCTTACAATCTAGGAGGGAGGGTCAAATTATACAAAAGGGTAATAACTGTGGGGATGAGCTAATAGAGAAAATAGTGCAGTTGTTAGATGGAGGCAGGATAGGCTTCTCTGAAGAGGAAAGTTTTCAGGGATCGCCTAAAAGTGGATAAATTTAGAGACAGTCTGACAGATTGGGGTATGGAATTCCAGAGGATGGGCGAGGCTCGGGAGAAGTCCTGGAGGCGGATATGGGAGGAGGTGATGAGGGAGCTAGAGAGCAGGAGGTCTTGGGAGGAACGGAGATGGCGATTTAGGTTGGTATTTTGAGACTAGGTTAGTGATGTAGCTGGGGGCAGAGTTGTGGATGGCTTTGTAACTTATTGTTAGTATTTTTAATTTAATTTGTTGGGTGAGTGGTAGCCAATGGAGGGATTGGCAGAGAGGGGTAGCAGACACTGAGCGGTTTGTAAGGTGGATGAGTCTGGCAGCAGCATTCATGATGGACTGAAGGGGGGATAGCCTATTTAAAGGTAAGCCAATGAGGAGGGAGTTGCAGTAGTCGAGGTGAGAGATAACCAGGGAGTGAATCAGGAGCTTTGTGGTTTCATTGGTTAGAAAGGGACGTAGTTTAGAGATGTTGTGAAGGTTGAGGCGGCAAGCTTTGAAAAGTGATTGGATGTGGGGCCGAAAGGAGAGTTCAGAGTCCAGAATAACACCTAGCACCCTGACATGTGGAGACGGGGGGATGGTTTTGCCATTGCTCTTGACAGAGGAGTCAGGGGAAGAGGCACGTGGGGGAGGAAATTATAAGCTCGGTTTTGGACAAGTTGAGTTTGAGGAAGTGGTGTGACATCCATACAGATATGTCAGTTAGTAAGTTAGTGATGCGTGAGGAGACTGATGGAGTGAGTTAAGGGGTGGAAAGATAGATTTGTGTGTCGTCAGCATAGAAATGATATTGAATGCCGTGAGAGGCTATCAGCTGACCCAGGGAAGAGGTGTAGATTGAAAATAAAAGAGGTCCAAGAACAGAACCTTGGGGGACCCCGACAGAGAAGGGAAGAGGAGTGGAGGAAGTAGAATTGTGACACTGAAGGTGCGTTGGGATAGGTAGACCTATCACCTGTCAAGGAGACCGAGGGAGTAAAGTTTTTTTTTAAGGAGGAGGGGGTGGTCAACCGTGTCAAAGGCAGCTGAAAGATCCAGAAGTAGGAGTACAGAATGGTGTCCGTTGGTTTTTGCAGTTAGTAGGTCGTTTGTGAGTTTTAAAGGAGCAGTTTCTGTGGAGTGTTGAGGGCGAAATCCAGATTGAAGGGGATCAAGAAGGTTGTTTTGAATGAGGTGGTCACTCGGTTGTAAACCAGGCGCTCAAATAATTTTGAGAAAAAGGGGAGCAAGGAGATGGGGCGTAGGTTGTTAAGATTGGTAGGGTCCAAGGACGGCTTTTTAAGTATGGGGGTGACCAGTGCATGTTTTAGAGCATTGGGGAAGATGCCAGAGGTGAGGGAGAGATTGAAGATATGGGTTAGAGAGTGTAGGATGGGGTCAGAGGGCGACCATAGCATTTGAGAGGGAATAGGGTCCAAGGGACAGGTGGTTAGGTGGGCGATAGAAAGGAGTTTAGCAACTTCGTCTGTAGTAGCAGATTTGAAAAAGGGGAGTGTCAGTTGTACCTGTTGACATGGGGTCTTAGCTGGGGGAGATACCTGTAGAGAGGAGATTTCATCACGGATTGTATCAATCTTGTTTTTGAAGTGATTAGCGATCTCCTGGGCAGTGAGTGAGTCAGTGGGTGGAGGCGGTGGAGGACAAAGTAGAGAGTTGAAGGTAGAGAAGAGTTTACGGGGACTGGAAGAGAAGGTGTTAATAAGAGTTGTAAAATAGGTTTGCTTGGCAGTGTGGAGGAAAGAATTGTATTTTTGGAGGGCAGATTTGTATTGGTTGAAGTCTTTGAAAGACTTAGTCTTGTGCCACAGACGCTCAAGAGCGCGACTATGTTTTTTGAGAATTTTAGTGTCATCCGTTTGCCAGGGTTGTAGGGGTCAGGCCTGATTCTGCGTGTAGTGAGGGGAGCGAGCTTGTCCAGGGTGGAGGACAGGGATTTATTGTAGATGGACGTGGCTTGGTTGGGGCAGGACAGGGGAGAGATTTTGTCATAGAGGTGGTCAGTAGAAGAATAGAGGAGAGAGGAGTTGAAGTTGCGAAAGTTTCTACGGGTGATGGTCAGGCGATTGGAGGGAAAGGAGGAGGAAGACAGGGGGAGAGAGAAAATAATATGGTGGTGGTTGGAGAGAGGAAAAGGATTGTTTGAGAAGTTGCACAGAGTGCATAGGTAGGAGAATACAAGGTCAAGGGTGTTGCCATCAGAGTGAGTAGAAGTCTGTACTCATTGCTTCAGATCAAATGAAGAGGTTAGACTAAGAAGTTTAGAAGTAGCAGGAGTGTTTGTATTAGCAGGGATGTTGAAATCACCGAGAAGGATTGTGGGAATTTCCGAAGAGAGAAAGTAGGGTACCCAGGCAGAAAACTCATCAAGGAAAGTCGATAATGGTCCAGGGGGCCGGTAGATCACAGCAATTCTTAGGGAAGTAGGAGAGAATAGGCGTATACAGTGGGCTTCGAATGATGAGAGGGAAAAAAGAGGGAGGAGAGTGAATAACCTGGAAGGTGCTCTGGGGGGATAGGAGGAATCCCACTCCACCTCCCATGCGTCCATTAGGCCTAGGGGAATGAGTCCAGTGAAGGCCACCCTGGGAGAGGGAAGCAGGAGAAGCGGTGTCATGTTCGTGGAGCCAGGTTTCGGTGAGAGCAAGTAGATTAAAGGAATTAGTGACAAAGAGGTCATGAACAGCAGTGAGTTTGTTGCAGACAGAGCGGGCGTTCCAGAGGCCTGGTGTAATTCATCTGCCCAGGACCCAGGGAGTCTTGTTACATTCTAGAACCTTTACAAGTTGGAGCTGACAAGGGGCTAGCAATTAGTACTCTGAAGGTGCTGGTTGCTGCGCTAGCAGTGTTCTTGGAAAAATCTGAGGCCTCAAATCCGTTGGTAATCAGATATTTTAGAGCTCTTACGAGATCTAGACCAGCACCGCTTAAGTCTTTTCCTAAATGGGATCTGTCGGTAGCCCTGCAGTCTCTAACAAAGAGTCCCTTTGAGCCTTTGGAAGAAGCGCCTCTCAGATATCTCACTTTTAAGACTGTGTTTCTGATTGCCACGCAAGATCAGTGAGCTAAACACTTTATCAATTAAGGAACCTTATTTGTCTATTATTCCAGATAGAGTTATACTTAGGACAGACCAGAAAATCTTACCAAAGGTAGCGTCGGTGCAGAATCGTGCTCAAGACATTGTACTTCCAACCTTCTGCCCTAACCCAGCAGGGGAGAAGGAGACTTGTTTCCACATGTTGGATGTCAGGAGGACTTTGTTGTGTTACTTGGAAAGAATAAAGCTCTTTAGACGTTCAGATTCACTATTTGTGCTATTTTCGGGCAACAGGAAAGGTTGTCAGGCTTCTAAGGTTTCTTTAGCAAGATGGCTGAAATTATCCATTTCAGAGGCTTATTCGCATGCAGGTGTGTCTCCACCAGCAGGAATTTGTGCACACTCAACCAGAGCACTAGCGGCCATTTGGGCAGAGAGAGCTGGTGCCACCCCTGAACAAATTTGCAAGGCGGCAACATGGTCAAGTTTTCACACATTCATGAAACATTACAGGCTGGATCTCGCATCTGCAAGTGATCAGGCGTTTGGCAGAAAGGTCCTGCAAGCTGTTGTCCCGCCCTAAGGGGGTAAGTCTCTGTTATCCTCTCAGGTGCTGTCCTGAAAGACGTCTTGGGAAAAACCAAGTTAGACTTACCGGTAACTTGTTTTCCAGAAGTCTTTCAGGACAGCAACATCCCGCCCTATTGTGTTTAATATACTATGCTGTGACTAACGTATGTGTTTATGTGTTCCAGCTGGGGCCGGAGGTTCTCTTCTACAACTGAGGTATGGTAGGGAGGTGCCTCCCTTTAAAGTTCTGGAGGAAGAAGGTGTTTACTATGGTCCAGTGGGAGGAGTCACTATCTCTCAGGTGCTGTCCTGAAAGACTTCTGGAAAACAAGTTACCGGTAACTCTAACTTGGTTTTTTCAGGTTACCTCTTTAGAGTTACAGAGGAGGTCTTGGGCTAGAATTATTGCTCTCGCTCTGAGGTTCGCGGCAGTACCTCACGTGAAATGAACGCCATTTACATATGCGGGCATGACGTACGTATGCGTTCACTTCTGCGGGGACGGGGGCGCTTTAAAAATTTTTTATTTTACTATTTTTTTTTAAATTATTTTAACACTTTCCCTTTACTTTTTTTTATATCACTTTTATTCCTATTACAAGGAATTTAAACATACCTTGTAATAGGAATAGGGCAGGACGGGTCCTCTTTACAGCGAGATCTGGGGTCTATAAGTCCCCAGATTCCGCCTCTAGGCTGGAAAGCCTGTTTACATCTGCCAATGCCGGACGTGACGTCATATCGTCGCTCCTAGCCTCCGAAGTTCAAAGAGACCATCTGTCCGCGGTATCCTCTATGGTAAATGGGCGCTGCCGGCCAATTCATTCTCCATCTCACCAATCGCACGGGGGAGAGTACCCTCCCGCTGCCTGTAAAAACAATCAAGCGCCTGAACAGCCGCTATGATTGTTTTTACATGATATGGAATCACTGACAGAAAAAGAAGATATCTGAATGATGCCTGTAGGTGCATTCATATTTAACCACGTAAACTCCAGGAAGTCATGATGTCCACCTAAGGAGAAGTGGTTAAGAAATGTCAGATGGAGGAGCAGGCAGTTGGCGGGGAGCCTTAACGAGGCCGAAGTTTGTTTTTTTTTGGATCCGGTGGTGTGACGAGCAGGGCAATTGATGATAGATCTACACTGGTGGGGGACATTTTTAATTTTTAATAAAGGAATTGTCAAAAACGTGTACTGTCCTTATTCATGTTTTATACTTTTTTGGTTAATGAATGGATAGGGGTACCATGTACCCCATACTCATTCACATAGGGGGGCAGGATCTGGGGGCCCCTTGTTAAAGGGAGCTTCCAGATTCCGATAAGCTGCCTGCAGACCCCCTCAACAACCACAGCCTAGGATTGTGGGGAAGAGGCCCTTGGCCCCATCAACATGGGGGGGATAAGGTGCTTTGGGGTGGGGGCACGTGGCCTGGTATGGTTCAGGAGGGGTGTGCTCGCTTGTCCCCCCATGTCCTGACCTGCCAGGCTGCATGCTCGAATAAGTGTATGGTATAAATTTTTTGGGGGGGGGACCGTATTTTGGTGTAGGGTTCCCCTTAAAATCCATACCAGACCTGAGGAGCCTGGTATGGATTGGGGGACCCCACGCTGTTATTTTCAAATTTTTCTTTTGCCGGCATTCTTTAGTTTACATTTCAGCTCTCAGCAGGGAAGCCCGCTGACAGCTGCTGAGTCATCGGTTGTTAAGGATGCGGCACCCGACTTCCTGGCCCGCTCCTCAACAACCAGCTATTTTTTACACGGCATTTGAATCAGACGATAATTTTTTGACCGATCCAAATTCAAATCGCTCCAAAAATTTGAAGTTTGTTACAAAACAAATTTCAGTGAGTGTGAACGAAATTCATTACTATTTCATTCGGAGATTTGGATACATTGGATATAATCTTCTACAGGCCTGTGTCCCTGGAATAAATTGTGTAACGTGGCCTCGGCCGTAGCCATACGTTGGGGATCGTCGTAAAGCTGTCCCACAAAGAGTCAATTGTACTTTAATATTGGGCTCCGCTGTTCCATTAGGCTGTGGGCCCACGCTTGAGGTTCATCGGTTAACAGTGAAATAGCAAAGCCTAATTTTACTACCTCAGAAGAGAAAGTCCTAGGCTGTAAGGCCAAGTACAAGGAGCAAGTGTTTTTGAAGGCCCGGAATCTTTTGCGATCGCCTGAAAATCGCTCGGGTATAGGAACCCTGGGTTCTGGGGTAGCCATGATCACAGTAGGATTAGATGCCGCTTGGGAGGAGGACCCACTGGCGGTCGTAGGAGCAGAGATGGGAGCTGCGGATGGACCCGCCAACTGTTGGAGACGACCATCAATCTGAGTATAACCGTCTTGCAATTTTTGGACTGCATCCGTAAGTGCTGACACTTGCTGGCAAAGGATCTCAAGGGGTGAACGCGCTCTGTCGGCCTCAGACATGGCTGGTTTGTACTATCAGGAAAGTACCTTGCGACTAAGCGCAGTCCGCCCCCTGGAGGTGAGACAGGGGAGTGGATGCACAAAGAGGCACAGTCTACCTCAGACAGCAGGAGGCTGAAGACGTGAAGTCCTGGGTAGAGGGAGGCAACTGTGCAGCAACTGGAAGATGGATGAGCTGATGGAACGGGTACAAGAGAAAGTCCAGAACCAGGCTAAGGGTCAAACACACACAGGGTAAGTGTAATCACAGCAGGCTGAGGTATGCGGCAGTAAGGCACAAGGATAGTCCAGGATACAGGCAGAGGTTCAAGGGCAAGGAGAAGTAGGCAAATCCGGGTCACAGGCGGAGGGTCAAATACTGGAGAAGAGCAGAAGCCCGAGTAACAAGCCGAGGGTCAGATTCAGGAGACAAGCAGAGTAGTCGAGGTCAATCTGGGTCAAAAACGGGTAGTCAGGTTACAATAACAGGAAGTAGAGATATCACAGGAAGCTGAAGACAAACCAGCAACTGATTTGTGTGCCAGAGTCCGTTTTATAGGCCAGCCCAAGGATCACATGGGGCGTGCGCTATTGCGCTTGCGCGTGCGCCGGATTGCAGGTCCGCGAATGCGCATGCGCCGTTACGCTGCGCATGCTCGCAGGAACATGATTTTGACAGCTGAGAGCCCTATTCTCCTTACACAGTGTTAGATGACAGGCCCTTTTTGGTATACTCATGACTGCCTCACATCAGTGCATAAGGCAGACCAACAGCTGAAACCAGTGACAAGAAAGCTGCTGCAGTATAAAGATGTCATCCAGCACGCTAAGTCTCCTGGTCACAGGCAGTACACATTTGAAGTGATTCACTGCTATTTCGGCTCTCTGTATGTCAGTCTGACACTCAACAGACGCTCGGATGTCTCCTTAGCCTGAGATACAGAGCTGGCAGCACGGTGGTTCAACTGCATGGCATGCTGGGAACTGTGGGTGTAGTTACATAATAACATCAATGTGTTTTTCTCACTGATCACGTGAATTCCTCCAGGGTCTTGGCAGAACCATCCAAAGCATCAGGACACCATCTATGTACCTCAGCCACAACCTCACGTTCATAAACAAATGTTAAACCACCTCCTCCTCCCATCATCCAAGGTGGAGGCAGGCATAAGCAGGTGCCCACATGGATTTAGTGATAGCTGCCTCCAGTGAACTGAAAGCAATTATTGTTGCCTGCTCCACAGTATTGGAATGCATGACATTCCAGTGCCTTTCTTTGCATCAAATGTTGCCAGGCAGATGTGGTACTCGGACATTGTCTGACTCCTGCCAGACTCTCTATGGGCCCTTCTGAAACTTCTTTTCCTTTTTTTTTTTTTTTAAAGGTAACTTTTTTTTTTCAACTGACAATTTTTATTGATTTTCCAAGAAAATAAAGAATTGACAACAAAAGATACAAGGAAGTACATTTTGTAGTAAGATAGGTATTTCCAGTATAAAATCAACAAACAGATGATTAATGGAATAGATCGGTGCATAACTAGCTTGACTAACAACCGTTGGGTAACTGCATAGTCATAGCGTTACTCAGATAGTACAGCATTTTTTACCTTGTATAAAGAAAAAAAATAAATAAATGGAAGAGGGGGAGAGTAAAACAGAAAGAATAAGAAGAGTAGGAAAGTGGTAGAGAGTGAAGAAGAAGAAAGGACAACCATCCATCCCCAGAGCCCGGAATCTCTTGACAAAAAAACAATTGAAGACGATCGAGAGATACGAAGCGTTAGGGTATGGGATTCTCCAAGAGGACCCAAAGTTCCCATATTTGATTATGCTTCTCAAGAGTGTCATTCGGAGAGGCTGTCAGGTATTCCTTCTGCTTCCATTTTAGAGCCACCAGACATCGCGCTGCAGTTAGGACATGTGACATAAGCTTTTTGGACACTTTAGAGAGAGAGAGAGATCGGTGGGAGACCTAACAGGGAGGCTTTCGGATCAAAGGGCACTTCAGCATCAAAGATGGACTGGAGCAAGGAACCATTTGCCAGTAAGGGATGATTAGAGGGCAGGTCCAATAGATATGAAATAGCGTCCCCCTATCTTTACAACATCGCCAGCATCGGAAATCGGCCGAAGGGTATATGGAATGGAGCAGGTCCAGGGTTTGATACCAATGAAATAGAATCTTGTATTGATTCTCTTATAGAGCGTGCAAATGGAGCTCTTGGAGGCCTGAGATGAGCTGTCATGCGTGCAGAGGTATATCTACACCCAGGGCCCACTCCTACTTACCCATATAGGCATGTCGCAGTCCGGTTGGTGATAAATCCATGGTCAAGAGTTGATAGGTGCCCGATATCATACCCTTAGGGGACGAGCCCTCCAACCATAGTTTTTCGAATTCAGTTAAAGGGGAGAATTGAAGATTAGACCAGGGATTGTGCATAATGTCGTATTTGCAAGTAGCTAAAGAAAGCCTGTCTGGAAATATCAAAGTTGTTTTGCAGATCTTGGAAAGATCTTAGCGATCTGGTTCTAGGGTCTATCAACTGGCCGTATCGAAATAGGGCCTTATCCATCCAGAAATGTGATCTGCGAGGTCAAACTGTCTGGGATATTAGGTGTGAATAGGAAGGAAGTGACTGGTGAAGAGGTGGTGGTAAGCAGGTATGTCGATTTGGCTCATTGCCACAGCAAACGCAGGAGGGTCATTGGCCCTAATAATCAGTGGGTACATCAGAGCTCCATAACATGGAGTTCGGGTGGGCAGGGGCTAGCCACAATTTCTCAATTTGCGTCCATCGATTGAATGCGTGAAGAGTGCACCAAGAGGCTACAGGGCGTAGTTTGACTGCCAGATAATATTTGGCTATATTAGGAAATGCTAGGCCGCCTTGATTGCAGGAAGCATATAGGACCGATCTAGCGATCCGGTGCTTCTTATAGTTCCAAAAGAAGTTTATCAAGTCGCCCTGGAGCCACTTAAGGTGTGAGGATGGGATGGGAATAGGAAGCGTCTCAAAAAGGTATGAGTTGAGGTAGAATTGTCATCTTTAAGGTCGCTAGGCGGCCAAAAAGAGACAACTTTAGGGACTTCCACTTGGCCAAGCAGGCTCTGATGGAGGTGTATAGTTGGGGAAAGTTGGCTTTATAAAGAGTATCGTATGTGGCAGTGATTTGGACCCCAAGGTATTTTAAAGAGGAGGTCTTCCAGGAATAGTTAATCCTCATACTGAGTGGCCTCTGAGAGGCCGCGGACCCCGATATTGTTACGCCTGCCTCTGTTGTCAGGGTCTTCCAGGTGGCGTTGAAAGTCTCTGAGAGCAAAAGCTTGTGAGGTCAGGCGATCGTGTATTTGCAAAAGTTCGAGCTTTGTGTAGGTCGGTGCGTAGCATGCTAATCTCAGATCTGCAGGTGGCAATGATGGGCACAGTGAGGCTGCAATGAGGGCACAGTGAGGCTGCAATGAGGGCACGGTGATGCTGCAATGAGGGCACAGAAAGGCGGCAATGAGATGGGCACGGTGAGACTGCAATGAGGGCATGGTGAGGCTGCAATGAGGGCACAGTAAGGTGGCAATGATGAGCACGGTGAGGCTGCAATGATGGGCATGTGAAGCTGCAATGATGGGCACAGTAAGGCTGCAACTAAGGTGAGGCTGCAATGAGGGCACGGTAAAGCGGCAATGAGGGCACGGTGAGGCTGCGATGAGGGCACAGTAAGGCGGCAATGATGGGCACAGTAAGGCTGCAATGAAGGCACAGTGAGGCTGCAATGAGGGCACAGTAAGGCAGCAATGATGGGCAAGGTGAGGCTGCAATGATGGGCACGGTGGGGCTGCAATGATGGGCACAGTAAGGCTGCAATGAGGGCACGGTAAGGCGGAAATGATGGGCACAGTAAGGTGGCAATGCTTTGTCCGTGCTGCAGCCCCTCTCTCTTCCCCTCCCACCCGCCACATTTTGATTACAGTTCCAGGAAGAAGAAGCCAGAATCAATCCTCAGATTGCCAGCACCCATGTGTGTGTTTTTTTTTCATTATGTTTACTTCAGGGAGGGGTTCTGCAGCAGCAGGGACAGTCATAGAGTCATGCTTTTAGTGCAGGTGATGGAGGAAGAGGGGGACAGGACTCTTATCTATTCATGTTGTCATGTATTTACCCTGGCACTACCACCCTAACCTGCCACTATTACCTAACCTGGCACTACCACCCTAACCTGCCACTATTACCTAACGTGGCACTACCAACCCTAACCTGCCACTATTACCTAACCTGGCACTACCACCCAATCCTGCCACTATTACCTAACCTGGCACTATTACCTAACCTGGCACTATCACCCTAACCTGGCACTATTATCTAACCTGGCACTATCACCTAACCTGGCACTATTACCTAACCTGGCACTACCACCCTAACCTGGCACTATTAACCTAACCTGGCACTATTAACCTAACCTGGCACTACCACCCTAACCTGGCACTATTACCTAACCTGGCACTATTACCTAACCTGGCAGTACCACCCTAACCTGGCACTATTACCTAACCTGGTACTACCACCCTAACCTGGCACTATTGACTAACCTGGCACTACCACCCTAACCTGACACTACCACCCTAACCTGGCACTATTACCTAACCTGGGACTACCACCCTACCTGGCACTATCACCTAACCTGGCACTGCCACCTAGCCTGCCACTACCACCTAACCCGGCACTATTGTATATCACCTAAACTGGCACTACCACCTAACCTGGCACTACCACCTAGCCTGCCACTACCATCTAACCTGGCACTATTGTATATCCCCTAACCTGGCACTGCCACCTAACCTGGCACTATTGTATATCACCTTAACCTGGCACTATATCACCCCAATCTGCCAGTATACTACCCTAACATCACTTGACGTCGACATACGGTGCACTGCCTGTCCGCCTGGGGGGAGGGATGCCTGATATAGGATCCGCCTCAGGTGCCAATTTTGAAAAACATTTATCATTTTCCTTCCACTTCACAATTATGTGCCACTTTGTGTTGGTCTATCACATAAAATCCCAATAAAATACATTTACATTTTTGGTTGTAACATGACAAAATGTGGGAAATTTCATGTTTATGTAGATCCGCACAGAGCTTTCAAAGCATCAGAGGGATCTCATTGTTAACAAGTTTCAGCAGAAGGGTACAAAAGAATTTCCAAGACATTAGATTATACCATGAAACTCAGTGAAGACAGTCATCATCAAGTGGAAAAAATATGGCACAACAGTGACATTAATTACCAAGAACTGGAAGTCCTGCCAAAATTGATGAATAGACGAGAAGAAAACTGGTTAGGGAGGCTGCCAAGAGGCCTACAGCAACATTAAAGGAGCTGCATTAAAGTGGAGTTCCACCCAAAAATGGAACTTCCGCTTTTTGGATTCCTCGCCCCCCCCGGTGTCACATTTGGCACCTTTCAGGGGGGAGGAGGGAGCAGATACCTGTCTAATACAGGTATTTGCTCCCACTTCCTGACATAGATCACCGCGGCGCTTGCGGTGACCTACGCCACTTCCGGCGCCTACCCCGTCCTCCCCCGCTGTATTCTGGGAGACACACAGGTCCCAGAACACAGCAGGGACCTGAGAGGACGCGCAGCGCGACTCGTGCATGCGCAGTAGGGGACCAGGAAGTGAAGCCGCACGGCTTCACTTCCTTATTCCCTTACTGAGGATGGCGGCGGCAGCGGCCGAGAGCCAACAGACAGATCGGCTTTGGCTGCCGACATCGCGGGCTCCCTGGACAGGTAAGTGTCCATATATTAAAAGTCAGCAGCTGCAGTATTTGTAGCTGCTAGCTTTTAATATTTTTTTTCGGCAGACCTCCGCTTTTAGTACTGACTGTGTGGCACACATGACAACAATCTCTTGTATTTTTCATATGTCTGGGCTATGGGGTAGAGTGGCAAGGCGAACAAAAAAAAACATCCAAGCCTGGCTAAATTTTGCAAAAACACATCTGAAGTCTCCCAAATGCATGTAGGGAAATGTGTTATAGTCTGATGAAACCAAGGGTGAACTTTTTGTCCATAATTCCAAAGATATGTTTGGCACAAAAACAGCACTGCACATAACCAAACACCATACCCACACTGAAGCATGGTGGTGGCAGCATCATGCTTTGGGGCTGTTTTTCTTCAGTTGGAACAGGGGCCTTAGTCAAGGTAGAGGGAATTATGAACAGTTCCAAATACCAGTCAGTATTGGCACAAAATCTTCAGGCTTCTGCTAGAAAGCTGAACCTTAAAGAGGAACTTTCAGCATGACAACGACCCAAAGCATAAATCCAAATCAACAAAGGAATGGCTTCACCAGAAGAAGATGAAAGTTTTGGAATGGCTCAGCCAGAGCCACAGACCTGAATCCAATAGAAAATCTGTGGGGTGATTTGAAGAGGGCTGTGCACAAGAGATGCCCTTGCAATCTGACAGATTGAGTGTTTTTGCAAAGAAGAGTGCCATGCTGATAGACTCATACCCAAAATGACTGAGTGTTGTAATAAAGTCAAAAGGTGCTTCAACAAAGTATTAGTTTAAGGGTGTGCACACTTATGCAACCATATTATTTTATTTTTTTATTTTTACTTCCCTCCACCTAAAAGATATCAGTTTGTTGTTCAACTGAGTTGTACAGTTTATAGGTCACGTTAAAGCTGGATAAAGGTCTGAAAGTGATTTATCTTTGTCTCATTGTTTTACATCACAGAAACCTGACATTTTAACAGGGGTGTGTAAACTTTTTATATCCACTGTATAGGTAAGCCTATAATAAGGCTTACCTATAGGTTCTGTAAATATCTCCTAAACTTGCACAGTTTAGGAGATATTCACTGCATACCCCGCCGATTTTGTCATCGGCCCATGCGCTCTGAAGTAACGGCCGCCCATGACGTTTCTTCAGAGCCACGTGCCGTGACCGGCGGGGTTTTACAACCTCTTTAATATGATCTGTGCACTTTTGATTTACATGCTCCTGTATTCCTTTCCTCACAACATGTACTTTATTTTGAGTTTTTCTGTTTATGCTGCCTATGTATTTTTAAAGTGATTGTAAAGTCTCATTTTTTTTCTATAAAAATAACAAACATGTCATGCTTACCTGCTCTGTTGCAGACAGGGAGCTGTGGTTCAGTCCAGCCCCCCTCTCTCCCGACTGGCTAACTGACTTTGA